>NC_135235.1:130206907-130831907 GCF_051348905.1 Ranitomeya variabilis | reverse complement strand
AGATCACTTCAGATTATACATAGCAAAGGTCAATGCGTAAGTCTCATACGAGAGGTAAATGAAGGAAACTGAGCATAAGACTAGTAAATAATAATTTTACTTACAACCAATGAAGGCACATGAAGTGTATATGAAAAATTGTCATGAAGTAAAGTGCCTGAAATCACATGATAATAATACCTGGATGGTGTGCCAGTGCTGCTGCTACTCATCCCAACGCGCGTTTTGCCTTTCAGCACTTTACTTCATGATAATAGGGTAGCACTATGCACGTAGACACTTTATTGAATTGTTTCTACAGAGGGTGATAATGGGAAACAGGCTTTCAATATGTTCAATTTTGTTTGGATGAATGGCACTTTGCCCCATATCAGTTAAGATTGTTATATTCTGTTTCTGTAGTTACCATATGACCACACTATTTAGTGTGTAATCTATTTCATGTGAGTTGGTGTGTCATCCTGCTGATGGTCTTTAGTCGTTTTTGAGGCATCCATTATATATCATTGACAAGATTTTTTATACACGGTATATTTATTTGCAATAAACTTTATTGATTTTTTATATACACTCCATGTGCCTTCATTGGTTCTAAGTAAAATAGTCATGTACTGAGTGTGACCTATGGTATTTAGGATTTTTTGAGGACTAACATGTATAGTAAATAATAATAATATGGTTTGTTACATCAATAATATATGGGGGATAGATATTCCCTGGGATAAGAGGTAAGAAATAGGTCCCCTAAGTCTATGCTCCCACTGAATGAAAATAGTGGTTATATGGAAAACCTGGAAACTAACAACTACTTGCTACTTAGAGTTGGTATATCACATAAAATCCCAATATAATACATTTACGTTTGTGAGTGTAACGTGCAAAATATAGAAAAGTTCATGATACTTTTTCAAAGCACTGTATATCATTCATCTGTGCAGCTATTCAGGCTTACAACTCCTCCTGCAGTGATCAGAAGCAACCTAGAATTTTAGCCATAAAATAAACTTGATTCTCGGATTATTAGAGGATCTTTGCAACATCTTGTTCTTTGGCGGTTGTATGAGATGGATACTAGCTAGTAAAGTAAATGCAGACAGCCTGTTAAAAAATGTACTTAAAGGGGTTTTTCATGGAAGAATTGCTTTAAAAAAAAGTCATACCTTCAACATGGAAACTGTTGCATGAGAACATAGGAACTGGGGGTTTAAAAAATGGCAGCAGGTATTCTAGACTGATGAGTCAAAATGTGAAATATTTGTCCAAACCAGAAGGCAATTTATTTGCCACAAGGTAAATAGTGAAACATATGGTATGATACTTGGAAGTTTGGAGCTGCATTTCATTATATGGAGTTCGGTGTTTGGCCAAGACTAAAAGTATATTCGATGCTGAGAAATACAGATAGATACTTGTCCAACATACAATACAATCAGGGAGCCAATACGATTGGCTTCAAACGTATTATGCAGCAGGACAACTACCTACACATAAAGACAATGACATTAAAATCTATCATGAGGAGGCCTGGAAGTGATAATATAGCCACCACACAGTCCTGATCTCAACATCATGTGTCTCAGGAATTTCATGAAGAGGCAGAAGGATTTGCTCAAGTCATCCACAAAACGTCTGCTGTTAATTCCTCAAGATGTTTAAAACAACCTCGTTGCCGAGGTCTTTCAAACACTTAATCAAGTGTACCTTGAAGAACTGATGCTGTTTTGAAGACAAAGGTGACACAAGATATTGATTTTATTTAATTTTTCTTTTGCTCATTCACTTTACATTTTGTTAATTGTTAAAAAAATTTTTTGAAAGTCTTCCTACTTAGCAGCATTTTTTCACAAACCTATCCTACATAGAAGAATGTTAAAAATCAAATGCAACTTAATTAGACAGTTACATTGGATATAGGAGTACTCACATCACCTGGCGGATACAGGTAGCTAGTATCTTGTAGAATAACTGAACCAGCCTAAAATGTTCTAAAACACTGTAGATGTAGGAAAAGTTCTTTAATGAGTGTCACAAATATTTTTTTCCTTAATTAGTTATAAAGAGACAGAGAATTCTGGAACACAACATGAAAACCACTTAATTGTTTATTAGACTTTAATGAAGAACTTTCCTTAATACATCCATGTCATAGTCAAATTAAATTCCTAAGAGGAATTGACAGAGCCACACAATTGTCATTTTTCCTTTCATTTACATTTATTTAATCATTGGCTAATGGAATTTAAAAAAAAAAATGACATCTTGTGTAATGCTGTCAATTCTTTTTAGGAAATTAATTCCACTGTGTCATAGATATATTAAGAAAAGTTCTTTATTGAGTCTCACAGATAATTGAGCGTTTTGGGTGGTGTTTCCCTGAATTAGTTTAAAAGAGACAATAAATTTCCGGAACACTCATTGAAACGCATAATTGTTTGTTTACTCATTGAAGAACTTTTCTCAGTATTTTTACGTCATAGCGGAATTCATTTCCTATAAACAATATACAGCGCACCACAACATGTAAGTTTTTAATTTCATTTTCATTGGTGAATCTTCAATTTACATAAAGACGATATTTGAGCCAGCAGTCATTCATATTATTACAAGTCCGTTCTTTTATTATAACAGATGAGCACATTTCTTATGGGTTCTATGAGTTATATGCACATACCATTACTTCATGGTGTGATGACCCCCATCCATCTTTTTGTCATTTTCTTTTAGTCCTTTTGTGTGGACCTCCTTGGGATTAATGATGATTGGCTGCAAAAATAAAATACTGTGCTAAGAAGTAATATCAAAGTACATCTCACCATTCAGTCCCGGGCCCCAGAGGCTACTATCGATACATGTCTTATTTCAGCTTTTTATTTGTTAACATATACAAGAAGCAGAAATCATCCAGACACATTGACAAATTCTACTGAAGGAGCGTGTACAAGCTATTCTTGCATCTTTTCATACTGTCACGTTACACAGAGTCGGGTTCGTTTGGCCATAGATTTCTCTATTGGTTTGCTGTTTCTGCTGTGCGTGCGTGGGATTGGACTATTGAGAAACAGTGGGCAGCAGACTAGCAATGTGAGCTTTATTCATTGTATTGTAAATTCATAGTATATCTTTCCTTGTGCGAAAGTTTCCTGAAGGAGAGGAGTGGATGGGGGTAGCATTAAGAAAGAAATGGAAATAATCAGTTGAATTTCGTTACTTTGAGTCGGGCTTCTAAAACCTTTGTGTTGGTTTTGGTCCTTAAATTGCACCTCCAGTTAGACAGAAAAGTGATTATAATGCAGGAATGTGCACTATAGTCATTTCAAAGTATTGTTATTTGTGCTTCTAAATAGCAGCATAGAGCACCAGGTGCCACTTTGGAGATCCATCATTCTGCTCTGCTTCTTAGGATCCCTAATATAGTATATCAATCAGTTCTGCAAAATCACATTTTTTATGGCCTGTCTCACATATTGAGCTGAATCATCGATGTCCTTGGTCTGAATGACCAGTTGTAATGATGTGTTGATAGATGACAGTACTGGAGGGTGGTCCAGATGGAAAAATGGAGGATGTAATGACTGGATAGCAACAGGCAGAGTAATGCTGGAACCATGGGTTAAAACAGAAAAGTAGCTTAGCTGAGAAGAAGTTAAATGTACAGCTGGTAGTGGTATGGCAAAGTTGACTCAATAATATAGAAGAGCTAAATTTGTCTCAAAGTTCAATGTAGAGGTGACAGTGGTACTGCAAAGTTGACGTAGCAATATAGCAGTGATCAGTTTGTCATGGAGTTCAAAGGCAATCTTGCACAGTCAATAGCATGGAACAGAGCTTTGGTAATAACAAAGTCAAAGGCAGTGCTGACCAGTAATGGAGTCCACAGTATACATTACAGCTTGGATTTTCACAAGTCCTAGTCAGAACTATCCAGCAGGAGGCTAGTCTAAGGTAGTGGCATGGTCTTCAGCTACCTGAATAAACATGCCACCCCCCCTGCCTGAGCAAGCCAATAATGTATGGGAGCATGACTTCACAGTGCCCAGGATTAGGTAGGAGGAGAATGCAGTACCCGGCTCAAGGGAAGTGAGTAGCAACATTCTCAAATGCAGCCTCCCACACTGGATATGAGAGCATAGCAGGGTGCTCGGCAGGGGTGGACACTGACAGCTTGGGGCACCTGTGCAAGAAATGTGACTGTGCCCCCTCCCTGCCCAGTATGCTGTTTATGATAAGGACAATCTGGCCATGGACCCCTGAAGTCTTGGACTCAGAGCAACAGTCCAGACTGCCCTCATTATCACCGTCCTGCCAGTAGGAGCGTACCATAGCAAAAGTTCTATTTTCCCCCACCACACCTCTAAAAATACATACTCTTTTTTTTACTGAGATGGCGATATATATCTCCATTAGGATTTGATTCTGCTGAAGCCCAACCATGTACAGTGGGGGAAATGTTGTGGATTCTGTTTGCGGGCTCCCTCTGGTGGTTACTGCTGGTACTGGGTGACTTTGGTGGGTTGCGGCCTTTGGTTTCCATCTGTCCATCAGAGGCTGGGTGTTTCCTATTTTACCTGTCCTTTCTGTCATTTCCCTTGCCGGCTATCAATGTGTTCAGATGTGCTCTGTTTGGTTCCTGCCTACCCGCTCCCAGATCTTTCAGGATAAGCTAAGTGCTGATTTTCAGTTGTTTGGTTTTTTGTCCAGCTTGCTTAGAATGTCTCTTTGTTAGCTGGTTGCTCTAGTGGACTGAGGTTCTCCCCATGTGCCATGAGTTGGCACATGGGTTCTTGTAATCTCAGGATGGTTTTTTTGATTAGGGTTTTTTGCTGACCGCTCAGTCCCCTTTTGTGTCATTCTGCTTTCTAGTTTTCAGCGGGCCTCTATTTGCTAAAGCTATATACATCATCTCTATGTGTGTGCCTTCCTCTCATTTCACCGTCAATACATGTGGGGGGCAACTATACCTTTGGGGTTAATTCCTCTGGAGGCAAGTGAGGTCTTTGTTTTCTCTGCAGTACTAGTTAGCTCTTAGGCTGGTGCGTGGCGTCTAGAACCAACGTAGGCACGCTCCCTGGCTATCTCTAGTTGCGTTTGTCAGGCGTAGGGCAGCGGTCAGCCCAGGTTCCATCACCCTAGAGCTCGTCCGATATTTATTATACTTTGCTTATCCTGTGCTATCCCTAGCCATTGGGGATTCATGACAGTATAGCCGGCCCACAAAGTGTTAATTGTTTGGGCTGAAGCAGGAGATAAAGAAGTGTTCAAGGGAAATTTTTTTTTTTTTTTTTTTCCTTCAGAGTTTTGCTGCCTAGCCCTTAATTGCTTTCTAGCTGCTTCTTACCTCCTCTTAACCCTTGAATGGCTCTGATCTTAGCTGTTTATCATGGATGTCCAGAGTTTGGCTTCCAGCCTGAGTAATCTCGCGGCAAAGGTTCAAAACATACAGGATTTCGTGGTTCACACTCCCATGTCTGAACCTAGAATTCCTATTCCAGAGTTCTTTTCTGGAGATAGATCTACCTTCCTGAATTTCAGGAACAATTGTAAATTGTTTCTCTCTTTGAAATCTCACTCCTCTGGAGACCCTGCTCAACAGGTCAAGATTGTTATATCGTTCCTACGGGGCGACCCTCAGAATTGGGCATTTGCATTGGCACCAGGGGATCCTGCATTGCTCAGTGTGGATGCGTTTTTTCTGGCATTGGGATTGCTCTATGAGGAACCTAACCTAGAGATTCAGGCTGAAAAGGCTTTATTAGCCCTCTCTCAGGGGCATGATGAAGCGGAAATATATTGTCAGAAATTTCGGAAATGGTCGGTGCTTACTCAGTGGAATGAGTGCGCCCTGGCTGCAAACTTCAGAAATGGTCTTTCTGAGGCCATTAAGGATATTATGGTGGGGTTCCCTGCGCCTACAGGTCTGAATGAGTCTATGGCTATGGCCATTCAGATTGATCGGCGTTTACGGGAGCGCAAACCCGTGCACCAGTTGGCGGTGTCTTCTGAACAGGCACCTGAGTCTATGCAATGTGATAGAATTCAGTCCAGAAGTGAACGGCAAAATTATAGGCGGAAAAATGGTTTGTGTTTTTATTGTGGTGATTCAGCTCATGTTATATCAGCATGCTCTAAACGCACAAAAAGGGTTGATAAATCTTTTGCCATTGATACTCTGCAGTCTAAGTTCATTTTGTCTGTGACTCTGATTTTTTCACTGTCTTCCATTTCCGTCGATGCCTATGTGGATTCAGGCGCTGCCCTGAGTCTTATGGATTGGTCATTTGCTAAACGCTGCGGTTTTAGTCTAGAGCCTCTGGAAGTTCCTATTCCTCTGAAGGGAATTGATTCTACACCATTGGCTATGAATAAACCGCAGTATTGGACACAAGTGACCATGCGCATGACTCCCGTTCATCAGGAGGTGATTCGCTTCCTTGTACTGTATAATTTACATGATGTACTAATGCTTGGTCTGCCATGGTTACAAACTCATAATCCTGTCCTGGACTGGAAAACAATGTCTGTGCTAAGCTGGGGATGTCAGGGGGTTCATGATGATGCACCTCCGATTTCTATCGCTTCATCTACTCCTTCGGAGATCCCTGCGTTTTTGTCGGATTATAGGGATGTTTTTGAGGAGCCTAAGCTCAATTCGCTCCCTCCTCATAGAGAGTGTGACTGTGCTATAGAATTGATTCCTGGCAGTAAGTTCCCTAAGGGTCGTTTATTTAATCTGTCACTGCCAGAGCATACTGCTATGCGGAATTATATTAAGGAGTCCTTGGAAAAGGGACATATTCGTCCATCTTCATCCCCTCTGGGAGCAGGTTTTTTTTCGTGGCAAAAAAAGATGGTTCCCTGAGGCCTTGTATAGATTATCGCCTTCTGAATAAGATTACAGTCAAATACCAGTATCCATTGCCATTATTTACGGATTTGTTTGCTCGCATTAAGGGGGCTAGGTGGTTCACTAAAATAGATCTTCGTGGTGCGTATAATCTGGTGCGGATAAAACAGGGTGATGAGTGGAAAACCGCATTTAATACGCCTGAGGGCCATTTTGAGTATTTGGTAATGCCTTTTGGACTCTCCAATGCTCCGTCAGTCTTTCAGTCCTTTATGCACAATATTTTCAGTGAATATCTGGATAAGTTTATGATTGTGTATTTGGATGATATTTTGGTGTTTTCTGATGACTGGGAGTCTCATGTTCTACAGGTCAGGAAGGTGTTTCAGGTTTTGCGGGCCAATTCTCTGTTTGTGAAGGGCTCAAAGTGTCTCTTCGGAGTCCAGAAGATTTCTTTTTTGGGGTACATTTTTTCTCCTTCTACTACTGAGATGGATCCCGTTAAGGTTCAGGCTATTTGTGACTGGACACAACCTACATCTGTTAAGAGCCTTCAGAAGTTCTTGGGGTTTGCTAATTTTTATCGTCGGTTCATTACTAATTTTTCCAGTATTGTTAAACCTTTGACTGATTTGACTAAAAAGGGTGCTAATGTTGCTGATTGGTCTCCTGCGGCCGTGGAGGCCTTTCGGGAACTTAAGCGCCGGTTTTCTTCTGCTCCTGTGTTGTGTCAACCAGATGTTTCACTTCCTTTTCAGGTGGAGGTTGATGCTTCCGAGATTGGAGCGGGGGCGGTTTTGTCACAGAGAAGTTCTAATGGCTCGGTGATGAAGCCATGTGCTTTCTTCTCTAGAAAATTCTCGCCCGCCGAGCGCAATTATGATGTGGGTAATCGGGAGCTTTTGGCCATGAAGTGGGCATTTGAGGAGTGGCGTCATTGGCTTGAGGGTGCTAAACATCGCGTGGTGGTCTTGACTGATCACAAGAATCTCATTTACCTTGAGTCTGCCAGGCGTTTGAATCCTAGACAGGCTCGATGGTCGTTATTTTTTTTCTCGTTTCAATTTCGTGGTTTCATACCTGCCAGGTTCAAAGAATGTGAAGGCAGATGCTCTTTCCAGGAGTTTTGTGCCTGACTCTCCTGGTGACACTGGGCCTGCTGGTATCCTTAGGGATGGGGTAATATTGTCCGCCGTATCCCCAGACTTGCGACGCGCATTGCAGGAGTTTCAGGTGGATAAACCGGATCGATGTCCACCAGAAAGACTGTTTGTTCCGGATGATTGGACCAGTAGAGTCATCTCCGAGGTCCATTCTTCTGTGTTGGCTGGTCATCCTGGAATATTTGGTACAAGAGACTTGGTGGCCAGGTCTTTTTGGTGGCCTTCCTTGTCTAGGGATGTGCGTACCTTTGTGCAGTCTTGTGAAGTGTGTGCTCGAGCTAAGCCTTGCTGTTCACGGGCTAGTGGGTTGTTGTTATCCTTGCCCATCCCGAAGAGGCCTTGGACGCACATTTCCATGGATTTTATTTCTGATCTCCCGGTTTCACAGAAAATGTCCGTTATCTGGGTTGTGTGTGACCGCTTTTCTAAGATGGTTCATTTGGTGCCCTTGCCTAAGTTGCCCTCCTCCTCTGAGTTGGTTCCTTTGTTTTTTCAGAACGTGGTTCGTTTGCATGGGATTCCGGAGAACATCGTTTCTGACAGGGGATCCCAGTTTGTGTCTAGATTTTGGCGGACGTTTTGTGCCAAGATGGGCATTGATTTGTCTTTCTCGTCTGCATTCCATCCTCAGACGAATGGCCAGACGGAGCGAACTAATCAGACCTTGGAAACTTATTTGAGGTGTTTTGTTTCTGCTGATCAGGATGACTGGGTTGCTTTTTTGCCACTGGCCGAATTTGCTCTTAATAATCGGGCTAGTTCGGCCACGTTGGTCTCTCCTTTTTTTTGTAATTCGGGGTTTCATCCTCGTTTTTCCTCTGGTCAGGTGGAGTCTTCGGATTGTCCTGGAGTGGACGTGGTGGTGGACAGGCTACATCACATTTGGAATCAGGTGGTGGACAATTTGAAGTTATCTCAGGAGAAGACTCAGCAGTTTGCTAATCGCCGTCGCCGCGTGGGTCCCCGACTTCTTGTTGGGGACTTGGTGTGGTTGTCTTCTCGTTTTGTCCCTATGAAGGTCTCTTCTCCTAAGTTCAAGCCTCGGTTCATCGGTCCTTATAGGATCTCGGAGATTCTTAACCCTGTATCTTTCTGTTTGGATCTCCCAGCATCGTTCGCTATTCATAATGTGTTCCATCGGTCGTTGTTGCGGAGGTATGAGGTGCCTGTTGTTCCTTCGGTCGAACCTCCTGCTCCGGTGCTGGTGGAGGGAGAATTGGAGTATGTTGTTGAAAAGATCTTGGATTCTCGTGTTTCCAGACGCAAACTCCAGTATTTGGTTAAGTGGAAGGGTTATGGTCAGGAGGACAATTCCTGGGTGGTCGCCTCCGATGTTCATGCGACTGATTTGGTCCGCGCCTTCCATAGGGCTCGCCCTGATCGCCCTGGGGGTTCTCGTGAGGGTTCGGTGACCCCTCCTCAAGGGGGGGGTACTGTTGTGGATTCTGTTTGCGGGCTCCCTCTGGTGGTTACTGCTGGTACTGGGTGACTTTGGTGGGTTGCGGCCTTTGGTTTCCATCTGTCCATCAGAGGCTGGGTGTTTCCTATTTTACCTGGCCTTTCTGTCATTTCCCTTGCTGGCTATCAATGTGTTCAGATGTGCTCTGTTTGGTTCCTGCCTACCTGCTCCCAGATCTTTCAGGATAAGCTAAGTGCTGATTTTCAGTTGTTTGGTTTTTTGTCCAGCTTGCTTAGAATGTCTCTTTGTTAGCTGGTTGCTCTAGTGGACTGAGGTTCTCCCCATGTGCCATGAGTTGGCACATGGGTTCTTGTAATCTCAGGATGGTTCTTTTGTATAGGGTTTTTTGCTGACCGCTCAGTCCCCTTTTGTGTCATTCTGCTTTCTAGTTTTCAGCGGGCCTCTATTTGCTAAAGCTATATACATCATCTCTATGTGTGTGCCTTCCTCTCATTTCACCGTCAATACATGTGGGGGGCAACTATACCTTTGGGGTTAATTCCTCTGGAGGCAAGTGAGGTCTTTGTTTTCTCTGCAGTACTAGTTAGCTCTTAGGCTGGTGCGTGGCGTCTAGAACCAACGTAGGCACGCTCCCTGGCTATCTCTAGTTGCGTTTGTCAGGCGTAGGGCAGCGGTCAGCCCAGGTTCCATCACCCTAGAGCTCGTCCGATATTTATTATACTTTGCTTATCCTGTGCTATCCCTAGCCATTGGGGATTCATGACAGGGAAATAAGTATTTGATCCCTTGCTGATTTTGTAAGTTTGCCCACTGACAAAGACATGAACAGTCTATAATTTTAAGGGCAGGTTAATTTTAACATTGAGAGATAGAATATCAAAAATAAAATCCAGAAAATCACATTGTATAAATTATATACATTTATTTGCATTTTGCAGTGAGAGATAAGTATTTGATCCCTCTGGCAAACAAGACTTATTACCAACCCTTGTTAGCAAGCACAGCAGTCAGATATTTTATGCAGTTGATGACGAGGTTTGCGCACATGTCAGGAGGAATTTTGGCTCATTCCTCTTTGCAGATCATCTCTCCCTCCATAAGTTTTCTATGGGACTAAGGTCTGGAGACTGGCTAGGCCATTCCATGACCTTAATGTGCTTCTTTTTGAGCCACTCCTGTGTTACCTTGGCTGTATGTTTTGGATCATTGTCTTGCTGGAAGACCCAGCCACGGCCCATTTTTAATGTCCTGGTGGAGGGAAGGAGGTTGTCACTCAGGATTTTATGGTACATGGCTCCATCCATTCTCCCATTGATCCAGTGAACTAGTCCTGTGCCCTTAGAGATACGCCTCCAAAACATAATGTTTCTACCTCCATGCTTGACAGTGGGGATGGTGTTCTTTGGGTCATAGGCAGCATTTCTCTTCCTCCAAACACGACTAGTTGAGCTAATGCCAAAGACCTAAATTTTTTTCTCATCTGACCACAGCACCTTCTCCCAATCGCTCACAGAGTAATCAAGGTGTTCAATGTCAAATTTCAGATGGACCTGCACATGTGCCTTCTTGAGCAGGGGGACCTTGCAGGCACTGCAGGATTTTAAACCTTTACGGTGTAATGTGTTACCTATGGTTTTCTTAGTGACTGTGGTCCCAGCTGCCTTGATATCATTATCAAGTTCCCACCGTGTAGTTTTAGGCTGATCTCTGCCCTGTACTCTTGCAAAACCAAACTGACAAACCCAACCATCTGCTTCAGGGTTTTTTACAAGAAACCTGTGAGCGTAGGCCACATGGAAAACCCAGCCAGAAGGAAACTGACTGCCCCACTACCATCCTGTAGTTTGTTTCAAAAATAAAAGGACAGATCAGGTTTTCTTAAATCTGCCTTGGACAAATAGCTTGCCCAAGACCAACACTTACTTTTATTCTGCATTGCAATCACAGCTATGCCTGTGACTGCAATGCACTTCCACGGCCTCAATGCACCTCCGTGCGCATCCTGGGGGGGACACATAGTGACCCTCGAAAAATGACACCGGTCACTGCCTCTCAATACACACATACGTACACATATATGCATACACACACATTCATAAATACTTACATGCACACACAGATGCACACATACTCACATGCATAAGCACATACATACATACATACATACACACACATACATACACACATGGATAAACACATACATACACACAGACACACACATGCATAAACACATGCAGTTGAAACCAGAAGTTTACATACACTGTATAAAAAGACACATATGCATGTTTTTCTCAAAATCCTACATGAAATCTGAATAAACCTTTCCTGTTTTACGTCAATTAGAATTACCATAATTATTAATATTTGTCAAAAGCCAGAATAATGAGAGAGAGAGAGAATGTTTTAAGGCATTTTTATAACTTGCTGCAAAGTCAAAAAAGTTTATTTACATTTCATTAGTATTTGCCCTTAAACTGAATGACTTGGGTCAAACGTTTGGGATATCCTTTCACATGCTTATCACAATAGTTGGTTGGAATTTGGGCTCATTCCTCCTTAAAAAACTGATGTAACTGATCCATGTTTGTAGGTCTCCTTGCTTGTACCTGCCTTTCCAGGTTTGCCCATAAATGTTCAATATTATTGAGATCAGGGCTTTTGTGATGGCCACTCTAAAACATTGATTTTGCTATACTTAAGCAACTTTGTTACCATTTTGGCTGTATGCTTTGGGTCCTTGTCCATTTGGAAGAACCATTACAGCCCAAGCTTTAAGTTCCTGGCTGATTTCTTGTGACGTTGCTATAGTATTGCCACATAATCTTCTTTTCTTATTATGCCATCTATTTTGTGAAGTGCACCAATTCGCTCCTGCAGCAAAATAACCTCAAAACATGATGCTGCCACTCCCATGTTTCACAGTTGGGATGGTGTTCTTAGGCTTCCAAGCTTCTCCCTTTTACCTCCAAACATAACGATGGTCATTATGCCCAAAAAGTTCCAAGTTTCATCAGCCCACAGGACATGTTTCCAAAAATTAAAGTCTTCGTTCCTGTGTGCATGTGCAAACATTAATCTGGCTTTTTTTGTTTCTCTTGGAGTAATGGCTTCTTCCTGACAGAGTGGCCTTTCAGGCCATGTTGATACAGTAGTCACTTCACTGTGGATATTGACTGTGTACAATCTTATCAGCTTCAGTCATCATCTTCAGAAGGTCTTTTGCTTTTGTCTTGGGTTGATATGCACATGTCGGACCAAAGCACGTTCATTTCCGTGACACAGAACCAATCTCCTTCCTGAGTGGTATGATGGCTGGATATTCCCATCTTCTTTGTACTTGTATATAATTGTTTATTCAAATGAATGAGGTACATTCAAGTATCTTGAAATTGTACCAAGGATGAGCCAGACTTGTGCAAGTCCACAATTTTCTTCCTGATATCTTGGCTGATTTCTGTAGACTTTCCCATGATGCTACATAAAGAAGCAGTGGGTTTCAGGTGTGTATTAAAATTCATCCACAGGTGTGTCTCTAATTAACTCAGATGTTGCCAAAAAAACAGAATCAGAAGGTTCCAAACACATGACATCATTATATGGGCAGTACTACAGAATTGTTTATAGGCATAGTAATCTTAGTTTATGTAAACCTTTTACTTTTCAGTAATAATACAAATGCCTTAAAACATTCTCTCTTGAATGGTGGTCCCGAACATCCAGTGTTTGCCACACTGTCATGTGCATGACAGCGCGGCAAACACTGCTTCTGAACATCGGTGAAATCATTACCGCCGGTCAGACAGCCACTGTTCCCACACTGTCAAATGACAGTGTAAGCCTGCAGCTATGATCAGAGGTAAAAGTTTACCTTCATTCACTGGCAAAGGCTGATGGCGGGATTACTTCTACTATTAGCCTATGCCTGTTGCCACTAAAAACAGAGAGAGCAGGCGGCAGCTGATGAGAGTAGTCAGTCAGCACTTGCTCTCTAAATAAATAATTTAAAAAAAATGTCTTGGGCTCCCCAGTATTTTTGATAACCATCCAGGCAAATCTGACAGCTGGGGCTGCAACCCTCACCTGTCAGCGTTAGCAAGGCTGCTTATGAAGAATAGGGGGGTCTCCACTCTGTTTTTTACAATTATTTAAACAAATCACATTTTTTGACAACCAGCTAAGGTGAAGCAGAGAGCAGGGTACTGGTTTTCTCAGGCTGGTAAGGGACAATGGATATTGGCCTCCATGGCCTAAAATTAGTAGCCAGCAGCTTCCCAGAAAAGCCGCATCTATTAGATGCACAAATTATGTTATTTTGCCAGGCTATTTCCACTTGCCCTGTAGCAGTGGCAAGTGGGGCTCATATTTGTGGGGTTGATGTCACCTTTGTAATGTCTGGTGACATCAAGCCCACAGCTTAGTAATGAAGAGTCGTCTATAAGACACCTATCCATTACTTACCCTATAGGTGTATTGTAAATAAACACAAAACCAGTATAAAGTCCTTTATTTGAAATAAAAAAACACTTTTACTTTTTTATTTAAAAATAACAAACACAGTTATACTAACCTATTGTCAATTCCACTGAAACCCTCTTCTCCTGGTGGTGACATCATCTAGGTTACTGCTGAT
Organism: Ranitomeya variabilis; assembly: GCF_051348905.1. Taxonomy (NCBI): domain Eukaryota; kingdom Metazoa; phylum Chordata; class Amphibia; order Anura; family Dendrobatidae; genus Ranitomeya; species Ranitomeya variabilis. The sequence goes on along the minus strand of NC_135235.1, from coordinate 130,817,853 downwards.
CATTGCATTACCAGCCGGGCCAATGAACTAGAGTGACCTCGGTGAGATCACCGCTTGCAAGTTGACAAAAAGTCTCATGGTGAAGGGGTGAATTCACCACAGTTCACCTGGAGAAATGTCTCATGGCGAGCTCACCGCTGCACCGTGAGACTTTTTATCATTGTGTGAGCGTTGATCACCGTAGTCATAAACGGCCACATAATGCCACTGTTTGTGCTGCAGGGCACATATCGCACAGATGGATTACGGCTTGAAACACTATGAATTACAGCCATCCCTTCATCCAGCCACCCCTCCATCCATCTCTCATCCATCCCTCCAGCTATCCATCCCTCTAGCTATCCCTCCATCCATCCATCCCTCATCCATTCATCTATCCCTCATCCATCCATCCAGCCATCCAGCCATCCCTCATCCAGCTATCCCTCATCCATCCATCCATCCAGCCATCCCTCCATCCATTTGTCCCTCTGCCTTCCATCCAGCCATCCCTCTATACATCCATTCAGCCACCCATTCATCCCTCATCCATCCATCCATCTTCCCCCTCATCCAGCCACCCCTCCATTCATCCCTCATCCATCCATCCATCCCTCTAGCCATGAATACTCCTATCAGCTGCCACCTGATCTTGCTGTCAGTGACAGCGCCATTGACCGGAGGTAAACTTTTTACCTCCAACCACAGCTGTGGGCTCTCGCTGTTATTTGACAGCGTGGGAACCACGGCTGTCTGACCGTCGGTAATCATGTTACTGCTGATCAAAAGCAGTGTTTGCTGCGCTATCATGCACATGACAACATGAGAAATACTTGATGTTTGGGGGACTTAATCCGAACAGTAACACAGACCTCCTGGTGAAGTCCGAGTTGGGTGTACGTGCCCGACCAGTAGGTATTCTGTATACGGACACCGAACTTTACTGTTCGGTTAAGGCCAACTCTACTCAGAAGAAATTACACAACAAATTTTGGACTCCATTTTCTCCTGCTATCCTTGTAAAAATGAAAAAAAATTGAGTCTAGAAGAACATTTTTGTATGAAAAGATGTGAATTTTTAATTTTCTCGGCTCAGCATTAGAATCTTCTGTGAAGCACCTGGGGTTTCAAGGTGCTCACCACACATCTAGATAAGTTCTTTGACTGATCTAGTTTCCAAAATGGGGTTATTTTTGGGGGGTTTCATAACAGGGGCTCTTCAAACGCTACATGGCATCCGCTAATAATTCCAGCAAATTTTGAATTCAAAAAGTCAAATGGCGCTCCTTCCCTTCGGAGCCCTGCCGTGTGCCAAAACAGTAGTTTTCCTCCACATAATGGGAATCAATATACTCAAGTGAAATGGAACAACAAATGTACAGTCCATTTTCTCCTGCTACTCTTGTGAAAATAAAAAAATAATGGGTCTAAAGTAACATTTTAGTGAAAAAAATTTAAATGTTCAATTTTTCCTTCCACATTGCTTCAGCTCTTGTGAAGCAAGGGTTATTAAACTTCTTGAATGTGGTTTTGAGTACTTTGCGGGGTGTAGTTTTTAGAATGGTGTAACTTTTGGGTATTTTCTGTCATATAGACCCCTCAAAGTCACTTCAAATGTGATGTGGTCTGTAAAAGAAATGGTTTTGTAAATTTTGTTGTAAAAATGAGAAATGGCTGGTCAACGTTTAACCCTTCTAATTTCCTAACAAAAAAAAATATATGAGTCAAACGTTGTGGTGATGTAAAGTAGACATGCAGGAAATTTTATTTATTAACTATTTTGTGTGACATAAGTCTTTGGTTTAAGGGTATAAGAATTACATTTTGAAAATTGCTAAATTTTTTCCAAATTTCCAATTTTTCACAAATAAACGCAAGTTATATCAAATAAATTTTACCACTATCATGAAGTACTTTATCTCACGAAAAAACAGTTCAGTGGGATCCCTTGATGAGTTAATGCCACATAAAGTGAGACTGGCGAGAATTGTAAAATTTGGCCTGATCATGAAGGAGAAAACAGGCTCGAGGTTGAAAGGGTTAATATTTAGAATGTTATTATGAGTAACAATAATAGCATAATTACCTATGAAAGTTACATTATTGGTCATTGTATTGAAAGATCTCAAAGGAGTTGTCTGGTCTAAAGCTACAAGTCTGCAGTGACTGCAGACTTGTGAATCCTCACATCACACATATAGCGCACTGTGAGCATTGTCTGGTGCCGGCACTTGTAGCCGCCAGTCATGTGACCACAAGTATGTGATTTGCATACTTTCAGCCATAATTTAATTAGACTATATCGGGCCTTGTTCAATTCACTTGGATTGAGCGAGGCCCGATACAGCATAGTCGGCACGTGCCCCATGTATGGAAATCGAATTCAGGCTGTCATACCCGCTCTTCTCCTGGCACCAACATTGGAAAATCTTCACAGCTCTCAGTGCATGTGATATGAAAATTTACAAGTCTGCAATTAGAGGGACTGCATACTTATAGACCGAACAACTCCTTTAACTATATAATTAAGATCAGTTAAAACAGTTATAAATATTTAAGAAACGAAACTAAGTATACATTTTATTTACTGGCGCAGATTCTGGTAAGGAGCAATTATTATAATGCCACTAGGGCTATCACTGATATTAGGCCTTTCTGGCTGGCTCTGTTATAGAGGGATAACAAAAGTAGTGTAATATTTGTATGCAGGTGAAAAGTGGCCCCCCACCAAGTCAATGTTATGGTTGGACCCTTGGCACCCCAGTCCGACATGGATAGCAGCTTTATTTCTACAGTTCTATACAGCAGATCACTGGATATACAGAATCAAGTTATATACAGAGATGATTCATACATAAATATATTTATTTTACTCACTCATATTCCACAGTGCTTTACTTACATTGTCACTGTCCCTATTGGGGTTCACAATCTAAATTCCCTATCAGTATGTCTTCGGAGTGTGTGAGGAAACCCACGCAAACACGGGGAGAACATACACACTCCTTGGTGGGATTAGAACCAAGGTTCCCAGCGCTGCAAAGCAAGAAATCTAACCACTGAGCCATCATACAATGTTATCTATGTAGCCTGATCTGTGCTTACTAGCTATACTACATACTACTCAATCAATTACTGAAAAAGTTGGCCTAAGGCTGGGGTCACACGAGCATATAAAAAAGTTGGTCCCATTCTCAAACAAAAAATTGGGCCTTTTTTTCTCATGTGTCATTCATGTGTAGTCGGTATACAATCCATTTTTTTACTAAAAAAAAACAAAGACAGAAGCATAATGATTAAATACCCTGCAGTAAATAAATAGTATAATGCATGTAGATAAGTCTGAAACGGACTGCGCTCAACTAGTGGACACATAGTTGAGAAACTAAGTACCGTATATTATTTTCATGCACTATGCTTTTTATTTTTTTACTGCCGGGTATTTAATTATTATGTTTCTTTCTTTGGGTTTTTCTGTTCAGTGGCCTGTGTGAACGTGCGCTTACACGCTGCATGCACACCAGTTCATATCCCAATTAATACCTTTGGGTTTTTTCATTTTTTTACTCAGCAACTATTCATCTTTTACAAGACCATTAACAGTTTCCCAACTTACAGAATTGCAATGTATCTGCAAAATCAGATGCTGCTCTGATGCTTCGCTTGGCATCCGTTTTTTTCCTCCTACTGAACTCATTTCGGAGTTAAATCTCAACATACAGTTAATTTTTCTCATGACAAATACACCTGAGAGAAAAAATCGCAGATCTGCCCTGCCCCACTGGATAACACAACCTTTTTGAATCGTATTGCACTCGTCCGATTTATACACATGTGTGAGTGTACCCTAATGGGACGAATATGGTAACTCTAATGTCACTTTTGGGCACAGTGAAGCGTATGTGGATTATAGCCCCCGGCAAATTGCGGCTATATAATTGCATGGTCAGATCTTAACTTTGTTAGATCTATTTTTGCCTGTCGGGAGGTGTGAGTTTTAAGGAATGGGTCACCTTCACCTCGTTTATTTTTTGTCTTTTCGTCAATGTAGCAGCAGACGCTGAACTTAAAAAATAAGCTTGATATTGCAGAAAGATTATACAATGTAACCTGACAGTCTCCAAAGGGCAAATACAATGTAGTTTATGGGAGCATGTTTGAATTCTTCTGTGTAGAAGTCACGTAAAGTGTGTCCTGTGAACATTCAGAGGTGCACTGATTTATTGGAAGAAAAAAAAAACTTTGAAATAATTTACATGAAGAAGTAGGTTGTCATGGCAACAACTTCCCTCTGAACCAGCAGTGCCCGACAGCAAAGTGGAGAGGGAAAAAGATGCATCATCACTATAGAAACCGCATTGTATTGAAAGCCTATCAATACCCATAACTGCGTGCAATCATCCCATTGGATCGCAGAAATACGTATGTGGGGGTGAATTGCATCATATCCCAGCAGTGTCGTCTGGGAAAATATCCCTATATATAATGTGACTATTAGTAACCTTGTTATGATGGATTATAAATCCCATAGGATGGCATTCATTTCACTTATCAGTCAAATAAAGAATGACAGTTTGCACGGCTGAACCTGGCTAGACGACAATGACTCGTCCTGTGCCACAAGGCTAGTTAGTTGGAAGCTGCTCTAACATTTTGTTGTTTCCTGATGTATACCGATCTGCCGCTGGTTTGCAGGTCTAGTATGATTTGTTATCTTTCAGTGGCATGATAGGTGCAAAACATATATGCAATCAAGGGCAGACATAACATTGGTGCAACCTATGGAGACATTTCCACTTTTAAAGCAGATGAGCTATTGGACTGCAAAGGGCCCATTTATTGTTCTTGTACAGGCAGGGCAGGTGTTAGGGGAAAAAAGACTGGGCAATTGCCTAGGGCCCTCACACTTTTTGGGGTCATCGGTCACTACAGTAGGAGCTGCACTGATAATAACATTAAAACAATTAAAAAAAATGCACATATTTGTTATTGCATTAGTAACAGTCTAATTTATTAAAATATAAAGTAACTTAATCCAATCAGTAAATAGTGTAACGAGAAAAAAAAAACAGGAGAATTACATTTTTTTCGGCTGCCACAACATTGCAATAAAATGAAATAAAAGGAGATCAAAACATTGTATCTTGCCCCAAACTAGTATCAGTGAAAACATCAGCCCAGGGCACAAAAAATAAGCCCTCATACAGCTTCATATCTTGAAAAATTAAAACATTACAGGTCTCGGAAAATGACAGCTAAAGCTAAATTTTTAATTTTTTTTACAAATTTTAGAACAGTTTTTCACTTCTTATATAAGAAAAAAACTATATATGTTTGGTATCTGCGTACTTGCGCTGACCTGGAGAATCATATTGCCAGGTCAGTTTTACCATATAGTGAAATTGGTAAATAAAAAAAACCCCCAAAAATTGTAGAATTGCACTGTTTTTTGCAATTTCAACGCACTTGGAATTCATCTCCCTCTTTCCGGTACATTATGGGGTAGAATGAATGGTGTGATTCAAAAGTACAAATTGTCCTGTAAAAAGTAGCCCTCATATGGCTGTGTAGACAGAAAAATAAAAAAAAAGTTATGGCTCTTGGAAGAAGGGGAGGAGTAAACGGAAAATCGTCTGGATGTGAAGGGGTTAAAATCCTTCTAACAGCCATATAACAGCAGCACGAGCGCACCCTGCAGGCTTCGTCCTTCAGATGTTCGTGATGTTTTTACTAACAAACTAAAAAAATAATCATATCTATAAAATGTAATTAGGGCCAGGGTGCCTCCTTAATTCTTAAATGTGTAGACAGTTATCAAGCAGAACTTAAGTTACGAGGCATTAAGTTCAACACTTCCACTAGTGAGCACCCTAGTGACTCCATAACAACACAGGACAAGAAGTGTTGTCATGGGGATTTGGGAACACCAGGATAATGCTTAATTCAAAATTAACTTTTTTTGTGTAAAATAGAGTTTAGTATGAAGTATATAGGACCTCTTTGTTCACAATAACAGTTATGTAGATGATCCTATGAAAATTGTTAATTCCAGTTTGTAAAATCTATTTCAGACTGTAAGTGGTTACAAAGTGGATCTCTCTCTGGAGGACCCGACGTGTGTGACACAGACAGTCCAATGATGGGAATGGATGTGTGTGTGTAGGTCTTCTGTGTCTCTGTGTATGTGGTTGTGCCTAGAATGCATGGACTCTTGTGGTATATACACGTGAAGACATATATGTGTATGTATGTGCTCTGTATCCAGTACATGTGTGTATGTGCTCTGTGTATACATAAGTGTGTGCTATGTGTGTGTTTATATATATTTGCGTGCTCAGTGTATGCATATGTGTGTGCTGTATGTGCGCCACATACGGTGTATACGGGGCATCCACATTTATAAACACCGGCAGCACAGACGTGACATCTTGGCACTCACCCAATGAACAAGCAAAATGTTCATAATTCATTAAGTGATTGGATTGTTTATGTCAGGACAAAAAATCATTGTTCACAACAGCACATCGCCCGATTAAAGCTGGAGATGTACTGCTGACAACATGATACTGTATGGAGACAGATTGATTTACTAGTGAATGCTATGTCTCTAGCATTCCTCATCATCCTGTGCAAACAGGCGGGTAAACAAGCACCGAAACAGTTCAGGATTGTCAATTGTGCTCATTTAAAGGTCTGACCTCAGCCCATGGAAATGCAACCTAAATGTTTGAGTGCGATGTTGCAATATGTGAGCATTTAGGGCCGCACTTTTGCCCAAGGCCCGATATATTTCCACAAGCTGGAATGGCAGTCAGTCTTTGTGGATATTGCATTTACTCATTCTTTCATTTTTAAATACAAGTCTTACCAAAGCTTAGTTATGTATAGTATTTGTAAAAATGAAGTAATATACAGCTGACACTTTACATAGCTCAAGCTCTGTCTGCTCTGTTTTTGCATTGTTATTATCTTACTAATTGAAGAGTTACCATATATGTTTGATAAGTAGGGAAATTACTGCTAATACTTCCCACCCAATGAGTGACTGGTAAGGTGTCCTACATTTGGCTGACAATGTACTTGTTCTAAATCATTCATAGATTATAATAGGAAGACACAACACATAGCCACTTTAATAGAAGTAGTGGGCACAGAACATTAAATGTAATGTAAATGACTGCATCTAAGTCCTTTATAATGTGATCAGTTGGCCATCATTTATTTAGAATGCAAGGGCCATTTATAAGGAAACTGTCAGTAGGATCAACCCTCCTAAGATGTCTATACGGGCATGTAGGTCAAAGGAAGCTGAATAAAATGATATCTTGACATCTGCGATCTGATATCATATTTCCAAGAATTTTTTCTTATACAGTTGTATGAAAAAGTGATTGCCCCTAAACTTAGCAACTGGTTGGTCCACTCTTAGCAGCAAACAACTGGAGGGTTTCTGAGCATGATCCCCCTTTTTAAGGTCATCCCACAACATCTCATCGGATTATGGTCAGGACTTTGACTAGGCCACTCCAAAGTCTTAATTTTTTTTTTCTTAACCAATTCAGAGGTGGACTTGCTGGGGTGTTTTGGATCATTGTCCTGCTACATAATCCAAGTGTACTTAAGCTTGAGTTCATGAACAGATGGCCAGACATTCTCCTTCAGAATTTTTTGGTGGGCTGTGGAATTCATGGTTCCTTTTACCACAGCAAGTCTTCCAGGTCCTGAAGCAGCAAAACAGCCCTAGACCATCACACTACCACCACCACATTTTTTTGCTGTTGATATGTTGTTGTTTTTTTATGAAATGCTGTGTTACTTCTACACTAGATGTAATGGAACATAGACATTCCAAACAGTTCAACTTTTGTCTCGTCAGTCCACAGTGTATTCTCCCAAAAGTCTTGGGGTTTATCAAGATGTTCTCTGGCAAAAGTGAGGCAAGCATTTATGTTCTTATTGCTCAGCAGTGGTTTTCATTTTGGAACTCTGCCATGCAGGCCAGTTTTGCAAAGTCTCTTATTTATGGTGGAGTCATGAACACTGACCTTATCTGAGGAAAGTGAAGCCTGCAGTTCTTTGGATGTCATTGTGGGGTCTTTTGTGATCTTTTGCATGAGTTGTTGCTGCGCTCTTGTGATAATTTTGGTCTGTCAACCACTTCTGGAAAGGTTCACCACTGTTCCATGTTTTCACATTTGTGGATAGTGGCTCTTGCTGTAGTTCGCTGAAATCCCAAAGCTTGAGAAATGGTTTTATAACCTTTTCCAGACTGATAGATTTCAATTACTCTGTTTCTCATTTGTTTCACAATTTCTTTGGATTTCAGCAGGATTTCTGGCTTTTGAGGAACTTTTAGTCTACGTCACTTTGTCAGGCAGGTCCTATGTAAGTGATTTCCTGATTGAGAGCAGATGTAACAGTAATCAGGCCTTCATGTGGCTAAGGACTTTTAACTCAGTTTCCAAAGATGTGATAAACTACAGTTAATTTATATTTTCAGACTGGGGGGAATCTCTTTTCACACAGGGCCCTGTAGGTTTGGATTTCTTTTTCCCTTAATAATAAAGACCTTCATTTAAAAACTGCACTATGTGTTTACTTGTGTTATCTTTGTCTAATATTTAAATTTGTTTGGTGTTCTGAAACATTTAAGTGTGACAAACATGCAAGAGAATAGGAAATCAGCAAGGGGGCAAACACTTTCACACAACTGTATGTAAATTAGCTATTAAAATCTATGGTTCTCTATGGGCCAGACACTGATCTCCCTGAGAATCTGCCTCTGGAGCATATTTTAAATGAGAGAATGTGTTAAGGTACCTTCACACTAATCGATATCGCTAGCGATCCGTGACGTTGCAGCGTCCTGGCTAGCGATATCGTTGTGTTTGACAGGCAGCAGCGATCAGGATCCTGCTGTGCCATCGTTGGTCGGAGAAGAAAGGCCAGAACTTTATTTTGTCGCTGGATCTCCCGTAGACATCGCTGGATCGGTGTGTGTGATACTGATCCAGCGATGTCTTCACTGGTAACCAGGGAAAACATCGGGTTACTAAGCGCAGGGCCGCGCTTAGTAACCCGATGTTTACCCTGGTTACCAGCGTAAACGTAAAAAAAAAAAAAAACACTACATACTCACATTCCGGTGTCCGTCAGGTCCCTTGCCGTCCGCTTCCCGCACTGACTGTGAGTGCCAGCCGTAAAGTAAAAGCAGAGCACAGCGGTGACGTCACCGCTGTGCTGTGCCTTACGGCCGGCACTGACGCAGTCAGTGCGGGAAGCGGACGCCGGGGGACCTGACGGACACCGGAATGTGAGTATGTACTGTTGTTTTTTTTTTACGTTTACGCTGGTAACCAGGGTAAACATCGGGTTACTAAGCGCGGCCCTGCGCTTAGTAACCCGATGTTTACCCTGGTTACCAGGGGACTTCGGCATCGTTGGTCGCTGGAGAGCTGTCTGTGTGACAGCTCCCCAGCGACCACACAACGACTTACCAACGATCACGGCCAGGTCGCATCGCTGGTCGTGATCGTTGGTAAATCGTTTAGTGTGAAGGTACCTTTACTAGTGTGATGTGTAATGACTGATAGACGCTCTCATTATATAAATGCCTCATACTGGTAATGCCTTCTTTCATTTAAAATAAGCTCTAAAGGCAGTTTCTCGGGGAGATCTATGTCTCGCCCAAAAATTTTAACAGCTAATTTACATATAAGAATAACATGGATTTCTTGGGAATAAGATATTGGATTGCAGATCTCAAGATATCAATTTATTCAACTTTCTATGACCTGCATGCCCATGTAGATGGCTTAGGAGGATTGGTTCTACTGACAGATTCTCTTTCAGCCAGTGGTTCCCAACTCCAATACTTAAGAGGATTTCCTATAAAAATTACACCTGTGGCAATTTGTAAGGCATTGACAATAATTATATCATCTGTGAAAAATAAGAAATTCCTGAAAACAAGAAATGTACTTGAGAATTAGAGTCACTGATTTAGGCTGCAAGTAACTGTGAAAAGATAGCAAAAAAGTGAATAAAAAGTAAAAGAAAAAGGGAAATAAAGAGAGGGCAGGGGAAAGAAAAAGTAGATGTGTTATACACTTATCACAGCATCATCCCTGGTCCTGGTTCACTTCTGCTTTCCTTTGCTATTGTCCAAGCCAGGTTTTCCAAGTAACCAAGTGAACTCCATTGATATCATAACCCAAGACCTTTTAAAGCTGACTCAGACAGTTGTGTGCTGTCTGAATATTCAGTAAACTTTTCATTTAGCTATCACATGTTTTTTTGGAGTTTGCCTCAATATCCATTCCTGACCAAAATTAGAAAAGAAAAAAGCAGCACTTGCCATTTCATGAAATTGATACTTAGAAGATATAAAATGGTTGCGGGTAGTGTATTGGACAACGGATGTTTTCTGTTATCCCAACACTTCAGTGGGTCCTGAAGTGGGTTTGTCAGGACCCAAATAAAGCATTGGAATAACGAGAAACGCCTGTAGCCCAATACGCTACCCCAGAGGTGTATCTAGGGTTTCTGGCACCCGGGGCAAGAATTCAGTTTGGCATCTCCACTCCAATTCTCCCCACACACAATAAATACCCCCATCTCCACTCACATTAAATCCCTTCCCCACAATAAATCCCCCCATCTCCACTCATATTAAATCTCCCCCCCACAATAAATCTCCCCTCCCTACTCACATTAAATCTCCCCCCCACAATAAATCCCCCTATCTCCACTCACATTAAATCTCCCCCCCCATAATAAATCCCCCCATCTCCACTCACATTAAATCTCCCCCCACAATAAATCCCCCCATCTCCATTCACATTAAATCTCCCCCCACAATAAATCCCCACTCACATTAAATCTCCCCCCCACAATAAATCCCCACTCACATTAAATCTCCCCCCCACAATAAATCCCCACTCACATTAAATCTCCCCCCCCACAATAACTCCCCCCATCTCCACTCATATTAAATATCCCCCATCCAATAATATATCCCACCATCCCCACTCACATTAAATCCCCCCCACAATATATCCCCCCCATCCCCACTCACATTAAATCCCCCCACAATATATCCCCCCCATCCCCACTCACATTAAATCCCCCCACAATATATCCCCCCATCCCCACTCACATTAAATCCCCCCATAATATATGCCCCCATCCCCACTCACATTAAATCCCCCCACAATATATCCCCCCATTCCCACTCACATTAAATCCCCCCACAATATATGCCCCCCATTCCCACTCACATTAAATCCCCCCCTGCACCTTCGGTGTCTTCAGCTCCACTGGAGCACTTACCACCGATCTGCGTCTCCTGCTCTGCCGTGCAGGTGAGTGACGTCAGCAGCGTGATCACATGACCTGATCACGTTGCTGGCATTGCTCTGACCTGGCAGTCAGAGCTTCAATTGTACTCGCATCTCAGATACGAGTACAATTGAACACTGGGAGCCGGCGCGCTGCAGCTTCTCTGTGCCGGCTGTCAGCTTGATAGTCGGCACAGAGAACAGCCGACTCCCAGTGCGGGGGGCAGCAGAATGCAGCCGCCGGGGGAGACACTGCGGACCGCCATTTTAGGCGGCCTGACCGTTTTAGGCGGCACATGCCCCGGCTGCCCCCCCTAGATACGCCACTGCGCTACCCGCGTGCCCCTGCAACCAATTTTATGTCTTCCAAGTCAAGTGATAGACAATTTTTTCGATAGTGCCAAATCACTTCTTTTGTATTGAACATTCAATCTTCTATGCGGGCTAATCATCTCTTTAGCAAAAGCCCGCATGTTTACCAATCATCTGCTGTAAACACAATAACCTGTTCTCTAATACTACTGCTGTTCATACTACTAAGGCTACTTTCACACTTCCGTCTTTTGCCCTCCGTCGCAATCCATAGTTATGGGCAAAAAACGGATCCTGCAAATGTGCTTGCAGGATGCGTTTTTTGCCCATAGACTTGAATAAGCGACGGATCGCGACGGATGGGCACACGTCGCATCCGTCGTGCGTGTTTTGGCAGACGCGAAGCACAAAAAAAGTTCGATGTAACTTTTTTTGTCCGTCGGTTCCGCTTTTTCCGACCGCGCATGTGCGGCTGGAACTCCGCCCCCTCCTCCCCGCTCATCACAATGGGCAGCGGATGCGTCATAAGACTGCATTCGCTGCCCACGTTGTGCTAAATTTAGCACAACGTCCGTCGGTACGCCGGGCCGACAGTTTGCGATGGCCCCGTACCGACGGAAGTGTGAAAGTAGCCTACGCTGCTACAACATTGTGTAATCTCGGATAGCCAGTTTGCCTGTTCATCACAACTGCCTGCAGTTAACCATTTGTTGTCTGATTGCATATGTCTCTGCGGCTCATCATTAGTCATACTTCATACTAATAGTATAAAATTTTGCCATTAACAATTTAATTGCCAAAAGTCCTTGACTGACTACTACATCTACAATCCTGGCTGGATCCATGTCTTCTGGTGTTTCTTGCTATTCTTGTCTATCTGCTGTTAATTCTGTTAAAAAAAACACTTTATTCTTTAATTTTTTTTTCATGTAACATTAAAACCACCATAAACGTATGTAAATCTCTGACACGTTTTTAACGCTATACATCCATATGTATAGCCAACTATACATGTACTGTACTGCAAGGCTCTTTATAAGTACCAAGTATATAGCACTTAAGCAATAAAAATATCCTTCTCTTTCTCTTAATATTAAAAAGAAAAACACTTTTCTACAATCTCCAGTAGAGTTCAATCAATGAAAGGGAGAATGCTGCATGTCCATAATTTAATCAATCAATGTGGATATCTTGTGTTAAGAGCTAGTATCCAGAATGCTTTCTGATTAAGCAGGAGTCTTTTGTGATCACTTCATTTCCTCTACTGATTAACTCTTTCAATGATTATAGCTTTTAAACTTGTTATGTCTTCTCTATTGCAATGTAGAATGTAAGCCTGCAAGGGCAGGGTCTTCTCCCCTCTGTATCAGTCTGTCATTGTTAGTTTGCTTACTGTAAGTGATATCTGTAATTTGTATGTAACTCCTTCTCATGTACAGCACCATGGAATCAATGGTGCTATATAAATAATAATAATAATGTGCAAAATGTCTTGACACTGCTGATACATTTATTAAGTGTTCTTTCAAACAATCAGATATACTGTATGTCTATTTAAGTCTTATTTTTAGGCTATGTAGGCTATGTTCACACGTTCAGTATTTGGTCAGTATTTTATATCAGTATTTGTAAGCCAAAACTAGGAGTGAGTGATAAATACAGAAGTGGTGACGTGTTTCTATTATATTTTTACTCTGATTGTTCCAATCCTGTTCTTGGCTTTCAAATACTGCTGAAAAAAACAGACCAAATACTGAATGGGTGAACATGTCTGTAGCGTGCAAAACACAGCTTATTAAAGAAGCACGCCCAACAAAATTTGTATCCTATTAACATACTTTGTGAGGAGTTACATAAGTGACTACCTTGTATTCACTAGAGTCCCTGATGGTGAGGATAGGCTGAGCTGCAGGTCGTGACCAGGTACCACTGCAGGGTAGTCCCCGGGTCTGCAGCAGCTGACCAGAGGGTCAGAGACATGGGTACAATGTACAGGTGGACGAAAGCAAAGACATGGTCAGATAATCCAAGGTCAGGGCAGGCAGCACAGGTTCAATATATGTAACCGATGTCTGGAGCAGAGAAATAACAGTAAATTAGTAAGCTAGCCACAGGGCCAGGACAAAGGGTAGGCAGGGTAGGCCCCCGCCTAGGGCACTACCTTAAGGAGGTGCACTTGGGGAAAAAAAGTGCCATGGCTAAATGTCTGCATCCCCTCACAGCATCTTCCTCCGGCTGCAGACATTCAGCATAGTGACGGCGATCACTCACCACTGCACGCAATTGTATTTGCATCTATCAGATAAGAATACAATTGATGTCAGAGCTGCGCCACCGCCACGGGAACAGAGGAGCTGTAATCAGCTCCCTGCCCTAAGGGAAACTCCAGCAGAACATAGGATACTTTCTGTCTGCGCCCTGTTGGAGAAGGTGCATGCAGGGGATGTCAGATAGCACAATACGGTGGCATCCACTGCCGTACAGGATGCAAGAGGAGATGGCAGCTGCAGTGTACAGGGAGCCAAGATTAGGTGAGTACAAGCTTTTTATATATATATATATATATATATATATATATATATATATATATATATATATATATATATATATATATATACACTCACCGGCCACTTTATTAGGTACACCTGTCCAACTTCTTGTTAACACTTAATTTCTAATCAGCCAATCACATGGCGGCAACTCAGTGCATTTAGGCATGTAGACATGGTCAAGACAATCTCCTGCAGTTCAAACCGAGCATCAGTATGGGGAAGAAAGGTGATTTGAGTGCCTTTGAACGTGGCATGGTTGTTGGTGCCAGAAGGGCTGGTCTGAGTATTTCAGAAACTGCTGATCTACTGGGATTTTCACGCACAACCATCTCTAGGGTTTACAGAGAATGGTCCGAAAAAGAAAAAAAATCCAGTGAGCGGCAGTTCTGTGGGCGGAAATGCCTTGTTGATGCCAGAGGTCAGAGGAGAATGGGCAGACTGGTTCGAGCTGATAGAAAGGCAACAGTGACTCAAATCGCCACCCGTTACAACCAAGGTAGGCCTAAGAGCATCTCTGAACGCACAGTGCGTCGAACTTTGAGGCAGATGGGCTACAGCAGCAGAAGACCACACCGGGTACCACTCCTTTCAGCTAAGAACAGGAAACTGAGGCTACAATTTGTACAAGCTCATCGAAATTGGACAGTAGAAGATTGGAAAAACGTTGCTTGGTCTGATGAGTCTCGATTTCTGCTGCGACATTCGGATGGTAGGGTCAGAATTTGGCGTAAACAACATGAAAGCATGGATCCATCCTGCCTTGTATGGAGCATCTTTGGGATGTGCAGCCGACAAATCTGCGGCAACTGTGTGATGCCTGTCATGATTCTCAATGGCGAGAGAACATAGCCCAGCATATATGAGAACTAGCTCTTGGAAGATGGAAACTATACTGACCATGAACTAAACCTGCCGCACAACTAGAAGTGGCCGGGTAGCATGCCTACGTTTTTTTATCCCTAGATGCCCAGCGCCAGCCGGAGAACTACCTAATCCTAGCAGAGGAAAAGACAGTCCTGGCTCACCTCTAGAGAAATTTTCCCAAAAGGCAGACAGAGGCCCCCACATATATTGGCGGTGATTTTAGATGAAATGACAAACGTAGTATGAAAATAGGTTTAGCAAAAATCGAGGTCCGCTTACTAGATAGCAAGAAGACAGAAAGGGCACTTTCATGGTCAGCAGAAAACCCTATCAAAACACCATCCAGAAATTACTTTAAGACTCTAGCATTAACTCATAACACCAGAGTGGCAATTTCCGCTCACAAGAGCTTTCCAGACACAGTAACGAAACAGCAGCTGTGAACAGGAACAAAATGCAAAAACACACAAGGACAAAAGTCCAACTTAGCTGGGAGTTGTCTAGTAGCAGGAACATGCACAGAAAGGCTTCTGATTACATTGTTGACCGGCATGAAACTGACAGAGGAGCAAGGTTATATAGCGACTCCCACATCCTGATAGGAGCAGGTGAACAGAGGGGATGATGCACACAAGTACAATTCCACAAGTGGCCACCGGGGGAGCCCAGAATCCAATTTCACAACAGTACCCCCCCCTCAAGGAGGGGGCACCGAACCCTCACCAGAACCACCAGGGCGATCAGGATGAGCCCTATGAAAGGCACGGACAAGATCGGAGGCATGAACATCAGAGGCAGTGACCCAAGAATTATCCTCCTGACCGTATCCCTTCCATTTGACCAGATACTGGAGTTTCCGTCTGGAAACACGAGAGTCCAAGATCTTTTCCACAACGTACTCCAACTCACCCTCAACCAACACCGGAGCAGGAGGCTCAACGGAAGGCACAGCCGGTACCTCATACCTGCGCAACAATGACCGATGAAAAACATTATGAATCGAAAAGGATGCAGGGAGGTCCAAACGGAAGGACACAGGGTTAAGAATCTCCAATATCTTGTACGGGCCGATGAACCGAGGCTTAAACTTAGGAGAAGAAACCCTCATAGGGACAAAATGAGAAGACAACCACACCAAGTCCCCAACACAAAGCCGAGGACCAACACGACGACGGCGGTTGGCAAAAAGCTGAGTCTTCTCCTGGGACAACTTCAAATTGTCCACCACCTGCCCCCAAATCTGATGCAACCTCTCCACCACAGCATCCACTCCAGGACAATCCGAAGATTCAACTTGACCGGAGGAAAATCGAGGATGAAACCCCGAATTACAGAAAAACGGGGACACCAAGGTGGCAGAGCTGGCCCGATTATTGAGGGCGAACTCCGCCAAAGGCAAAAAAGCAACCCAATCATCCTGATCCGCAGACACAAAACACCTCAAATATGTCTCCAAGGTCTGATTAGTCCGCTCGGTCTGGCCATTAGTCTGAGGATGGAAAGCAGACGAAAAAGACAAATCTATGCCCATCCTAGCACAGAATGCCCGCCAAAATCTAGACACGAATTGGGTCCCTCTGTCAGAAACGATATTCTCCGGAATACCATGCAAACGAACAACATTTTGAAAAAACAGAGGAACCAACTCGGAAGAAGAAGGCAACTTAGGCAAGGGAACCAGATGGACCATCTTAGAGAAACGGTCACACACCACCCAGATGACAGACATCTTATGAGAAACAGGCAGATCCGAAATAAAATCCATCGAGATGTGCGTCCAAGGCCTCTTCGGGATAGGCAAGGGTAACAACAATCCACTAGCCCGAGAACAACAAGGCTTGGCCCGAGCACAAACGTCACAAGACTGCACAAAGCCTCGCACATCTCGTGACAGGGAAGGCCACCAGAAGGACCTTGCCACCAAATCCCTGGTACCAAAGATTCCAGGATGACCTGCCAACGCAGAAGAATGAACCTCAGAGATGACTCTACTGGTCCAATCATCAGGAACAAACAGTCTACCAGGTGGGCAACGATCAGGTCTATCCGCCTGAAACTCCTGCAAGGCCCGCCGCAGGTCTGGAGAAACGGCAGACAATATCACTCCATCTTTAAGGATACCTGTGGGCTCAGAATTACCAGGGGAGTCAGGCTCAAAACTCCTAGAAAGGGCATCCGCCTTAACATTCTTAGAACCCGGTAGGTAAGACACCACAAAATTAAACCGAGAGAAAAACAACGACCAGCGCGCCTGTCTAGGATTCAGGCGCCTGGCAGACTCAAGGTAAATTAAATTTTTGTGGTCAGTCAATACCACCACCTGATGTCTGGCCCCCTCAAGCCAGTGACGCCACTCCTCAAAAGCCCACTTCATGGCCAAAAGCTCCCGATTCCCAATATCATAATTCCGCTCGGCGGGCGAAAATTTACGGGAAAAAAAAGCACAAGGTCTCATCACGGAGCAGTCGGAACTTCTCTGCGACAACACCGCCCCAGCTCCGATTTCAGAAGCGTCGACCTCAACCTGAAAAGGAAGAGCAACATCAGGCTGACGCAACACTGGGGCGGAAGAAAAGCGGCGCTTGAGCTCCCGAAAGGCCTCCACAGCATCAGGGGACCAATCAGCAACATCAGCACCCTTCTTAGTCAAATCAGTCAATGGTTTTACAACATCAGAAAAACCAGCAATAAATCGACGATAAAAGTTAGCAAAGCCCAAAAATTTCTGAAGACTCTTAAGAGAAGAGGGTTGCGTCCAATCACCAATAGCCTGAACCTTGACAGGATCCATCTCGATGGAAGAGGGGGAAAAAATGTATCCCAAGAAGGAAATCTTTTGAACCCCAAAAACACACTTAGAACCCTTCACACACAAGGAATTAGACCGCAAAACCTGAAAAACCCTCCTGACCTGCTGGACATGAGAGTCCCAGTCATCCGAAAAAATCAGAATATCATCCAGATACACAATCATAAATTTATCCAAATAATCGTGGAAAATGTCATGCATAAAGGACTGGAAGACTGAAGGGGCATTTGAAAGACCAAAAGGCATCACCAAATACTCAAAATGGCCCTCGGGCGTATTAAATGCAGTTTTCCACTCATCCCCCTGCTTGATTCGCACCAAATTATACGCCCCACGGAGATCAATCTTAGAGAACCACTTGGCCCCCTTTATACGAGCAAACAAATCAGTAAGCAGTGGTAACGGATATTGATATTTAACCGTGATTTTATTCAAAAGTCGATAATCAATACACGGCCTCAAAGAGCCGTCTTTCTTAGACACAAAGAAAAAACCGGCTCCTAAGGGAGATGACGAAGGACGAATATGTCCCTTTTCCAAGGACTCCTTTATATATTCTCGCATAGCCGCGTGTTCAGGCACAGACAGATTAAATAAACGACCCTTAGGGTATTTACTACCCGGGATCAAGTCTATGGCACAATCGCACTCCCGGTGCGGAGGTAGTGAACCAACCTTGGGTTCTTCAAAAACGTCACGAAAGTCAGACAAGAATTCAGGAATCTCAGAGGGAATAGATGATGAAATGGAAACCAAAGGTACGTCCCCATGAGTTCCTTTACATCCCCAGCTTAACACAGACATAGCTCTCCAGTCGAGGACTGGGTTATGAGATTGCAGCCATGGCAATCCCAGCACCAAAACATCATGTAGATTATACAGCACCAGAAAGCGAATAACCTCCTGGTGATCCGGATTAACACGCATAGTCACTTGTGTCCAGTATTGTGGTTTATTACTAGCCAATGGGGTGGAGTCAATCCCTTTCAGAGGTATCGGAGCCTCCAATGGCTCCAAATCATACCCACAGCGTTTGGCAAAGGACCAATCCATAAGACTCAAAGCAGCGCCAGAGTCGACATAGGCGTCCGCGGTAATAGATGACAAAGAACAAATCAGGGTCACAGATAGAATAAACTTAGACTGTAAAGTGCTAATTGAAACAGACTTGTCAGGCTTCTTAGTACGCTTAAAGCATGCTGATATAACATGAGTTGAATCACCACAATAGAAGCACAACCCATTTTTTCGTCTAAAATTCTGCCGCTCGCTTCTGGACAGAATTCTATCACATTGCATATTTTCTGGCGTTTTCTCAGTAGACACCGCCAAATGGTGCACAGGTTTGCGCTCCCGCAGACGCCTATCGATCTGAATAGCCATCGTCATGGACTCATTCAGACTCGCAGGCACAGGGAACCCCACCATAACATCCTTAATGGCATCAGAGAGACCTTCTCTGAAAATCGCCGCCAGGGCGCACTCATTCCACTGAGTAAGCACAGACCATTTGCGGAATTTTTGGCAGTATATTTCAGCTTCATCTTGCCCCTGAGACAAGGACATCAAGGCCTTTTCCGCCTGAAGCTCTAAATGAGGTTCCTCATAAAGCAACCCCAAGGCCAGAAAAAACGCATCCACATTGAGCAACGCAGGATCCCCTGGTGCCAATGCAAAAGCCCAGTCTTGAGGGTCGCCCCGGAGCAAGGAAATTACAATCCTGACCTGCTGTGCAGGGTCTCCGGCAGAGCGAGACTTCAGGGACAAAAACAATTTGCAATTATTTTTAAAATTTTGAAAGTGAGATCTATTCCCCGAGAAGAATTCAGGCAAAGGAATTCTAGGCTCAGACATAGGTGCATGAACAACAAAATCTTGCAAATTTTGTACCTTTGTGGCGAGATTATTCAAACCTGTAGCTACACTCTGAAGATCCATTTGAAACAGGTGAACACAGAGCCATTCAAGGATAAGAAGGAGAGAAAGAGAGGAAGGCTGCAGTATAGGCAGACTAGCAAGTGATTCAATTAAGAGCACACTCAGAACTAGAGGAAAAAAAAAAAAAATTGTAGCAGACTTCTTTTTTCTCTCCTTTCTCAGCCAGTAATTTAACCCTTTTTTTTGGGCCGGTCAAACTGTCATGATTCTCAATGGCGAGAGAACATAGCCCAGCATATATGAGAACTAGCTCTTGGAAGATGGAAACTATACTGACCATGAACTAAACCTGCCGCACAACTAGAAGTGGCCGGGTAGCATGCCTACGTTTTTTTATCCCTAGATGCCCAGCGCCAGCCGGAGAACTACCTAATCCTAGCAGAGGAAAAGACAGTCCTGGCTCACCTCTAGAGAAATTTTCCCAAAAGGCAGACAGAGGCCCCCACATATACTGGCGGTGATTTTAGATGAAATGACAAACGTAGTATGAAAATAGGTTTAGCAAAAATCGAGGTCCGCTTACTAGATAGCAAGAAGACAGAAAGGGCACTTTCATGGTCAGCAGAAAACCCTATCAAAACACCATCCAGAAATTACTTTAAGACTCTAGCATTAACTCATAACACCAGAGTGGCAATTTCCGCTCACAAGAGCTTTCCAGACACAGTAATGAAACAGCAGCTGTGAACAGGAACAAAATGCAAAAACACACAAGGACAAAAGTCCAACTTAGCTGGGAGTTGTCTAGTAGCAGGAACATGCACAGAAAGGCTTCTGATTACATTGTTGACCGGCATGAAACTGACAGAGGAGCAAGGTTATATAGCGACTCCCACATCCTGATAGGAGCAGGTGAACAGAGGGGATGATGCACACAAGTACAAATCCACAAGTGGCCACCGGGGGAGCCCAGAATCCAATTTCACAACAGATGCCATCATGTCAATATGGACCAAAATCTCTGAGGAATTCTTCCAGCACCTTGTTGAATCTATGCCAGAAGAATTGAGGCAGTTCTGAAAGGGGGTCCAACCCGTTACTAGCATGGTGTACCTAATAAAGTGGCCGGTGAGTGTATATATACTGTATATATATATATATATATATATATATATATATATATATATATATATATATATTGCGAATGAATGGGGGACATATGTGGGGCTGGCAATAGGAGACATATTTGGATGCTGGTTATGCGAAACATGTGGGGAAAGATGTGGAGGATATAAGATGGGCTGGCTATGGGGGACATATGAGGGGCTGGCTACAAAGGACATATGAAGGGCTGGCTATGGGGGACAAAAGAAGGACTGAGTATGGGGACACAAGAGGGGCTGCTTGTGGGGGACATAAGAGGGGCTGGCTGTGGGGAACATAAGAGAGGCTGGATGTGAGAGACATAAGAGGGCTGGATGTGGTAGACATAAGAGGAGCTGGCTGTGGGGCACATGAAGGGATGGCTATGGGGCACATGAAGGACTGGCTGTGGCTAACATATGAGGGTCTGGTTGTGGGGGACATATTAGGGGCTGACTGTGGGGCAACATAATACATGCTGGCTGTGGGAAACATATGAGGGACTTGCTGTGGAGGAACATAAGATAGGCTGGCTGTGGGGGCATATGTCGGGTTGGCTGCAGGGACATACTAGGGTCTGCCTGTGGGACCTATAACAAGAGGGCTGTGGAGGACATCATATACCAGAGACTGTGGAGAACATTATACTGGAAGCTGTGGGAGACATACTGGAAGCTGTTGGGGACATCATGCTATATAGAATATGTGGGAGGCATCATTGCATAGGTGGCTGTGGGAGTGAATCATACAGAATATGGGGCTGTGGGGGACATCATACTGTATACTGAGGGCTCTGATGGACATCATAGTATATATTGGAGGAGGTTGTTGTGGATATCACACTGTATGGACGGCTGTGGTCACCATCATACCGTGGTGGGCCTTATGAGGGTATAATGTGAAAGAGGCCAAAGAATGGATATGTAGAAGTGCAGTGTGAAATAGAGGCACAGTACAGGGAGAGGTTAGCATGGCGGGGGGACAATATGGAGAGATAGCGAGTGTAAAGGAAAACCAGAGAGGGGACAGCCATGGTATAGGCCGTGGTTCATAAGGTCAGATGGTGTGGCGGTTATAGCTGATAATGACAGGCAGTGTGTTGTGTGTAGCTTATGAAGACGGACAGTGTGGTGGCCACATACTATGGGAGGCTTATTTAGGTCATAATATGGACAGACATTTTTTGAGCAATGGGCATTTTAATAACACTGTAAATTGAAGGGCAGCGTGTTGGGATGTGCTGCAGAAGACCAGAGAAGAGGTAAGTCTGTAGAGAACAGCTGTGGATGTAAAAAGTCATCATGGCATCTGGACAAGATGGAGATGAAAATAAACAAAATACTCAATCAGAGAAGAAGTCACCCTTAAGGTACCTGAATGTAAATGCTTACTTATTGATAGTGACTACGTCTCATCAGTACTGTGGTTCCTGTATGGTCCACAGGCTGAAAATCACTGATAACAACAACTCCCAGCATCTCTATACCATTGTTAAAGTCATACTGAGAGTTTTAGATTCATGAGATACAAATATATATCTTCAGTTTTTAATCTTTTGATGTCATAGACATAATGGAAAAGGGAATAATTAGCTGGGCAGAAAGGCAAACTGAGCAATTGTAAGTATACAGTTCGGTATAACATGATGATCGCAATATATTGAGAGAATAATAATGTTGATGGGAGCAGAGGCGTAGCTAGGGGCTCAGCTCAGGGGGGTGCGAAACATGTGAGTGGGCTGTGGCACCCCAGGAGTACGGGTACCACAGCAGTGCTGCCTTCCTCGCGGGGAGGGTAGTGTTATGCCTGGAGACAAGTAAGATTCCCTTTGGCAGGTTATCACACACACAACACCTTCCAAATCCAGGCCAGGAGGGGGAGCTCAAAACCCTATTTTAGGGCAGCTTCCCTGGATAAAGATCCTGGTTTGGAGGAGGAGTCAGATGAGTTGGTACAGACAGTCTGTGAGCGAGGACAGACAGGAAGGGAGCAGAGAGGAGATTCAGGGCTCAAGGAGGCTACGAGTTGGCCTCCAAGGAGTCAGTGCGCAGAAACCGGGTACCAGGAGCCCGAGGCTTTTGTGGAAATTCTAAGACACAGAGCAGAACCAGAGAGCATAGGATTACAGGGACATTGTCCATTTGCACCTGTGGTACAACAGCATCCTGGAGCTTGGAGTAACCATGCGGAGACCCCAAGAAGGGATGGCTCAAGCTGCCTACCATAGAGGTACCTGTCCCAGGACAGGGGAAACATCTAGGACCTTGTTTGGAGCACTTAGTGGCAGCAGACACCTCAGACATAGCAAGCGCAGAGTAGAAGGCCCCCAACCTGACCTGCTAAGGGGATTCCACTTGTCTCTGGACTGCCTGGAATCCTAATGTACCTGCCGCTGGTGCCCTGGACTGTGGCCTACCATCTGCAGTAAACCAGGTAAAGACTTACAGCTTGTCTCCTCCATTTATTCATCAGCACATACCATCATCTTGGCCACACACCATAGGACCCCTGGGGACCCCGCTTCACCTGTGGGAAGTGTAACACCCATGCTACCACAACATCCCCCAGGGAACCCCTTCAATGTAGTCTCGGTCCCACTACTGACCAAACACCACAGGTGGCGTCACGCCAGTCTCATAAACATTTTCCCCTTTAAAGACCATTCCCCTTTAATGTTGAGCCCCAGGGCCATGGACCGGGACTCAGCCACCATGACATCCCCCTTGAGACCAGACCCGGTACCAAGTACCCCACTGCCCTGGCTGGGCAACTCAACGTTGGCGTCACGAACAGGATTTCGTGCCCTGGCATCGCCAGGTGCTGTGTGCCAGAGACTGTGACAGTTTGAAAACCGCCATTGCTGTGCCGCGTGGAGCGCAAGGGGGAGAAGACGTACCTTCGTGGGCAGAGCCGGCCGAAAAGAGCATGAAGCAGAAACGGGTGCCGCGCTGCCTGGAACGCCGGAAGTGAAGACGCTGTTTAGTGAAGCCAGAAATGAGGGCGCCGCAAAGTGCTGGACTGAGCACCAGAGGAACCGCTGCAGACTCCGGAGAGGAGACCCTGGCTGTTACCAGGTTAGCAAGGGGGAAGAGCCATGTCTGACATGGGAGGAGGACTGGCAGCGGTCGAAACCGCAGGCGGCATAGTACCCTGTTATGATCCGGTGACCTTGGAGCCGCATGAAACTTTCTCTGGAGTCGGTGGAACCTGTACTGACCGCAAATCCTGAACTAACACCGCAACTAGAAGTAGCCGTGGGGTGTGCCTAAAAAAACCCTAGACACTTCGACACAGCCGGAGGGCTAAATACCCCTATAGATGGAAATAGGAATACTACCTTGCCTCAGAGCAGAACCCCAAAGGATAGGCAGCCCCTCACGAATAATGACTGTGAGTAGGAGAAGAAAAGACACACACAGGTAGAAAACAGGATTTAGCAAAAGAGGCCACTCTAGCTAAATAGGAAAGGATAGGACAGAATACTAGGCGGTCAGTAATAAAACCTTTCCAAAAATATCCACCGCAGATAATACAAAAAATTCTACAATCTAACTAAAGACGTGGAATGAATATCTGCAACCCCAGAGAATCCAACAAGACTGAGAAAATACTGACACAATCTAAGCTGGACAAGAAAACAAAAGAATAGCACTGAATTATGAAGCACACAGCATGTGTGCCACAGAAATAAAACCAGACACTTATCTTTGCTGATTTGGCAGAAAGGCAGGAGGAACCAGGCAGAGGTCCAACACCTCCCAACAACAATTGACAACTGTGTTGTGAATTAGACTTTTTGGCTCCCTCTTGTGGTTACTAGTGATATGACTCTGGGATTGTCTTTCCTCAGTTTGGCACCCACCTGGGTCGTTAGTCCAGGGGTGTTGCTATATAAACTTCCTGGATCCTTAGTCCAGTGCCTGGCATCGTTGTAATCAGATCCTTTCTGTTTGCTCCTGTCTGCTGCTCCTTGTTCGTGCAAAATTAAGCTAAGTCCTGCTTCTTTGTTTTTTGGTTATTTGCTTTGCTCTTACTTTTGTCCAGCTTGTACTAAATGTGATTCCTGTCTTTGCTGGAAGCTCTAGGGGGCTGGTGTTCTCCCCCCGGGCCGTTAGACGGTTCGGGGGTTCTTGAATATCCAGCGTGGATATTTTGATAGGGTTTTTGCTGACCATATAAGTCATCTTACTATATTCTGCTATTAGCTAGTGGGCCTCTCTTTGCTAAATACCTAGCTCATTCTTACGTTTGTCTTTTCCTCTTACCTCACCGTTATTATTTGTTGGGGGCTTGTATCCAACTTTTGGGGTCTTTTCTCTGGAGGCAAGAAAGGTCTTTCTTTTCCCTTCTAGGGTTAGTTAGTTCTCCGGCTGGCGCGAGACGTCTAGAACCAACATAGGCACGTTCCCCAGCTGCTGCTATTTGTGGTGCTAGGATTAGATATATGGTCAGCTCAGTTACCTCTGCCCTATGAGCTGGTTTTTTGTGTTTGCAGACTTAGTAATTATTTCTGAGACCCTCTGCCATTGGGGTCATAACAGTATGCCAGGCCAACTTTGAATGTTTAATGCATTGCAGAAGTGGGATAATAAGAAAGGAAATTCTGAGTTTTTTTTTTTTTTTTTTTTTTTTTTCCTCTCTTCCTCCCCTTTACCTCTGAGTGGCTTGTGCTTGCTGCAGACATGAATGTCCAGACCTTGATTACAAGTGTAGACCAGCTTGCTGCTCGTGTGCAGGGCATACAAGATTTTGTTACCAGTAGTCCAATGTCTGAACCTAAAATACCTATTCCTGAACTGTTTTCTGGAGACCGATTTAAGTTTAGGAATTTCAGGAATAATTGTAAATTGTTTCTATCTCTGAGACCCCGTTCATCTGGAGATTCAGCTCAGCAAGTTAAAATTGTTATTTCTTTTTTACGGGGCGACCCTCAGGATTGGGCTTTCTCGCTAGCGCCAGGAGATCCGGCATTGGCAAATATTGATGCGTTTTTTCTGGCGCTCGGATTGCTTTACGAGGAACCCAATCTTGAAGTTCAGGCAGAAAAAGCCTTGCTGGCTATTTCTCAGGGCCAGGATGAAGCTGAAGTGTATTGCCAAAAATTTCGGAAATGGTCCGTGCTTACTCAGTGGAATGAGTGTGCTCTGGCCACAAATTTCAGAAATGGCCTTTCTGAAGCCATTAAGAATGTGATGGTGGGTTTCCCCATTCCTACAAGTCTGAATGATTCCATGGCGCTGGCAATTCAAATTGACCGGCGTTTGCGGGAGCGCAAAACCGCTAATCCTCTGGTGGTGTTGTCTGAACAAACACCTGATTTAATGCAATGTGATATAATTCAGACTAGAAATGAGCGGAAAAATCATAGACGTCAGAATGGGTTGTGTTTTTACTGTGGTGATTCTACACATGTTATATCAGCATGCTCTAAACGCCTAACAAGGGTTGTTAGTCCTGTCGCCATTGGTAATTTGCAACCTAAATTTATTTTGTCTGTGACTTTAATTTGCTCATTGTCTTCTTACCCTGTTATGGCGTTTGTGGATTCAGGTGCTGCCCTGAGTCTTATGGATCTGTCATTTGCCAAGCGCTGTGGTTTTGTTCTTGAACCGTTGGTAAATCCTATTCCTCTTAGAGGTATTGATGCTACGCCATTGGCGGAAAATAAACCGCAGTTTTGGACGCAGGTAACCATGTGCATGACTCCTGAACATCGGGAGGTGATTCGTTTTCTTGTTCTGCATAAAATGCATGATTTGGTCTTTTTGGGTCTGCCATGGTTACAGACCCACAATCCAGTCTTGGATTGGAAGGCAATGTCTGTTTCAAGTTGGGGCTGTCAGGGAATTCATGCTGATTCCCCGCCGGTGTCTATTGCTTCCTCTACTCCTTCGGAAGTTCCTGAGTATTTGTCTGATTATCAGGATGTATTCAGCGAGTCCAGGTCCAGTGCTCTGCCTCCTCATAGGGACTGTGACTGCGCCATAGATTTGATTCCTGGTAGTAAATTTCCTAAGGGAAGACTATTTAATCTGTCTGTACCTGAGCATGCCGCAATGCGTTCGTATATCAAGGAGTCTCTGGAGAAGGGGCATATCCGTCCATCCTCTTCCACTCTTGGTGTGGGATTCTTTTTTGTGGCCAAGAAGGACGGATCTTTGAGACCTTGTATTGACTATCGGCTTCTGAATAAAATCACTGTTAAATTTCAGTATCCTTTGCCTCTGTTGTCGGACTTGTTTGCCTGGATTAAAGGTGCCAAGTGGTTCACCAAGATAGATCTTCGTGGTGCGTACAACCTTGTGCGCATTAAGCAAGGAGATGAATGGAAGACAGCATTTAATACGCCCGAAGGTCATTTTGAGTACTCGGTGATGCCTTTTGGGCTCTCTAATGCTCCCTCAGTGTTTCAGTCCTTTATGCATGATATTTTCTGGAAGTATCTGGATAAATTTATGATTGTTTATCTGGATGATATTCTGGTTTTCTCTGAAGATTGGGACTCACATGTGGAGCAGGTCAGGATGGTGTTTCAGGTTTTGCGTGAGAATGCTTTGTTTGTTAAGGGCTCAAAGTGTCTCTTTGGAGTACAGAAGGTTCCCTTTTTGGGGTTTACTTTTTCCCCTTCTGCTGTGGAGATGGACCCAGTCAAGGTCCGAGCTATTCATGATTGGACTCAACCCACGTCAGTTAAGAGTCTTCAGAAGTTCTTGGGTTTTGCTACCTTCTACCGTCGTTTTATCGCTAATTTTTCTAGCGTTGTTAAAGCTTTGACGGATATGACCAAGAAAGGTTCTGATGTTGCTAATTGGGCTCCTGCAGCCGTGGAGGCGTTCCAAGAGTTGAAGCGCCGGTTTACTTCGGTGCCTGTTTTGTGCCAGCCTGATGTCTCACTTCCCTTTCAGGTCGAAGTGGATGCTTCTGAGATTGGGGCAGGGGCCGTTTTGTCGCAGAGAGGCCCTGGTTGCTCGGTAATGAGACCATGTACTTTCTTCTCTAGGAAGTTTTCGCCTGCTGAGCGGAATTATGATGTTGGCAATCGGGAGCTGCTGGCCATGAAGTGGGCATTTGAGGAGTGGCGTCATTGGCTCGAGGGTGCTAAGCATCGTGTGGTGGTCTTGACTGATCACAAAAATTTGATGTATCTCGAGTCTGCTAAACGCCTGAAACCTAGACAGGCCCGCTGGTCATTGTTTTTCTCCCGTTTTGACTTTGTGGTCTCGTATTTACCAGGTTCAAAGAATGTGAAGGCTGATGCTCTTTCAAGGAGCTTTGTGCCTGACTCTCCTGGAGTCGCAGAACCAGTTGGTATTCTTAAAGAGGGAGTTATCTTGTCGGCCATTTCTCCTGATTTGCGACGTGTGTTGCAGAGATTTCAGGCTGGTAGACCTGACTCTTGTCCACCTGACAGACTGTTTGTTCCTGATAAGTGGACCAGCAGAGTCATTTCCGAGGTTCATTCCTCGGTGTTAGCAGGGCATCCGGGAATTTTTGACACCAGAGATCTGGTGGCTAGGTCCTTTTGGTGGCCTTCCTTGTCACGGGATGTGCGGTCATTTGTGCAGTCCTGTGGGACTTGTGCTCGAGCTAAGCCTTGCTGTTCTCGTGCCAGCGGGTTGCTCTTGCCCTTGCCTGTCCCGAAGAGGCCTTGGACACACATTTCCATGGATTTCATTTCAGATCTCCTGGTGTCTCAGGGCATGTCTGTCATCTGGGTGGTATGTGATCGCTTTTCTAAAATGGTCCATTTGGTGCCTTTGCCTAAGCTGCCTTCCTCTTCCGATCTGGTTCCTGTGTTCTTTCAGAATGTGGTTCGTTTACATGGCATTCCTGAGAATATTGTGTCTGACAGAGGATCCCAGTTTGTTTCCAGGTTCTGGCGATCCTTTTGTGCTAGGATGGGCATTGATTTGTCGTTTTCGTCTGCCTTTCATCCTCAGACTAATGGACAAACGGAGCAAACTAATCAGACTCTGGAGGCTTATTTGAGGTGTTTTGTTTCGGCAGATCAGGATGATTGGGTGACCTTCTTGCCGTTGGCTGAGTTTGCCCTTAATAATCGGGCTAGTTCCGCTACTTTGGTTTCGCCATTTTTCTGCAACTCTGGTTTCCATCCTCGTTTTTCCTCGGGACATGTGGAGCCTTCTGACTGTCCTGGGGTAGATTCTGTGGTGGATAGGTTGCAGCAGATCTGGAATCATGTGGTGGACAACTTAAAGTTGTCACAGGAGAAGGCTCAGCGTTTTGCCAACCGCCGCCACGGTGTGGGTCCCCGACTTCGTGTTGGGGATTTGGTATGGCTGTCTTCTCGATTTGTTCCTATGAAGGTCTCCTCTCCTAAATTTAAGCCTCGCTTCATCGGTCCTTACAAGATATTGGAAATCCTTAATCCTGTGTCCTTTCGCTTGGATCTTCCGGTGTCGTTTGCCATTCACAACGTGTTCCATAGGTCTTTGTTGCGGCGGTACGTTGTACCTGTGGTTCCTTCTGTTGAGCCTCCTGCTCCGGTGTTGGTTGAGGGCGAGTTGGAGTACGTGGTGGAGAAGATCTTGGATTCTCGTCTCTCCAGACGGAGGCTTCAGTATCTGGTCAAGTGGAAGGGCTATGGTCAGGAGGATAATTCCTGGGTGGTTGCTTCTGATGTGCATGCGGCCGATTTAGTTCGTGCCTTTCACGCTGCTCATCCTGATCGCCCTGGTGGTCTTGGTGAGGGTTCGGTGACCCCTCCTTAAGGGGGGGGTACTGTTGTGAATTAGACTTTTTGGCTCCCTCTTGTGGTTACTAGTGATATGACTCTGGGATTGTCTTTCCTCAGTTTGGCACCCACCTGGGTCGTTAGTCCAGGGGTGTTGCTATATAAACTTCCTGGATCCTTAGTCCAGTGCCTGGCATCGTTGTAATCAGATCCTTTCTGTTTGCTCCTGTCTGCTGCTCCTTGTTCGTGCAAAATTAAGCTAAGTCCTGCTTCTTTGTTTTTTGGTTATTTGCTTTGCTCTTATTTTTGTCCAGCTTGTACTAAATGTGATTCCTGTCTTTGCTGGAAGCTCTAGGGGGCTGGTGTTCTCCCCCCGGGCCGTTAGACGGTTCGGGGGTTCTTGAATATCCAGCGTGGATATTTTGATAGGGTTTTTGCTGACCATATAAGTCATCTTACTATATTCTGCTATTAGCTAGTGGGCCTCTCTTTGCTAAATACCTAGCTCATTCTTACGTTTGTCTTTTCCTCTTACCTCACCGTTATTATTTGTTGGGGGCTTGTATCCAACTTTTGGGGTCTTTTCTCTGGAGGCAAGAAAGGTCTTTCTTTTCCCTTCTAGGGTTAGTTAGTTCTCCGGCTGGCGCGAGACGTCTAGAACCAACGTAGGCACGTTCCCCGGCTGCTGCTATTTGTGGTGCTAGGATTAGATATATGGTCAGCTCAGTTACCACTGCCCTATGAGCTGGTTTTTTGTGTTTGCAGACTTAGTAATTATTTCTGAGACCCTCTGCCATTGGGGTCATAACACAACTGGCAAGGACTAATGAATCCTGCACACCTAAATACCCCAGTCAGAACTGCAATCAGCAGACACACCTGACCAGGACTGCAACCCAGGGACAACTGCATTACCACCTACTACCACCGGAGGGAACCCAAAAGCAGAATTCACAACAGTACCCCCAGGCCCCGCAGCGGACGCACCTGCAGGCCCAGTGATGCCTCCAGGCCCCGTGGTGGACACAGCCACAGGCCCCATACAGCTACCAGGCCCTGCAATGCCCGCAGCTCCCTCAAGCCGGCCGGACACCACCACAGCTACAGCGCGCATCATGCCCCTGTCCATGCTGTACATACCTGGAGCGGCTTAGCTTCCACAGTATTACGGAGAGTCCCATACATTAAATGACTTTAAGAAAAGTCTCTGCAGCCTATTTGAAGTTTATCCCCTGACAGAGCATCAGAAAATTAACATCTTAACTGACCAACTGATTGGTGTGGCCGTAAGAGAGGTAAAATCCTGGCCGGATGTAGACAAAAGGACTGTGCAGCAGATCTTTGCTAAACTCAAAGTCACCTTTGACACCTGCACAGCTGCAGAGATAAAAATGAAGTTCTTTGGGTATAAGCAAAAAGCACAAGACAGCATACAGGACTACGCCCTTAATTTGCAGGAGGCACTCCGGGCTGTTAATTAAGTAGATCAGAACAGCGTACAGAATGGAGATAAACTCTTGAAAGAGCAGTTCATTGAGGGGCTCCTGTCTAGCACCCACAGGACTCAGTTATGCATCCTGGCTTTACAAAACCCCGACCTGGACTTTGTGCAATTTAAGGAAAGAGCCATCCGGGTGTTGCACGAACCTCCACCCAGCCGTGCAGTGCCTTTTAAGCATCCAGCCCTCATGTACCACCAGGAGGTGGCATCATATCCTCGGGTCCCCATTGAAGCTGATGCACAGGTCCTAGATGAGGATTCTGCTATAGGACTATGCCTCCAGGTGCAAGAGCTGACCAAGAGTGTTGCTGCATTAGCCCGGACCGTACAGTCTCTACAGGTATCCCCTAAGGAGAAGATCAAGCTGGCTTCCAGACCGGAGGACATCCCTTGGCGACGACAGAAGAGGATCCTGCCGACCCGAGGAAGAGACGACGACCGCTATCATCCGGATGGATGACCCATCGGCCGCCGCTGTAACCAGGCAGGAAACATTGCAAGGTACTGTCATTTAAACGAGCGACCCCAGGGGCAGAGGGCCAACCCCCAGTAGTAGGATGACCAGGCCCACACAACTGGTGAGCCAAGTATGTCGGAGGACGACCAGTTCTCCCCATTGTGATCGACGGCATCCTGATGAACGCTTTGTTGGACACCGGATCTCAGGTTACAACTATGCCTTACATTCTTTATAAGCATTATTGGGATGATACAGACATTACCCGTGGCCCAGATAGTGATCTAACAATATCAAAACACCAAAATTTGGAGCATATAACCACAAAAAATGTATAATAAAAATGATATATTTATTAGTACAATCAATTATGACACAATATTACAAGACATATTTTAAAAGCAGAGCAATCAATTACAGTTAAGGGTGCACCAAAACTCAGTATTACCCCAGGAACAGATACCTGGACATGAGACTATCTCTTATGTCCCACACATGGTCATGTATTCCATATATAATATAATATATATAATTTGGTGCACCCTTAACTGTAATTGATTGCTCTGTTTTAAATATTTGTCTTGTAATATTGTGTCATAATTGATTGTACTAATAAATATATAATTTTTATTATACATTTTTGTGGTTATATGCTCCAAATTTTGGTGTTTTGATATTGAGAGGGAGCTCCATAGGATAGTTTCCATTGTCCTGAGCCTTGACTCTGGGACTAATAGTCACCATTGTATTATGGTATCTGTATTTGAGATATTGTGCCTAGTGATCTAGCAATAGTAGCCAGTAACGGTCAGCCTTTGCCGCAGGTGGGATACAAGGAGGTCACCATTAAAGTGGGGCAGGTGGAATTAAAGGCCCAAGGAATGGTGATTGTTGATATTGACCGACGTGAATGTAACCCCATAATGACCATTGGTACTAATGTTATTGAAAATTGTCTTGCTACAACAGGTGCCTGAAACTGCTGGTTCCAGTGAGCAGAGAGTCCAGCAAAAGGAAATCAGAGCCCTGGTACAGAGACAGCAGGGAGAACTATCTGGTGGAGAAATTGGCAGAGTCACAGTGAGTGATTAAATCCCCATTGCAATACCCCCAGTCAAATGTTTATATGGTGTAGGGCAGCAATAGGCAGGGCCACCATCAGGGCATTACAGCCGTGACTGGCGTATGGGGCCCGGTGGGCAGAGGGGGCGCGGGCCAATCTGAGGCTGGCAGCTGACGTCAGTCGCAGCGTGCATGTCGCCAGCGTCTGACTTCATTGTCAGTCGCCGGCGAGTGCACGCTTCCGCTGCATGGAGAGAGCAGGAGCGCGGCCAGGTAAGCAGAACTTGTTTTTTTTTTTTTTATTAAGAGCGGCGATCCGGCGGGCCCAGGGCAGAATTCTGGACACAGGGGCAGAAAGCTGGACACAGGGGCAGAAAGCTGGACACAGGGGCAGAAAGCTGGACACAGGGGCAGAACGCTGGTCATGGGCAGAACGCTGGACATAGGGGCAGAACGCTGGGCACAGGGGCAGAAAGCTGGACACAGGGGCAGAAAGCTGGACACAGGGGCAGAATGCTGGACACAGGGACAGAAAGCTGGACACAGGGGCAGAAGGCTGGACACAGGGGCAGAAAGCTGGACACAGGGGCAGAAAGCTGGACACCGGCAGAAAGCTGGTCACAGGGGCAGAACGCTGGACACAGGGGCAGAACGTTGGACACAGGCGCAGAACTCTGGACACAGGGGCAAAAAGCTGGACACGGGCAGAAAGCTGGACACGGGCAGAAAGCTGGACATGGGCAGAACGCTGGACACAGGGGCAGAACGCTGGACATGGGTAGAAAGCTGGACACAGGGGCAGAAAGCTGGACACGGGCAGAAAGCTGGACACGGGCAGAAAGCTGGACACAGGCAGAACGCTAGACACAGGGGCAGAACGCTGGACATGGGCAGAAAGCTGGACACAGGGGCAGAAAGCTGGACATAGGGCAGAAAGCTGGACACAGGGGCAGAAAGCTGGACACGGGCAGAACGCTGGACATAGGGGCAAAACGCTGGACACTGGTGCAGAAAGCTGGTCACTGGTGCAGAAAGCTGGACACTGGTGCAGAAAGCTGGACACTGGTGCAGAAAGCTGGACACAGGAGCAGCAAGCTGGACACAGGGGCAGAAAGCTGGACACAGGGGCAGAACGCTGGACACGGGCAGAACGCTGGACACAGGGGCAGAACGCTGGACACAGGGGCAGAACGCTGGACACAGGGGCAGAAAGCTGGACACTGGAGCAGAAAGCTGGACCCAGGAGCGGAACGCTGGACACAGGGGCAGAACGCTGGACACAGGGTCAGAACGCTGGACACAGGGTCAGAACGCTGGACACAGGGTCAGAAAGCTGGACACAGGGGCAGAAAGCTGGACACAGGGGCAGAAAGCTGGACACAGGGGCAGAATGCTGGACACAGGGACAGAAAGCTGGACACAGGGGCAGAAGGCTGGACACAGGGGCAGAAAGCTGGACACAGGGGCAGAAAGCTGGACACCGGCAGAAAGCTGGACACAGGGGCAGAACGCTGGACACAGGGGCAGAACGCTGGACACAGGCGCAGAACTCTGGACACAGGGGCAGAAAGCTGGACACGGGCAGAAAGCTGGACACGGGCAGAAAGCTGGACATGGGCAGAACGCTGGACACAGGGGCAGAATGCTGGGCACAGGGGCAGAAAACTGGACACAGGGGCAGAAAGCTGGATACAGGGCCAGAAAGCTGGACACAGGCAGAACGCTAGACACAGGGGCAGAACGCTGGACACGGGCAGAAAGCTGGACACAGGGGCAGAAAGCTGGACATAGGGCAGAAAGCTGGACACAGGGGCAGAAAGCTGGACACTGGTGCAGAAAGCTGGTCACTGGTGCAGAAAGCTGGTCACTGGTGCAGAAAGCTGGTCACTGGTGCAGAAAGCTGGACACTGGTGCAGAAAGCTGGACACTGGTGCAGAAAGCTGGACACAGGAGCAGCAAGCTGGACACAGGGGCAGAAAGCTGGACACAGGGGCAGAACGCTGGACACGGGCAGAACGCTGGACACGGGCAGAACGCTGGACACAGGGGCAGAACGCTGGACACAGGGGCAGAACGCTGGACACAGGGGCAGAAAGCTGGACACTGGAGCAGAAAGCTGGACACTGGTGCAGAAAGCTGGACACTGGTGCAGAAAGCTGGACACTGGTGCAGAAAGCTGGACCCTGGTGCAGAAAGCTGGACACTGGTGCAGAAAGTTGGACACAGGAGCAGAAAGCTGGACACAGGAGCGGAACGCTGGACACAGGGTCAGAAGGCTGAACACAGGGTCAGAACGCTGGACACAGGGTCAGAACGCTGGACACAGGGTCAGAAAGCTTGACACAGGGGCAGAAAGCTGGACACAGGCAGATTGCCGGACACAGGGGCAGGATGCTGGGCACTGGTGCAGAAAGCTGGACACTGGTGCAGAAAGCTGGACCCTGGTGCAGAAAGCTGGACACTGGTGCAGAAAGTTGGACACAGGAGCAGAATGCTGGACACAGGATCAGAACGCTGGACACAGGGTCAGAACGCTGGACACAGGGTCAGAAAGCTGGACACAGGGGCAGAAAGCTAGACACAGGCAGATTGCTGGACACAGGGGCAGAATGCTGGACACTGGTGCAGAATGCTGGACACGGGGCAGAATGCTGGACACTGGTGCAGAATGCTGGACACGGGGCAGAATGCTGGACACTGGTGCAGAATGCTGGACACGGGGCAGAATGCTGGACACGGGGCAGAATGGAGACACAGGGGGCAGGATAACAGACATGGCGGCATGACTGGAGACACTGGGGCATGACTGGAGACAGATGGGGCAGAATGGAGAAACAGGGGGCATGATTGCAGAAATGGGGGCATGATTGGAGACGGGGCAGAATGGTGATACGGGCATGATTGGAGACACTGGAGGCAGGATTGGAGACAGATGGGGCAGGATCATGGGGCAGGATGGATACGATGGAGACAGATGGGGCAGGATGGGGAGATCATATGGGGCAGGATGGATACTCATTAGGGCAGGATGGGAGAACATATGGCTGACGCCAGGATTGAGACACATGGGGGCTAAGATGGCGAATATTATTATCATAGGGGCTAATTAAGGAATATTATTACTGCAGTGATGTATTTATTTTATTTTTTGAGTACACTGTTTTAAATGGAGGGGCGGTCCTATTACTGTGTAGAGTGATACTATGTTGCCTTCTTCATGTGGTGTAATGTAGAAGTTGGGAAAATTAAGTAATGTGTTCTGCAAGCGGAACTCGAGATAACGGTGTTATTTCCTGCAGAGAGGAGCCCTGGCTGGATGAAGCGATGGCGATCTGTGCTGGATGAAAGATGAAGGACTTCACCTAGAGAAGTCACTGGTGAGTCAGTGTGTTACCTATACACTGACACTATACACTGTATACTATATACACCGGTCCTGTGTATAATGTCACCAGTGATCACTGTATTACCTATACACTATATACAGAGCTCCTGTGTATAATGTCACTGGTGATCACTGTATTACCTGTACACAAACACTGCATACTAAGTACAGATCTCCTGTGTATAATGGCACTGATGGTGATAGTATTGTGTTTTTTTTTATTATTGATCACTATTGTAGTATTCAGTCACTATGTGGTCGTAATATGTGGTCTGGTCATGATGTTGTGGTATTTGTTCCCTGTATTTGATATTATTCGATCACTGTGGTGGTAATATGTCATCTGGTCATGGTGCTGTGGTATTTGTTCCTTGTATGTGGTATTATAGGTCATTTTAAAAACTGAAAAATAAATAAAAATATACATAAATTGTATTGCATATTTTAACAAATATTTAATAGGTTACAGTAGAGTAGGACCTGGCCAAAAGTGTCTACCTTGTCATTTTGGTGGCTTAAAAAATCTTTTGGCCAAAACAAAAGCTGCCGGCTATATGTGTGATCTGGTGATGGGAGCTGTCAATGTGTGATAGGTGAGAAGTGGAGATTTTCCAAGAGAGAGCGGTGGGACTGTGGACAGTTTGAGGGGTGGAGTGTGGAGGTGGGGCTGGGGTGGAGCCTGGGCGGAGTCTCAAGGGGGCCCCGAAAATTTTGCCAGTATGGGGCCCCGAAATTTTTAGTGGCAGCCCTGGCAATAGGTATCAGAGGTAAAGACTACCAGGCCCTGGTAGAACCTGTGTATTCAGATAGTAGGCCCACAATCCTGACAGCCAGAGGGGTGGTTTAAGTCCGCAAGGGGAGGGTACAGTATGTGTCCTTAACTGGAGACAAAGAGGTCCACCTAACCTGATATGCCACACTTCCAAACTGTTTGCTGTTGATAATAATGTGATACAGGCAACAGAACCCTTGGTCCCGTCCAACCAGGCGGAGGACAATGACTGCAGGACAAATGGAAGATTGGTGTCAGAAATTACACGTGGGCACTGATTCTACACCTTCACACCAGAAAAAAGGGGCTTACCGGGTGTTCCATGAGTACGAACTGGTATTCAGTAAACACCCACTAGATTTTGGGCAGATAAAAGGGGTACAACATCATATCCCCAAGGGAAGTCATCCACCCATTAAGGAGAGGTACCGGCCTGTACCTCCAGTTCATTACCAGTGTTCCAAAAGCATGTTGCGAGAGATGAAGGAGGCTGGGGTAATCAGAGATATTTGTAGCCCCTGGGCAGCTCTATTAGTCCTCGTCAGGAAAAAGGACAGCACCATGAGAATGTGTGTAGATTGTAGGCAGATAAACCGCATTACACACAAGGATGCATACCCGTTGCCTAGAATAGAAGAGTCATTAGCTGCCCTAAAATCTGCTAACTACTTTTCCACCTTGGATCTCACCAGTGGGTACTCGCAGGCTCCCGTAGCAGAGGCGGATAAGGAGAAGACGGCCTTCACAACAACAATGGGTCTTGCTGAATTTAATTACATGCCGTTTGGACTGTGCAACGCCCCAGGAACATTTCAGAGAATGATGGAGTGCTGTCTCGGGCACAAGAACTTCGAAACCATCTTCTTGCACCTGGACGATGTCATAGTCTTCTCCAAGATGTATGAGGACCACCTGAAGCACCTGGCCGAAGTGTTTGAAGCCCTGTCCAACTTTGGCTTGAAGGTAAAACCATCTAAATGTCACCTGTTGAAACCCATGTGGTAAGCTCTGAAGGAGTGGCACCAGATCCTGACAAGGTCACCGTGATCAAGAACTGGCCGAAACCCAGTGACATCCATTTAGTTCCTCGGGTTGGTAGGCTACTACAGAAGATTTATTAAAGACGTCACCAAGATAGCTGCACCACTGCAAGACCTGTTAGTGGGCCAATCTAAGTAAACCAAGTGTAAGAATACCCCGTTTGACTGGAATGACAGGCTGGAAGGATCCTTCACTTGGTTGAAGTTGGCTCTCATGGGAGATCAGGTACTGGCCTACCCAGAATATGACCAAACGTTTGTGCTGTACACGGATGCCAGCAACGTGGGATTGGGAGCAGTACTGTTCCAGGTACAGAAAGGCAAGGAAAGGGTAATTGCTTATGCCTGCAGGAAGCTTCGCCCTACAGAAGGGAACCACAAAACTTATAGTTCCTTTAAGCTGGAGTTCCTCGCCATCGTCTGGGCGGTAACAGAGAGGTTCAAGCACTACCTGGCCTCAGCAAGATTCACAGTTTACACGGACAACAATCCGCTGACTCACCTGGAGACAGCAAAACTAGGTGCATTGGACCAGCGTTGGATGGCCAGGTTGTCCAACTATGATTTCACCATCAAATACCGTGCAGGGCACAAGAATGCCAACGCCGAAGCATAATCCAGGATGCCCAACATACCAGATGTGGAAGAAGATCCAGAGGTACTGGAAGAGGTAGAGTTACCAGCTTTCCATCGTCCTGGAGCAACTCAGTACTCTCATTATGTGAGGAACAGGCGCAGTAACAAGGAAGAAGCCACACTGAACCCATTGCCACACCATGGATGGGCAGAGACACAGGACAGTGACCTCGCGATCCGTCTGGTGAAAGGGATGCTGATGCAGGCAGATTCACACCCTGGTCCAGATGATCCACAAGAGACGCAACAACTGTGGAAGAAGAACAGCAAATTATTTATCTATGATGGTAAGCTGTGCTGGAGAAACATCGACCCACGCAATCATGAGTTAGTCTGGCAGATAGTGGTCCCAAGACAAGATGCGCCAATGCTTTTAGAAGCATACCACGATGGAGCAGGACACTTCGGATGGAAGAAGTTGGAGATCCTGCTGCATGGAAGGTTTTACTGGATTGTCATGAGAAAAGCCATCGAAAAGTGGTGCCGAGAGTGTGGCCCATGTAACCTGCACAGAAAGGAACATGACAGCCAGAGGGCTCCCCTACAGTCCATAGTGACCAAACAGCCACTTGAACTGGTGGCCTTAGACCACATATGTTTTATTGATTTTTTTTTGTATTTTAGAGACATTACTAAACTAGAAGATACCCATACAAACTCCGAATCCCACAACCCCTCAAACAAAATACAGGAAGCCACACCAAAATGCAAAATGAACAGGTTTAAAAAAAAGTCTGGTTTGGGTAATAGAATGGTATATGAAGTCGGACCCCATTCAACTGTATGAGGGGTCTGAACATCCAGCGTTTCCCACATTGTCATTTGTGTGACAGCATGGAAAACATTGGCTCTGATCAATGGTAAGTTTGATACTGCCAGTCAAAGCGTTGCGGTTCCCAGGCTGTCACACAGATGTATTTTAGGCAATATATATATATATATATATATATATATATATATATATATATATATATATACACTCACCGGCCACTTTATTAGGTACACCATGCTAGTAACGGGTTGGACCCCCTTTTGCCTTCAGAACTGCCTCAATTCTTCGTGGCATAGATTCAACAAGGTGCTGGAAGCATTCCTCAGAGATTTTGGTCCATATTGACATGATGGCATCACACAGTTGCCGCAGATTTGTCGGCTGCACATCCCAAAGATGCTCCATACAAGGCAGGATGGATCCATGCTTTCATGTTGTTTACGCCAAATTCTGACCCTACCATCCGAATGTCGCAGCAGAAATCGAGACTCATCAGACCAAGCAACGTTTTTCCAATCTTCTACTGTCCAATTTCGATGAGCTTGTACAAATTGTAGCCTCAGTTTCCTGTTCTTAGCTGAAAGGAGTGGTACCCGGTGTGGTCTTCTGCTGCTGTAGCCCATCTGCCTCAAAGTTCGATGCACTGTGCGTTCAGAGATGCTCTTAGGCCTACCTTGGTTGTAACGGGTGGCGATTTGAGTCACTGTTGCCTTTCTATCAGCTCGAACCAGTCTGCCCATTCTCCTCTGACCTCTGGCATCAACAAGGCATTTCCGCCCACAGAACTGCCGCTCACTGGATTTTTTTTCTTTTTCGGACCATTCTCTGTATACCCTAGAGATGCTTGTGCGTGAAAATCCCAGTAGATCAGCAGTTTCTGAAATAATCAGACCAGCCCTTCTGGCACCAACAACCATGCCACGTTCAAAGGCACTCAAATCACCTTTCTTCCCCATACTGATGCTCGGTTTGAACTGCAGGAGATTGTCTTGACCATGTCTACATGCCTAAATGCACTGAGTTGCCGCCATGTGATTGGCGTTAAGTGTTAACAAGAAGTTGGACAGGTGTACCTAATAAAGTGGCCGGTGAGTGTATATATATATATATATATATATATATATATATATATATATATATATATATATACAGTGCCTACAAGTAGTATTCAACCCCCTGCAGATTTAGCAGGTTTACACATTTGGAATTAACTTGGCATTGTGACATTTTGACTGTAGATCAGCCTGGAAGTGTGAAATGCACTGCAGCAAAAAAGAATGTTATTTCTTTGTTAATTTTTTTTTTAAATTGTGAAAAGTCTTTTCAGAGGGTCATTTATTATTCAACCCCTCAACCCACCAGAATTCTGTTTGGTTCCCCTAAAGTATTAAGAAGTAGTTCAGGCACAAAGAACAATGAGCTTCACATGTTTGGATTAATTATCTCTTTTTCCAGCCTTTTCTGACTATTTAAGACCCTCCCCAAACTTGTGAACAGCACTCATACTGTATATATATTCATCTTTTACATTTTAAAAATTACAAAAAGGAAAATGGTCAAATGCAAACTGTTAGGCATGGTTCATGCTTAGTACCATCCCCTTTTGAAAGTATCACAGCTTGTAAACACTTTTGTAGCAAGCCAAGAGTCTTTCAATTCTTGTTTGAGGGATTTTCGTATGTCATTCGTTGAAAAATTCTTCCAGTTCTGTGAGATTCCTGGGTCGCCTTGCAAGCACTGCTATTTGAGGTCAAATCACAGAATTTCAATGATGTTCAGATCAGGGAACTTTGAGAGCCATTGTAAAACCTTAATGTGGAGACACAGGGGTTCAGCAGGTGCCCCAGTCCACTAGCCGCAACTGCTTGGATTAGGGATTGTCCCTGCCAAACGCCCGTTCTCCTTTTAACGTGGGCATAACGATACTCAGACAACACAGAGTGAGGGTAAAACAGTGTGGCAATGCTCTATTGAACCACAAAACAGGCAGATAACATGTAGAACAGTCCCAGCAAAATACCCCAAGATGGTGCACATTACAGAGTCTCACCCTTCCGCTGACTTGTCAGGACAATGGCAGCTGTTACTTCAGAGCTCCCAGGGTCGACTACCCCACCTGTGGCACACACACACAGAGGATGTAACAACAAGCTTAGGAAGATGACAGCCCATTGAGGTACAAGGCCAGTTGACCAAAATGTGACAACTTGACTCCTCTGAATATATCCATGGTTCAGCGATGGTCAATGGAGTAGATCTGTATTTTTCTAACTGGGGCCAAGGCCTCCTAGGTTGTTTCCTGTAGAATGATAGATCCATGTCTCTTGTGATGGAGTTATGATGTATTGGCAGCAGTCCTGTAGGGTCCCCTGGATATTTGGATGTCATGGCAGAATCTCTGTCTTTCTCTCTCTCTCTGTCTCTCTCTCTCTGTATCTCTAGAGGCATGTAACCTCTATTTATACTTAACAAGTGTCCTTCATTCAGTATTTACATAAAGGGTAAGAATGGAGATGAGATCAAGTAGCATTACTTGATTATATAATTTATTTTTCTAGTTTTTCTCCTCTGTTTTCGAAGTCAACAACTATCTGGCCTACACAGTGCATAATTAGCCTATCAGTAAACCTCATTAGTCATCAAGAATTAGGGTACCGTCACACAGTGCAATTTTGATCGCTACAACGGCACGATTCGTGACGTTCCAGCGATGCATTTACGATATCGCTGTGTCTGACACGCTACTGCGATTCGGATCCCCGCTGAGAATTGTACGTCATAGCAGATCGTTTGAAACTTTCTTTCGTCGTCTAGTGTCCCGCTGTGGCGGCATGATTGCATTGTGTGACACAGGTTGTATACGATGTGCGCACAGTAACCAACGGCTTCTACATCGCAAATACGTCATGAAATTATCGCTCCAGCGCCGTGTATTGCAACGTGTGACCGCAGTATACGACGCTGGAGCGATACTTATACGACACTGCAACGTCACGAATCGTGCCGTCGTAGCGATGAAAATGGCACTGTGTGACGGTAAGAGCACACTATGTTATATCAAATATCAGCTTACAAGTCAATATTACAGGCTTACACAAACAAAAGTATCTTTTCTTGACTAGCCATAAAGAAATGCTTACATTCAAAAGTTAACATATACAGTGGGTACGAAAAGTATTCAGACCCCTTTAAATTTTTCACTCTTTGTTTCATTGCAGCCATTTGGTAAATTCAAAAAAGTTTATTATTTTCTCATCATTGTACACTCTGCACCCAATCTTGACTTAAAAAAACTGAAATGCAGAAATTTTTGCAAATTTATTAAAAAAGAAACGCTGAAATACCACATGGTCATTAGTATTCAGACCCTTTGTTCAGAAACTCATATTTTAGTCACAAGTTGTCCATTTCCTTATGATCCTCCTTGATATGGTTCTA
Organism: Ranitomeya variabilis; assembly: GCF_051348905.1. Taxonomy (NCBI): domain Eukaryota; kingdom Metazoa; phylum Chordata; class Amphibia; order Anura; family Dendrobatidae; genus Ranitomeya; species Ranitomeya variabilis. The sequence continues at coordinate 130,775,219 of NC_135235.1, read as the reverse complement.
CTCCTTCATTGGAGTCCAGCTGTGTTTAATTAAAGTGATAGGACTTGATTTGGAAAGGCACACACCTGTCTATATAAGACCTCACAGTTCACAGTGCATGTCAGACAAAATGAGAATCATGAGGTGAAAGGAACTGGCCAAGGAGCTTAGAGACAAAATTGTAGCAAGGCACAGATCTGGCCAAAGTTACAAAAGAATTTCTGCAGTACTCAAGGTTCCTAAAAGCACAGTGGCCTCCTTAAATGGAAGAAGTTTGGGACCACCAGAAGTCTTCCTAGAACTGCCCGTCCAGCCAAACTGAGAAATCGTGGGAGAAGAGCCTTGGTGAGAGAGGTAAAGAAGAACCCCAAGATCACTGTGGCTGAGCTCCAGAGATGCAGTAGGGAGATGGGGGAAAGTTCCACAAAGTCAAATATCACTACAGCCCTACACCTTTCGGGCCCTAATGGTAGAGTGGCCCGATGGAAATCTCTCCTTAGTGCAAGACATATGAAAGCCCACATAGAGTCTTCTAAAAAACACACACGAAGGACTTCCAGACTATGAGAAATAAGATTCTCTGGTCTAGTGAGACGAAGATAGACCATTTTGGTCATATTTCTAAGCGGTATGTGTGGAGAAAACCAGGCACTGTTCATCACCTGCCCAATACAACCCCAACAGTGAAGCATGGTAGTGGCAGCATCATGCTATGGGGGTGTTTTTCAGCTGCAGGGACAGGATGACTGGTTGTCATTGAAGGAAACATGAATGCGGCCAAGTACAGAGATATCCTGGATGAAAACCTCTTCCAGAGTGCTCTGGACCTCAGACTTGGCCAAAGGGTCACCTTCCAACAAGACAATGACCCTAAGCACACAGCTAAAATAACAAAGGAATGGCTTCAGAACAACTCTGTGACCATTCTTGACTGGCCCAGCCAGAGCCCTGACCTAAACCCAATTGAGCATCTCTGGAGAGACCTGAAAATGGCTGTCCACCAACGTTCACCATACAACCTGATGGTACTGGAGAGGATCTGCAAGGAAGAATGGCAGAGGATCCCCAAATCCAGGTGTGAAAAACTTGTTGCATCATTCCCAAGAAGACTCATGGCTGTGCTAGCTCAAAAGGGTGCTTCTACTCAATACTGAGCAAAGGGTCTGAATACTTATGACCATATGATATTTCAGTTGTTCTTTATTAATAACTTTGCAAAAATTACTACATTTCTGTTTTTTTTCCAGTCAAGATGGGGTGCAGAGTGTACATTAACCCCTTCCCGACATTTGACGTACTATCCCGTCGAGGTGGGGTGGGCCCGTATGACCACCGACGGGATAGTACGTCATACGCGATCGGCCGCGCTCACGGGGGGAGCGCGGCCGATCGCGGCCGGGTGTCGGCTGCATATCGCAGCTGACATCCGGCACTATGTGCCAGGAGCGGTCACGGACCGCCCCCGGCACATTAACCCCCGGCACACCGCGATCAAACATGATCGCGATGTGCCGGCGGTGCAGGGAAGCATCGCGCAGGGAGGGGGCTCCCTGCGGGCTTCCCTGAGCCCCCCGCAGCAACGCGATGTGATCGCGTTGCTGCGAGGGTCTTACCTCCCTCCCTGCCTGCTCCAGACCCGGATCCAAGATGGCCGCGGATCCGGGTCCTGCAGGGAGGGAGGTGGCTTCACAGAAGCCTGCTCAGAGCAGGCACTGTGAAGCAGCCTGCACTTCTCGCAGATCGATGATCTGTCAGAGTGCTATGCAAACTGGCAGATCACCGATCTGTATTGTCCCCCCCTGGGGCAAAGTAAAAAAGTAAAAAAAAAAATTTCCAAATGTGTAAAAAAAAAAAAAAAAAAAATATTCCAAAATAATGAAAAAAAAAAAAAAATATTATTCCCATAAATACATTTCTTTATCTAAATAATAAAAAAAAAACAATAAAAGTACACATATTTAGTATCGCCGCGTTCGTAACGACCCAACCTATAAAACTGGCCCACTAGTTAACCCCTTCAGTAAACACCGTAAGAAAAAAAAAAAAAAAACGAGGCAAAAAACAACGCTTTATTATCATACCGCTGAACAAAAAGTGGAATAACACGCGATAAAAAAGACAGATATAAATAACCATGGTACCGCTGAAAGCGTCATCTTGTCCCGCAAATAACGAGCTGCCATAGAGCATGATCAGCAAAAAAATAAAAAAGTTATAGTCCTGAGAATAAAGCGATGCAAAAATAATTATTTTTTCCCATAAAATAGTTTTTATCGTATAAAAGCGCCAAAACATAAAAAAATGATATAAATGAGGTATCGCTGTAATCGTACTGACCCGAAGAATAAAACTGCTTTATCAATTTTACCAAACGCGGAACGGTATAAACGCCTCCCCCAAAAAGAAATTCATGAATAGCTGGTTTTTGGTCATTCTGCCTCACAAAAATCGGAATAAAAAGCGATCAAAAAATGTGATTTGCCCAAAAATGTTACCAATAAAAACATCAACTCGTCCCGCAAAAAACAAGACCTCACATGACTCTGTGAACCAAAATATGGAAAATTTATAGCTCTCAAAATGTGGTAACGCAAAAAATATTTTTTGCAATAAAAAGCGTCTTTCAGTGTGTGACGGCTGCCAATCATAAAAATCCGCTAAAAAACCCGCTATAAAAGTAAATCAAACCCCCCTTCATCACCCCCTTAGTTAGGGAAAAATAAAAAAAATGTATTTATTTCCATTTTCCCATTAGGTTTAGGGCTAGGGTTGGGGCTAGGGTTAAGGCTTCAGTTAGGGTTGCGGCTAAAGTTAGGGTTAGGGTTGGGGCTAAAGTTACGGTTAGGGTTTAGATTACATTTACGGTTGGGAATAGGGTTGGGATTAGGGTTAGGGGTGTGTCAGGGTTAGAGGTGTGGTTAGGGTTACTGTTGGGATTAGGGTTAGGGGTGTGTTTGGATTAGGGTTTCAGTTATAATTGGGGGGTTTCCACTGTTTCGGCACATCAGGGGCTCTCCAAACGCGACATGGCGTCCGATCTCAATTCCAGCCAATTCTGCGTTGAAAAAGTAAAACAGTGCTCCTTCCCTTCCGAGCTCTCCCGTGTGCCCAAACAGGGGTTTACCCCAACATATGGGGTATCAGCGTACTCAGGACAAATAGGACAACAACTTTTGGGGTCCAATTTCTCCTGTTACCCCTGGGAAAATATAAAACTGGGGGCTAAAAAATAATTTTTGTGGGAAAAAAAAAGATTTTTTATTTTCACGGCTCTGCATTATAAACTGTAGTGAAACACTTGGGGGTTCAAAGTTCTTAAAACACATCTAGATAAGTTCCTTGGGGGGTCTAGTTTCCAAAATGGGGTCACCTGTGTGGGGCTTCTACTGTTTAGGTACATTAGGGGCTCTGCAAACGCAATGTGACGCCTGCAGACCGTTCCATCTAAGTCTGCATTCCAAATGGCGCTCCTTCCCTTCCGAGCCCTCCCATGCATCCAAACGGTGGTTCCCCCCACATATTGGGTATCAGCGCACTCAGGACAAATTGGACAACAACTTTTGGGGTCCAATTTCTCCTGCTACCCTCGGGAAAATACAAAACTGGGGGCTGAAAAATAATTTTTGTGGGAAAAAATTTTAGTTTTATTTTTACGGCTCTGCATTATAAACTTCTGTGAAGCCCTTGGTGGGTCAAAGCGCTCACCACACATCTAGATAAGTTCCTTAGGGGGTCTACTTTCCAACATGGTGTCACTTGTGGGGGGTTTCTACTGTTTAGGTACATTAGGGGCTCTGCAAACGCAATGTGACGCCTGCAGACCATTCCATCTAAGTCTGCATTCCAAATGGCGCTCCTTCCTTTCCGAGCCCTCCCATGCGCCCAAACAGTGGTTCTCCCCACATATGGTATATCATCGCACTCAGGACAACTTGGACAACAAATTTTGGGGTCCAATTTCTCCTGCTACCCTCGGGAAAATACAAAACTGGGAGCTAAAAAAATAATTTTTGTGGGAAAAAATTTTTGTTTTATTTTTACGGCTCTGCATTATTAACTTCTGTGAAGCCCTTGGTGGGTCAAAGCGCTCAAAACACATCTAGATAAGTTCCTTAGGGGGTCTACTTTCCAAAATGGTGTCACTTGTGGGGGGTTTCAATGTTTAGGCACATCAGTGGCTCTCCAAACGCAACATGGCGTCCCATCTCAATTCCTGTCAATTTTGCATTGAAAAGTCAAACGGTGCTACTTCCCTTCCGAGCTCTCCCATGCACCCAAACAGTGGTTTACCCCCTTCATATGGGGTATCAGCGTACTCAGGACAAATTGTACAACAACTTTTGGGGTCCAATTTCTTCTCTTACCCTTGGGAAAATAAAAAATTGGGGGTGAAAAGATAATTTTTGTGAAAAAATATGATTTTTTATTTTTACGGTTCTGCATTGCATTATAAACTTCTGTGAAGCACTTGGTGGGTCAAAGTGCTCACCACACCTCTAGATAAGTTCCTTAGGGGGTCTACTTTCCAAAATGGTGTCACTTGTGGGGGGTTTCAATGTTTAGGCACATCAGTGGCTCTCCAAACGCAACATGACGTCCCATCTCAATTCCTGTCAATTTTGCATTGAAAAGTCAAACGGCGCTCCTTCCCTTCCGAGGTCTCCCATGCGCCCAAACAGTGGTTTATCCCCACATATGGGGTATCAGCGTACTCAGGACAAATTGTACAACAACTTTTGGGGTCCAATTTCTTCTCTTACCCTTGGGAAAATAAATAATTGGGGGCGAAAAATAATTTTTGTGAAAAAATATGATTTTTTATTTTTACGGTTCTGCATTATAAACTTCTGTGAAGCACTTGGTGGGTCAAAGTGCTCACCACACCTCTAGATAAGTTCCTTAGGGGGTCTACTTTCCAAAATGGTGTAACTTGTGGGGGGTTTCAATGTTTAGGCACATCAGGGGCTCCCCAAACGCAACATGGCGTCCCATCTCAATTCCAGCCAATTTTGCATTGAAACGTCAAATGGCGCTCCTTCGCTTCCGAGCTCTGTCATGCGCCCAAACAGTGGTTTACCCCCACATATGGGGTATCGGCGTACTCAGGACAAATTGTACAACAACTTTTGGGGTCCATTTTCTCCTGTTACCCTTGGTAAAATAAAACAAATTGGAGCTGAAGTAAATTTTTTGTGAAAAAAAGTTAAATGTTCATTTTTATTTAAACATTCCAAAAATTCCTGTGAAGCACCAGAAGGGTTAATAAACTTCTTGAATATGGTTTTGAGCACCTTGAGGGGTGCAGTTTTTAGAATGGTGTCACACTTGGGTATTTTCTATCATATAGACCCCTCAAAATGACTTCAAATGAGATGTGGTCCCTAAAACAAAATGGTGTTGTAAAAATGAGAAATTGTTGGTCAACTTTTAACCCTTATAACCCCCTAACAAAAAAAAATTTTGGTTCCAAAATTGTGCTGATGTAAATAGACATGTGGGAAATGTTACTTATTAAGTATTTTGTGTGACATATCTCTGTGATTTAAGGGCATAAAAATTCAAAGTTGGAAAATTGCTAAATTTTCAAAATTTTCGCCAAATTTCCATTTTTTTTGCAAATAAACGCAGGTAATATCAAAGAAATTTTACCACTATCATGAAGTACAATATGTCATGAGAAAACAATGTCAGAATCGCCAAGATCCGTTGAAGCGTTCCAGAGTTATAACCTCATAAAGGGACAGTGGTCAGAATTGTAAAAATTGGCCCGGTCATTAACGTGCAAACCACCCTTGGGGGTGAAGGGGTTAATGAGAAAAAATGATTTTTTTTTAATTTACCAAATGGCTGCAGTGAAACAAAGAGTGAAAAGTTTAAAGAGGTATGAATACTTTCCGTAACCACTGTATGTATAGCACAGTCCCTTAGTAAATAGTGTAATCGCTTATTATGCATAGCACAGTCCTTAGTATATAGTGTACTCACTTATTATATATAGCGCCATCCTTAGTTACCTAGTTTCCACTTTTTTATGTATAACACTGTGCCTCATTACATACCATCCTCTCTATTTACATATAATGCCGTCCCTTATTATATAGCTTCCTCTGCTGTTATGTATAGTGCTGTCTCTTACATAGTGTATTCTTGTTATTTTTGTTATTCACAGCACTCTCTTTTATTGCATAGTCCCCTGTCTTGTTAGATATATAATGACTGCTGATGGAGAAGCTGGTGATCAGATGATCAATTCATCAACTCCTCCATTAGAAAAGAAGGTTTTCCATGCTACTTCTTTTGCTGTGCTGCTGTGATAGTGTGAGCACCTCCTCTTCCTCAGTTCTGTGCAGATCACTAGGATGACCTCCATTCCATGTGGGGTCTAGGATCTCATTATCCCCCGCCTCATAATCCACCGGCTCCTCAACCCTGACCTTATCCCCAGTCTGTACACTGCAGAAAGATGCTACATTTGGCAACTGAGTTTTGTCATTATCTGACATTTGCTGCGATGATCCACTGACCATGTGCAGTAGCCCTCCCCTGTACTCATCCTACAACCTAACAAGTGGTTTGGCATAAGTGCACTCAGTCTCCTCCACTTCTGCTGCAAGGGCAGGTGGATGGGCTACGGAACACCAGCCAGTGGATTCATCAAAAAGAAGAGGAGACTGCTGCGTTACTTGGGGCTCAAACTGCTTGACTGGTTTGCAAGGGGTTGAGGTGAAAGCTGGATGACCATTGTCCTCAGTTGCCAACTGTGAACTTTCTGCAGTGGACGAGGTGTAAGATAATGATAAGGAACTGGAGCCATTCTCAGCCATCCAATCTAACACCTTTTCAACATCTTGTTGTCTAACCATTTGTGCACTAGTATTTGGGCCTACGAAAGGGCATTTAACGTTTTGTCACCTGCTTGCACCAGAGGAAGGTGTTGTATTTGGGCAAGTTGCAGTTACAGAATGACCATGTCTGCACCACAAGGCCATGGCCACTTCCCTTATTTGATGTTCTCCTCCTTTTTGGAAGTGTTTTTTTTTTCTAAATACCACTTGTAAAGAGATAGCAGAAGAGTAGATTTATTTATTTGCAACAGAGCTAGAAAACACACAGTTCGGAAAAAATATTTTTTGACCCTAGAAATGGCAACTAGATGGATTATGCCAATTATTTATTTTGCAGACTAGTAGAAAACAGACACCAGTCCAGAAAAATTATTTTTCCTGATCACCCATTATAGCACCATGAGAGAGGGGATCCGCCTTTCAAATACAGGAATCCTACAGGATAAAAAGGGCAGTATCTCTCCATTGTATCAATTGGTTTCTTGTCCATGATTGGGAAACCTGTTTGCAGGGTCGGCATGCCTAAAGTTTGAAAAATGAAGACTTGTTTCCTGCATCTCTTTTTCAGGCCTAGATGGCAGGCTCGGGCAATAATCCCCTCCCTGCCTTGACTAGAGCAGGCTCCCTAGAAGTGCCATAGTGGATCCAGGGTGACTCTCCCTTGTGTGCAAGAAAAAAAGACTTACTTGATAAAGACCATTTGGTCAAAATGTTTTATGATGGCGGCATAAAGTTTTTTCCAATCTTTCACCTGGACTGGATGCTGTTCCATATTTTATTTTGGTATCCCTTGTGTGCGGGCGCAGGCAAGTGGCATCACATTACGGTGATATCCAGCTTCCGCGTTGCTTGATCTGCACAAGGACTTACCAGGAGACATACCAGGATAATTCACTAGGATGCATGTCCAGACAAAGCGCAAGGAGACGTGCTTGGATGATGCGCAGGAGCCATGTGACCCAGAACTGCAGGGAGACCGAAAGAGGAAAGAGTGGCAGGCTGTAGGTCCTGTATTTAGCTGCGGTATGACTACCTGATGAGAGCTTCCATGCTCCAGTTGCCCTTTCCAGCAAGATGGAGCAGCACCTTGTGTAGCAGCAGCATGTGAAGCCCCAGGAGCAGGTGGAGCGGTGTCGATCCTGTGGCAGTGGTGGCGGCAGCCACATCGATGAAAAACTGAGTACTGCATACAGTAGCAGGTCCAGTCAACGACGCTCCAGTAAAGTATACAATTCCTCATCCTCCAGATAAGGTCTTTTGGATGATATCTGCCTCCTCTTAATCCAGTACCATTGATTGCCTCAGAGTGTTAAAGTGATCTTCGTGAAAGTTCATGTGGGAATGACGTTATTTTTTTCTTGTCATATATTGCTGGGGAAAGAAATGACTGTCAAAATCTAAGCACAAGGAGTGTGCACTTTGTAAAACCTTATTGCCAGACTCCTACCAGAAAAGACTCTGCCTGTCCTGTATAGAACAGACAGCAGCAGACAGGGCCGGACTGGCCATAGGGCACTTCTGGCAAATGCCAGAAGGGCCGGTGCCAGTGGTGGGCCGCTCAATCCGCCGCCCCCGCCGTCGCATTCAACTATACCGGCGTATAGACGCCGGTACAGTTGAATGCAATGATGGAGGAGAGAGCGTCTACAGACGCTCCTCTCCCATCATTCCCCGCTCTGCCTCTGACACTGCGGGTGCGCGATGATGTCATATCATCGCGCACCTGCTGTGTCCCGGGCAGACTGCAGCTGCTGAGACAGGAGCAGGAACCAGGAAGCAACGCTGGGCACGAGGAGAGGTGAGGAGAGTTTTTTTTTTTTTCTGGACTGTGGGGCCATTCTCGGAGGAGGTGAGGGGAGGAAGAGAAGAGATGTGGGCTGTATATAGTTCTCTGTGGGCTGTGCTCTGTGCTGTATACTGCTGTGGGCTGTATATAGTTCTCTGTGGGCTGTGCTCTGTGCTGTATACTGCTGTGGGCTGTATATAGTTCTCTGTGGGCTGTGCTCTGTGCTGTATACTGCTGTGGGCTGTATATAGCTCTCTGTGGGCTGTGCTCTGTGCTGTATACTACTGTGTGCTCTGTGCTATATATAGTTCTCTGTGGGCTGTGCTCTGTGCTGTATACTGCTGTGGGCTGTATATAGTTCTCTGTGGGCTGTGCTCTGTGCTGTATACTGCTGTGGGCTGTATATAGTTCTCTGTGGGCTGTGCTCTGTGCTGTATACTGCTGTGGGCTGTATATAGTTCTCTGTGGGCTGTGCTCTGTGCTGTATACTGCTGTGGGCTGTATATAGCTCTCTGTGGGCTGTGCTCTGTGCTGTATACTACTGTGTGCTCTGTGCTATATATAGTTCTCTGTGGGCTGTGCTCTGTGCTGTATACTGCTGTGGGCTGTATATAGTTCTCTGTGGGCTGTGCTCTGTGCTGTATACTGCTGTGGGCTGTATATAGCTCTCTGTGGGCTGTGCTCTGTGCTGTATACTACTGTGTGCTCTGTGCTATATATAGTTCTCTGTGGGCTGTGCTCTGTGCTGTATACTGCTGTGGGCTGTATATAGTTCTCTGTGGGCTGTGCTCTGTGCTGTATACTACTGTGGGCTGTATATAGTTCTCTGTGGGCTGTGCTCTGTGCTGTATACTGCTGTGGGCTGTATATAGCTCTCTGTGGGCTGTGCTCTGTGCTGTATACTACTGTGTGCTCTGTGCTATATATAGTTCTCTGTGGGCTGTGCTCTGTGCTGTATACTGCTGTGGGCTGTATATAGTTCTCTGTGGGCTGTGCTCTGTGCTGTATACTGCTGTGGGCTGTATATAGTTCTCTGTGGGCTGTTCTCTGTGCTGTATACTACTGTGGGCTGTATATAGCTCTCTGTGGGCTGTGCTCTGTGCTGTATACTACTGTGGGCTGTATATAGTTATCTGTGGGCTGTGCTCTGTGCTGTATGCTACTGTGGGCTGTATATAGTTCTCTGTGGGCTGTGCTCTGTGCTGTATATAGTTCTCTGTGGGCTGTGCTCTGTGCTGTATACTACAGTGGGCTGTATATAGTTATCTGTGGGCTGTGCTCTGTGCTGTATGCTACTGTGGGCTGTATATAGTTCTCTGTGGGCTGTGCTCTGTGCTGTATATAGTTCTCTGTGGGCTGTGCTCTGTGCTGTATACTACTGTGGGCTGTATATAGTTATCTGTGGGCTGTGCTCTGTGCTGTATGCTACTGTGGGCTGTATATAGTTCTCTGTGGGCTGTGCTCTGTGCTGTATATAGTTCTCTGTGGGCTGTGCTCTGTGCTGTATACTACTGTGGGCTGTATATAGTTCTCTGTGGGCTGTGCTCTGTGCTGTATACTACTGTGTGCTGTATATAGTTCTCTGTGGGCTGTGCTGTATATAGTACTCTGTGGGCTGTGCTGTATATAGTACTCTGTGGGCTGTGCTGTATATAGTACTCTGTGGGCTGTACTGTGTATAGTACTCTGTGGGCTGTGCTGTATATAGTACTCTGTTGGCTGTGCTGTATATAGTACTCTGTGGGCTGTGCTGTATATAGTTCTCTGTGGGCTGTGCTGTATATAGTTCTCTGTGGGCTGTGCTGTATATATTACTTTGTGGGCTGTGCTGTATATATTACTTTGTGGGCTGTGCTGTATACTTCTACGTGGGCTGTGCTGTATACTACTGCGTGGTCTGTGCTGTATACTACTGTGTGGTCTGTGCTGAATACTGCTGTGTGGGCTGTGTTATCTACTACGCGAGCTGTGCTATAGTATGCAGGCTGTGCTGTATACTATGCGGTTTGTGCTATATAATATGCGGGCTTTGCTATATACTATGGGGAGTATATTATATTCTGTGGGGGAGGCCATGTTATGTACTATGTGGCTGTGTTATATACTATTGTGGGGGTATAATATATTCTATGGGGGAGGCTGCGTTATATACTATGGGGGGCTGCATTATATTCTATGGGGGGCTACATTATATATTATGGGGAGGTGGGCTGTATTATATTCTATGGGGGTTACATACTCTGGGGTGGCTGCATTATACTCTGTGGGGTGGCTGCATTATACTCTGGGGTGGCTGCATTATACTCTGGGGTGGCTGCATTATACTCTGGGGTGGCTGCATTATACTATATGTGGGCTGCATTATACTGTATCGAGGACTATGGGGAATACGTTATACTATATGAAGAACTATGGGGTGCATTATACTATGGGAAGTGAATTGTACTACATGGATGACTGTGGCGGTGCATTATACTATATGGAGCACTATGAGGATTGTATTATGCTATATGGAGGACTATGAGGATTGTATTATGCTATATGGAGGACTATGAGGAGTGTATTATACTATGTGGAGGACTGAGCAGTGTATTTTAATATATGGAGGACTATAGGGAGTGTATTATACTATATGGAGGACTATGGAGCACATTATAATATATGGAGGACTATGGGGTGTATTTTACTAAACAAGTAAAATGCTGCATATTCGGATTGTTTTTGCTGGAACAAAAAGCCTTGTTGTCAGCAGCACATTGCCAGTGTAAACTGTAGATGTGCTGCTGAAAACATGATACTGTATGGTGATCTATTAGTGATCGTTCTGTCTCATCATTATTCCTCAGCTGGTGGAAAGAGGCCGGGAAACAAACGTTGAACAACTTCAGTATTGTCAATCAAACTCGTTTAGCGGCCTGAACTCAGCGCACGTAAATACAACAGAAAGGCTTCTGTGTGATGTGCAATATGTTAGCATTTGGGGACCCATTTTAAACTTTGCCTAGGGCCCCACTTTGCCTAAAACCGGCCCTGCCTACAAGTGTACAAAGATATTATACAGTCACCATGTGACAAGTGGGCCTGTGTAACTTCAAATGCCAGGGCTGAATTTTAGTCCCAGTCCGGCCCTGGCAGCAGAAGAGACCCCTAACTTTGTCACTGAGCTAAGGTCCATCATCGGGGCAGAAGTTAAAGAGTCCTTGGGATCCCTCACTCAGAAAGAACATCAGAGGGAAAAGAAAGATAAAAGAGCTAGGCAGTTAACCCCTGTGTCAGACACTTCTAGTACCTGAGATAATAGTGACTACTCCTCAGATTCCTCTTCGTCAGCTTCTTCATCAGGCAGCAATACAGGGAGTCACTGTCTCCACATAAAGGAGACTGATAAACTGGTAAAAACTGTCAGAGCCACAATGGGGATAGTTGATTCAAAACCTGAGCGGTATGTGCAAGATAATATGTTTGTGGCCTAGATTAGAGAAAATGTAGAACATTTTCTTTAAATGAAAGGATCCAGGCTGTAGTCCAGAAGAAGTTGAAGGAAACGAAGAAGAGATGCTCTTTTCCAACATCATTTAAAAGGAAGTATCCTTTTGATGTGGCTTCTTCGTCCATCTGGGATAAGTATTCTAAACTTGATGTGGCCATAACAAAAGCATATAAAAAATCTGCCCTTCCTTTTGATGATTTGGGGATGCTAAGGGATCCCCTGGACAAAAAAGCAGACATTTTTCTCAGGAGTACGTGGGAGATGTCAACCAGAGCCCTGGTTGGCAGCAACATGTGTTGCTAGACCTTTAATAATTTGGTTAGATCGCCTAGAAGCCCAGGTGGTGAGGGACAATATTTTAGTCACTATCCCACTCAAGAAGGGAGCAGCAGCATTTCTATCAGATGGTTCAGCTGATTCTTTGCGACTAGCGGCAAGATTAGCAGCATTTTTTAAAATGGCCCATAGGGCTTTGTGGTTGAAATGCTGGCCGGAGGATATTCAGGCCAGAGCAAGGTTGTGTGCTATTCCATGAGAAGGAGAATATTTGTTTGGTGCAGCCTTGGATAAGATTCTGGAGAAAGATGGGGATGTCAAAAAAGGATTCCCTAGTCTATCCATCCCAGCTTACAAGCTGTCCTTTTGGAAGAGAAGATTTATCCAAAGGAAACCCCCCCAGAGATCAAGATAGATTGGAAGACCGAAGAAAAAAAGGTAGAGGCTTTGTCTGGAACCTCCTCCCAGGATGCTAAGAAATTGAGCCAGTGACTCCTTTCCCAGGTAGAGGGAGGCTCTTCTCCTTCTTTCCTGCCTGGATAAAAATATCCAGAAGTGGCTGGATTCTCAGCCTGATAAAAATATGTTTAAAGCTGGAGTTCCAGTCAGTCCTGAAAGCAAAGTATGTCTTGACTCACCCTTGAACTTTGTCGAGAGAACAACCGGTCCTAGAAGCCGAAGTCCTAGACCTGGTACAGAAGGTTGTCCTCCTGGAAGTTCCTGTGTCAGAAAGGGGGATGTTTGTTTTTAGTAAAAAAAAGGATGGATCTTTCAGTAATATTATAAATTTGAGAAGCTTAAACAAATTCCTGAGGATTCTTTCATTCAAGATGTAATCTATAAGGTCAACAATAAAGATGCTCTTCCCAGATTGTTTCATAACAGTATTAGATTTACTATCAGTTACCCATACACATAGAACACAATAAGTTCTGCAGGTTGGCAGTAGCCATAGTTGGGGCAGTCAGACGTTTTCAGTTCAGGGTCCCTCCATTTGGCTTATTGGCAGCTCCTCAAGTTTTTACAAAGGTAATCGCAAAAGTCTCTGTGGACAAGCCTTCCCCTGGATCAACATGTTAGGGCATGTTAGGTTAGGCTATGGGTTGAACTAGATGGACTTACAGTCTTCCTTCAACCTTAATAACTATGTAACTATGTAACTATGTAAGATAGAAAAAATCCTGAGTCAGATAACACAATCTTTGGAAGTCAACACCATGTCTGTCAGGAGAGCAATGTCCCTCCCTTCTTTAACCTCGTGTATTCCATCAGTCCTGTGGGCCCAGTTCCATTTCAGGGTCTTGCAGTGGGATGTCCTAGAAAACAAAATCTCCCTTAAAGAACATGGAATGAAAGATGATGATATCGCTAAGGAAATGAAGTCCCCGCATTGGTGGCTAGATGTAAAGAACCTATCCAGGGGGGTTCCCTGAGTGAACAGAATTATACTTGTAGTTGCCACAGATGCAATCCTCAGAGGGTGTGGGAGCTCATCTAGAGGAGATAATGGTCCAGATGGTCTGGACAGGGAACAAGAGAGCAGTTTCATCAAACTCAAAAGAATTGCTAGCAGTGGAACTGTCAGTAAAGAATCTCCTTGTATCCCTACAAAGTCACCATGTCCAAATCCTCTCGGAAAATCAGGTGTCAGTGGCATATATAAATCAACAGGGTGGAAACCATATCCTTGATGGAGGTGGCAGATCACTTATTCCAACTAGTGGAGGGTTATCTCCTTTCTTTGATGGCTCTTCATATAAAAGGAAAAGAAAACATCAAAACAGAATTTCATAAGCCACAACCGCCTAAATTTGGGGGAGTGGGAGCTAATTCAATACGTCTTCAGCCAGATAGTCCTGATGTGGGGCCTCCCAGATATAGATCTGTTTCCCAACAGACTGAACAGAAATGTGAGCAAATTCTGTTTTCTGAATCCCAGGGAGGGTCCCCAAATGGTACATGCCTTCCTGATCCCGTGGGAATACGACCTGGCATACGCCTTTCCACCAGTATCCCTAATCCCTTTAGTAATAAGTATGAATAACGAAGGCACTGCAAGAATTATTATGATAGCTCCCTTTTGGCCCAGAAGAATATGGTTAAGGATAATGTCTGTTGCCAAACCTTGGGTGCTTCTGGAGATTCCAAATATTCTATCACAGGGGCCATGCACCAACCACAAATAGTCAGTCTACATTTAACAGGAAAATAAAAAAAATTGGAGTCCGGCTCAACAGGATTGGATTTTCCCATGCTTTTTATTTTTCAAAAGAAAATATGGTGCATACAAAAGAAAAAATGAGTCATGAGTAAGACTGCCTAGTGCAGTCGAAACGCATCGACTGGGTCATGTCGACCATGTAAATTTTTCTTTTGCATGCACCATATTTTCTTTTGAAAAAGAAAAGGAAAATCCAATCCTGATGAGCCGGACTCAAATTTTTTCTATTTTCCTTGATGTGCGGCCAGGGTGAGGCTGGTGTCTGAGCCCCAGGTGGATGAGCATAGAGCAACTGGGTAAACTGGAATCAAGTTTCTACATTTAACAGCATGGAATTTGAGAGGGCACTTTTAAGAAACAAAGGTTTTTTCTCCTAATCTCAATTCCACACTACTTCAAAGTTGAAAAGTAGCTATTACACAAATCTATGCTAGAACACTAAATTTGTGCGAATTTCAAATACTAGAAAATTTGCAATTGCTAGAAATATACATGTGGGGTCAGTGGGGAAGAGAAGAGAGGTAGAGATCCAGGCTGATCATAAGTGCTTATACTCTACTAGATGGTGGCCCGATTCTAATGCATCGGGTATTCTAGAATATGCATGTCCGCGTAGTATATAGCACAGCCCACGTAGTATATTGCCCAGCCACGCAGTATATTGCCCAGTGACGTAGTATATTGCCCAGTGACATAGTATATTGCCCAGTGACATAGTATATTGCCCAGTGATGTAGTATACTGCCCAGCCACGTAGTATATTGCCCAGCGATGTAGTATATTGCCGAGTGACGTAGTATACAGCACAGAGCAACGTAGTATATAGCCCAGCCATGTAGTATATAGCCCAGCCACGTAGTATATTGCCCAGCTATGTAGTATATTGCCCAGTGATGTAGTATTCAGCACAGAGCCATGTAGTATATTGCCCAGCCATGTAGTATATTGCCCAGTGACGTAGTATATTGCCCAGTGACGTAGTATATTGCCCAGTGACGTATTATACAGCACAGAGCCACGTAGTATATTGCCCAGTGATGTAGTATATTGCACAGAACCACGCAGTATATTGCACAGCGATGTAGTATACAGCACAGAGCCATGTAGTATATTGCCCAGCCACATAGTATATTGCCTAGCCACGTATGTCACAGGTAAAAAAATAAAAAATAAACATACTCACCTTCCGATCCGAGGGCCCCTTGTAGTTCTAACATACTCACCATACTTGTAGTTCTGTCGCCTGTGCGAGGTACAGGCGGCAGCTTCCGGTCCCAGCCTGCTCGCGCAGGCGCACAGGGCCTGTGATGACGTCGCGGTCACATGACCGTGACGTCATGGCAGGTCCTGCTCGCGCAGGCGCGCAGGGCCTGTGATGATGTCGCGGTCACATGACCATGACGTTACGGCAGGTCCTTTCCGCGCAGGCGCGTAGGACTTGCGACGACGTCGCGGTCACATGACCGTGACGTCATGGCAGGTCCTTCTGCCAGACCATCCGTGCCAGCGGAACATGCCGGTTGTATCGCGAGGAGCGGGAAAGGCGGCGTAGGTGAGTATATAATCATTTTTTTTTTGTATATTATTTTTAACATTAGATGTTTTTACTATTGGCGCTGCATAGGCTGCGTCAATAGTAAAAAACTTGGTCACACAGGGTTAATAGCAGCGGTAACGGAGTGCATTACCCGCAGCATAATGCGGTCCGTTACCGCCGGCATTAACCCTGTGTGAGCGTTGAACGGAGGGGTGTATGCGGGCGTCGTGAGTGCGGGGAGTAAGGAGCGGCCATTTTCTTCCGGACTGTGCGCGTCGCTGATTGGTCGTGGCAGCCATGACAGGCAGCTGGCGAGACCAATCAGCGAACGAATAACCGTGACAGACAGACAGACAGAAGGACAGACAGACGGAAGTGACCCTTAGACAATTATATAGTAGATGGAAGAGAGAGTGAGAACTCCACTGATGATAAGACCTTAGACTCTGCAGGAGAGAGAGATGACTCCACTGATAATAAGAGCTTAAACTCTGTAGGAGAGATAGAGAGGGAGAGAACTTCACTTGGATCATAAGAGCTTACACTCTACAGAAGAGAGAGGACCCTATTGATCATGAGAGCTTACACTATACAGAAGAGAAAAAAACCTGCTGATCATAAGCGCTTAAAATCTGTGGACGAGAGAGAGTGGACCCCACTGGTCATAATGACTTTCAGGGTATGTTTCCACGTTCAGGAAACGCTGCGTTTTTGACGCTGCGTTTTTCCGCAGCGTCAAAAACGCAGCGTCCAGATGTTACAGCATAGTGGATGGGATTTCATGAAATCCAGACTCCACTATGCGTTAAAAAACGCATGCGTTTTTGCCGCGAAAACGCATGCGTGGTGCGTTTTTTCGAAACGCAGCATGTTGCTACTATGAGCAAAACACGCAGGTACACCGCAGGTGACCTGCCAGTGACCTCAGGTGCAGTTTTGGTCAGGATTTTACCTGCAAAAAATCCTGACCAAAGCCTGAAGCAAAACTGAACGTGGAAACATACCCTCACTCTTTAGGAAAGAGAGGACCCCACTGATCAAGGGAGCTTATACTCTACAGAAGAGAAACAGAGGAGCTCCTTGATCATAAGAGCTTACACTCTATAGGAGAGAGAGGACTGTGCTGATTATAAGTTTGCACTCTGTAGTGCTTTTGTGAGTGGTGCCAGAGCCGTAGTCGTGGCTGACATATTTTGTTCTATCGCGCCCTGGTCCCCGTCACATGAAAACAATGTCCCCTCTTCAGCGTACCTGTGGCTACACCTTCTGCACAGGGTCCCATCTGGGTGGCAGAAGTACTGCTGCTGACATTGTTTTACAAAAAAAGACAGAGTCCAGGTCCAACTCAACAATAAAGAATTTACTTGCTTCAGCACCCAGTAGGTCCATTTCAGTTACAGCCATGTCAAAAGGTCCCACACACTATGCATACTTCACTTTCCCTATGTCTTCCCTCACTCCTCCCAGGGTGTCCCCAGGACGTACCACCCCGTTCGGTACTGCAGTGTCCTCCCTGTCCAGTATAACTACTTTCAGGAGTTCCCCCTGTCCGTTTTGACCCAGACATAATGGCATCTGCCCACGAAGCAAGCTGCCACATCTTGGAGCGACCTTTGTTTTGCTGTGAATTCTGCTGTCACTGCTGCTCTCACTTCTGCTGTAACCTTTAGCCACTATCTGGCCCTGGACCAACTGGGCTCTTAACTTGAACATTGAGGAGTCACTGTGCTGTCCCGGGCTCTAAAGCCCTACAGGATGCCTTGGGCTCCCTGGCCTTCTGACTAAAAAAAGGAAATGCTCCTGGCTTACCCACAGCAGACTCCTCCTATTAGTTAACTATATACACTATTGTACTTATGTGTCCCCATCAAGTGGACTAACTTAAGTACTGCACTTTCCCTACAACATACATATTTACACATTACACTATACTGTAGCAGTATTACAACACATGCCATTAGCAACATTTAATAACGTTTAAATTGTACGTGGGATATAAAACAGTCTCTGTGACCCTTTACACTATAGCATGTAAACATGAAATATATGAAATTTGAATTGTATTACTGCTCTAGATAATAAGAAAATATGGAGATGCTTATC
This sequence comes from Ranitomeya variabilis, assembly GCF_051348905.1. Lineage (NCBI taxonomy): Eukaryota > Metazoa > Chordata > Amphibia > Anura > Dendrobatidae > Ranitomeya > Ranitomeya variabilis. The sequence goes on along the minus strand of NC_135235.1, from coordinate 130,756,982 downwards.
ACATAATTTGATTTATTGCTGGGTCGATTTTGAACATATCTCTTGTAGTGATTTTAATTGCAGCAAGATCCTACCTACCTATAAATGCAAACTTCAGACTAGGAGATGATTCACATTAGATGTGACGCCTTGTCGTTGGCTGCTGGGCATGTATTAATTGGCCAAATTATGCACTAAGCATCTCCATTTTTTCTTATTATCTAGAGCATTAATGCAATTCAAATTTCATATATTTGATGCTTACATGCGATAGCACTACAGAGTGCAACTTTATCTGCTTGATATGTATAGAGATGGCTACTCTTAGTTTGCACCTGTACATACCAGTTTTCTGTTTGGAAGTGACAGTCAGTCTTTTGTTATTTTTGCTGATTATAAGAACTTACACAATACAGAAAAGAGAATTACCCAGTTATTCTGGTGATGGAAAATAACTCAAATTGTGCTCCACTGGGAACTGCAGATCTTTGATTGACAAGGTACTTACCACCACTGCACAATGTATGATAGTCCATAAGATGTTATAGCTGCAGGGTATTGTGGCTAGGCCCGCACAGCCATACAAAAAAAATATCCCTCTCTGTGATGCTTCAACAGTGAGGGAATTGGTGAATCGTTTTTCCAAGATGTCTTGTTTTGTTCCATTACAGGGACTTCTATTTGCTCTATAGCTGTCTCAAATGTTCTTCAAAGAAATTTTCTGACTCCTTGGTCTTCCAGCTCACGTTCTGTCTGACCGTGGTATGCAATTTGTTTCCAGATTCTGGTAGGCACTCTGCAAACATTGTAAAATCTCCTTAGACCTCTTTCTGCTTGTCACCCCCAAAGTAATGGGCAAACTAAGAGAATCAATCAGTTCAAGAAACAATGCCTGCAAATTTTCTCTAATTCCCATCTAGACATTTTGCCACATTTGTTTCATATTCTCAACCAACAATTCAGTTTCAGAATTCGTTGCGGTTAATCTCTCTTTGTCACCTTATATAGTGAAGTGCCTCTTTTTCCCCTGCTAAGGGTATGTGCACACGCTGCGGATTCTCTGCGGATCCGCAGCGTTTTTTGCAGTGCATAAATGCTGCAGATCCACAATTGATTTACAGTACAATGTAAATCAATGAGAAAAAAAAATGCTGTGCACACTTTGCAGAAAATCCGCTGCGGAAATGCTGCGGTTTAAAAGAAGTAGCATGTCACTTCTTTTTTGTGAATCTGCAGCGTTTTTGTACCCATTCCATTATAGAAAACCGCAGGGGTAAAAAACGCAGCAAATCCGCAAGAAAACCGCAGCAAAAACGCACAAAAAAATTTTTTTTTTTGCGTTGTTTTCCCGTTTTTTTCACGTTTTTTTAAGCATTTTGCAAGCGTAATTAGCTTGCAGAATGCTAAAGTTTTTCAAGCGATCTGTAGCATCGCTTGGAAAACTGACTGACAGGTTGGTCACACTTGTCAAACATAGTGTTTGACAAGTGTGACCAACCTTTTACTATAGATGCTGCTTATGCAGCATCTATAGTAAAAGATAGAATGTTTAAAAATAATAAAAAAAATAAAAAAATGGTTATACTCACCCTCTGCAGACAGCCGATATCCTATAGATGGTGTGGTTCAGGACCTTCGATGACGTCGCGGTCACGTGAGCGGTCACATGACCGGTCTCACGACCAATCACAAGACAGCGACGTCATCGCAGGTCCTGAACCACACCATCTATAGGAACCGAAGAAGCAGCATGCAGCGGTGAGAGGCGGGAACACTCCGAGGGCCATCGAAGGTGAGTATATGACTATTTTTTATTTTAATTCTTTTTTTTTGACCAATTATATGGTGCCCAATCCGTGGAGGAGAGTTTCCTCTCCTCCACCCTGGGTACCAACCGCATATAATCTGCTTACTTCCCGCATGGTGTGCACAGCCCCGTGCGGGAAGTAAGCAGATCAATGCACTACTAGGTGTGCGGAATCCCCGCAATTCCGCATTTTTAATGAACATGTTGCTTTTTTTTCCGCGATGCGATTTTTTCGAGGAAAAAAATGCAACATTTGCACAAAAAATACACTGTAAATAATAGGAGGCATATGTTAGCATTTTTTTCACGTTTTTATCACGTTTTTATAGCGAAAAAACGCGAAAAAAACACGAAAAATACTGAACGTGTGCACATGGCCTCTCAGGGCATTGATAACATCTAGACTGAGGTTAATCCATTCTGGAGAGTAGACTCCATGCAAAAAGCTGGTCCATTCCAATTTATTCAGCAAATTAATCTGGTCACTTTCTGTTTGAGTCAGTTTACCTCTCATGTTAAAAATTCTTAATCCCCTTACTACATAATCTAGTTATCAATAAATTGTCCCCTAATCTCATGGAGATCAACCAAATTCTAGACTGCAAGAAGATTTGTGGGAACCTCTTCTATTTCATAGACTGAACGGGATGCAATCCCACAGAGAGATACCTGTTCCTTAAAAAGGATATTATTGATCCAATTCTGCGCAAGAGAGTTCATGCCAAACATCCTCTTACTTTCATTGTAAACTTCTCTGGGAGGGGCCACTGTTATTCACCTATCCAAGAACCAAAGTTGGCCCCTGCTCCCTTAACTTATGGCCTCCTTCCTTTGTGGTAGCCCACGCCGGGTTTCCAGGTAACCCAACAAACTCCTTTGACATCATCACTCAAGGCCATTTAAGGCCAACTCAGACAGCTGTGTGCTGTATTAATATTCAGTAAGCTTTGCAATCAGTTACCATGTGTATTTCTGGAGTTTGCGTTACCATTAGTGTTGAGCGATACCGTCCGATACTTGAAAGTATCGGTATCGGAAAGTATCGGCCGATACCGGCAAAGTATCGGATCCAATCCGATACCGATACCCGATACCAATACAAGTCAATGGGACTCAAGTATCGGACGGTATTCCTGATGGTTCCCAGGGTCTGAAGGAGAGGAAACTCTCCTTCAGGCCCTGGGATCCATATAAATGTGTAAAATAAAGAATTAAAATAAAAAATATCGCTATACTCACCTGTCCGACGCAGCCGGGACCTCAGCGAGGGAACCGGCAGCGTTGTTTGTTTAAAATTCGCGCTTTTACTTGGTTACGTGAAGTCCCGGCTTGTGATTGGTCAGGGCGGCCATGTTGCCGGGACGCGGACCAATCACAGCAAGCCGTGACGAAATTACGTCACGGCTTGCTGTGATTGGTCCGCGTCCCGGCAACATGGCCGCCATTAACCAATCACAAGCCGTGACGTCACGGGAGGCTGGACATGCGCGTATTTTGAAAAGCGCGCGTGTCCAGCCTCCAGTGACGTCCCGGCTTGTGATTGGTTAATGGCGGCCATGTTGCCGGGACGTCACTGGAGGCTGGACACGCGCGCTTTTCAAAATACGCGCATGTCCAGCCTCCCGTGACGTCCCGGCTTGTGATTGGTTAATGGCGGCCATGTTGCCGGGACGTCACTGGAGGCTGGACACGCGCGCTTTTCAAAATACGCGCATGTCCAGCCTCCCGTGACGTCCCGGCTTGTGATTGGTTAATGGCGGTCATGTTGCCGGGACGTCACTGGAGGCTGGACACGCGCGCTTTTCAAAATACGCGCATGTCCAGCCTCCCGTGACGTCACGGCTTGTGATTGGTTAATGGCGGCCATGTTGCCGGGACGCGGACCAATCACAGCAAGCCGTGACGTAATTTCGTCACGGCTTGCTGTGATTGGTCCGCGTCCCGGCAACATGGCCGCCCTGACCAATCACAAGCCGGGACTTCACGTAACCAAGTAAAAGCGCGAAATTTAAACAAACAACGCTGCCGGTTCCCTCGCTGAGGTCCCGGCTGCGTCGGACAGGTGAGTATAGCGATATTTTTTATTTTAATTCTCTTTTTTACACATTATTACATTAATGTTGTTGCGATACCCGATACCCGATACCACAAAAGTATCGGATCTCGGTATCGGAAATTCCGATACAGCAAGTATCGGCCGATACCCGATACTTGCAGTATCGGAATGCTCAACACTAGTTACCATCCATTTCTCTCTGCTGGCTAATCATCTCTTCAGTAAACTTCCGCTTGTTTATCATCTACAGCATCTTCCTGGCTGAAGCCTGCAGAATAATCCATCCATCTTCTGTATGCGTAATAAACTCTCTTTCTCTTACTCTGTTCACATTGCTATGCTGGTGTCCAATTTACCTTCCTAATACCTGCAGTCAACCACCAGTTTGTTGATAGCAAACAATTTTGTCATTAACCATTTCATGTACCACCCACTGTGCTATCGCCTTCGGTCTCCATTGCTCACGGTCTCCATTGCTCACCCTGACGTACATTTTAGAGAACCTGTTGACTTAGCAAGTAGTATTTCCTCAATCAATATACAGTTTTTGCTATAGCTCTTGTATTCATTGTATTCATATTTCTGTGGTTTTTGGTCTCTGTGCTGAGATAACTATTGCAAAGAAATAAACAATTTGCACTTGTGATGTTTGCACTTTTGAGTAGTTACAGTAGTAAGGTCATAAACGCTGGCCTGGACAGATGGAATAATGCTGTGCAAAAAGAATCTACCACTTGGATCTTCTTTTGCAAGATATTACTTCTATGTTCAAAGTAAGCCATTTTATCAATAAGGTATAAAAGTAGCGGTAGTTTACTCCAAATTCCATCAGCCTGCCAGTGTCACTATAGGAGGCGCGGTGAATACAAATTAATAAGAATCCGGAGATCAAGGGTTTTTTTTATGTATGTTCATGATTGAAAATTAATATCTATTTGTCAACAATTAGGATTTGGGTTAGGAATATGGTGTCAACATCTACACTCCCTGACAGAAGTTATGTCGCTTACCCATGTTATGTAAATAAAAGCTTATAACCTGACGTTAAATTCATCCATTGGTTGTATAAATTATTCTTTTGACAGCTGAAACCCTGCTAAATGTGGTTAAGGTTAAGAAAATAAATTGGCATCAATGCAGAAATATTGATCAGTTAATGGACACAGAATGGTCAGATTTTGGCAAGACAAAAGTTTTGTCGCCTACAGAAAGTAATGTAATATTCAAACAAATAATTAACTTAAAATACAAATACATGTTGCATAACATTGGTGAATGAAGTTGTGGTGCTGTTAGAGTCATATTTAATATTTTGTGTGACTTCCATGAGCTTGAAAGACTGCATCCATGCGGTTCAACAATGATTCATACAATTTATTAATGAAGTCATCAGGAATAGCAAAGAATGCAGTCTTACATGCCTCCCAGAGTTCATCTAGATTCTTTGGTTTTGTCTTCCAAGTTTCCTCTTTCATCCTACCACAAACATGCTCAATGATGTTCATGTCTGGTGACTGGGCTGGCCAGTCCTTGAGCACCTTGATCTTTTTTGCCTGTAGGAACTTTGTTGTAGAGATGGATGTATGAGATGGAGCACCATCCTGCTGCAGAATTTGACCCCTTTTATGATTTGGAATATAAGAGGCAGCTAATACTTCTTGATATTTTAGGCTATTGATATTGCCTTCCACCTTGAAAATGTTTTGCACACCCCCATACTGAATGTAACTCCAGACCATGATCTTTCCACCACCAACTTTAACAGTTTTCTGGGTGTTTTTTGGATCCATACGGGCTCCAGTAGGTCTCCTGCAGTATTTGCGGCGGCTGGGGTGTAATTCTACTGAAGATTCATCAGAGAAATCCACCTTCTGCCACTTTCCAGCATCCATCTGTTTAGCAGGCTGTGGGACTTTGCAAATGCCACACGGTTTTTTATTTGTATTTTGTTTAGTGCTGGCTTCTGGGCACGGATTCGACCATGGAGGCCATTTTGAGACAGAATCCTACAAACTGTTCTAGTTGACTCAGGGACTTGAGGTGACCAGGCCTGTTGGAGCTCTGCTGCAGTGCAAGAGGGGCTTGCTTTGGATTATCTAACCAACAAACGTTCCTCCTGAGCAGTTGTCTTGCAGGATCTGCCGGACCTGGGTTTGTCAAACACATCTCCAGTCTCTTCAAATCTTTTTTTAATTCTTTGTACTTGACACTGAGGCACATTAAAGATGCCAGCCACTTCTGCAGTGGATCTGGTCTTCAGCCTCTTGATAATCCAGGCTTTGGTCGCAGGGTGGATTTTTTGCATGTTGTCAGAGCTCAAGTTGCAGTTCAAGTGAAGGTCTGGGGTGCTGGGTTTCTTTTTATACACACACACTAATTAACCAATCATTTACTGAGCACAGGTGAGGATGTAAACTAGGTTTGGGGGCATTATATAACCAGGCGACAAAACTTTTGTCTTGCCAAAATATGACTAATTCTGTGTCCATTAACTGATCAATATTTCTGCATTGATGCCAATTTATTTTCTTAACCTTAACCACATTTAGGAGGGTTTCAGCTTTCAAAAGAATAATCTATACAACCAATGGATAAATTTAACTTCAGGTTATAAGCTTTTATTTACATAACATGGATAAGTGACATAACTTCTGTCAGGGAGTGTATATCAGTTAGGAATAATAAAATATAAACTGATGATTTTTTTACTCTGAAATAGTAACTGTCAGTCAAATTACATTATACTATCAGTTATAGGTTTATGTTGGTTTTTATATGGCCTCTTAAATATACCTCTTTATTAGAACAAACTGTGATAAATTTGTAATTGAACCCGACTGTGAATGCAGTTTATGCCATGACGTATGAATTACTTGACGGTATTCATTGACCATTCATAAATTTATCATGTCATTGCTTCGGTAGCTGCCACAATTTTTGTAGTTGTCATCAACTATACAGGGCCATATATATGTAGTGCCCCCATTTCTCACTGCCACATCTTTTTGGAGTGGTAGAGGGGAGCAGTGAATGTCTGTCCAGGCTGCAGACCTATGTTAGTGTATCAGCCAATTATTGCTCTGACATCTCTGCCTATGCAGAGTGCTGCAGTCATAATAAATTTATCATCTGTTTCTGTGCTCTGGATAAGCAGCAACCAAGAAGTGAGCTGTGCTAGCTCGGTCATTCTATAGACAGGACACAGCAATGATGACAAACTCGTTTCCACTGCTGCATTGTGCATAGGAAACGAGGGAGATGGCAAAGACTGGACTGCCCTCTCCCATGGCTTCCTGCCTATCTCTCACTTATAACTTTGTGAGACATGAGACAGAGACATGAGAAAGGAGCTTTCTCAAATGCAAAAACTCCAAACAAATCAAATGTTATAAATTAATAAACCTTTATATAGCTTAACTAACCCTATCTAGGGCTAGGGCTAGGGGTTAGGAGTACAGTTATGTTTAGGCCAAGGTTAATAAAACAGTTAAATAAAATAAGAAAAATAAAAGTATAAAAATATTACAATGTATTACTTTATTTTTATGTTAATATTTTTGTGCCCAAAAAAACAAAAGTATTCAACGCGTGATACCTTTGATTAGACAACCAAAAAAATTATATTTACAAGCTTTCATCGCACAGAGGCCCCTTCATCAGGCAGGTTTAAAAATGCATTACTGAAAAAGAGCACAACTTTTAAGGGATGTGACAACAGGACATCTGTGCATGGACTGGATGGGGAGATGCCTCCTAAAGATAAGCCAAGGTTATAAAATTGAGATTGTCTTACAAATGGAGAGGTGATGGGAGTGATGGCTTAGGGGTGTAGTGAACTTGGGTCAGTCTGGTGGAGGTCTCACATGGTCCATGCAGTGAGTCATACGTCCAGAAGTTAGATTGAGTCCTTTTGTCAAAGATTTGTACATTCTTATCAGCTTGAATTCTCAGATTTTTTCACTATGTCATCCTTAAAGGGAATATGTCCGAAGGTTTTTGGTATTTAATCTGAGAGCAAGGTAAAATAGGGCAAGGGAACCTGATTCCAATGATATGTCAATTACTAGGCTGTGTGTTTCAATATAAGGAATGTTTTATCAGCAGGAGATTATCAGTACAGGATTAGGTATCACATGTGCAGCTGGCAGGCTAATCTGCATAACCCACTTTCAGATATCATAGCAAAAACTTGCTGACATTTCATTTTTAAGACTTCTAAATCCATCATAATGTGCCCTGGTCCAGAGAAATGTTTTCCCCACAGTCATGTCCAGTTCATTCCTTATCGTATGCCTGTGTAGGTTCATCCTCGGTTGTAGTTTTTGCTTAGTTTCCCAAGTATAGGTACCTCCATGGGGCATCTTGTGCATTGTATCATGTACACCACATTGGAGGATGTACATGAAAAGACAGCCATGATCCTATAGTCCTGATTAGTGTCAGAGAAGAAACAGACTGTGTTTGGGGGTAACATGTGGGTGCAAGACTTACATTTTTCAGTGTTATAGGGTAATGTACCTGTCCCTTGATGGTGATGAGAGGACACTTCTGACAAGGAGATTACTTAAATTAGGGGGCAGTTTGGTGGCGATTAGTTGTAGATCTGGGGGTATTTGTTTCAGTCTGCGTTCCCTGTGGAATATAGGGTTTGCTCTTCTTTCATTAATCCATTTGTAAACTTGCCTGACGAATGAGCCTCTGTGCTTGGAAAGCTACATAGTTAAGTGATCTGGTCCGCCAATAAAGGGATCATTCTTAGAATACTTTTGTCTTTTGGGGCAAAAAAGAAATTACATAGATTTTTCTGGCTAACAAAGTAGAACAATATAATTCTTTTTATTGTACATCATGGCTTTATTTTTAAAATTTTAAGTCCAGCATCAACAAAAAGAAGAAAATAACTAGAGAAAGTCACAGTCCAAAATATAACTACATTAGTATTTTCTTTAAATAACATACATGTGCTTGGGGGATAAGGGATTCAATACTGTACTAAGGACTCAGGAAGTGCTAATGGGCCACGCGTTAGGGGCCACAAAATGCTTGCAATGCCCCAGGCACTGGAAACCTAAACTGCACCAAACATAACTTTCAGCACATAGCTCAGATGGCTAGATACTTCACTGGTTCATAACAGTTCAAGGATATATAGTCTGTAGGGGATGTGATGGCTATACTCTGGCCGTTCACCTTAGATCACCCCCCATAACACACGGAGATATACCGAAATCATTGTTAACATAAGCAAAAATACAAAATCATCATTTGAATACTGCTGCCTAGGCTCTCGGTGCAATAAGACATCTGTATTGTGATGCACAAACTATCTCGGTTTTAAATATGTTAAATGAGGATATTAAATAAATCTTATTAAATGAAATAACCTGGAGCTGGGATACAACTGTATACATACATAATCGTATTGAATTACTCAGCGAAAAATGCCTAAACAATCATGAATAGTGTCAGATTTCTGCTTCCCACTACTGAATGGTCCTCCAGCAGCTTGATGCAATGAGCATGAAAACAATAATTAATACCTGTAGGCGACAATTTTTACATCACTGTTATTTTCTTACCAATATCACCACCTTGTGGCTAGAAATAGAACACGTAGGAGAGATCAGGAGACATTTTGTTAATGCTGCTTTATTCAGTGCAATATATATTGTAAAGTATACATTTGAATGGACATTAAGAGTCAAGGCTAAAGCATTACATTAAAATTGTAACACACTGTTATTCTATGACATTGTAACATTACAGTATATTTAGGAATTAAAGGGAGGCATAAGAAGAAAATCTAATAAGTGATCAGTAAAGATGGGCGAACCCGCACATTAAAGTCCGGCATCTGTACCAAACACCTACTGTTGGGGCAGGGACACCGAACACAGATTTCACCAGGAGGTCCACGTGGCTGTTCGGGTTTGGCCCCCCATACACCGGGTGTTTGTCGCGCTGTCATGTGCATGAGCGCGGCAAACTCTGCTTCAGATCAGCGGTAAATCATCACCACTGGTCAGACAGCATGAGCCCGCAGCTATGATCAGACATATAAAGTTTACCTCCGCTCATTGGTGTCGGCTGATGAGACTACTGCTCCCTTCATCTTCTGCTGCTAATAACAGTGAGAGCAGGAGCGGCTGATGGAAGTATTCATCAGCCAGCACCTGTGCTGTAAATAAATAATTTAAAAAAAAATGGCGTGGTTCCCCTGTATTTTTGAAAATCAGCCAGACAAAACAGACAGCTGGGGGCTGCAACCCTCAGCTGTGAGCTTCAACAAGGCTGGTTATCTGGAAAAGAGACGTCTCCACTCCGTATTTTTCATTATTTTCAATGGGGTACCCCCCATTTTTGACAACCAGCCAAGCTAAAACAGACAGCTGGTGGCTGGTTTTCTCAGGCTGGTAAGGGGCCATGGATACCCCCCCCCCCTCCGCCCAAAAATAGCAGCCCGCAGCTGCCCAGAAAAGGCACATCTATTATCATCATCATTTTAAAGTTATATTTTTCTTTAATAATTGTAATGTTGAGAATACAATTATACAGAGGCACACAGTTTAATTAAATAACATTGTTCTTTTTGTCAAAGATTATATTTACTAAGGTACAAAAGCTTGGAACAATTTCTACATTTGCTTCATCATTTTGTACTCATTTTTTTAGCTTATGTCTTCTGTCTAGATCTAAAGCATGGCTCATGGCTCATTTGTGGATATAGAACATCGCACACTCAAAGATAATCACGGAGGGTTCTGTGATGTGGTGAGAATGTAAATATTAAATTTTTTTTACAAAGCTTTTTGTGAGTACCAAATATGTTTAGTTTTATGAGCTGTGCCTTTCCTTTTTTTTGAAAAATGTATTAAAAAAGATGTGTGTTATCAAACACAATATAGATACTTATTTTTCAAAACATAGCTTTTATTTCATACTATGTCAACCCAAGACTTAAATGATAAAAAAATACACTTTGCTGTTAAGAAAATGAATGTTTGTCAACTTCACAAACAACACAAAATTCTAAATGATAAATTATAATAAGAGGTGGGTGATCTGGCTAGGGTGGTGGGACTGTTGGAAGGATGATGTGGACAGGTAGGTGTGGAGGTGTCACGTAGAAAAATGCAGAGAGGCAAGGAGTGTAAGAGGGATTGTATAGGGAGGGCTGTGGAGGGGCAAAGGTCCCTCCACAGTCTCAGTGTTGTTGGTGTGTGCTTGGGCCATCTCTCTAGCGATGGTACTGTGGCCCTCGGTGCCTGCATTCTTCTGGTTGGTGGAAAGGCATTTGCGCATAGGGTCCCACAACATGACCCTATAGGTATGCGGCTGGGGGTGGAGAAGACAAAGGTGGTGATGCTGTCTGGGAGGCCGGGCGAGCGATTACTTGTACACACAGAGTTGCCACCACTCAGTGTGAACAGGAGGTTGAGTTCCAAGCTCTGTTATTCCACAGAGAGGAACAGTACAGAAACTATAGAGAAGCTCTGCTACAGAGCTGTGTCACTCGCACACAGAAATGAAAAAGCTGCTCAGCAACTGAGCTGTGTCACTCGCACACAGAAATGAAAGAGCTGCTCTGCAACTGAGCTGTGTCACTCGCACACAGAAATGAAAGAGCTGCTGTGCAACTGAGCTGTGTCACTCGCACATAGAAATAAAAGAGCTGCTCTGCAACTGAGCTGTGTCACTCGCACACAGAAGCGAAAGATGCTCTGCACCTGAGCTGTGAAACTCGCCCAGAGAAACGGAACAGATGCTATGAGCATAATACTCTGACTAGGATTTGCTTGCTCTGGAACTCTACTGTGTTAACCGCACACATGTAGGAACCAGATGCTAAGCCGACAGCTAATTGCCCTCACTGATGCTAGCTGCCTGCCTATGGTGCGCCCACTAGGGCCGTGGGAACTCAGTACTGGGTCTGGTATTTAAAGGGATGTGTCATGGCAGCGCTGACCGAGTCCGTGGCCCTGGGCGCCCATGTTAAAGGAAAGGTCTTTAAAGGGTTTTTAAAATAAGCAAAGTTCGTGAGGCCACCTGTGGTATTTGGTCAGGGATGACCAATGCTGCTTAAAGGGGTCCTCTAGGGTGATGTTATGGCAGCCAGATGGTATAACTTCCCACAGGTGAAGTAGGTCAACAGGGCTCCTGGTGAATGGATGGAAGATGGTGAGTGGTTCAGTAAAGAAAGAAGGACACAGTTGTGCAGTCTTTTACCTGGTTTACTGATGGTAGCAGGTAGCCACAGTTCAGGGCACCAGATCACAGGTACAGGCAGGGTGCGGCCGGGTTGAAAGTGAGTTCAGAGTCCAGCTTTATCAGGTGCAGTTAATAGCCTTCCTTCTAGCACTGTGTTGTTATAGTCCCTTACTGCCTATGGCTTTGTAGCAAGGTCCTCTCAGTTATCTCTGTCCTTTGTTGAACTGGGACACAAACTCGTATGACAGGTGACTCATGCCTTTTTACAGGGTCTCTATCACGACCCTGGCTCTATGTGTCACTGTGTCTCCTGGGTGTTAGAGCGGACAAGTGATGTATAATCCAGCTGTCCTGCCGGTTTCTGCTATGTGTCTTAGGGTCCCACAAAAGCCTCGGTCTTCAGGCTACCGGGGTCTGCGCTCAATCAGGGATGTAGCCCAGTTGCAGCTACTGTATTCTCCCTTGTTGTCACTCTCCTGTGCTTTGCTCTCCAGCACTTTAGCTAAAGGCTGTTCTTCCTTCTGTATCTCGCCATCTAGGAGCTACAGCACCTCAGGCTGTACGGCCCCTCATCCATCCTTCTGCCTCAAACTGCTCCCATCTGCTGTCCGGCACCAACTGTCTAAATATTCCCAACTGCCTAGCAACTAACTCCTCCTCCCAACCAGAGAGAGCAGCTCCCCTGAAGTTGAGTGTAGAGCTCCCCCTTCTGGCCTGGATTCAGAAAGGTGTTGTATGTGCTAATTACCTGTTAAAAAGAATCTTCCATCGCTTCCAAGAGTGACACCACTCTTCCCATGAGGAAAGCAATCACACTGTGACAACCAAGACCCTGGGGCATCACACTTACGTGTACAGTCCCAAACTAGACAGACACACAACACTTGCAGACATAGTGGTAGAGACTCCACTCACATAGCCGTACATAAAATGATACTAGCGCGCCCGTGTATGCTGCTGGGGGCTTTTATACATAAGGCTCCGCCCCAAACAATTACACCCAGTCAGACGAGACATCGCAAGTGGGCCAATCCGGAGCTGCCACATCACCAGAGCCAGAGACGTCCAACCACCAATAGGAAGACACCACATCACGGACATGCTCAGTAAGGTCGCCCAGAGCGGCCGGTCGCATATAAGATAAGGCTTGGCATCTATCCCGTGCAGCGGGAGAATCCTGAAGCCTAACAAATACAGTATGTCCACACTGCCCAATATTTCCTTTTATGTGGGTTTTATCGGGTTGTACTAATGGGTTTTTGCTTCTGTGTATAACTCATTGTTTGTAATAAAGGTTCGATATATTTTTGTCTTGTACTTTAACTATTTTGCTTGGTTGTAGTTTTTCAATCATGTAATGGTTTTCTTGGTAGTAGTTTTTTTTATTATCTTTTTAGCCAGCACCTGATGGTGGTTCTGCAGATGGTCTTGACTTTTCCTCCTGTCCTACGCCTGCTCCTGAATGTTGGAATGTTGGAAGTGGCCATGAAAAAACTATGGGTGTGAAAATTTGTCTGTGTTAATTTATGTAAACCAAAAAAAGAAAATCTTGAGACTAAATAAACACTAGCGATCAAAGGTCCATGATGGGTGTCAGAAAATTCAGAAGCTCCATATACAAATATAGCCTCTTTTTTGCGGCAGCATCCCCACTCTTCCCCTGCTGCTGGTGCTTCTTTTGAAATTGGTCCCGACAGTTGCCCATCTTCGGTTAACATCACTCACTGTTTTTGGAAGAAAGGGTATATTTTTTGAGGATAAAATTGACATGTGAAAAACAAACAAAACATTGAAACAGATTTGTGATAATTGCAAACAATTATTTCAGAAAATTAATGACGTTTTTAAGATATAGAATGATCTAAAGTAACTTCTGTCGAAAAGTTCACACTATCTAAGCATTGTGTCACTACTGTATAATTGAGGGAGATGCATTAAAATATTCAGATATTTCCTCATATTACAATTACTGCAGCCATACATTGTTTGAGTTTTGTGATAAACAATTTTGACAAATACAGTTTGGACACACCTTCTCATTTAAAGATTTTTCTGTATTTTCATGACTGTGAAAATTGTACATTCACACTGAAGACATCAAAACTATCAATTAACACATGTGGAATTATATACTTAACAAAAAAGTGTGAAACAACTGAAATTATGTCTTATATTCTAGGTTCTTCAAAGTAGCCACCTTTTGCTTTGATGACTGCTTTGCACACTCTTGGCATTCTTTTGATTTGATTTAGATTTTTATTCTTTAAGTGATATGGATCACTTCCGATATTTGTGTCCCATTGACTTGTATTGGTATCGGGTATCGGTATCGGCGATATCCGATATTTTTTGGATATCGGCCGATCCAATCCGATACCGATACTTTCAAATATCGGAAGGTATCGCTCAACACTACTCCTGACCCAAATTAGCTACCTTCTCAATAGTATAAATAAACAAAAAGAAATGGACACCAAAGCAGTACTCAAAAATGTACATAACTTTTTTACAAATTTTTAAACATATAGATTAAAATCATAGAAATGAGAGCAATTGAATAAATACAATCATAAAATGCAAAACAAAGGATGGTGACACCTATGTACCATGTCAGAGCAAGGTGGTGATATATAAAAGTCTATATATGCACCTGGAGAGAGTCAGAAGGGATACCAAGGTAATGGCTTTAAATGCATATAATTTTATGGTGATGTAGCAGAAATTGTGCTAAGGGGAATGATTATAAATAGTGTTACATAAAGTGCACAGAGCAATAGTAAGAGAAGGCAATCCTTTAACACATTAATCAGGGATAAAATACCATAATATCAATTAATACTATACATACAGGGAAAGAGTCATATCAATGTACAGCTCTTATAAAATATATATTAGATCACACTAACCCAGGTATACCAAGAAACTAATAGTGCTGAGGCATGATAAGACAGGGAAGACCAACCTGCAATGGATGAGGGAAGGCAGACCCCAACATGCATTTTGTTATGTGCTTCTTTGGGTGCATGCAGATCAATAGTATGCCTGCGAGGATCTTAGCTCAGGTCAGAATTATTATTAATCAGCAGAGCGAAAGCAGACAGTTGGGGGCAGATGTTCATAGCCAAGGAAGGAGGGTTGCTCTCATGGAGCTTCCCAGGCTATTAATATCAGCTCACAGCTGTATAGTTAGCTTTTCCTGGTTATTAAAATGGGGGGACCCAAAAAAAATTATGTAATGTCCCCCCTATAATTAATAATCAGCAAAAGCTAGGCAGACAGCTGCAGGCTGATATTAATAGCCTAGGAAGAGGCCATGGATATTGGCCCCTCCCAGACTAAAAACATAAGCTCTGTTGTGAATTCTGCTTTTGGGCTCCCTCCGGTGGTTGTAGGTGGTAATGCAGTTGCCCCTGAGTTGCAGTCCTGGTCAGGTGTATCTGCTGATTGCAGTTCTGACTGGGGTATTTAGGCGTGCAGGATTCATTAGTCCTTGCCAGTTGTCAATTGTTGTTGGGAGGTGTTGGACCTCTGCTTGGTTCCTCCTGCCTTTCTGCCAAATCAGCAAAGATAAGTGTCTGGGTTTTTTTCCCTGTGGCACACATGCTATGTGCTGCACAATTCAGTGCTATTCTTTGTGTTTTCTTGTCCAGCTTAGATTGTGTCAGTATTTTCTCAGTCTTGTTGGATTCTCTGGAGTGGCAGATATACATTCCATGTCTTTAGTTAGATTGTGGAACTTTTTGTATTATCTGCTGTGGATATTTTTGGAAGGGTTTTAATACTGACCGCCTAGTAATCTGTCCTATCCTTTCCTATTTAGCTAGAGTGGCCTCTTTTGCTAAATCCTGTTTTCTACCTGCGTGTGTCTATTCTACTCACAGTCATTATTCGTGGGGGGCTGCCTATCCTTTGGGGGTCTGCTCTGAGGCAAGGTAGCATTCCTATTTCCATCTATAGGGGTATTTAGTCCTCCGGCTGTGTCGAGGTGTCTAGGGTATGTTAGGCACACCTCACGGCTACTTCTAGTTGCGGTGTTAGATCAGGATTTGCGGTCAGTACAGGTTCCACCGACTCCAGAGAAAGTTTCATGCGGCTCCAAGGTTACCAGATCATAACAAAGCTCTCAGCAACCCCAGAAAAGTGCATCTCTAAAATGCGCCAATTCTGGCACTTAGCCTCTCTCTTTCCACTTGCCCTGGTGAGGTGGCAAGTGGCATGATAGTATTGGGGTTGATGTGCTTGCTCAGCTCAGTGCCTCGCGGTCACATGATAAAGTTGAGCGGGGTTCATATCCAATTAACTCTTTTCACCTCACTGATGTCACCACAAGCGTGAGAATGTTCTCATGCTCACGGTACAGTCAGAAAGGTCCTGGGTGTTCACAGCCAATGAGCTCCATGGGAAAAGTTTTAATGGTGCTCATGTTAACGTCAGCCACTTCCTAAGCACATATTTATATCTATCTTTTTGTATCTATCTAATCTCTCTCTCTTGTTAAAATTGCTTTACTATCGGATTGCATTTGCATATAAATCGTATGTAAATTGGATGCTAGGTTTTAAAAATCACATTGTACTCACATGAAAATCGGATGACATGTGAATGACACTCGTCCCACTTTTGTGGAATGAAATCGGAAGGTTTTTTTTTTCACAGTGATGGGTACGAGCCCATACATTGTCTATTGTGCAAAACAGCATATAAAGCAAGTTATTCATGTACAATATTGGTATATGAAAGCGTTGTCTGCAAATGCGTACCCTCAGCTAGGATGCCTCTGTTACTGTAAAAGTCAGAAGGACGGTAAAACCTAGGATTTACCGGTCAATCTGGACATTCACCGAGGCCATCGATAAAAGCTCAAAATGAAAAGTAAAATTGGACTTTTACCGGTGAAGTCTTGGTAAATGTTAACATTTCTCAACAGCGTTGGTAAAAGTCAGATGTATTCCATATAAACGAACGATTTTGGACTTTTACCTGGGCGATTTGGTAAATCTTTACATTTACCAGCATGTGTTGGTAAAAGTAACTTTGAGTCACAGAATTCTGACTCTGACCAGCAGATGATGGTGGTAAAAGTTACCGGTGAAGTCTTGGTAAATGTTAACATTTCTCAACAGCGTTGGTAAAAGTCAGAAATATCTGGTGGGAAGATGGAACATCTGACTTTAACCAAGCGCAGTTGGTAAATGTGCACATTTACCATGGCTTCTTGGTAAATGTAGCTGAGAAGGGTGTAATAAAAAGTGTAAGCCACCGCGGGCGAGGAAATGGAGGACACAGTGGGAAAGGTGTCTGATTAGGCAGATACGGTGAACGATTAAGGCCTTCATCAGAGTCGGAAATTGCATTTAGTTAACTTTTACCACCATCATCTGCTGGTCAGAGTCAGAATTCTGTGACTCAAAGTTACTTTTACCAACACATGCTGGTAAATGTAAAGATTTACCAAATCGCCCAGGTAAAAGTCCAAAATCATTCGTTTATATGGAATACATCTGACTTTTACCAACGATGTTGAGAAATGTTAACATTTACCAAGACTTCACCGGTAAAAGTCCAATTTTACTTTTCATTTTGAGCTTTTACCGACGGCCTCGGTGAATGTCCAGATTGACCGGTAAATCCTAGGTTTTACCGTCCTTCTGACTTTTACAGTAACACCTCTATCCATGAAGGTTAGTATTGCTACCTAAATATATCATGTTTCTTTTAAATTAATATATACCTTTCTTTGCTCTCAATAGGTATCATGTTGAGAAATGTTATTACTTGCACAAAGATGTTACAAAGTAAAAGCATGCTAGCAATTAGAAAATTGCTTTCTGTCAGCAGGTTATAATAAAAATTATTCTTTTCATTCTAGGTCTCATTTTAGTTGGTAAAACCTGCTGGGCATTATATATATTACACCGATGTGTTTTTTGCATTATTATAGGTTTCTCAGTGGTTTATTTATCATGTTACAGGTAGGAGGCAAAGTAAGATAAGTAGTCATTCAGCCTAACCATTAGCTCAGGCATGATCCCGTTGTGTGACACCCACTGCAATAAATCCTTATATATGAGATCAAAATATAGACAAAAAATGTAACTATTTCTTAAAAATAAAAAATGCTAAAGAGAAATTCAGTTTTTTAACAATCATCTCATAATATTCCACAGTAATGTTAAGATGACTTGTTAATACAACTATGAATTTTTCTCAATCAGATTCAGTGATTCAATAATTGTTTTTGTCATATCATACAAAAAAGACTAGTTTGGCCATTCTAAAGTACATCATTGAATCAGAGAATGGTGGAGTTGGAACGGACCTCCAGGGTTATTGTGTCCAACCCCCTGCTCAGTGCAAGATTCACTAAACCATCTCAGGCAGAAGTCTGTCTAGCCTCTGCTTTGCTTTTATTCGAGAGTAGTGTTGAGCATTCCGATACCACAAGTATCGGGTATCGGCCGATATTTGCTGTATCGGAATTCCGATACCGAGATCCGATACTTTTGTGGTATCGGGTATCGGTATCGAAACAACATTAATGTGTAAAATAAAGAATTAAAATAAAAAATATTGCTATACTCACCTCTCCGACGCAGCCTGGACCTCACCGAGGGAACCGGCAGCGTTGTTTGCTTAAAATTCGCGCTTTTCCTTCCTTACGTGAAGTCCCGGCTTGTGATTGGTCGCGTGCCGCCCATGTGGCCGCGACGCGACCAATCACAGCAAGCCGTGACGTAATTTTAAAATCCTGAAGGACCTAAAATTACGTCACGGCTTGCTGTGATTGGTCGCGTCGCGGCCACATGGGCGGCACGCGACCAATCACAAGCCGGGACTTCACGTAAGGAAGGAAAAGCGCGAATTTTAAGCAAACAACGCTGCCGGTTCCCTCGGTGAGGTCCAGGCTGCGTCGGAGAGGTGAGTATAGCAATATTTTTTATTTTAATTCTTTATTTTACACATTAATATGGTTCCCAGGGCCTGAAGGAGAGTTTCCTCTCCTTCAGACCCTGGGAACCATCAGGAATACCGTCCGATACATGAGTCCCATTGACTTGTATTGGTATCGGGTATCGGTATCGGATTAGATCCGATACTTTGCCGGTATCGGCCGATACTTTCCGATACCGATACTTTCAAGTATCGGATGGTATCGCTCAACACTATTCGAGAGATAAATTGTTGGAAAATTGTGTACCAATTCTTAAAAAATAAAAATACACATTTTTCTGCACTTAATTAATATCACACTTGAAGTGCCAGTTTGAGAACAAAAAACCATGATCTTCACGCAGAATTCTACAAAAAGAAAGTAAGACTCTAAAAATAAAAATGAAAAACAAACCTGTAAATAAAGCCAAAGCTATAAATATAACAAACCGCCAAAGTCTAGATTTTGGTGACAATGTTAAGACTGGTACTTTATTTTGTGACAATGTTAAGACTGGTACTTTATTTTGTGACAATGTTAAGACTGGTACTTTATTTTGCCAGCAAAATTAATCTGTAGCTGGCAAGAAATCCTTGGCACCTTTACTGAGCAAATATATAAGAAGTTTAGTTACAGAGAAAAATGGGGGTGTGACAAGCCCACATAGGGTCAGAGTGAAAGGTACAGATGGGCAGGGAGTTATGGAGTTAGTTGCTCACCTGAAAGGATTGTGATTGTCACAATTCCAATAATTTCTCATGAATATTACAGCTACTGCAGTCCTATCGGCAAATTAAAGTAAACCCTCTTTTGCATATCGATTAATAGAAAAAGAAGATCTGATGTTTCAGAGTAGACCACTCTGCTGTATGAAGGATGCAGTTCCAAAGTGGAATAGCAATTGCTACTCCACTTTGGAACTGCTTCCATCATACAGCAGAGTGGTCTACTATGAAAAGTCAAATCTCCATTTTCTATTAAATTTATTTACAGCAAATATTCATTTTGTTTTGTTTAGAATTTTTTAATACTGTAAATTTGCATTGATCTTTGATGATACATAAGTAAGCAAAGAAGCAAACAGATAGCGTTCATGGAAATACTATAGGTATAATCAAGTAATAAAGCTTAAAATTTTATGCCCAATAGTTGGTGTAAATTTTGAGAATTGGCTACCGTCTGTGCTAGTGGGCCAAGCAAACAACGTTGGTGACAAAGGGGAAACAGAGTTAAGGCCCAAATGGTTGCCTGTAGTTGGGCCACACTAGTGGATCTCTTCAAGGATAGTTATTATTATTTATTTTTTTTATTATTATTATTATTATTACTTTAACAGCCTTCAGTTCGATCTCAAGCCAAGGCGACTTGATGGATGTACAGGAAGATTGAACTTGAGCAAGCCTAGATTGGTCCACCAGAGTCTTCTCTGCTGTTATCTTGATTGTATCAAGCCATCTGGATGCCAGTCTCCCTCTTCACCTTCTACTTCTATTCTTCTGACTATAATATCCTTCTCCAGTGATTGCTTTCTTCATATGGTGTGTCCAAAGTAGGCAAATCGTAGCGTAATCCTTACTTTGAGTGACATATCTTGCTTGATTTGTTTAAAAATTGATTTGTTTGTTGTGCTATCCTTCTCCAGCACCACATTTCGAGGGCGTCCATTCTTATTCTGTCTTGTTTCTTTAATTGTCCAGTTTTCGTATCCATATGTTACTACAGAAAATACCAGACTATGCACAAGCCGAGCCTTTGTCACCATTGTCACCATTGTAATGTTTCTCTTTTTGAAGACCTTGTCCAGTGATTTGATTGTTGATTTGCCTGCTGTCATCACTGCATTTTGAGTGATCATTGATCCCAGTAGGTTGAAGTCCATTACAACTTCCAGTTCATTGCAATCCATCTAAAATGTTTCCCAGAGAGGATTCACTTAGACTGATTCCAACAATGTCTCATATAGTTCACTGGGTGCAGCACTTGTGACACAATCAATTTCTTAGATGCAAAATGAGTCAGAGCACAGAAATCTAACTCCTCCCACACCAGGCTCTGTCTGTACATAGTGTATTAACAGTGAGCTGCTTATCAGAAGAGGGGGCAGAGTCAGCCCAGGAGGCACGTGGGCACCTAGTCCAACAGAGAAAATTCCCAGGTGATGCGAACTCGGCTTCAGGAAAATGGCCGCCACGATCTCCATCTGCGCACGCACGGCATCCCGTGGCCATTTTCCTGAAGCCCCGGGCAGCAGAGCACTCCATCTGCGCACGCGCGGCAAGATGGCCGCCGCCACGGAAAAGCCGGTGAATAGCTCAGATCGCGCTCTTTGTCTGCCGCTGCGCAGTGCATTCGGCAGTTGCACATGCGCAAAACACTACGCTAACGCCGGGAAGATAAGCAAGAGGTGGGGGAGAAAAAGTCATTTCACCACGCCCTTTTGACCAGACCAGCGTGATTGACAGGCGAAAAAGGTGAATTTGGTAAGGTATTTCGGCAGCATAGGTGGGGAATCAGGGGACAAAAAATATACTATTGTAAAGCACAGCTCAGGCCCTATTTAACGGTATTTTTATCTCATACTGAAAAAAACGGGGTGACAGGTTCCCTTTAAAACAGATGACAACACCTATGATTTTGCTTTTAGGATTGGCTGTATTGAAGAGAAAGTAGGGGTGACCAGGAAGCACGGCCACAAAGTCTTGGAAAAGTGGCTTTCTCGAAGACACACCACATCAATCTGCATGCTTCTGTAAATTTTGAAGTCTTTAGTGCTTTTCTGTGGGAAGTTAATTCTGCACACATTGCGGGATGCAACTGTTAAAGGGAATCTGTCAGTAGGATCAACCCTCATAAGCCGTCTATATAGGCATGCAGGTCATAGGAAGCTGAATAAAATAATACATTGCTAGCTGCGATCTGATGTCTTAGTCCAGATAAATTCACATTTTTCTTATATGTAAATGAGCTGTTTCATGCTTTTGGCCGTACACTGATCTATATGAGAATTTTCTTCCAGAGATTTTTGTAAATGAAAGGGACAGTTACCAGTGTGAGATGTGTAATTAACACAGAACTGAACTTTGTCCTTTTACAAACACATTTAATGCAGTTCTGACAGCTTTGCTGTATAGCAGCAATACTGCTACCCTGTCTGCCTGTGAGCTGGAAGCTAAAGCTGAGAGGAACCTGCAGATGTGTCAGGTACAATCACACACAGCTCTGCAGTTAGATCAGGAGCGCATTGATCGGCCATCACATATCACACTGGTAACCATTGCACGCCTCACTGGTAACTCCCCTTTCATTTACAATAATTTCTGGAGGCAGATTCTCATACAGATCAGTGTCCGGTCCATAGATCTTAACAGCTCATTTACATATAAGAAAAACATGGATTTCCCTGGAATAAGACATCGGTTTGCAAATAGCAAAGTATCATTTTATTCATCTCCCTATGACCTACATGTCCATATAGATGGCTTAGGAGGGCTGATCCTACTGACAGATTCACTATAATGCAGAATGTGAGAGAATTATGAGCACAAAACATGCAAAGTCTGGTGGGCCAGTAACATGACTGTAACAATGGTGGCGATTC
The DNA here is from genome assembly GCF_051348905.1 of Ranitomeya variabilis. Lineage (NCBI taxonomy): Eukaryota > Metazoa > Chordata > Amphibia > Anura > Dendrobatidae > Ranitomeya > Ranitomeya variabilis. The sequence continues at coordinate 130,734,403 of NC_135235.1, read as the reverse complement.
GGAAGATGGAGTAGGCTCTTTCTCAGGTGGTTAAAGAATTGCAAGAAGCAGGGAGAGAGGACAAACAGTGGAACAAACCACATAACCAAGTACAGGAGAAACTATTTAATAACCAGTGCCAACACTCTGGCATGTGCTACGGTTATAAACCCACAATTGTCCCTTTCCCTTTTGCCACAATGAAACAAAGTAGAAATTACTTTTTTATGTTCTCCAATTTTATGATGTTTTAGGGTGATGAAATATTAACTAATTTTTATATTGTTTCAATAAAAAAAACATTGTTTTTAAATTGCAAATCAGACATTATACATACAGGGCAGAGAAAACATGGAATGATGTTCCAGACCACTGTGCCATATAGCCCAGGACACAATGATGGAATAGACAGAATGACTCACATTCTGCATGAAAACAGAAGTATGTTTTATGAAGCAGATAGGCAAGGCACACACAAGGGAAAAGTGGTTTTGACAGCCTGCAATCTCACAACTCTTAAATTGGGAAAGTGTCAGAGAAAATGTTTTCCAAACAGTGAAATGATAAAAAAAAGTTGACTTGACATTCACAAAGCAATTAAGCAATTACATGCCTGTTTTTGATCACTTTAAAGAAAGGCGGGGGCTCCTTCCACCAGGCAAGCTGGCATCTGGAGCTTATCTTTGGCTGCACAATATAACAGCACCTAGTTTAAAATGAAGTGCGGCAAATCCAAGACCACATGGGTGAAGCTCATAGTTGTTATTAGTGTTGAGCGATACCTTACGATATCAAGAAGTATCGGTACCGGATTGGATCGGCTGATATCCAAAAAATATCGGATATCGCCGATACCCGATACCAATGCAAGTCAATGGGACACAAATATCGGAATGTAAATAAGCCCGTTCTGTTCTTCTACATCCTGTTCTGGAGGGGGGAAAAGTGTGGGCGGTGCGTGGGCGGACACTGTGCGTGTCTGTGTGTGCGGGCGGGGTCTGTGCAGGCCTGCCGGGGATCTGTACGGGCGTCTCAGGGTTCTGTGCGTGCCTGCCGGGGCTCTGTGCGGCCTGCCGGGGCTCTGTGCGTGCCTGCGGGGCTCTGTGCGTGCCTGCCGGGGCTCTGTGCGTGCCTGCGGGGCTCTGTGCGTGCCTGCCGGGGCTCTGTACGGGCTGCCGGGGCTCTATGCGGTGTGCCGGGGCTCTGTGCGGCATGCCGAGGCTCTGTGCGGCGTGCCGGGGCTCTGTGCGGCGTGCCGGGGCTCTGTGTGGCGTGCCGGGGCTCTGTGCGGGCTGCCGGAGCTCTGTGCGTGTGTGCAGGCATCGTCCGATGGGACTACAAGTCCCATCGGACGATGCCTGCAACAGTGACAGTGATTGACACATTAGCCAATAATGGGACAGTAGTAGTCCCATCATCCGGCTAATGTGTTGAATGTAAAAAAAAATAAAAAAACCAAAACATACATACTACATACATACTACATACAATACATTCATATATTACAAACTGTACATACATACAGACATACAGTACATTAAACATAGATTTCATACTCACCATTACTTGTCACTTTGTTCCCCGAAGCCAGTGTCATCTGTAAAAAAGATTAAAATAACAAACAACCAATATACTCCCTATCCGCAGAAATCCACGAGTGTCCCACGACGATCTCCCGTGGAGAACGGCAGCATCAGCTGATGCAACAGCTCTCTAGGGGCTTCAGGAATACAATGACGGGAGGAAGGTTTCCTTCCGCACTGTATTCCTCCGCCGCTGAAAAAAATAGTCCCTAGTCTCACTTTTGGCATTGCTGTGTGAGAAATTTTCCCAGGCAGCAATTGCCATAAAGTGAGACTTTGTCCTAAGGTAACCTCTCAGTGATGCACTGCAGGAGCCAGTGTGTCACTGAGTGTCCTATAGAGCAGTGACATCACCCGATGTCACTGTTCTATAGGGGAGATTGTCATGGGACACTCGTTATTAATTGGACTATGGCGGACAGGTAGTATACGGTTTATTATTTTACGTTTTTTGAAAGAGCTGAAGTATGGTAAGTATGGTTAAATGAAGAATATTAAAATACTTTTTTCCTAATGTGTGTGTGTTTTATTAACCCTTTATTACTATTGGATTAATAATGGATAGGCGTCTTATTGACGCCTCTCCGTTATTAACCCGGCTTAATGTCACCTTACAATAGCAAGGTGACATTAACCCCTTATTACCCCATATCCCACCGCTACATGGGAGGGGGAAGAAAGGTGCTAAGTGCCGGAGTTGGTGCATCTTACAGGACTGGTATTTGTAGCCGGGGGGGCCAATATCCATGGCCCCTCTCTAGGCTATGAATATCAGCCCGCAGATGTCTGCGTAGCCTTTCTGGCTATAAAATATATGGGGACCCCACGTCATTTTTTGGGGGGTCCCCCTTTTTTAATAGCCAGTAAAGGCTACGCAGACAGCTGCAGGCTGATAATCATAGCAGGCTACAAATATTGGCCCCTGGCCATCGGCTTTCCCCCTCTGGCGCAAAAAATTGTGCGAGAGCCCACGCCGTTTTTTTCCGTTTTTTCTTTTTTTTTAAATTCAACGCTCATTACGGCCTCTTTCACACTTGCGTCGGTACGAGTCCGTCGCTATGCGTCGGGCCGACGTACCGATGCACGTTGTAAAATTTGTGCACGACGTGGGCAGCGGATGCAGTTTTTCAACGCATCCGCTGCTCATTCTGAAGTCCGGGGAGGAGGGGGCGGAGTTTTGGCCGCGCATGCATGGTAGAAAATGGCGGACACTCGTGGATTTCTGTGGACAGGGAGTATATTGGTTGTTTGTTATTTTCATCTTTTTTACAGATGACACTGGCTTCGGGGAACAAAGTGACAAGTGATGGTGAGTATGAAATCTATGTTTAATGTACTGTATGTCTATATGTATGTATTGTATGTAATGTATGAATGTATTTTATGTAGTATGTATGTAGTATGTATGTATGTAGTATGTATATATGTGGCGTGTATGTAGTATGTATGTATGTAGCATTTATGCATGTAGTATGTATGTATGTAGTATGTATGTAGTATGTATGTAGTATGTATGTATTTATGTATGTAGTATGTATGTAGTATGTATGTATGTAGTATGTAGTATGTATGTATTGTATGTAGTATGTATGTATGTAGTATGTATGTAGTATGTAAGCATGTAGTATGTATGTATGCAGTATGTATGTATGTATTGTATGTAGTATGTATGTAGTATGTATGCAGTATGTATGTAGTAAGTATGTATGTAGTATGTATGTAGTATGTATTTAGTATGTATGTATGTATGTAGTATGTATGTATGTATGTAGTATGTATGTATGTAGTATGTATGTATGTAGTATGTATGTATTGTATATAGTATGTATGTATGTATGTAGTATGTATGTAGTATGTATGTATGTATGTATGTAGTATGTATGTATGTAGTATGTATGTAGTATGTATGTAGTATGTATGTATGTAGTATGTTTGTAGTATGTATGTATGTAGTATGTATGTAGTATGTATGTATGTAGTATGTATGTATGTAGTATGTATGTAGTATGTATGTATTGTATGTAGTATGTATGTATGTAGTATGTAGAATATATGTATGTATGTAGTATGTATGTATGTATGTAGTATGTATATAGTATGTAGTATGTATATAGTACGTAGTATGTATATAGTATGTAGTATGTATGTAGTATGTATGCATGTATGTAGTATGTATGTATGTATGTATGTAGTATGAATGTATGTATGTAGTATGTATGTAGTTTTTTTACATTCAACACATTAGCCGGATGATGGGACTACTACTGTCCCATCATTGGCTAATGTGTCAATCACTGTCACTGTTGCAGGCATCATCCGATGGGACTTGTCGTCCCATCGGACGATGCCTGCACACACGCACAGACCCCCGGCATGCCGTACAGAGCCCCGCACAGAGCCCTGGCACACCGCACAGAGCCCTGGCACTCTGCACAGAGCCCTGGCAGGCCACACAGAGCCCCGTCATGCTGCACAGAGCCCCGGCAGGCCGCACAGAGCCCTGGCACACCGCACAGAGCCCCAGCAGGCACACAGACCCCGCCCACACATACACATGCAGTCTCCGCCAACGCACCGCCCACACTCCATTATAGTGCATAATTGCACTATGGGAACTTCCAATTCCGGTATCCGATATCGCAAAAATATCGGAACTCAGTATCGGAATTCCGATACAGCGAATATTGGCAATACCCGATATTTGCAGTATTGGAATGCTCAACAATAGTTGTTATGTGTTCCACTTGTACTTGTCACCGCTCTGGTAAATCATGTTTGGTTTTGCCTCTCATTTTGAAGTAGGAAGTAATTCATGACATTGAAGCACCCACTAATGATCTAACTAATCTGCAATGCCTCTGAAAACCGAGACTGCCCCAAAGGTAATAGCAAATTGCTTACAAAAGAATTGAAAAAAAAAAAAGGTTTTCAATAATATTTAACCACTTAATCCCATATGACGTACTATCCCGCTTAGGTGACCTGGGACTTAATTCCCAGGGACAGGATAGTACGTCATAGGTGATCGGCCATGCTCACAGGGGGAGCACGGCCAATCACCGCCGGGTGTCGGTTGATTATTACAGCTGACATCCGGCACTATGTGCCAGGAGCAGTCACGGACTACTCCCGGCACATTAACCCCCAGAACACTGCAATCAAACATGATCGCAGCATTCCGGCTGCATAGGGGGCTCCATGCGTCCTTCTCTGAGACCCTCAGGAAAAACGTGATATGATCGCGTTGTTCAGAGGGTATCCTACGTCATCCTCCCTGCAGTCCCCAGATCCAAAATGGTCGCGGGGCTCCATCTGGATCCTGCAGGGAGGTGGCTTGCAAGCGCTTGCTCAGAGCAGGCGCCAGCAAGCCTGGAGCACTGCCTGTCAGATCGCTGATCTGACACAGTGCTTGGCAAAGTGTCAGATCAGCGATCTGACACTATACTGTGATATCCCACACTGGGACAAAGTAAAAAAGTTTAAAAAAAAAAAAAATACATGTGTGAAAAAAAATATTCCTAAATAATAAAAAAATATTGTTCCAATAAATACATTTCTTTATCTAAATAAAAAAAATAAAAGTACACATATTTAGTATCGCCACGTCTGTAACGACCCCACTTGTAAAACTGTCCCACTAGTTAACCCCTTCAGCAAACACCTTAAAAAAAAATTGCCAAAAAACAACATTTCATTATCATACCGCCAAACAAAAAGTGGAATAACACGTGATCAAAAAGACGGATATAAATAACCATGGTACCACTGAAAACATCATCTTGTCCCGCAAAAAAACAAGCCGCCATACAGCATCATCAACAAAAAAAATAAAAAAGTTATAGTCCTCAGAATAAAGCGATGCAAAAATAATTATTTTTTATATAAAAGTTTTTATCGTATAAAAGCACCAAAAGTTAAAACATAAAAAGAAGATATAAATGATGTATCGCTGTAATCATACTGACCCGAAGAATAAAACTGCTTTATCAATTTTACCAAACGTGGAATGGTATAAACGACCCCCCAAAAAGAATTTCATGAATAGCTAGTTTTTTGTCATTCTGCCTCACAAAAATTGGAATGAAAAGTGATTAAAAAATGTCACGTGCCCGAAAATGGTACCAATAAAAACATCAACTCGTCCCGCAAAAAACAAGACCTCACATGACTTTGTGGACCAAAATATGGAAAAATTACAGCTCTCAAAATGTGGAGACGCAAAACCTATTTTTTGCAATAAAAAGCATCTTTTAGTGTGTGACAGCTGCCAATCAAAAAAATCCGCTAAAAAACCCGCTATAAAAGTAAATCAAACCCCCCTTCATCACCCCCTTAGTTAGGGAAAAATAATATAATTAAAATATATTTATTTCCATTTTCCCATCAGGGTTAGTGTTGGGGCTAAAGTTAGGGTTAGGGCTAAAGTTAGGGTTGGGGCTAAAGTTATTGTTAGGGTTGGGGCTAAAGTTAGAGTTAGGGCTACAGTTAGGGTTGGGGCTACAGTTAGGATTGGGGCTTCAGTTAGGGTTAGAGTTGGGGCTAAAGTTAGGGTTAGGGTTGGGGCTGAAGTTAGGGTTAGGGATAAAGTTAGGGTTAGGGTTGGAGCAAAAGTTAGGGTTAGGGTTGGGGCTACAGTTAGGGTTAGGGTTGGGGCTAAAGTTAGGGTTAGGGCTACAGTTAGGGTTGGGGCTACAGTTAAGGTTGGGGCTAAAGTTAGGGTTAAAGTTAGGGTTGGGGCTTAAGTTAGGGTTGGGGTTAAAGTTAGGGTTTGGATTACATTTACAGTTGGGATTAAGGTTGGGATTAGGGTTAGGGGTGTTAGGAGTCGAGTTCCCGCTGCTGCACAGGGGGAATCTCGAGCCGTGTCTGCTGCGGTCTCCCATTCTGCATCGGCCGCAGTGGAGCCTGCTCAGCTGAGACGTCGGTCCCAGTGTCTCACTGAGTCTGATACTGTGCAAAGGGTTACTGCTGTCTCTCCAGGCTCTGCTATTGTACCCTGCACTGATCTGCTGCGAGCAGGCTTTTCTGGGACTAAGTCCTGCTTTGCACACACTGAGCATGCCCAGGGTAGGATCTCTCAGTGGAGATTGAGGGTGACATGCTCATGTACTGCAGCAACTTCCATTGGTCCTCCAGGAAGGTCCTGTACCTGATCAAGTTCTGTGGCAGCCTTCCATTGGTCCTTCTTGGAAGGTCCTGTAGGTACTGCAACTATATAAGGTTCTCATGACCACACGGCCATGCGCTAGTGTCAAATATGTACGAGCTCAGCGCCAGTGTGGTCGTGTGTGTGGTCAGGGACCAGGCTGAAATAAGCCCCTGGAATGCTGGCACCTCCGGCGAAGAGTTTTGTGTATGCAGTCAGGGACCCAGCTGAAATAAGCCCCTAGAATGCTGGCACCTCCGGCGAGGAGTTTATGTGTGAATTCGGGGCTGGCTAATTGCTGATAGAATTCCGGCTCCACCGGAGAGGAGCTGCGTGTTGGTTGTACTGCATGACCACTGTCAGCTCTACAAAATAGCTGTGTCCCCTGTGAGCTAAACAGGGCACAGCGTTCTCTTTACTATGGGCTCAGTGAAGTAACAGAGTTCGTTTATTCTAATTTGCTTTGCCGCCTTACTTAGCAGCAGGTTCTTTCCTGCACGGTGGATCCCGGGTTGCGAACGCACCTATCCCATCTAATAAATATATTCGGTGCGTTCCGCCAATCCTAACAGTACACTAGCGCCAGGATCTGGCTAAGTAATGGCGGATGAACAGCGATTGCAGGGGTACATCCAGCTGCTGGAGGGCCGGTTGGCGTCTCTTGAGCGTGCAACCTCGGCGGTGGATGTTACCGCAATAGCTGTTCAGGCTGCTAGCGTGGCTGCAGCAGCTTTACCCACTGCCACCTCTGTTCCGACTTTATCTCACCTCCCATTGCCTGAGAGATACTCTGGGGACAGTAAGTCCTGTAGGGGTTTCGTGAGCCAGTGTGGTATACACCTCGAGCTCCTGGCTGCATGTTTTCCCACAGAGCGGGCAAAGGTGGGATTCATAATCTCTCTCCTGTCGGACAGAGCGTTGGAGTGGGCTACGCCGCTGTGGGAGCGCAACGATCATGTGGTGCGGAGTGTTCCTCGGTTTCTGGACACTCTGAAACAGGTCTTTGTAGGACCTCAAGTCACCCATGATACAGCGCTCCAACTGTTGGTTTTGACTCAGGGTTCAACCATGGTTAGCCATTTTGCCGTTCACTTCCGGACATTAGCGTCTGAGTTGGAATGGCCAGATAAAACCCTCATTCCCGTATTTTGGAGGGGGCTGGCTGACCATGTGAAGGACGCTTTGACCACTAGGGAGATTCCCGCCACACTGGAGGAGCTCATAGCTGTATCAACTCGCATAGACCTTTGTTTTCACGAGCGAAGGTTGGAGCGAGCCCAGTGTAGGCAGAGGTTTCGGCTGGCTCCCACCTTCGCCAGACCTTTGGAATCTCCAGTCCAGGCATCCAAGTCACATGAGGCCATAAAGGTGACACGAGCGGGATCCATGTCCCAGTCCGCTCGTGCACTTAAGGTCTGTCATGTTTGCCAGCAGTCAGGACATCTTGCCTCCAAGTGTCCTCAGCGGTCGGGGAAACGTCAGCGTCTAGTGGCAGTTGGAGGAGGTACACTAGACACGGCGACGTTTGCCTCTAAGTTGTCCTTCAAGGGGACAATTACCATAGGCCCATCCACTCTTATGGTAGAGCTATGCATGGACTCTGGGGCGGAGGGTAATTTTATGTCATGCGCTTTCGCCCAGCGTCACGCAATACCCCTGGTAATGCTCGCCAAACCAGTAACCGTTCGAGTGGTAAATGGGTCGACACAACCCTCACAGATTACCTACCAAACCATTCCTTTCACTCTTTCTGTGTCTCCATCACATCAGGAGATTATCTCCCTATTAGTCATTCCTGAGGGAATTGATGAGGTCCTGTTGGGGATACCATGGCTACGCTATCATTCTCCTCATATAGAGTGGTCCTCAGGGAGAATTTTGGGATGGAGTAAATCCTGTGAGGGTAGATGTCAGAGGGAGTGCGTTCAGGTTGCTACTACAGAGGTACCCGCAGATCTTTCCTCTCTCCCCAAGCACTATTGGCCCTATGCGGACGTGTTCTCCAAAAGGGCTGTGGAGACCCTTCCGCCTCACCGCCCCTATGACTGTCTTATTGACCTCTTGCCTGGTGCTGAGCCTCCCTGGGGTCGAGTCTATCCGTTATCTCTCCCAGAGACAGAGGCAATGTCTCAGTACATCCAAGAGAATCTGGCAAGAGGATTCATTAGGAAGTCTGTGTCACCTGCAGGGGCTGGGTTCTTCTTCGTACAGAAGAAGAGTGGAGACTTACGTCCATGCATAGACTACAGGGGTCTTAACGCCATCACCGTTAAGAACAAGTACCCATTACCCCTGATATCTGAGCTTTTTGATAGGCTACGGGGAGCAAGGGTATTTACAAAATTAGATCTGCGGGGTGCTTACAACCTGATTCGCATCCGTGAGGGGGTTGAATGGAAGACGGCTTTTAACACCAGGGATGGGCACTATGAATATCTGGTGATGCCCTTTGGGCTCTGTAATGCCCCAGCCGTTTTCCAAGACTTTGTGAACGACATCTTCCGGGATATGCTCACCACCTCGGTCGTAGTCTATCTGGATGATATTCTCATCTACTCTCCAGATATTGACTCCCATCGGAGAGATGTTCGCAAAGTCTTCGACCTCTTACGGGCAAACTCCCTCTACGCCAAGTTGGAGAAGTATGTGTTTGAGCAGGAGTCCTTGCCTTTCCTTGGTTATATCATCTCTGCCCCGGGTTTGGCTATGGATCCTGCCAAGCTACAGGCTGTGATGGACTGGCAGGAACCCCATTCACTTAAAGCGGTGCAGCGCTTTATGGGGTTCATTAATTACTATCGTCAGTTCATCCCACACTTCTCAACTTTGGTAGCTCCCTTGGTTGCCCTCACTAAGAAGGGAGCAAATCCCAAGTTGTGGTCAGAGGATGTCTCCAAGGCCTTCCTCTCGGTTAAGTCACACTTCGCTAGTGCTCCCATTCTACATCGCCCCGATGTAGATAAGCCATTTATCATGGAGGTGGATGCCTCATCCGTTGGTGCTGGAGCAGTCCTTTTCCAAAAGGATGCTCAAGGTCGGAAGCATCCATGCTTCTTCTTCTCCAACACCTTCACACCGGCAGAGAGGAATTATTCCATCGGGGACAGGGAGTTGCTAGCCATGAAGTTGGCTTTCTCAGAGTGGAGACATCTCTTGGAGGGAGCTCGCTTTCCCTTCCAGGTTTTCACTGACCACAAAAACTTGGTATATCTACAGACGGCTGTTATGATCCTTAGTGGCTGAGGATCACGAATAGACCAGCAAGTGAATAAACTAAGGACAAGCTCTAGGGAGATGGTAACTGGACTGATCGCAAATCTGAACCTATCCAACACAACTAGAGGTAGCCGGTGAACGTGCCTAAAAAAATTCCTAGACGTCTCGAGCCAGCCTGAGGAACTAGCTACCCCTAAAGAGAAAGAAATACCTCGCTTGCCTCCAGAGAAATAATCCCCAAAGATATAGAAGCCCCCAACAAATATTAACGGTGAAGTAAGAAGAAGGCACATACGTAGGGATGAAATCAGATTCAGCAAAAGAGGCCCACTAGTACTAGAAAGCAGAAAATAGAGCAGGGGTCTATGCGATCAATAAAAAACCCTTACAAAATATCCATCCTGAGATTTCAAGAACCCACACACCAACTAATGGTGTGTGGGGAGAAACTCAGTCCACTAGAGCATCCAGCAAGCGAGGGAATCACATTTTAGCAAGCTGGACAAGAAAACATGATAAACACTGCTGATCAAAAAATGAGCAAACAAAACTTAGCTTGTCCTGGATGGACTGGGAGCGAGGTAGTCAGAAGGAATCTGAGTAGCACTGATTACATCGACAGCCGTCAACAAGTGGAAGTGAAACAGAGCTATATAGGAACCTCCCAGAGGATAACGAACCAGCTGATAGCCAGAGACCAGCAGGATAACAAACAAAGCCACCAGGGGGAGCCCAAAGCAAAAGTCACACCATACCACCAGTGACCACAAGAGGGAGCCTGAAAACAGAGTTCACAACAGACGGCCCAGCGGCTGAATTCTCGCCAGGCTAGATGGTCCCTGTTCTTCTCCCGGTTTCATTTTACTCTTCATTTTCTCTCCGGGGAGAAGAACATTCGTGCCGACGCTCTCTCCTGCTCCGTAGTGTCATCTGAGGAGGAGGAGCCTCGGCTTATTGTCCCTTCTGAGAGCCTGAGAACTATAGCTCCGGTTTCGCTAGAGTCTGTGCCCCGGGCAAGACTTTCGTGCCAGCGAATTTGCGACCAGAGGTTCTCTCTTGGGCTCACTCGTCCAGAGTGGGTGGGCATTTTGGGACCAAAAGGACATCCGAGCTTTTGGCGAGAACGTACTGGTGGCCTCATATGGCCCGTGACGTCGGGGACTATATTCGGGCGTGCGTTTCCTGCTCCCAGAATCGGTCTCCTCGGCAACGGCCTGCTGGGTTGCTTTACCCCCTACCGGTGGCAGACAGGCCTTGGGAAATGGTCAGGACGGACTTCGTGGTGGGCTTACCCAAGTAACATAGCTGCACCGTTATCTGGGTTGTCACCGATCATTTCTCTAAGATGGTGCACTTGGTGCCACTTCCACGGTTACCTTCTGCACGGGCCTTGGCGGCGTTATTCATAAAGCACATTTTCCATTTACATGGAATGCCTGATAAAATTGTCAGCGACCGGGGTCCCCAGTTAGCATCTCGGTTTTGGAGAGAGCTCTGCCGTTTACTCAGCATAGAGTTGAATCTCTCCTCTGCATACCATCCCGAGACAAATGGGTTGGTAGAGAGGACCAACCAGACTCTGGTGACATACTTGTGACATTTTGTCTCTGCTAGGCAGGATGATTGGGCATCTTTTACTACCTTGGGCGGAATTTGCCTTGAACAACGCCATAGCCAATTCCACTGGGCAGACTCCTTTTCTCCTTAATTACGGCCAGCATCCGCGTGTCCCTGTGCCCATGCCCATGTCATCCATCGATTCTAGGGTGGCACACTGGGCGGTGGAGGCACATGACATCTGGGACCGCACACAGGATGCCATCCGGGCCTCCAAAAAGAGAATGAGGGTTTCTGCTGATACACACCGGTGCCCCAATCCGACCTTTGCTCCTGGTGACTTAGTGTGGCTCTCCGCCCGTAACATCAGGCTGCGAGTTGAGTCCACTAAGTTTGCGCCTCGCTACATTGGCCCGTTCAAGGTTCTGGAACAGGTCAACCCTGTGGTCCACCGTTTGGCTGTGCCTCCATGCCTTGGTATCACCGACACTTTTCACGTTTCCCTCTTAAAGCCCGTTCATTTGTCCCGGTTTTCTGAGTCATCTGAAGATGAAGTCATTTAAAGATTTTTCTGTATTTTCATGATTATGAAAATTGTACATTCACACTGAAGGCATCAAAACTATGAATTAACACATGTGGAATTATATACTTAACAAAAAAGTGTGAAACAACTGAAATTATGTCTTATATTCTAGGTTCTTCAAAGTAGCCACCTTTTGCTTTGATGACTGCTTTGCACAATCTTGGCATTCTCTAGATGAGCTTCAAGAGGTAGTCACCAGGAATGGTTTTCACTTCACAGGTGTGCCCTGTCAGGTTTAATAAGTGGGATTTCTTGCCTTATAAATGGGGCTGGGACCATCAGTTGTGTTGTGCAGAAGTCTGGTGGATACACAGCTGATAGTCCTACTGAATAGACTGTTAGAATTTGTATTATGGCAAGAAAAAAGCAGCTAAGTAAAGAAAAGCGAGTGGCCATCATTACTTTAAGAAATGAAGGTCAGTCAGTCCGAAAAATTGGGAAAACTTTGAAAGTGTCCCCAAGTGCAGTGGCAAAAACATCAAGCGCTACAAAGAAACTGGATCACATGAGGACCGCCCCAGGAAAGGAAGACCAAGAGTCACCTCTGCTTCTGAGGATAAGTTTATCGGAAATTGCAGGTTAACAGCAGCTCAGATTAGAGAGCAGGTCAATGCCACACAGAGTTCTAGCAACAGACACATCTCTACATCAACTGTTAAGAGGAGAGTTTGTGCAGCAGGCCTTCATGGTAAAATAGCTGCTAGGAAACCACAGCTAAGGACAGGCAACAAGCAGAAGAGACTTGTTTGGGCTAAAGAACACAATGAATGGACATTAGACCAGTGGAAATCTGTGCTTTTGGTCTGATGAGTCCAAATTTGAGATATTTGGTTCCAACCACCGTGTCTTTGTGCGACGCAGAAAAGGTGAACGGATGGACTCTACATGCCTGGTTCCCACCGTGAAGCATGGAGGAGGAGGTGTGATGGTGTGGGGGTGCTTTGCTGGTGACACTGTTGGGGATTTATTCAAAACTGAAGGCATACTGAACCAGCATGGCTACCACAGCATCTAGCAGCGGCATGCTATTCCATCCAGTTTGCGTTTAGTTGGACCATCATTTATTTTTCAACAGGACAATGACCCCAAACACACCTCCAGGCTGTGTAAGGGCTATTTGACCAAGAAGGAGAGTGATGGGGTGCTACGCCAGATGACCTGGCCTCCACAGTCACCAGACCTGAACCCAATCGAGATGGTTTGGTGTGAGCTGGACCGCAGAGTGAAGGCAAAAGGGCCCACAAGTGCTAAGCGGCTCTGGGAACTCCTTCAAGATTGTTGGAAGACCATTCCCGGGGACTACCTCTTGAAGCTCTTCAAGAGAATGCCAAGAGCGTGCAAAGCAGTCATCAAAGCAAAAGGTGGCTACTTTAAAGAACCTAGAATATAAGACATAATTTCAGTTGTTTCACACTTTTTTGTTAAGTATATATTTCCACATGTGTTAATTCATAGTTTTGATGCCTTCAGTGTGAATTTACAATTTTCATAGTCATGAAAATGCAGAAAAATCTTTAAAGGAGAAGGTGTGTCCAAACTTTTGGTCTGTACTGTATATAAATAGAATATAAGTAAAAAATAATAATGTTAAAATAATAAATAATAAATTAGTGAAGAATATATAAAAATAAGTGTTAAAAAGAGTTGTGAAACAAGGTGTATGATAAGTAAATGAAAGACTTATTATTAACAGTATATAACCCATATTATCAAAAAACACATCCAACACACTTCTCCAAGATGGTAAGGATGAGAAAGGTATGTGTTGTGAACTATACTTCTTGGCTCCCTCTTGTGGTCACTAGTGGTTTGGCACTTGGATTGTCTTTTCCCAGGTTGGTACTCACCTGGTTCGTTAGGCCTGGGGTGTTGCTATTTAAACTTCCTGGATTCTCAGTCCAGTGCCTGGCATCGTTGTAATCAGTTCATTTCTGTTTGCTCCTGTCTTCAGGTCCTGGTTCTTTGCAAGATAAGCTAAGTCCTGCTTTCTTATTTTTGTTTATTTGCATTGTTCATATTTTTGTCCAGCTTGTACAAAATGTGATTCCTGATATCGCTGGAAGCTCTAGGGGGCTGATATTCTCCCCCCTCACCGTTAGTCGGTTCGGGGGTTCTTGGATATTCAGCGTGGATATTTTGCAGGGTTTTTTGCTGACCATATAAGTCATCTTACTATCTTCTGCTATTAGTCAGTGGGCCTCTCTTTGCTAAAATCTAGTTCATTCTTACGTTTGTCTTTTCTTCTTACCTCATCGTTATTATTTGTTGGGGGCTTGTATTATAACTTTGGGGTCTTTTCTCTGGAGGCAAGAGAGGTCTTATTTTCCCTGATAGGGTTAGTTAGTTCTCCGGCTGGTGCGAGACGTCTAGAATCAACGTAGGCACGTTCCCCGGCTACTGTTAGTTGTTTGTGCTAGGATCAGGTATATGGTCAGCCTAGTTACCACTTCCCTATGAGCTGGTATTTATGTTTGCAGACTTTGCTGTAATCTCTGAGATCCTCTGCCATTGGGATCATAACAGGTATGATAGACAGGAGTAAATAAATATAGTTTATTCATTAATGCAGCAATAGGAAAACAGACAGAAGGAGCTTTTAAGCGCGTATACATAATAAAAATACTAATAAAGTCAAGGATGAAGCTATACCTGTGGGTGGCAATAATGTACTGACACCTTAAGGATCCGGCTGGTGTGAAGAGAAGGAGGTGTGAGATAAGTATATTAATAACTATAGTCTAGTTCATAAGGTAGAGATTACATTTTTTAATTAAAGGCCTAAATGTTCAAAGTGAAAAAAGTGATGGAAGATAAAAAATATATATATGAGAACCCCCTTAATAAGACTCATGGTCGAACGCCAGGAGAAAAGTGCTCAAAAGTGCACAGGATTTATCATATTTGTTATTCTGACGTATGAAAAAATGGAAATAGTATACTGAATATAAAATATAAAACATTATTAGAGTCTCACAAAAGGAATCAGATGGGGATTATCAAAATATCGACATAAAGAGTCAAAAGTCCTAATGTGTCTAGAAAAATCATAAGAAATCCGTCTTCTATGACATAAGGTAAAATCACTGGACAATGATAAATGCATCCTGTTGGGAATAATCTGAAATTATTCCAGGAGATCCTGCAATAAACAGAGAGAAGAGAGGTTAAAACTACATAAAATAGTAGCCTATGTAAAAATAACAGAGCATTACATACATATAGTTTGTAGAAATGGACCAATTTTTTTTTACATTCATCATTAACCTATAGGAGAGCAGGAAAAAATGACAAATGCTATTTACAATAAAATATGGAGAAACGTCTTATCTTGGTATTGCAATATTCCTCCTTATCGTCTTCACCCAGATTTTGCCAAAATCCTAGCTCTTCCACAATGCAAGCTTGACAATGGTTTGAAACCCAGATAAAAGACCAGACCTCAGTTCTCAGTCAATACTTTGAACAAGATCTGGCTGATCATCTTTGGATGAAAATAAAAGACTACAAATTAACTTTTAAAACATTGTCTTCAAGTTTTATGTAGTCCGCTGCAGTCACATCTACAGGTGCTTCTCACGAAATTAGAAAATCATCCAAAACTGAATTCATTTCAGTTCTTCAATACAAAAATTGAAACTCATATATTATACAGAGTCATTACAAACAGAGTGATCTATTTCTAGTGTTTATTTTTGTTAATGTTAATGATTATGGCTTACAACCACTAGAGGTCACTGGATTAACGTGCTTGCAGAGGTGATGTTGATGAAGCCTTAGTTTTAATTTAAGTAGCCACTAGATGTCATGGTTTGGCAGAAGAAAATTACAGGATTTCTTCAGAAGTCTCTCAAGCCGTATGGATTTAAAGGGAATTGCTCATAAAAAAACTAAAATAATTTAAATATTTTACATTTTGAAAAAAAATATTTAAAACTTTTTTAATCGTATAAAACAGGGTGGCAAACTTTTTTTCTGCCAAGGACCATTTGAATATTTGTAACATAGTTTGTTGGCCATACTAAACGATCATTTAGCTTGCTATATTTGGTGAAGCATTTAATTACCCCAAATATGATGACTGGAACTGCTTCTCTTTGTTGAGATGTGTGATGGTAGATGGTTTTGATGCTGCTGCTACATGCAACTGCCTTTCCAGGTTTGCATAGGTCTGAAGGGCAATCGACTCTTTTCGATGAAATGTTTTGTAATGAACTTGCAGCATTAAGTTGTTTATGCATAAATGTATATTACACTGTATGGTTCCTCAAAGTGGGAAATTCATCACTGTACATATAACATTTACAGAACTCAAGCAGTGGGAAGTTTGTTGTATATTTCACAAAGGAGACACAGACTGCAGTATACAGTTGTGCGAAAAAGTGTTACCCCTTCCTGATTTCCTATTCTTTTGCATGTTTTTCCACACTTAAATGTATCAGATCACCAAATAAATTTAAATAGTAGACAAATATAAACACAAGTAAACACAAAATGCAGTTTTTAAATGCAGGTCTTTACTATTAAGGGAAAAAAAATCCAAACTGAAGGCTTCACTTGCCTCAGTAAAAGTCATTGTTAATGACTCCATCATAAGAAAGAGACCGGGCAAAAAAGATAAAAGATGAAGATCAAAGAAAGATGAAAACCACTGCTGAGCAATTAATAACATAAAGGTTGGTCTCAGTTTTGCCAGAAAAAAACTTGATGATCCCCAAGACATTTGGGAGAATACTCTGTGGACTGACAATACAAAAATTAGCCTTTTTTTGGCATATGTGCCATTACATCTAGCATAAAAGTAACACAGCATTTCAGAAAAGGTTACATCATACCAACAGCAAAATATGGTGGTGGTAAAAGGAACCATGAATTCTGCTGTCTACCAAAAAATTCTGAAGGAGAATGTTCGGTCATCTGTTTGAGACCTCAAGCCGAACCACACTATGGTTATGCAAAAGGACAATGAACCAAAGCACACCAGCAAGTTCAACTCTGAATGGCTTACGAGAAACAAAATTAAGACTTTGGAGTGGCCTAGTCAAAGCCCTGACCTTAATCCGATTGAGATGCTGTGGCATGACCTTAAAAAGGTGATTCATGCTCGGAAACCCTCCAATATGGTTGAATTACAACTATTCTGCAAAGATGAGTGGGACAAAATTCCTCCAGAGCATTGTAAAAGACTCATTGCCAGTTATCACAAACGCTTGATTGCTGTTGTTGCTGCTAGGGGTGTCCCAACCAGTTATTAGGTTTAGGAGACAATCACTTGTTCACACAGGGCCCTGTAGGTTTGAATTTCTTTTTCCCTTAATAAAAATGACCTTAATTTAAAAACTGCATTTTGTGCTTATTTGTGTTATCTTTGTATAATATTTACATTTATTTGATGAATTGAAACATTTAAGTGTTACAAACATGAAAAATAATAGGAAATCGGGAAGAGGCAAACACTTTTTCACATGACTGTATATCACATGGGAGACACTGATACTGCTGTGTACATTACATAGGAGAAACAGACTGCTGTCTATACATCACATAGGAGACACTGAGGCTGCTGTATATACATCACAAAGACTATACCATGAATAATTTATACATTGTATAGTATACCGCGAGACCGCTGTGTATACATCACAAAGAAGACAAAGACTGTTGTAAATATATATCACATAGGAGACACTAAGACTGGTATATATACATCACATAGAAGACACTAAGCATGCTGTAAACATCAGGAGACACTGAGACTGCTGTATATACAGTACATCACATAGGAAACACTGAGACTACTGTATATACATCACATAGAATATATCATGAATACTTTACACACCATATAGTATGCACCAAGACTGCTGTATATACATCACAGAGACAAAGACTGTTGTATAGACACCACATAGGAGACACAAACTGATCTATATATGAGTCGCCCGCCAGGGCTGTGGGGTACTCAGTACCGGGTCCTGTGTTCACAGGGGGATGTCACGGTGGTTGCATCCCGGTATGTGGCCCTGGGCGCCCATGTAAAAGGGGAAAGTCTTTAGAGGGATTTGGTGAATAGAGTTTATGTTCGTGATGCCACCTGTTGTATTCGGTCAGTGGGGACCAACGCTGCTTTAAGGGGTCCTCTGGGGTGATGTTATGGCAGCTAGATGGTATAACTTCCCACAAGTGAAGTGTATCCCCAGAGCTCCCGGTGTGTAGATGGAAGATGGTGAATGGCGCAGTAAAGAACAAGGACACAGGTTTGCAGTCTCTTTACCTGGTTTACTGAAGACTTCAGGCAGCCACAGTCCGGGGTACCAGATCACAGGGCAGGTAGGGTTCGGCCGGCTTAGAAGCGAATCCAGAGTCCCCTTTACCAGGTGGAGTTAAAAGCCTTCCTCTAGCACGGTGGTGTTGTAGTCCCTTACTGCCTATGGCATCAGATAAGGTCCTCACAGTTCTTCTCTCTGTCCCCCATACAGGATAGGACAATGCCTGCATGACAGGTAACGCAAGCCTTTTTACAGGTACTCTAGCACGCCCCGGGCTCTGAGTGTTACTGTGTCTCAGGTGTGTGTGGCGGACAGGTAACTTGCAGTTCAGCTGTCCTGCCGGTATCTGCTGTAAGTTGTAGAGTCCCTTACAACCTTGATCTGCACTTCAGAGGGAGGCAGCCTGATATTAGCTGGTCTCCCCTCATGTTACAACCCTGTGCTTCACTCTCCTTCACACTCACTGAACAATGTTCTGCTTTCTGTATGTCTCTTTTCAGGAGCTGTAGTGCTTCAGACTACACGGCCCCTTCAGACCTTCTGACACTTGGCCTGCCCTCTCCTCTGTCTCTCTGACAGGAACTGACTAAAACTTTCCCTCTAAACAACAATATAGAGGGGTCAGCCAAGATGGTGAACGTCCCGAAGACCCGGAGGACCTACTGCAAGAAGTGCGGGCGGCACCAGCCACACTTTTCTCTTCTCTCTCTCTCTATCACTTTCCTCCAAATCTGTTTCCTCCTTTATTTCCTCACCCTCTCTCTCCTCCTTCTCCACTCCCCCACCACACCTATCTTCTCTACCTGTTTCTTCTCCACTCCCTTCAACCAATCCCCCTACACACAATGCAGTGGGCAGCCCCCAGACACATCAGGCATCAGACAGCTCAGCCCTGGGTGCAGAGGGGGGAGGACTGAAGTCACCATTTGTTGATAATGTACAACTTACTTCAGCACCGGTCAGAGCTGCCTACATTAACACCAACATAGAACTATAAGCCTAATCCATCACAGCTTCAGCAAGGGGGGAGACATCCTCACAAACAAAAGGCAACTTCTAAGTCCAATATCAGCCAGGGTATGACCCCAATACACGCTATCACAACTATTCCTCTGATGAGGATGAAGAGGGAACATCATACATGCTGCCCAGTACTAGGAAAAGAAACCCACAGGCACCAAGAATGCAGGGGCAGATAGAGGCACCACCATTACACTATGTGCACTGCACTTCAAGTCAGGTGACAATCTTCCAGACCCAGGAATGAATCCCATGCCATTTTACCGAAGAATGTAGCAGAACCAGCGAACATATGCAGCCACCTGGAATGATCTCTGGGCCATAAATGGAAACAAAAGCAGGTGATGCACTCTGGCCAATCATGAAGGAACAATTCAAACTTCAAGCAGAATTAGATGTACACTAGTGTTGAGCATTCCGATACCGCAAGTATCGGGTATCGGCCGATACTTGCGGGTATCGGAATTCCGATACCGAGATCCGATACTTTTGTGGTATCGGGTATCGGTATCGAAACAACATTAATGTGTAAAAGATAGAATTAAAATAAAAAATATTGCTATACTAACCTCTCCGACGCAGCCTGGACCTTACCGAGGGAACCGGCAGCGTTCTTTGCTTAAAATGCGCGCGTTTACTGCCTTCCGTGATGTCACGGCTTGTGATTGGTCGCGTGCCGCCCATGTGGCCGCGACGCGACCAATCACAGCAAGCCGTGACGTAATTTTCAGGTCCTGAATGCCTAATTCTAGGCATTCAGGATTTGAAAATTACGTTACGGCTTGTGATTGGTCGCGTCGCGGTCACATGGGTTAAGCGACCAATCACAAGCCGTGACGTCACGGGAGGCAGGAAACGCGCGCATTTTAAAATTACGTCACGGCTTGTGATTGGTTGCGTGCCGCCCATGTGACCGCGACGCGACCAATCACAGAAAGCCGTGACGTAATTTTCAGGTCCTGAATGCAGAATTAGGCATTCAGGACCTGAAATTACGTCATGGCTTGCTGTGATTGGTCGCGTCGCGGTCACATGGGCAGCACGCAACCAATCACAAGCCGTGACGTAATTTTAAAATGCGCGCGTTTCCTGCCTCCCGTGACGTCACGGCTTGTGATTGGTCGCGTCGCCCATGTGACCGCGACGCGACCAATCACAAGCCGTATCGTAATTTTCAAATCCTGAATGCCTAGAATTAGGCATTCAGGACCTGAAAATTACGTCACGGCTTGCTGTGATTGGTCGCGTCGCGGCCACATGGGCGGCACGCGACCAATCACAAGCCGTGACGTCACGGAAGGCAGTAAACGCGCGCATTTTAAGCAAACAACGCTGCCGGTTCCCTCGGTAAGGTCCAGGCTGCGTCGGAGAGGTGAGTATAGCAATATTTTTTATTTTAATTCTTTCTTTTACACATTAATATGGATCCCAGGGCCTGAAGGAGAGTTTCCTCTCCTTCAGACCCTGGGAACCATCAGGGATACCGTCCGATACTTGAGTCCCATTGACTTGTATTGGTATCGGGTATCGGTATCGGATTAGATCCGATACTTTGCCGGTATCGGCCGATACTTTCCGATACCGATACTTTCAAGTATCAGACGGTATCGCTCAACACTAATGTACACGCTTGGGAGTCAGGGCCACAGCTAATTGAACAGCTCAGAGAGTGGGCCAAAGGCAGATTGGCAGGACACACCCTCAGTTTACATGACATGAGCCAAGACAGACAGAGTCTGTAAAGAAGTTTCATAGCAGAGTAATGCAAGTATTGCAAGATTTGGGCTTCACCATTCATGACCAGATACACGGGCAAATGTTGGCACAGGCCTTTGTGCATGGACTGAGACAGCCAATCAGGAAACCACTGATAGTGGCTAGGCCTGAGAACAGGTCAATGGCAGTGGACTGACCCAGCAAAATGGTTTATATGCGCCTAGGAGACTGTTTATTGCCAATTGTCACCAAAACTGCCGCCATTATAGCGCCACAAAGAGTGCGAAGAAGGAAACGGGTGCTGTGCTGCTGAGAACGCCGGAAGGGAAGCCAGAGGTGAAGACGCTGCAAAGTGCCAAGCGACACACCGGAAGAACCGCTGCAGACGCCGGAGAGGAGACACCGACCTCAATAAGGTTAGCAAAGGGAAGAAGTGATGGCAGATGCAGCCGCAGCCCCTGTAATGCCCCAAGACCTTGGGTTGGATGCAGCCGCCAGTCTCATGGCACCCCCGGGCCTCAACACTGATGCACCTGCAGGCCCCATCTTACCACCGCAGCTTTAATCAGCAGGCCGGACCCCGCTGCCGCTACAGTGCCCATCATGCCGTTGTCCACAGTAGCCAAATAGATTGAGTCCCAACCAGGGGTGCAGAAGACAGCCCCTCTCATGGTGACCACTGACCTGGAAGCTCAACCACCCTACAAAGACAGAAGAAGTGTCAAGTGTTACATCTGTGGCAAGTTTGGCCATTTCCGGAACCAGTGCAAAGCACCCATACAACCCAAGAGTTGGTCCAGAGAAACAGGTCAAGGAAGAAGTGCAGAAAGCAGTGAAGTACCCCGTCCATAGGACAGAGGCAAGCAAGGCACTTCCGCAAGACACTACGCTCCTGACATGTAAAACCCCATCTGCAGGACCAATACCTCAAATTACCCTGAAAGTGGATGGCGTTGTCAGATTTTTTCTTCTGCACACTGGTGGAGCCAGAAGTGTGATGAGACCTGTGGAACTCACTGATCCCACCTGCCTATCAGAATCCTCTGAGTCTTGCATGGGCATTGATGGTCAAGTCAGACATTCTCAGCTTACAAAGCCACTGAGCGTGTGCACTCAGCCAGGACACTCTATCCTGTCCCAGTTTGTGGTGTCAAGGACCTGCCACTCAACCTGTTGGGAGCGGACCTACTGCAGAAGCTGAAGTCAACCACAGTGTTCCAGGAAAATGGGTTCATGACACTTTCTTCATCCCTGACCCAAGAAGAGTCATGCTGGTGGCCCTACAAGAACCTTAAACAACCAATGAGGCCTACCCAAGGAGGTACTGGACGTAGTACCAGAAAGTCTATGGTCTAAGGGACCCCAGGACGTGAGAAAACCTCAAGTTTCCCCAGTACGGGTGTCACTCAAGCCAGGTACCCCGTACCCTCGTAAGGCCCAGGCCAGGCTTAGAGTCAAGCTGCCTCTGACCAACTGAAGGTCTACCTGGAAATAGGAATCATTGTTCCTTGCACATTGCCTTGCAATACCCCGCTTTTCCCAGTCAAGAAAAAGTCTGTAAAAGGAGAGCCAGCCAAGTTCAGAATGGTATATGACCTGAGAGCTGTGAATGACGCCATGGTATTTGAAACTCCAATTGTGCCGAATCCCCACACTCTGCTCTCAAATGTGCCTGCCACAGCAAAAGTGTTCACAGTGACCGACCTGGCTAATGTTTTCTTCAGTGTTCCCCTTCACCCGGATGACCAGTACCTGTTTGCCTTAACGCACCAGGGGGTACACAACACATGGACAGTGATGCCACAGTGGGCCCAGAACAGCCCTTCACAGTTCACCAAAGCAATGTCCACAGTCCTCACCAACTGGGTCACAGAACATGCAGAAGTAACCCTGCTACAATACGTGGACGATCTACTCCTTTGTGCAGTTGGCTTTGACACGTGTAAAGCCCATTTCTTGTATCTCCTACTCTACCTGGCGGAGCAGCATTGCAAAGTCTCAAAGAACAAAGTCCAGTGGTGTCTGAAGTGAGTTACATTCTAGAGACACTGTATTGCTCACCAGGCGAAACACCTGACAGATCACCGGAAGACCACAGTGGAGAAGATGGTTCCTCCAACTCCAAAGGTGCTACAAGCCTTCCTTGGTCTAGTTTCGTATTGCAGAGCCTGGATCCCTGATGCTTCAGTCCTAATGCATCCTCTGTGTGAATACGTCAGCGTGACCCCCGTTCCTCCTGACAGATGCAGCCTTCAGCTCGTTCAAGAAGATAAAAGGCTCTGTAGTCTCAGCGCCAGCACTAGGCCTACCTGACTACGAGAAGCCATTCCGTCTCTACTCGATGGAAAAAGAAGGCCTTGCTACTGGAGTCCTGACGCAGCTTCAGGGGGGAAAGCAGAGACCTTTGGACTACTTTTCAGCTCGCCTGGATCCAGTTGCAAGGGGAGCCTCTTCCTCCCGCATGAGAGCAGCAGTTGTAGCCCACACCCTCCTGGACAAGACTGCTGACATCATTCTTAGATATCCATTGAAAATCCTGGCTCCGCATGACATCTCAGCAATCCTCAACCAAACCCAGCCAAAACATCTCTCCACCGCCAGGCATCTTCGCCTCCAGTACTCTCTACTCTTGCCCAACAATGCCACCATCTCCAGATGCACAGTCCTCAACCCGTCCACTCTACTCCCACTCCCAAGGTGGGATACAGATATGGACCCTCAGATAAAAATTCTGATCAAATTCTGCATGATACCTTCTGGACAGGTAACAGCAGGACTACCCAAGGTGGCAGAAGAGCCACTGACCAACCCAGAGTTGATCCTCTATGTGGATGGCTCCAGATTTGCAGATGATGAAGGAAGATTCCACACGGGATGTGCAGTGACCAGCAATCAAGAGATCCTGTGGTCCAGAAGTCTGCCGCCTAGTCTGTCAGCCCAGGAAGCAGAACTGATAGCGCTGACGAAGGCCTACCAGATGGCAGACGACAAGACTGCGGAAATGTACACCGATTCGAGGTACTCGCATGGCATAGCACATGACTTTGGACCCATCTGGGCTGCAAGGGACTTCATCACAGCAAGCAGAACAACCGTGAAGCATTATGGAGCCATTAAGGACCTGCTGAACGCACTTCAACTTTCAAAAAATGGTGGCAGTACTAAAAGTCAAAGCGCATGGAAAACTAAACACAGTAGAGGCCCGAGGCAACAACTTGGCGGATATGGCAGCCAAAGAAGCCGTCAAAGGAAGACAATATGGAGAAGTGGGAGAGGTCGTAGAGCCGGACGGATACAACATGACGACTGAAGACAAGAAACCTGACAAAATGAAGTCCTGGGATCAGTTCAAAAAGCTGCAGGAGCAAGCCCCAAAGGACAAGAAGGAATGCTGGATGCGGAAGGGAGCAACACATGAAGAAGGAAGGGTATACGCAATGGACTACAAACCCTGTTTACCCCGAAGCATGTACCCTATGGTGGTCCAGTGGGCACATGGGCCCACACACAGATTAAAGACACAGATGAATGATCTGATTGGTGCTTACTGGTTCACTCCAGGGATCTCCACCCTAACAGCCAAGTTCACTGGCAGCTGTCTGACCTGCAGCAAATGCAACCCTGGAAGAATGGAGAAAGTTCCCACACATCGTCTTGCCAGACCACTGTACCCCTTCCAGAGGGTCCAGATAGACCACATCCAAATGCCGCCAAGTGGAGGATTCAAATATGCCCTTGTGGTCATGGACGTGTTCTCAGGATGGCCAGCTTTCCCAGTGAGGAACCAGTCAGCAAAGACTATTGCAAAGAAGCTACTCTCAGAGATGAGATATGCAGCTATGAGGTCCCAGAAGCGATAGAGAGTGAGCAGGGACCCACATTCACAGCAAATCTCACACGGGAGATCTGGTCAGCAGTAGGGTCAGACTTAGGCCTACACACTCCTTACAATCCCCAGAGTAGCGAGAAAGTGGAAAGACTGAATGGGACACTTAAGAACAAGATGTTGAAAGTTGCCCAAGAGGCAAACAAACCATAGCATGAGACACTCCCAATCACACTACTTAGTGTTAGGCACACTTCCAGAGGCCCAGAAAAAGCTGTCACCATATGAAATTTTGTTTGGGTCTAGTCCCAGGTTAGGGGTATCCTTTCCCTCAGCAGCTGATTATGCAATATCATACTCTGTCTGCTTATGTAATTGAACTCACCAAGAAACTTGCTAACGTCCATTCTCGAGTTTTTTCTTCATTGCCAGATCCAGATTCAGTGTCCGGTATGCACTCCTTGAAGCCAGGAGACTGGGTGTTGGTGAAAAAGTTTGTAAGGAGAACACCACTCGATCCCAGATTTGATGGTCCTGTTCAAGTGCCGCTGATGACACCAACCTCTGTGAAACTGGAGGGAAGACCCACTTGGATCCACTCATTGTATTGCAAGAAAGCTCCCCTACCAGAAGATGACACCCTAGCCAGAATGATGTTGTGGATGCCCTGCCTGACCGAATAGATGACCTACCTGATAAATAATACACACCGCTCACTACACATGCTGTTGACTAAGAGACTGATTGCAATGAACCCCCGTTAGGGACAGATCTCCTGACCGCCCATTTGCAAAAAGTCTGTACAGAGTGGGGCGTAGGCGCTAGGCTTGCGTCAGTTCACCGGCAGCACAAAAGAGTTGCAGCGCTTTGGGACAGGAGGCTAGGATTAGGGCAAGTGATATCTAAGGGGGGCTTGTGATAGAAATATATATATCATATAGATCTCACTTGCATGTATACTCCTTTAAATCATATATACTTACATAAAGATATATATATATATCTATATACTCAGCTAGTTTATAATCAATTGCTCAACTTAACCACATGAGCTAGGCCAGATGGTTCTTGGTACTTTCCAGTATGTTTCAGACACCTAAAAACGGGAAGTTAGGCCAGATGTTCCAAACTAATGTCTAAGAATGTTGCTGAATAGCAGGATAAGGGTGACAGCTATTTCCAAGAGTGCTAAATCAGCTTGTTGCTAGGTAGACTCCAGTCAGAATATGCCATGTACTCAGTTAAATACATTATGTACTCAGTCAGCCAATGGAATAATAGCTAGACAATATGGTAATTAACTAACCACCCCTAACAACCCCTAACCACTCCTTTCTATATGCAATTATAAAACTATGTATGTACAATAAATGATCAGTATTGATGGAATGTTATTGACACAATGTTGTGCAGTCTCATTCTTGATGAGTGCTCAAAATACTCAGTCTTATTGGGAGCGGCAGCAGCACACACAGGGATAAATTTATCCAATCCAAATTTCCATGACATATGCATATGCAAGGGAGTCACCTAGAAATAGGATCAAAAGCTCCCCCTTGTGGCCTGGAGTGTGAATATGTTGTGTGCATTGTGGTTACCTGATAAAAGATATCCTTCATCGCTTCCAAGCGTAACATCACTCTCCCCGTGAGGAAAGCAATGCTACTGTGACAACCAGGACCCTATCACTTTAAGGCTTACAAACGGCGACTACCCCTACGGGTATACTGCTTCAGGTCCGAATCTTCAACACAATCTGGCATATTAGATACACTCCTAACTAACGTTTCTAACACTATCAAGTACTATCATTTTATTAAAGTGCAACTAATCAACATTCCCTTTAAAGGTGCAAACATTTTTCAAGTCTTTCAGCATTTTTCTTTCACTTCTTAACTAGAGCAAACATTATGGCTACCCTAAAGTGCAACATATTTAACTCTTTATACTGAGGTAACATATTTAAAGGTGCAATTTATCATTCAAGTAAATCAATCACATTTGTATTGCAAACAACAGTCACAATATGGGGGGATCCGTTTTCCACTAACCCTCAACGCAGGCCTTAGGCGGGCTATAAGGCATATCCTCAGACCCTTGTTTTTCTGCACGCCAAACGGGTTTTTCTTCAGGTCTAAATGTAAACAGATTATCAATTAAGGCAACATTAGAACAGTTCCTTTAAGAGCTCTATGTAAAACCAGTAGAAAGCACCTTAAGAGGTGCAAACTATTTACAATAAAGTTTTTGATCATGCACAGTTCATGATCTCACTGTCTTTAAACAAATGATCCCTTTGAACGGAAATCTGATCAGGTTAAACGAACTTTTAGGCTGTGTGCACACGTTGCAGTTTTTACACGTTTTTTGCTATAAAAACGTGATAAAAACGCATAAAAACGCATACATATGCATCCTATCATTTAGAATGCATATTGCAATTTTTGTGCACATGATGCTTTTTTTTCCGCGAAAAAAACACGTCGCTGTGAAAAACGCAGCATGTTCATTAATTTTGCGGGGGGGGTTTTCGAGTTTTTCCCGCTATATAATGCATTGGGAAAGCTCCGGAAAAAAGCAAAAAAAAAAAGGCGCTAAAAACGTGAAAAAAAACGCATGCAGTTTTTTTGCAGAAAATGTCCGGTTTTCTTCAGGAATTTTCTGCAAGAAAGTCTTAGATGTGCACATAGCCTCAAACTGGAACAACTAAGGAATAATCCAACAGGGTTAAATCAACTATTCAGAGTCATATTCAAACTTGCAAGCAAAACTGTTTATCTCCTTTGCCAGGGTAGCTCTGGATGGTGGCTACTGTTTCCTGACTGGGAAAAGCTTTCTGCAAATGTCACAACAGGTGACTCAAATGGTTTTAGTTCAGTATCTGGGATCTGATGGCTCTGCGTATCTCTTTTCTCATACTTTGCTTGCTGGGCCAGGGATTGCTGTTTCCCCATACCAGAGTCATGGTCCCAGGGAACGTTGTAATGGACCCAACCAGGTCGGAGGGCTGATGGTGCTGGGAAATGGCCTATCAGTGACTCATCGGCCAGCAGCGTGGCACAGTCGGTGGCCGCGGTAAGGTCAGTCACTGGAGCGGGGTTAGTAGCTGGGGCAGGAGCAGTCGCTGGAGCGGGGTCGGTCACCGGGGCAGGGTCGTTCTTCATACTTGCTTCAGATGCGGTTCCTCTGGTGCCGATCTGCTCCTCTGCTGGGGTCAGGATCACTTGTTGCGGTGCCTGGTTAGCGGGCTGCAGGGCCTTGTGCTACGGCATTGTCATCTTCGTTTGCAGCATCTCGCTTTCTGGCGGTGTCTTACTTTCTGGCTCCTTCGGGGTTGTGAGCGCTGTTGGTAAGTTTTGTCGCTGTGCGGTCATCTTTTTGATCAGGGACTCCTTCCGTGTGCTCACCGCTGTCATCTGGGCCCACAGGAGTCGTCGGGCCAGCTCCTCCACTTGTGCCCCCAGGAAATCCGGATCCTCCGGCAGCTTGTAGACTCCGCGTCTAGCGGTATACATGCCTTTACCCGACTCTCTTACAGTACCTCTCTCCGCATATAACGACTGCATCTCCCCTTCATAGATTTATTCTGGCCCGCTGACTTCCGGGCACATTCATCATATCTATTCCGTATACGTAACTGAAGAAGGTTCATGTTGAACCGAAATGTTTTGAGTATACTGCAAAATAAAATTCTTCTGTTCAAGCATCCCAAGTTGAGTGCTATGTTCTATGTTGATTTAGTATATGGCGTGGGAGCTTAACGATAGCACTACTTAGTAGCTGTGCTCACGGTGTTGTTTCACAGTCTGTAAAAAGAGGGCTCTTTTTGGTCTGTTAAAAAAGCGTGTACAGATTTTGTGACTGTATGTATCACTCTTTTACAGTTCACAGTGTATGTAGCTCATGTCTACATATTGGATTTGTGGTCTGTGGACATATATCATATATAATCTTTATGATTTATTATGGTCATATAATGTATCCGGAATAAAAGTTGGCTGAGATTTTTTAAGAAGCGGTCCAGAAAAAAAATCAAGTAGGTAATCCTGGAACAGGATATCAAGTACACTAGAGGTTAAAGCTTATAGATTGTAAGCTTTAAGCAGGGCCCTCACTCCTCTTATAACTGATAAACAACTATGTGTTACTCGGTAATATCTTTATTCCCTGTACATGTCCCCACTTATTTGTAAAATGCTGCGGAATATGTTGATGCTACATAAATAAAATGATTAACGAAAAATGAGTGAATGCTGCTGAATACAATCCTGAAAATGTAATGTGCAGTGTGAACACTAGATGGCACATGGAATCAAGGCCTGAGGACTAATGTTTCTTCAGACTTTTAAGTACTGCTGTCAAATAGTATTATTGGGATTGTCTAGTAAAAGAGAAGAATAACATGGTACAGTGTGAGGAATAACCATATTTGGGACCTCAGAGCCCCATCCTTTTTGTTCAGAACATTAACAGATCTGCAGAAAATAATCTTCTCCAGCTATGTACAGTAGATACTCTTTATGTTTGTTTAATGATTTAGTTATAATTTCTTAATACGTTGTCTTACCGCCGCGGCAATATCTATTTTATGCCATATTCCTTGGCCATAATAAAACCAAGGCCAGCAAACCTATGTTTGTATGATGGGCAACCAGTAAAGTGCCACGAAGCACAGTATTTCAACCAAAAAAACAACAGAGTGTGAGGCACGATATCTTTGGAAAATGTTTTTTTTTATCTGATATAGAATGTTTATACAGGGTGGGCCATTTATATGGATACATCTAAATAAAATGGGAATGGTTGGTGATATCAACTTCCTGTTTGTGGCACATTAGTATATGGGAGGGAGAAAACGTTTCAAGATGGGTGGTGACCATGGCAGCCATTTTGTAGTCGGTCATTTTGGATGCAACTTTATAAATGGACCACCCAGGTGTATCCATATAAGTGGCCCACCCTGTAGAATATATTGTATATAGATACATACAATACAGTGACATGTAAAAGTTTGTGCTTCCTATACACAGAATGAGCCCCCACATAGCCTTCTATATACAGTATGAGCCCCTAACATAGCCTCCTATATACAGCATAATCCTCCACATAGCCTCCATGTATAGTGTGAACCACACAGAGCTTCCCCTCCTATATGCAGCGCGTGCCTCATATAGCCTCCATATATACAGCATGAGCTCCATATAGCCTCCTATACACAGTGTGAGCCCAACATAGCACCCTTATATACAGTGAGCCCTACACAGCTTCCCCTATATACAGCATGAGCCCCACATAGCCTCTCATGTACAGCGTGAGCCCCGGATAGCCTCTGATAAACAGCATGAGCCCCATGTCCTCCTATACACAGTGTGAGCCTCACACAGCCTCCTTATATACAGCCGGCGGTCCTGTCATCCACCAATATATACACCGCTGTCTGCATTCTGAGGTAAAAGTGACAGCAGGTGGTGGTGGATGGGCGGCAGACAGGGAAGGGCATAATGCAGTCCAAGGGCCACTGTTTCAGCACTTCATATGTGGCCCGCAGGCCGCAATTTGCCAAGGTCTGGTTTAACACTATGGTCAGGGGTTCACAGCCATTGCATGCAACTTCCTTTGGTACATGTTCACCTCTCTTATGCATGACTATTGCCTGTGCTTATAGGTGAGGTAGTATATGTTACAAGTATTTTGTGCAACTGCAGAATATTCTGAGGGCAATGAGTTGCTCTTTATAAGGTTTCCTCACTTTGTGAACCTACATTATTGTAAGGTATATAAATATGTGACACAAAAGAACAGGGCCTGGAAATAGAACCTACAGTGGCATGTAAAAGTTTGGGCACCCCTGGTCAAAATTACTGTTATTGTGAACAGTGAAGCAAATTGAAGATGAAATGATCTCTAAAAGGCCTAAAGTTAAAGATGACATATTTCCTTTGCATTTTAGGCCATAAAATATATGTTTTAAAAATTACAACAAGGAAAATTAGCTGATGCAAAAGTTTGGGCACCCTTGGAGATTTGTGCGCTCACATAACTTTGACTAAGGTTTCAGATCTTAATTAGCCTCATAGGGTTATGGCTTGTTTACTATCATCATTAAGAAAGGTCAGGTGATGCAAATTTCCCAGCTTTATAAAAAAAAAAACCAGCCTCCTCCATCATTTAAAAAAAAAACAACAGCCATGCATACTTCTAAAGAGCTGCCTAGCACTCTGAAAATGAAAATGGTGGAGGCATTGCCCTTTCCTCAGTTCGAGATGTTATTAAAAAATGTCAGTTAACAGGAACAGTGTAGGTCAAGATAAGGTCTGGAAGACCAAGCAAAATGTCAGTGAGAGCTGCTCATAGGATTGCTAGAGAGGCAAATCAGAAATCCTGCTTGACTGCAAAAAAACTTCAGAAAGATTTAGCAGACTCTGAGGTTGTGGTGCCTTGTTCTATTGTTCAGAGACACCTACACAAATATGGTCTTCATGGTAAAGTCATCAGAATAAACATCTACTGCCTTACCATACAATTTTGTGTTAGAAGTATGCAAAAGAACATATAAACAAGGCTGGGACATTTTGGAAACAAGTCTTGTGGACCAATGAGGTTAAAATAAAACTCTTTGGCCTCAATGATCAAAGGTATGTGTGGGGAAAAAGGGCACAGAATTTCAGGAAAAAAACATCTCGCCAACCATTAAGCATCAATTGAGCTTTGGGGTTGTGTTGCAGCTAATGGCACAGGGAACATTTCATGGGTAGAGGGAAGAGTGGATTCAAAGAAATTTCAAAACATTCTTGATGCAAACATAACACATCTGTAAAAAAAAGTCGTAAGTTGAAAAGAGGACTGCTTCTACGAATAGATAATGATCCTAAACACACGTCAAAATCCACAGTGGACTACCTCAAAAGGCGCAAGCTGAAGGTTTTACAATTGCCTTCACAGTCCCCTGATCTGAGCATAATTGAAAATCTGTGGCTAGACCTCACAATATTAGTGCGTGCAAGACAACCCAGGAATTTCACAGAAATGGAAGAATGTTCTAAAGGAAGAATATATGAAAATCCCTCAAACAAGAATTAATTGAAAGGATCTTTACAAACTGTGATACTTCAAAAAGGAGTGCTAGGTATTAACAATGCAGGGTGCCCAAACTTTTGCAATGGCCCATTTACCTTTTTGTAATTTTTAAAATGCAAAATATGAAAATATATCTTTTTGCCTAAAATACAAAAGGTATTATATTTAACTTTAGACCTTTTAGAGATCATTTCATTTTCAACTTGCCTAACTGTTCACAATAACAGTAATTTTGACCAGAGGTGCGAAAACTTTTACATGCCACTGTGTATATAGCATTGGAAACATCATCACTGCATGAATACAGCACCAGAACCATCATCAGTATGAGAATACAGCATCAGAAACTTAGTACAGTGATAAATTGCAATGTCAGGCCAATTGTATTGCATGAATCTGCAACTGCCCATTAGCAATATAAAGGAGATAGTGTTGGTCTCCTTAAGAATAGTCTGAGTGAAATGGTGGATGAGGATGAGGAAAAAGCCAATATGCTAAATTACTTTTTTTTCATCAGTATTTACACAAGAAAATCCCATGATGGACAACTTGATCAGTGATAACAAAAAATCCCAATTAAATGTCACCTGCTTAACTAAGCAGGAAGTACAGCGGCGTCTAAAAATCACTAAAATTGACAAATCTCTGTGCCCGGATGGAATACACCCCCGAGTACTGCAGGAATTAAGTACAGTCATTGATAGACCATTATTTTTAATCTTTAAAGACTCCATAATAGCAGGGTCTAAACCACAGGACAGGCGTATAGCAAATGTGGTGCCAGTATTCAAAAAGGGGACAAAAACAGAACTAGGAAATTATAGGCCAGTAAGCTTAACCTCTACTGTGGGTAAAATCCTGGACGGTATGCTAAGAGATGCTATGCTGGAGTATCTGAAGAGGAATAACCTCATGACCCAGTATCAGCACGGGTTTACTAGGGACCGATCCAGTCAAACTAATCTGATAAGCTTCTATGTAGAGGTAAGTTCCAGACTGGACAAAGGATGAGAACAATGGGAATAGGTGAAAATAAGTGTAAATGGGTTAAGAACTGGCTCAGGGATAGGAAACAAAGGGTGGTTATTAATGGAGCACACTCATACTGGGTCGCGGTTAGCAGTGGGGTACCGCAGCGGTCGGTGTTGGGCCCGCTTCTTTTTAACATATTTATTAATGACCTTGTAGGGGGAATGCAAAGTAGAATTTTAATATTTGCAGATGACACTAAACTCTGCAGGGTAATCAATACAGGGGAGGACAATTTTATATTACAGGGTGATTTATGTAAACTAGAGGTTTGGACTGATAAATGGCAAATGAGCTTTAATGGTGATAAATGTAAGGTCATGTACTTGGGCAGAAGAAATTAGATGTATAATTATGTGCTTAATTGTAAAACACTGGGCAAAACTGTCACTGAAAAAGACCTGGGGGTATGGGTAGATGACAAACTCACATTTAATGGCAGTGTCAGGCAGCTGCTACAAAGGCAAATGAAATAATAGGGTGCATTAAAAGAGGCATAGACAGGGTGAACTGAGCAGGGTGGCAGAGAGGTCAATGCCCCCTAGGCCACTCCCCCAGCAGCTGTACAGGGCCGACAGCTGACACAGCCACCCGCATCACAGTTCTATAATGCCGGGGCCGGGAGCTGTGCCTGGCTGTCTAACTTTGACGGCTGGGCAGCTCCCGCTCCCTCCATGTACAGAGAGTCCTTCCAAGCCAGGTGTCGGGC
The DNA here is from genome assembly GCF_051348905.1 of Ranitomeya variabilis. NCBI lineage: Eukaryota > Metazoa > Chordata > Amphibia > Anura > Dendrobatidae > Ranitomeya > Ranitomeya variabilis. Next base: position 130,700,693 of record NC_135235.1, on the reverse strand, counting down.
GTGCGCACACGCGCTGACATGTACCGGACGCTGAAAGCAGAGAGGTGCTGCTAGGGAGCGACTGTGAGGTAAGTATGGAAAACTTTTTTTTTTATAAAATGAATTCAGTGGGTGAGGGTAACTGCAAGTTATGAAGTAGGGGGGTGTATGGGGGACTGCACATAATGGAGTTTGGCTTGGGGATAAAGTAGACTACGCATGATGGAGTGGTGGAGGGGGTAAATGGGGCTGCACATGATGAAGTGAGGGGAGTGGGGCTGCACATGATGAAATGGGGGGAGCGTGGACCTGTACATGATGGAGTGGGGATGCACATGATGGAGTGGGGCTGCCTGAACATGATGGAGTGGAGGGAGTGGGGCTGCACATGATGGAGTGCGGGGAGTAAGGGGGATTGCACATGATGAAGTGGGGATGTGGGGCTGCACATGATGTAGTGGGGGGAGTGGGGCTGCACATGATGAAGTGGGGCTGCCTACACATGATGGAGTGGGGCTGCACATGATGGAGTGGGGCTACACATGATGGAGTGGGGCTGCACATGAAGGGGTGGTTCTGCACATGATGAAGTGGAGGGAATTGGGTTGTACATGATGAAGGTCGAGTGTGGCTGCACATGAAATGTGGGGTAAAGGGGACTGCACATGATGAAGTGGGGGGAGTAAGGGGGATTGCACATGATAAAGTGGAGGATGTGGGGCTGCCCTTGATGAAGTGGGGGGAGTGGTGCTGCACATGATGAAGTGAGGCTGCCTGCACATGATGGAGTGGGGCTGTGCATGATGGAGTGGGGGTAGTGGAGCTGCACATAATGGAGTGGGGCTGCACATGATGAAGTGGAGGGAGTCGGGTTGTACATGATGAAGGGGTAGTGGGGCTGCACATGAAGTGTGGGGTAAAGGGGACTGCACATGATGAAGAGGGAGTGGGGCTGCACACGAAGTGGAGGGTAAGGGGGACTGCACATGATGAAGTGGGGGGAGTAAGGGGGATTGCACATGATAAATGGTGAGAGTGGGGCTGCACATGATGAAGTGGGGGGTAAGGGGGACTGCACATGATGTGGGGGTAAGGGGCACTGCACATTATGACTGAAGGGTAAGGGGGACGGCACATGATGAAGGGGAGTGGGGCTGCACAAGAAAGTGGGGGGTAAGGGGGGCTGCACATGATGAAGTAGGGGGTAAGGGGGACTGCACATGATAAAGTGGGTTAGTAAGGAGGACTGCACATGATAAAGTGGGGGGGAAGGAGAGTGCACATGACAAAGTGTCTGAGGGGGTACTGTACATGATGAAATGGAAGGGGGATAGGGGGCTGCAAATGATGGGGCACTGTAGATGAAGTGAGGGAGTGATAGGGGACTGCAATCGATGAAGTAAGGGGACTTCAAATTAAAATGTGGGGACTGCAAATTATGAAGTGGGGGAGAGGACAGGGGACGGCAAATGATGAATTCAGTGTGAGTGACGGGGCACAGCAATTTAATTGAAGGTGGTGGTGGGGAAAGCAAATGATGAATTAAAGGTGGGGGCTGGGGAGAGCAAATGTTGATCTAGGGGGAGAACAAATAGTGAATTTTAAGGGAGTAAATGATGTATTGAATATGGGGTAGAGCAGTTGATAATGAATAGAGGGTGGGAGAGAAAGACATGACAAGGAATTGGGGCGGGAGGGGCATGTAAATATAAAGAATCGGGGTTAGGGCTAGAGCGGGAGGTACATAGTGGGGGTGTTGAGGATGAAGTGACTGGTAATGAATTGAGTGAAAGGAGTACAGGTGCGAATTAATTTATGTACTAAATGGGGAAAATGGCTATTTATAGTTAGTGGGTGCACAGTGTTGGATTATAATTTATATTTGGAATGGTGGGTTGCATAATAACCAATTATATATTGATTTAGGTGCACCTCTGTATTCAGATGTGTAGTGTAGAAGAAAGGGAAAAAGTGGGGACTGCGCTCTGGAAGTGGTGCTCTAGGTAACTGTGTTATTTTATGCAAAGACGAGTCCTGTCTGGAAGAAGTGATGGCTGTCTGTGCTGAATGAAAAAGAAAAGCAAAGATGAAGGACTTCAACTAGAGACGTCACTAGTGAGTCAGTGTGTTTCCTGTACACTGACACTATACACAGTATACCATATACAGAGCTCCTGTGTATAATGTCACTGGCAGTGGTGATCACAGTATAACCTGTACACTGATACTATATACAGAGCTCCCGTGTACATTATCATCGGTAATCATTGTATTACCTGTACACTGACACTTTATACAGAGCTCCTGTGCATAATGTCACTGGTGATCACTGTATTACCTGTACACTGACACTATATACAGAGCTCCTGTGTATAATGTCACTGGTGATCCCTGTATTACCTATACACTGACACTATATACAAAGCTCCTGTATATAATGTCACTGGTGATCACTGTATTACCTGTACACTGACAATATATACAGAGCTCCTGTGTACATTATCATCCATTATCATCCGTGATCACTGTATTACCTGTACACTGACACTATGTACAGTTCTCCTGTGTACATTATCATTGGTGATCACTGTATTACATTATTACATTATTACAATGGCACTCAGTATTGTGTTTTGATTTTTTTTAATTAATGATCAGTATTGTAGTATTCAGTCACTATGGTTATGGTGTGGTTCTATTTGTTCCTTGTATGTGGTATTATTCGATCACTATGTGGTGGTAATGTGGTCTGGCCAAGGTGTAGCGGTATTTGTTCCTTGTATGTGGTATTATTCGATCACTATGTGGTGGTAATATGTGGTCTGGTCATGGTGTGACGATATTTGTCCCTTGTATGTGGTATTAATGGTTGTTTTAAAAAAAATGTAAATGTACAGCACAGATCAAAAGCTTGGACACACCATCTCATTTAAAGATTTTTCTGAATTTTCATGACTATGAAAATTGTTCATTCACACTGAAGGTATCAAAACTATCAATTAACACATGTGGAATTATATACTTAACAAAGAAGTGTGAAACAACTGAAATAATGTCTTATATTCTAGGTTCTTCAAAGTAGCCACCTTTTGCTTTGATGACTGCTTTGCACACTCTTGGCATTCTCTTCATGAGCTTCAAGAGGTAGTCACTGGGAATGGTCTTCCAACAATCTTGAATGAGTTCCCAGAGATGCTTAGCACTTGTTGGCCCTTTTGCCTTCACTCTGCGGTCCAGCTCACCCCAAACCATCTCGATTGGGTTCAGGTCTGGTGACTGTGGAGACCAGGTCATCTGGCGTAGCACCCTGTCATGATCTCCATGGCCAGAGAACTAGCATAAGCCTCTATAGGAACAAGCTCTTGGAAGATGTAACTGTACTGACCATGAACTAAACCTACCGCATCATCTAGAAGTAGCCAGGTAGCATGTCCTACTTTTTATCCCTATATGCCCAGCGCCGGCCGGAGAACTAAATAATGCTAGCAGAGGGAAATATAAGACCTGACTCACCTCTAGAGAAATGCCCAAAAGGAGACAGAAGCCCCCCACATATATTGGCGGTGATATGAGATGAAACAACAAACGCAGCAGGAAAATAGTTTTAGCAAATTTGAGGTCCGCTTTCTAGATAGCAGAAGACAGAAAGCATACTTTCATGGTCAGTAGAAAACCCTAACAAAACACATCCAGAAATTACTTTAGGACTCTGGCATTAACTCATAATACCAGAGTGGCAATTCCTGATCAACAAGAGCTTTCCAGACACAGTAACGAAACTGCAGCTGTGAACTGGAACCAAAATACAAAAACAAAACATGGACGAATGTCCAACTTATCTAGTAGATGTCTGGGAGCAGGAACAAGCACAGAGAGGCTTCTGATAAAATTGTTGACCGGCAAGCATCTAACAGAGAAGCCAGGTTATATAGCGACACCCAGATCTAATCAGAACAGGTGAACAGGGAAGATGATGTCACAAGTTCAATTCCACCAGTAGCCACCGGGGGAGCCCAGAATCCAAATTCACAACAGTACCCCCCCCTCAAGGAGGGGGCACCGAACCCTCACCAGAACCACCAGGGCGATCAGGATGGGCCCTATGAAAGGCACGAACCAGATCAGAGGCATGAACATCAGATGCAGTGACCCAAGAATTATCCTCCTGGCCGTATCCCTTCCACTTGACCAGATACTGGAGTCTCCGTCTGGAAACACGGGAGTCTAGGATTTTTTCCACAACGTACTCCAACTCACCCTCAACCAACACCGGAGCAGGAGGCTCAACGGAAGGCACAACCGGTGCCTCATACCTGCGCAATAACGACCGATGAAAAACGTTATGAATAGAAAAGGATGCAGGGAGGTCCAAACGGAAGGAAACAGGGTTAAGAATCTCCAATATTTTATACGGACCGATGAACCGAGGCTTAAACTTAGGAGATGAGACCCTCATAGGGACAAAACGAGAAGACAACCACACCAAATCTCCAACACAAAGCCGAGGACCAACACGACGGTGACGGTTGGCAAAAAGCTGAGTCTTCTCCTGGGACAACTTTAAATTGTCCATCACCTGCCCCCAGATATGATGCAATCTCTCCACCACCGCATCCACTCCAGGACAATCCGAGGATTCCATCTGACCGGAGGAAAATCGAGGATGGAACCCCGAATTACAGAAAAACGGGGAAACCAAGGTGGCAGAGCTGGCCCGATTATTGAGGGCGAACTCCGCCAATGGCAAAAAAGCAACCCAATCATCCTGGTCAGCAGACACAAAACACCTCAGATATGTCTCCAGGGTCTGATTAGTCCGCTCGGTCTGGCCATTAGTCTGAGGGTGAAAAGCAGACGAAAAAGACAAATCTATGCCCATCCTAGCACAAAATGCCCGCCAAAATCTAGACACAAATTGGGTTCCTCTGTCAGAAACGATATTCTCAGGAATACCATGCAAACGAACAACATTTTGAAAAAACAGGGGCACCAACTCGGAAGAAGAAGGCAATTTGGGCAGGGGAACCAAATGAACCATCTTAGAAAAACGGTCACACACCACCCAGATGACAGACATCTTCTGAGAAACAGGCAGATCTGAAATAAAATCCATCGAGATGTGTGTCCAAGGCCTCTTAGGAATAGGCAAGGGCAACAATAATCCACTAGCCCGAGAACAACAAGGCTTGGCCCGAGCACAAACGTCACAAGACTGCACAAAGCCTCGCACATCTCGTGACAGGGAAGGCCACCAGAAGGATCTTGCCACCAAATCCCTGGTACCAAAAATTCCAGGATGACCTGCCAACGCAGAAGAATGCACCTCAGAGATGACTTTACTGGTCCAATCATCAGGAACAAACAGCCTATCAGGCGGACAACGATCCGGTCTATCCGCCTGAAACTCCTGCAAGGCCCGCCGCAGGTCTGGAGAAACAGCTGACAAGATAACTCCCTCCTTAAGAATACCTGTGGGGTCAGAGTTGCCAGGTGAATCAGGCTCAAAACTCCTAGAAAGGGCATCCGCCTTAACATTCTTAGAACCTGGTAGGTACGATACCACAAAATTAAACCGAGAAAAAAATAATGACCAGCGCGCCTGTCTAGGATTCAGGCGCCTGGCGGTCTCAAGATAAATCAAATTTTTGTGGTCAGTCAATACCACCACCTGATGTCTGGCCCCCTCGAGCCAATGGCGCCACTCCTCAAACGCCCACTTCATGGCCAAAAGCTCCCGATTCCCAACATCATAATTCCGCTCAGCGGGCGAAAATTTACGGGAAAAGAAGGCACAAGGCCTCATCACGGCGCAGTCAGAACTTTTCTGCGACAACACTGCCCCAGCTCCGATCTCAGAAGCGTCGACCTCAACCTGAAAAGGAAGAGTCACATCAGGCTGACGCAACACAGGGGCAGAAGAAAAACGGCGCTTAAGCTCCTGAAAGGCCTCCACAGCATCAGGGGACCAATTAGCAACATCAGCACCCTGTCTAGTCAAATCGGTCAATGGCTTAACGACATCCGAAAAACCAGAAATAAATCGACGATAAAAGTTGGCAAAGCCCAAAAATTTCTGAAGACTTTTAAGAGAAGAGGGCTGCGTCCAATCACAAATAGCTTGAACCTTGACAGGATCCATCTCAATGGAAGAGGGAGAAAAAATATATCCCAAAAAGGAAATTCTCTGAACCCCAAAAACGCACTTAGAACCCTTGACACACAGAGAATTAGACCGCAAAACCTGAAAAACCCTCTTAACTTGCCGGACATGAGAGTCCCAGTCATCCGAAAAAATCAGAATATCATCCAGATACACTATCATAAATTTATCCAAAAAATCGCGGAAAATATCATGCATAAAGGACTGGAAGACTGAAGGGGCATTAGAAAGACCAAAAGGCATCACCAAATACTCAAAGTGGCCCTCGGGCGTATTAAATGCGGTTTTCCACTCATCCCCCTGCCTGATCCGCACCAAATTATACGCCCCACGGAGATCAATCTTAGAGAACCACTTGGCCCCCTTTATGCGAGCAAACAAATCAGTCAGCAACGGCAATGGGTATTGATATTTAACCGTGATTTTATTCAAAAGCCGATAATCAATACATGGTCTCAAAGAGCCGTCTTTTTTTGACACAAAGAAAAAACCGGCTCCTAAGGGAGATGACGATGGACGAATATGTCCCTTTTCCAAGGACTCCTTTATATATTCTCGCATAGCAGTATGTTCAGGCACAGACAGATTAAATAAACGACCCTTTGGGTATTTACTACCCGGAATTAAATCTATAGCACAATCGCACTCACGGTGCGGAGGTAGTGAACCCAGCTTGGGTTCTTCAAAGACGTCACGATAATCAGACAGGAACTCAGGGATTTCAGAGGGAATAGATGATGAAATGGACACCAAAGGTACGTCCCCATGAGTCCCCTTACATCCCCAGCTCAACACAGACATAGCTCTCCAGTCAAGGACTGGGTTGTGAGACTGCAGCCATGGCAATCCCAGCACCAAATCCTCATGTAGATTATACAGCACTAGAAAACGAATAGTCTCCTGGTGATCCGGATTAATACACATAGTCACTTGTGTCCAGTATTGTGGTTTATTATTAGCCAATGGGGTGGAGTCAATCCCCTTCAGAGGAATAAGAGTTTCCAAAGGCTCTAAATCATACCCACAACGATTGGCAAAGGACCAATCCATAAGACTCAAAGCGGCGCCAGAGTCGATATAGGCGTCAGTAGTAATAGATGACAAAGAGCAAATCAGGGTCACAGACAAAATAAATTTAGACTGTAAAGTGCCAATGGAAACGGATTTATCAAGCTTTTTAGTACGCTTAGAGCACGCTGATATAACATGAGTAGAATCCCCACAATAGAAACACAACCCATTTTTCCGTCTAAAATTCTGCCGCTCGCTTCTGGACAGAATTCTATCACACTGCATGCTTTCTGGCGTCTTCTCAGTGGATACCGCCAGATGGTGCACAGGTTTGCGCTCCCGCAGACGCCTATCGATCTGAATGGCCATTGTCATGGACTCATTCAGACCTGCAGGCACAGGGAACCCCACCATAACATCCTTAATGGCATCAGAGAGACCCTCTCTGAAAGTAGCCGCCAAGGCACACTCATTCCACTGAGTAAGCACAGACCATTTACGGAATCTTTGGCAGTAAATTTCAGCTTCATCTTGCCCCTGCGATAGGGACATCAAAGTTTTTTCTGCCTGAAGTTCCAAATGAGGTTCCTCATACAGCAAGCCCAAGGCCAAAAAAAACGCATCCACATTGCGCAACGCAGGATCCCCTGGTGCCAATGCAAAAGCCCAGTCTTGAGGGTCGCCGCGGAGCAAGGAAATCACAATCCCAACCTGCTGTGCAGAGTCTCCAGCAGAACGAGATTTCAGGGACAAAAATAGCTTACAATTATTTCTAAAATTCTGAAAGCTAGATCTATTCCCTGAGAAGAATTCCGGCAAAGGAATTCTCGGCTCAGATACCGGAGCATGAATAATAAAATCTTGCAAATTTTGTACTTTCGTGGTGAGATTATTCAAACCTGCAGTTACACTCTGAAGATCCATTATTAACAGGTGAACACAAAGCCATTCAAAGATTATAAGGAGAGAGAAAAAAAAGAAAGACTGCAGCATAGACAGACTGGCAAGTGATCCAATTAAGAGCACAGAGGAAAAAAAAAAAAAAACTCTCAGCAGACTTCTTATTTCTCTCCTTTCTCAGCCAAGGATTTTAACCCTTTAGTGGGCCGGTCAAACTGTCATGATCTCCATGGCCAGAGAACTAGCATAAGCCTCTATAGGAACAAGCTCTTGGAAGATGTAACTGTACTGACCATGAACTAAACCTACCGCATCATCTAGAAGTAGCCAGGTAGCATGTCCTACTTTTTATCCCTATATGCCCAGCGCCGGCCGGAGAACTAAATAATGCTAGCAGAGGGAAATATAAGACCTGACTCACCTCTAGAGAAATGCCCAAAAGGAGACAGAAGCCCCCCACATATATTGGCGGTGATATGAGATGAAACAACAAACGCAGCAGGAAAATAGTTTTAGCAAATTTGAGGTCCGCTTTCTAGATAGCAGAAGACAGAAAGCATACTTTCATGGTCAGTAGAAAACCCTAACAAAACACATCCAGAAATTACTTTAGGACTCTGGCATTAACTCATAATACCAGAGTGGCAATTCCTGATCAACAAGAGCTTTCCAGACACAGTAACGAAACTGCAGCTGTGAACTGGAACCAAAATACAAAAACAAAACATGGACGAATGTCCAACTTATCTAGTAGATGTCTGGGAGCAGGAACAAGCACAGAGAGGCTTCTGATAAAATTGTTGACCGGCAAGCATCTAACAGAGAAGCCAGGTTATATAGCGACACCCAGATCTAATCAGAACAGGTGAACAGGGAAGATGATGTCACAAGTTCAATTCCACCAGTAGCCACCGGGGGAGCCCAGAATCCAAATTCACAACAGCACCCATTCACTCTCCTTCTTGGTCAAATAGCCCTTACACATCCAGGAGGTGTGTTTGGGATCATTGTCCTGTTGAAAAATAAATGATGATCGAACTAAACGCAAACTGGATGGAATAGCATGCCGCTGCTAGATGCTGTGGTAGCCATGCTGGTTCAGTATGCCTTCAATTTTGAATAAATTGCCAACAGTGTCACCAGCAATGCACCCCCACACCATCATCTCCTCCTCCATGCTTCACGGTGAGAATCAGGCATGTAGAGTCCATCCGTTTACCTTTTTTGCGTCGCACAAAGACATGGTGGTTGGAACCAAAGATCTCAAATCTGGCTCATCAGACCAAAGCACAGATTTCCACTGGTCTAATTTCCATTCCTTGTGTTCTTTAGCCCAAACAAGTCTCTTCTGCTTGTTGCCTGTCCTTAGCAGTGGTTTCCTTCCTAGCAGCTATTTTACCATGAAGGCCTGCTGCACAAAGCCTCCTTTTAACAGTTGTTGTAGAGATGAGTCTGCTGCTAGAATTCTGTGTGGCATTGACCTGGTCTCTAATCTGAGCTGCTGTTAACCTGCGATTTCTGAGGCTGGTGACTCGGATAAACTTATCCTCAGAAACAGAGGTGACTCTTGGTCTTCCTTTCCTGGGGCGGTCCTCATGTGAGCCAGTTTCTTTGTAGCGCTTGATGGTTTTTGCAACTGCACTTGGGGACACTTTCAAAGTTTTCCCAATTTTTCGGACTGACTGAATGTTAGGGCTAGCGGAACGCACCTAATGAATATATAGATTTTATTATGACAGATGCGTTGGCAGCCCGGGGTTCACCGTGCAGGAGAACCTGCTGCTAGCAAATAGCAGAACTAAATGGCGGTGTTAGCTAACTCTGTTACTTCACAGCACAGCCGTGAACTCAAAGCACTGCGCCCTGTTAGACTCCACAGAGGCACAGGCTAACTGCCTAAACAAGAGCAGTCAGTGGACATGCATGCACACGAAACTCCTCGCCGGAGGTGCCAGCATTCTAAGGGCTTATTTCGGCCAGATCCCTAAATACCCAAGCATACAAACTCCTCGCAGGAGGTGCCAGCATTCTAGGGGCTTATTTCAGCCGGGTCCCTGAACACACTCATACAAGACCACACTGGCGCAAAGTACATAAATAAAGAGCAATACTAGCGCATGGCCGTGCGGCCATGCGAGCCTTAAATAGTTGCAGCACGTACAGGACCTTCCTGGAAGGACCAATGAGAGGCTGCCACAGAGCGTGAGCACCTACAGGACCTTAGCTGCAGTGTTTGATCATGTGACCCTCGATCTCCACTGAGAGATCTTACTCTGGGCATGCTCAGAATGAGAAAAGCAGGACTTAGTCCCAGAAGCATCTGCTCGCCGCTGCCCAGCACTGACTTCAATGGCAGAAGCAGGAAAAGCAGCAGCAACTCTCTGTACAGAGTCAGACTGAGCGAGACGCTGGGACCGACGTCTCCGCTGAGCAGACTCCACTGCGGCAAGAGAAGAATGGGAGACCGCAGTGGAGGTGGACCAAGATTCCCCCTGTGCAGAGACGGGAACTCGACCCCTAACATCACCCCCCTCCTTGGACCTCACTATGCTCAAAGGCAGCAATGAGCTGCGGAGCCCGAATGCGCTCAGCAGGCTCCCAGGACCGTAACCCTTCCAGTCCACCAAATAAAATTTTTTGCCACGAACCACCTTGCACCCCAAAATAGCGTTCACCTCGTAATCATCCGTAGAAGTACCCGATGTCCCGGCAGATGACTCGGAAAACCGGGACATGTATACAGGTTTCAAGAGGGACACACGAAAGGTGTCGGTGATACCCAGGAGTGGCGGAAGGGCTAAACGATAGACCACAGGGTTAACCTGTTCGGGGACCTTGAAAGGACCCAAGTAGCAAGGTGCAAACTTAGTAGACTCAACACGCAGCCTGATGTTACGGGCGGAGAGCCACACTAAGTCGCCAGGAGCAAAGGTCGGAGCGGGGCGCCGATGTGCATCGGCGGAGGACCTCATTCTCTCCTTGGAGGCCTGAATGGCATCCTGAGTGCGGTCCCAAATATCCCGTGCTTCCACAGCCCAGTCTGCCACCCTGGAGTCGGCAGAAGACACTGGCATAGGCACAGGTACCCGCGGATGCTGACCATAGTTGAGGAGGAATGGGGTTTGTCCAGTGGAGTCAGCTACAGCATTGTTCAGCGCAAACTCTGCCCACGGTAGCAAGGATGCCCAGTGATCCTGCCTGGCTGAGACAAAATGTCGCAGATATGTGACCAAGGTCTGATTGGCCCTCTCTACCAATCCATTCGTCTCGGGATGATATGCGGAAGAGAGATTTAACTCAATGCTGAGAAGACGACAAAGCTCTCTCCAGAACCGAGACACAAACTGGGGACCCCGGTCACTGACAATCTTGTCTGGCATACCGTGTAGGCGGAAGATGTGCTTTATGAACAACGCTGCCAAGGCCCGTGCCGAAGGTAACCATGGAAGCGGCACCAAATGCACCATTTTGGAAAAATGATCAGTGATAACCCAAATGATGGTACAGCCCCGAGACTTGGGCAAACCCACCACAAAGTCCATCCCGACCATCTCCCAGGGCCTGTCTGCCACCGGCAATGGATAGAGTAACCCAGCTGGAAGTTGTCGAGGAGACTTATTTTTGGCACAGTAGACACATGCCTGAATATAATCCCTGACATCATGGACCATATGTGGCCACCAGTACGTACTCGCCAACAGCTCAGATGTCCTTTTTGTCCCAAAATGTCCACCCACCCTGGACGAATGAGCCCACGAGAGAACCTCCGGTCGCAAACTAATGGGTACAAAAGTCTTGCCCGGAGGCACAGACTCTAGCGAAACTGGAGCTACGGTTCTCAGACTCTCAGTGGGGACAATAAGCCGAGGCTCCTCTTCCTCCTCCACAGATGACACAATGGAGCGAGAGAGAGCGTCGGCACGAATGTTCTTCTCCCCCGAAAGAAAATGGAGGGTGAAATGGAACCGGGAGAAGAACAAGGACCATCTAGCCTGGCGAGAATTTAACCGCTGGGCTGTCTGCAGGTACACCAAATTTTTATGGTCTGTGAAGACTTGGAAAGGAAAACGAGCTCCCTCCAAGAGATGTCTCCACTCCGAGAAAGCCAACTTCATGGCCAGCAACTTTCTGTCCCCTATGGAATAATTCCTCTCTGACGGTGAGAAGGTCTTAGAAAAGAAGAAGCAAGGATGCTTCTGACCCTGAGCATCTTTTTGGAAAAGGACTGCTCCAGCACCAACAGATGAACATCCACCTCCATGATAAATGGTTTGTCTACATCGGGGCGATGTAGGATGGGAGCGCTAGCGAAGTGTGACTTTATGGAATTAAAGGCCTTGGAGACCTCCTCAGACCACAATTTGGGATTTGCTCCCTTCTTGGTAAGGGCAACCAAGGGAGCTACCAAAGTTGAGAAGTGTGGAATGAACTGTCGATAGTAGTTAATGAACCCCATAAAGCGCTGCACCGCTTTAAGAGAATGGGGTTCCTGCCAGTCCATCACAGCCTGTAGCTTGGCAGGATCCATAGCCAAACCCTGGGCAGAGATGATATAACCAAGAAATGGCAAGGAATCCTGCTCAAACACACACTTCTCCAACTTGGCGTAGAGGGAGTTTGCCCGTAAGAGGTCAAAGACTTTGTGAACATCTCTCCGATGGGAGTCAATATCTGGAGAGTAGATGAGAATATCATCCAGATAGACTACGACCGAGGTGGTGAGCATATCCCGGAAGATGTCGTTCACAAAGTCTTGGAAAACGTCTGGGGTATTACAGAGCCCGAAGGGCATCACCAGATACTCATAGTGCCCATCCCTGGTGTTAAAAGCCGTCTTCCATTCGTCCCCCTCACGGATGCGAATCAGGTTGTAAGCACCCCGCAGATCTAATTTTGTAAATACCCTTGCTCCCCGTAGCCTATCAAAAAGCTCAGATATCAGGGGTAATGGGTACTTGTTCTTAACGGTAATGGTGTTAAGACCCCTGTAGTCTATACATGGACGCAGTTCCCCATTCTTCTTCTGAACAAAGAAGAACCCAGCCCCAGCAGGCGACACTGACTTCCTGATGAACCCTCTTGCCAGATTCTCTTGGATGTACTGAGACATTGCCTCCGTCTCCGGGAGAGATAACGGATAAACTCGCCCCCCGGGGAGGCTCAGCACCAGGCAAGAGGTCAATAGGACAGTCATAGGGGCGGTGAGGCGGAAGGGTCTCCACCGCCACCGCCTTTTTGGAGAACACGTCCGCATGAGACCAGTATTGCTTGGGGAGAGAGGATAGATCTGCGGGTACTTCTGTAGTAGCAACCTGAATGCACTCCCTTTGACACCTACCCTCACAAGACTCACCCCATCCCAAAATTCTGCCTGAGGACCACTCGATATGTGGAGAGTGGTACCGTAACCAAGGTATCCCCAACAGGACCTCATCAATTCCCTCAGGTATGACGAGCAGAGATATTGTCTCCAGATGGGATGGTGACATGGACAGAGTAAAAGGAATGGTCTTGTGAGTTATCTGTGAGGGCAGTGTCGACCCATTCACCACTCGTACTGTAACTGGTTGCGCTAGCATAACCAGGGGTATTGCGTGACATTGGGTGAAGGCGGAAGACATAAAATTGCCCTCCGCCCCAGAATCCACACAGAGCTCTACTGAGTGGGAAGATGAGCCAATAATAATTGTCCCCTCAAAGGACAATTTTGAGGCAAATGTCGCCGTATCTAGTGTACCTCCACTGACTACCACTAGAGACTGACGTCTCCTCGACCGCTGGGAACATCTGGTGGCAAGATGTCCAAACTTCTGGCAAACATGAAAGACCTTGGGTGCCCAAGCAGTCCGGGACTTAGAACCCACTTGAGACACCTCCCTGGACTCATGTGACTCAGGAACCTGGACCGGAGATTCCAGAGGTTTGGTGAAGGTGGGAGCCAGCCGAAACCTCTGCCTACACTGGACTCGCTCTAACCTCCGCTCGTTTAAACGGAGGTCAATACGGGTAGAGACAGTTATTAACTCCTCCAGTGTGGCTGGAATCTCCCTAGTGGCCAGAGCATCCTTAACATGATCAGCCAGCCCCCTCCAAAATATGGGGATAAGGGCTTTATCCGACCACTCCAGCTCTGAAGCTAAAGTTCGGAAACGGATGGCAAATTGGCTGACCAAGGACTCACCCTGAGTTAATGCCAGCAGTTGGAGCGCCATATCATGGGTGACTTGAGGTCCTATGAAGACCTGTTTCAGAGTGCTCAGAAACAACGGAGCACTCTGCACCACACGATCATCACGCTCCCACAGCGGCGTAGCCCATTCCAATGCCCTGTCCGACAAGAGGGACACAATAAATCCCACCTTAGCCCGCTCTGTGGGAAAACATGCAGCCAGTAGCTCGAGGTAAATAGAGCACTGACTCACGAATCCCCTACAAGATCTGCTTTCTCCAGAAAATTTTTCGGAGGCGCGAAAATGTCGGAACAGGGGTGGCAGTGGACAAGGTTGCTGCAGCCATGCTAGCAGCCTGTACAGCAACTGCGGAAATATCCACAGCTGAGGTTGAGCTCTCGAGAGCCGCCAACCTACCCTCCAGCTGCTGGATATACCGCAGATTGCTGTATGTCCGCCATTTACTAGCCAGACCCTGGCGCTAGTATTATGTTAGGGCTAGCGGAACGCACCTAATGAATATATAGATTTTATTATGACAGATGCGTTCGCAGCCTGTGGTCCTCCGTGCAAGAGAACCTGCTGCTAGCAAATAGCGGAACTAAATGGCGGTGTTAGCTAACTCTGTTACTTCACAGAGCAGCCGTGAACTCAAAGCACTGCGCCCTGTTAGACTCCACAGAGGCACAGGCTAACTGCCTAAACAAGAGCAGTCAGTGGACATGCATGCACACGAAACTCCTCGCCGGAGGTGCCAGCATTCTAGGGGCTTATTTCAGCCGGGTCCCTGAACACACTCATACAAGACCACACTGGCGCAAAGTACATAAATAAAGAGCAATACTAGCGCATGGCCGTGCGGCCATGCGAGCCTTAAATAGTTGCAGCACGTACAGGACCTTCCTGGAAGGACCAATGAGAGGCTGCCACAGAGCGTGAGCACCTACAGGACCTTAGCTGCAGTGTTTGATCATGTGACCCTCGATCTCCACTGAGAGATCTTACTCTGGGCATGCTCAGAAAGAGAATAGCAGGACTTAGTCCCAGAAGCATCTGCTCGCCGCTGCCCAGCACGGACTTCAATGGCAGAAGCAGGAAAAACAGCAGCAACTCTTTGTACAGAGTCAGACTGAGCGAGACGCTGGGACCGACGACTCCGCTGAGCAGACTCCACTGCCGCAGGAAAAGAATGGGAGTTCGCAGCAGAGATGGCCCGAGATTCCCCCTGTGCAGAGACAGGAACTCGACCCCTAACACTGACCATCATTTCTTAAAGTAATGATGGCCACTCATTTTTCTTTACTTAGCTGCTTTTTTATTGCCATAATACAAATTCTAACAGTCTATTCAGAAGAACTATCAGCTGTGTATCCACCAGACTTCTGCTCAACACAACTGATGGTCCCAACCCCATTTATAAGGCAAGAAATCCCACTTATTAAACTTGACAGGGCACACCTGTGAAGTGAAAACCATTTCTGGTGACTACCTTTTGAAGCTCAGCAAGAGAATGCCAAGAGTGTGCAAAGCAGTCATCAAAGCAAAAGGTGGCTACTTTGAAGAACCTAGAATATAAGACATATTCTCTGTAGTAAGCTCGGTTCTGCTCCCTTATCTTTGTAATAATCTGGTTCTGCTCCCATATATCTCTAGTAAGCTCGGTTCTGTGTCGATATCACTGTAGTAAGCTCCGTTCTGCTCCCATATCTCTGTTGTGAGCTCGGTTCTGCTCCCATATCTTTGAAGGAAGCTTGATTCTGCTCTCTTATCTCTATAGTAAGCTCGGTCCTGCTCCCTTTTCTCTGTAGTAAGCTCGGTTATGCTCCCATATCTCTGCATTAAGCTTGGTTCTGCTCCCAAGTCTTTGGAGTAAGCTGTTCTGAAGCCATTTCTCTGGAGTAAGCTCTGTTCTGCTCCCATATCTCTGTTGTAAGCTCAGTTCTGCTCCCATATCTCTGTAGTAAGCTCTGTTCTGCTCCCATATCTCTAGAGTGAGCTCTGTTCTGCGCCCATATTTCTGTGTTAAGCTCTGTTTTGTCCTATATCTCTGGAGTAAGCTTGATCCTGCTCCCATATCTCTGGAGTAAGCTCCGTTCTGCTCCCATATCTCTGGAGTAAGCTCCGTTCTGCTCTCATATCTCTGTAGTAAGCTCGGTTCTGCTCCCATATCTCTGGAGTAAGCTCCGTTCTGCTCTCATATCTCTGTAGTAAGCTCGGTTCTGCTCCCATATCTCTGTAGTAAGCTTGATCCTGCTCCCATATCTCTGGAGTAAGCTCCGTTCTGCTCCCATATCTCTGGAGTAAGCTCCGTTCTGCTCCCATATCTCTTTAGTAAGCTTGGTTCTGCTCCCATATCTCTGGAGTAAGCCCGATTCTGCTCCCATATCTCTGTAGTAAGCTCTGTTCTGCTCCCATATCTCTGGAGTAAGCTGGATTCTGCTCCCATATCTCTGGAGTAAGCTCCGTTCTGCTCCCATATCTCTGGAGTAAGATTGATTCTGCTCCAATATCTCTGGATTAAGCTCCATTCTGCTCCCATATCTCTGGAGTAAGCTTGATTCTGCTCCCATATCTCTGAAGTAAGCTTGGTTCTGCTCCCATATCTCTGGAGTAAGCTGGATTCTGCTCCCATATCTCTGGAGTAAGCTCCATTCTGCTCCCATATCTCTGGAGTAAGCTCCGTTCTGCTCCCATATCTCTGGAGTAAGCTCGATTCTGCTCCCATATCTCTGGAGTAAGCTCCGTTCTGCTCCCATATCTCTGGAGTAAGCTTGATCCTGCTCCAATATCTCTGGAGTAAGCTCCGTTCTGCTCCCATATCTCTGGAGTAAGATTGATTCTGCTCCAATATCTCTGGATTAAGCTCCATTCTGCTCCCATATCTCTGGAGTAAGCTTGATTCTGCTCCCATATCTCTGAAGTAAGCTTGGTTCTGCTCCCATATCTACGCAACAAGCTCCTTACTGTTCCCATATCTACATACCAGCATGTTTTTAACCCCTTTCTGACCTCTGACGGGATAGTATGTCCGAGGTCAGATCCCTTACTTTGATGTGGGCTCCGGCAGTAAGCCCACATCAAGGCCACGACATGTCAGCTGTTTTGTACAGCTGACATGTGCGAGTGGAATTGCGATCCACCTGCCGCTATTAACTAGTTAAATGCCAATGTCAAACGCTGACAGCGGCATTTAATTACCACTTCTGGCCATCCGGCCGGAAATGCGCGCATCACTGACCCCCGTCACATGATCGGGGGTCAGCGATGCGTTGGCATAGTAACCAGAGGTTCATAGCAAGCGTGTAATTCAGCTACATAGGAGCGATCGTTATGAAAGAGCTAACATATTCCTACAACAACAGAAACACCACCCCTTTTATGAACGACAGTGGCTTGTGGTCATATGGACAGATACTCCAGTATCTGCTTGGAAACTGCAGCTCCTTCAAGGTTACCTTTGGTCTCTGTGCTGCCTCTGTGATTAAAGCCCTCCCTGCCCAGGTTGAGAATTTCGGTGGGTAGCCCTCTCTTGTTGTGGTACCATGTTCCTCCCATTTGATGATAATGGATTTGATGGTGCTCCAGGGAATCATCAGAAATTGGGATTTTTTTATAACCCAATCCTGACTTGTTGGGAGATCTTCTTGGTCTTCATGGTGTTGCTTGGTTAGTGGTGCCTGTTGCTTAATGGTGTTGCAGCCTCAGTGACCTTTCAGAAAAAGTGTGTATATACTGAAAGACCATGTGACACTTATTAAGATTATACACAAGTGGACTTCCTGCCACTAAGCATGTATGTGACTTATGAAAGTAATTGCTTGCACCAGAAATTTTTAGGAGCTTCAAAGCAAAAGGGGTGAATACATAGGCAGATGCCAATTTTTAGTTATTTGAATACATAAATTTAACTAATGTCTATATTTTTCACACTTCAGCAACTTAGACTATTTAGTACTGATGCATCACACACAAATTGCATTACAAAAATATTTAAACAAGTTGTAATGTAACAAAATAGGTAAAAAGCCAAGGGGCGTGAATATTTTTGCAAGCCACAGTATATTCTCCACTGTGTCTCCTTCTCATGCATTATACTAACCAAATCATCCCACCTTTAATGTATTATACCCATCACATCATCACACTATTTGAACTATGGCAACCATGCCATTCCCCTTTATGAATTATAATCACCACACCCGCCTACCTTATGCACAATAACTTCCACACTTCCCCTTTATGAATTGTAGCTTTCACATTGTCCCCTTCTTCAGTGACCCCATGATACCCCTTCTCCATACTATCCTCTTCTTTAAAACATTGCTTCCACGCATCCGTCCTAATGTACTAACCCTCACACTGACACTCTTTATGAACTATAACTGCCATACCACCCTTCCTTATTTATACCCAGCACACAGTCCTCCTTATGAATTATGACCACCACACCACCCCCCTTATGAATTGTAACCACACCATCCCCATTTATGTCCACCACATTGTCCCACTTATGAATTTTAATCACCACACCATCTCAATGCACTATGGCACCACACTGTCCTTCCTTATGAACAATTACTGCAACACCATCCCACTTTCTGAGCTAAATCTTCCAAACTATCCCCTTCTTCAGGGCAACCCATGCTGCCCCCTCTCCATACTATCTTCTCTTATAAAATATTGCTTCCCCTCCATCCTTCTTTATGTACTATGACTATCACAAGTCCTCCATTATGATCTAGAACTGCCATACAGCTCCACATTATGAATTATACTGACCAATCCTCCTCATGAATTACACCCATCACATAGTTCATAAAAGAGGACTATAGCCACCACACCATCCCCCCTTATGAATTATACATCCTACATGAAGCGCACATAATACATCACCCAGCTTTGCGCATAGACTTTCCCCTGCTCCTAGCATTGTGATGGTATGCCTTTCAGCTAACCCCCAACTTACTGTGTGATATTTATGACCTTGTTTACTTAGTCTTGATTGTATGCATCTGGTCGACCCTTAATTCTCTGACCAAGATGAGCAGAGACCACTCCTCTCTGCTCCACACCTGACCGCACTTAGTTTTCCATATATTGCATAGCACAAGTCCGCAGGACTTTAGTCTGCAGTGTGATTTCTAGAAGTGTGTTCTAAAAGTGTGGATTACATTAGAATTAAAACCTGAATTGAACCTGAAGGGA
This sequence comes from Ranitomeya variabilis, assembly GCF_051348905.1. Taxonomy (NCBI): domain Eukaryota; kingdom Metazoa; phylum Chordata; class Amphibia; order Anura; family Dendrobatidae; genus Ranitomeya; species Ranitomeya variabilis. The sequence goes on along the minus strand of NC_135235.1, from coordinate 130,681,268 downwards.
ACTGAAGGTAACTGGCCAGTCACTGTAAACAATGTTTCTGTTTGTTGTCACTTTTACCCCTATAATCTTTCACTTTCTGCAACCTCCCCCAATCCCCACACCAAGTAAGGAACTGTTCATCTCCTCTTCAATCCTCCCCATCCATCTCACCTCCTCCTCAGAACTGTTCCTTAACATACAGTCCTCTGTCTCAAAGCACAGGCAGCCCCCTCACGCTCTCTCCTGCTCCCACCTGCTAACACTATCTCTGCTCCTTCTCACTGCTGGTGATATCTCTCCAAATCCTGGTCCTCCTCACCATATTCCCACAGTCATTTCTACCTCCCACCCACGCTCCATCACAAACTTCCGTAACCTCTCTAACCTTATACCCATTCGCCCAGCCCCCGCTTCCCCAGTCCCACTAACAGGAGCTCTGTGGAATGCTCGCTCTGTCTGTAACAAGCTTTCCTACATCCATGATCTTTTTGTTACTACCAAACTTTCCTTCCTCGCCATCACCGAAACCTGGCTCACCCCTTCTGACACGGCCTCCCCTGCTGCACTCTCTTACGGTGGCTTCCACCTTTCTCACACACCCCGCCCCAGCAGCAAGCATGGTGGAGGAGTTGGTTTTCTCCTGTCAGATAACTGCTCCTTCACCCCAATCCCACTGCCACCCTCTGTTACCCTCCCTTCCTTTGAGGTGCACTCTGTGCGCATCTACTCCCCCTCCAACCTCCAACTGGCTGTCATTTACCGCCCCCCAGGGCCAGCCACCACCTTCTTTGACCACTTCACCACCTGGCTACTTCATTTCCTTTCTGCGGACATCCCCACTATCATCATGGGCGATTTCAACATACCCATTGACACTTCCCTCTCAGCTGCCACTAAACTTCTATCTCTCTCTTCCTCCTTCGGCCTCACTCAATGGTCTTCTGCAGCCACTCACAAAGATGGTCACACACTGGACCTCATCTTCACCCGCCTCTGCTCCCTATCTAACCTCTCTAACTCGCCTCTTCCTCTCTCTGACCACAACCTTCTCACATTCTCATCTCTCTCCACTCCATGTCTAGAGTCCCCACCCCACAAACTTTCACACCCTCGCAGAAATCTTAAACATCTTGACCTACATTCATTCTCTGAATCCCTCCTCCCTCTCACAGACATAATTTCCATACACAATGCGGATGACGCTGCCGCTCTATATAACACCACAATAGCTGTAGCTTTGGAATCTGCTGCCCCACTTACACATACCAAAGCTCGCAAAATCAACAGACAGCCCTGGCACACCAGCCTGACGAAAGAACTGAGGCGAGCTTCCAGGGCTGCTGAGCGCAGATGGAAAAGATCCCACTCCAACGACCACTTAATCGCATTCAAACAGTCCCTCACTACTTTCAAGACCGCACTCGCCACAGCTAAACAAACCTACTTCTCATCTCTCATATCCTCCCTGTCTCACAACCCTAAACAGTTATTCAACACCTTCAATTCTCTCCTCCATCCCCCAGCACCTCCTCCCTCCTCACTTATCTCTGCTGAAGACTTTGCCTCATTCTTCAAGCAGAAGATTGATAACATCAGAGACAGTTTTGGTCAACAAGCCCCAGAGCCCTTCCTCCCAACTTCCCTACCCTCCACCTCCAAAACCAACTACTCCACCATTACAGAAGATCAACTCGCCACTCTACTCTCAAGATCGCATCTCACCACCTGTGCACTTGACCCGCTCCCAACCCACCTCATCCCAAACCTCACCACAATCTTCATCCCAACCCTAACCCATCTCTTCAACCTATCACTAACAAATGGTGTTTTCCCCTCAAGCTTTAAACATGCCTCCATCACACCTATCCTCAAAAAGCCCTCTCTTGACCCATCCTCTGTATCTAGCTATCGCCCTATATCACTTCTCCCCTATGCCTCAAAACTACTGGAACAACACGTCTACCTTGAACTGTCCTCCCATCTCTCTTCTTGCTCCCTCTTTGACCGCTTACAATCTGGCTTCCGGCCACACCATTCCACTGAAACTGCCCTAACTAAGGTCACCACTGACCTTTTAACCGCCAAGAGCAAGCGACACTACTCTGTTCTCCTCCTCCTCGACCTGTCGGCTGCCTTTGACACAGTGGACCATTCCCTATTATTACAGACCCTCTCATCCCTTGGCATCACAGACTTGGCCCTATCCTGGATCTCATCATACCTAACAGACCGGACATTCAGCGTCTCCCACTCACACACCACCTCCTCACCTCGCCCCCTCTCTGTCGGAGTCCCACAAGGTTCAGTCCTTGGGCCCCTGCTCTTCTCCATTTACACCTTTGGCCTGGGACAGCTCATAGAATCTCATGGCTTTCAGTATCACCTCTATGCTGATGACACACAGATCTACATCTCTGGACCAGATATCACCTCCCTACTAACCAGAATCCCTCAATGTCTGTCCACTATTTCATCCTTCTTCTCCGCTAAATTTCTGAAACTTAACATGGACAAAACAGAATTCATCATCTTTCCCCCATCTCACGTGACCCCCCCAACGAACCTATCCATTACAGTAAATGGCTGCCCACTCTCCCCAGTCCCACAAGCTCGCTGCCTCGGGGTTATCCTTGACGCTGATCTCTCCTTCAAACCACATATCCAAGCCCTTTCCACTTCCTGCCGACTTCAACTCAAAAATATTGCACGAATCCGTTCATTCCTCAACCAAGAATCTGCAAAAACCCTAGTCCATGCCCTCATCATCTCTCGTCTTGACTACTGCAACCTCCTGCTCTGTGGCCTCCCCTCAAACACTCTCGCACCCCTCCAATCTATTCTAAACTCTGCTGCCCGACTAATCCACCTGTCCCCCCGCTATTCTCCGGCCTCTCCCCTCTGTCAATCCCTTCACTGGCTCCCCATTGCCCAGAGACTCCAGTACAAAACCCTAACCATGACGTACAAAGCCATCCACAACCTGTCTCCTCCTTACATCTGTGACCTCATCTCCCGGTACTTTCCTACACGCAACCTCCGATCCTCACAAGATCTCCTTCTCTACTCCCCTCTTATCTCCTCTTCCCACAATCGTATACAAGATTTCTCTCGCGTATCACCCCTACTCTGGAACCCTCTACCACAACACATCAGACTCTCGCCCACCATCGAAACCTTCAAAAAGAATCTGAAGACCCACCTCTTCCGACAAGCCTACAACCTGCAGTAACCACCGATCAACCAACCGCTGCACGATCAGCTCTATCCTCACCTACTGTATTCTCACCCATCCCTTGTAGATTGTGAGCCCTCGCGGGCAGGGTCCTCACTCCTCCTGTACCAGTTATGACTTGTATTGTTCAAGATTATTGTACTTGTTTTTATTATGTATACCCCTCCTCACTTGTAAAGCGCCATGGAATAAATGGCGCTATAACAATAAATAATAATAATAATAATAATAATCACCACACCGTCCCACTCAATGAGCTATGGACACCACACCATTATCCTTTGTGAACTATGGATTCCACTTTGTCCTATATTTAAGTACCACACCATGCTGACCACCTCTATCTATACTGGTTTTTGACATTAACCCCCTGCTATATACTGCAATCACAATGTGCCTTCATGAGGTCTCTCCTTTTGTTTTCCGACCCTCATCTTTTTCACTAACTGTGCCTTCATACTTCCTTTTACAACAAAAATTCCTTGTATCTTCAGCTCCATTACGGAGTGCTTAGTCTACTGACTCCTGCATCTTCTTCACCTCTTCAGCCACATCAGCAGAAGACTTCAGCTGCTTAGTGGCAAATTTGTCCCTGAGCACACAACCTTCCACGGCTCCTCTCACTGAAAACTAACCAGCCCTTCTGTATCAATCACTAAGCAGTTACGTCATTAGAGCAGACAGATAAGGTACTCTTGAAAATATAGGTCCCCTAAGTGAAAAGTTTGAGCACTTTCCTTTTCATTCTTCACTAGGAGGCAAAGGTGTTGCCATAAGGGTTGACCTAGAGCTTATATTTTGCACCTTAGTTGAGTTCAGGTTATGACACTCATCGCTGGTCCATGAATCATAGACCATGACACACGTTTGTGTTGTAGAACAATTTTTTAATGCAAAAGTCAATTAGTATCCAAATGCTGTAGCTTCTACATAACACATATGTTCTTGCATTAACTAAACCTTAAGCAGGTATTGTGTTTTACACTTTAGACATCTCCATCAATCACATATAGGTTATAGTGATTCCAAAGTTATAGAGAAAATACAAGTTGGTTAGCTTCTATATAGATTTGAACTCCTACCACATGGTTGTATCTTTCCTAGCCTCACAAAACATTAGCATTCTGATCTTTTATTTTGAAACTGTGACAAAGGCAAAGTGAAGTTTCTTTTTCTTTCTGCTTTGTGCCTCTGATGGATGACTTCTGCAATGTGCTATTTGCATCCAATTATTAGGAAAGCCTTCAGCTCAACAACACCACCACACACACAGAAAATAGACTATTAGTGAGCCTCCTTTGTGATGTAATTGGGTTTCTCCCCTTGTTAGACGGCAATGAAAATGTCATCCGTATTGGTGGCGCCCATTCACTTCAATAAAATCCAGTTTTCTCTTGGGTGAGCACTGGAACTTTTCACGCAGCAGGCAGCTGCACGAAGAAGGAAGCTTTTCATGTTTACTGAACACACCAAGTCCTGCATGATCTCTCCAAACACCTTTCAACCTTCTAACCTTTCAGTCTTGGGCCAAACTATTTCAATAAGGGAGACATCACATTAGTTGGATTATTGCTCAAAGAAACTTAACCATGATTAAACCATAAAGGGACAGCACTTCAGGAAAAATGTTCACAACAAAAAAAGGCATTCCACTATTGACTGATGAAAAGATAACCTAATCAATAAAATACAAGTAGTGACCACCAACTAAACTCCAACTGGATTTGTCTCAACTTATACATTCAGATAAGGTGGATAAAAATGGTAGTTCTTATTACACAAAGAGTAGACCTACAGCTTCAAAATGTGAGTTAACAGCTAGTCCTTCAGACCCCAACCACCTGGGTCTTGAGAATAATAAAAAAAAAAATCAGGAGTACTAAAATTCCAAATGCTATACTATTTTTCCAGACTTTGGGTGAACATCTAATGCACATTAGAGGTTGACCAGTCCTGCCAAAACTATGAGGTTTATTAGCCAAATATGCCTTTGCACCTCTACTGACTTATCTTGGACTCTGCTGCTAATATCATGACTGTTTTTACCAACTGTCTGTCATATTGCCTAATCCAAATAAACAATACCGTCATGGCCGAAAGTGTTGGCACTCTTGAAATTTTTCCAGAAAATGAAGCATTTCTCACAGAAATCTATTGCAATTACACATGTTTTGTTATATGCCGGTTTATTTTCTTTGTGTAGTGGCTCAACATAAGATAAAACCAAAAGGGAAAAAAGGCAAATTGGACATAATTTCACACAAAACCCCCAAAATGAGCCAGACAAAATTGTCGTCACCTCTCCAAAATCGTGGACAAATAACTGTGCTTCAAGCATGGTTATATCATGGAATACATACTTTAGTAAACTGCTAATTTCAGAAAATAAGATTTTTTTTTATAAATCTATCTATCTATCTATCTATCTATCTATCTATCTATCTATCTATCTATCTATCTATCTATCTATCTGTTACACTCATGGCCAAAAGTGTTGACACCCTTTTAATTCTCCCAGAAAATTATTGTAATTGGATAAGGTTTGTTATGTTATACAAGTTTATTTCCTTTGTGTGTATTGGAACATCACAAAAAGAGGAAAAAAAAGGCAAATTGGACATAATGTCACACAAAACTCCAAAAACGGTCCAGGTAAAATAGTTTGCACCTTTCCAAAACTGTGGGCAAACAACTCTGTTTCAAGCATGGGATGCTGGTTCAATCACACCTGTGGCAAGTAACAGGTGTGGCAATATGAAAATCACACGTGAAACCAAATAAAAAGGGGAGTTGAAGCAATCTTTGCACTGTGTGTCCGTGTGTGCCACACTAAGCAAGGTGAACAGAAAGAGAAGAGAACTGTCTGAGAACTTTTAACCTTGAGATTGTTGATATTGTTCAACAATTTTGGTTCTCAAGCCCATCTCCAGATATCTTGATGTTCCTTTGTCCACGGTGCATAACATAATCAAGATGTTAGCAATTGATGGCACTCTAGCTAATCTCTCTGGACTTGGATGGCATTAAAAAATGAAAGGTTGCAATGCAGGAGAGTCCGGATGGTGGATAAATAACCCCAGTGAAGTTCCAAAGAAATTCAAGCTGTCCTGCAGGCTCAGAGTGCATCAGAGTCAGCGCAAACTATCCATCAGTATTTGAATGAAATGAAACGCTACGGCAGAGAACCCAGGAGTACCTAACCCTGACACAGAGACATAAAAAATCAAGACTGCAGTTTGCCAAAATGCATTCAAGCCAGAATCCTTCTGGGATAGCATCTTGTGGTCAGATGAGACCAAGATAGAACTTTTTGGTGATGGACATCATTCTACTGTATACCGAAAACTGACTGAGGCCTGCAAAGAAAATAACAGCACCTACAGTCAAATATGGTGGAGGTTCAAATATGTTTTGGGGTTATTTTGCTACTTCTGGCACTGGGTGCCTTCACTGAGTGAAAGGCATCATGAAATCTATAGATTACCAATGTTTTTTGGGTCACAATGTAGCGCCCAGTGTCTTCCAGCAGGATAATGACCCCAAACATACTTCAAGAAGCACCCAGAAATGGACTGAAACAAAGTGCTTGAGAGTTCTGAAGTGTCCAGAAAGGAGTCCGGATCTACAGTACAGACCAAAAGTTTGGACACACCTTCTCATTTAAAGATTTTTCTGTATTTTCATGACTATGAAAATTGTAAATTCACACTGAATGCATCAAAACTATGAATTAACAGATGTGGAATTATACAATTAACAAAAAAGTGTGAAACAACTGAAAATATGTCTTATATTCTAGGTTCTTAAAAGTAGCCACCTTTTGCTTTGATGACTGCTTTGCACACTGTTGCCATTCTCTTGATGAGCTTCAAGAGGTAGTCACCGGAAATGGTCTTCCAACAATCTTGAAGGAGTTCCCAGAGATGCTTAGCACTTGTTGGCCCTTTTGCCTTCACTCTGCGGTCCAGCTCACCCCAAACCATCTCGATTGGGTTCAGGTCTGGTGACTGTGGAGGCCAGGTCATCTGGCGTAGCACCCCATCACTCTCCTTCTTGATCAAATAGCCCTTACACAGCTTGGAGGTGTGTTTGGGGTCATTGTCCTGTTGAAAAATAAATGATAGTCCAACTAAACGCAAAGCGGATGGAATAGCATGCCGCTGCAAGATGCTGTGGTAGCCATGCTTGTTCCGTATGCCTTTAATTTTGAATAAATCCCCAACAGTGTCACCAGCAAAGCACCCCCACACCATCACACCTTCTCCTCCATGCTTCACGGTGAGAACCAGGCATGTAAAGTCCATCCGTTCACCTTTTCTGCGTCACACAAAGACACGGTGGTTGGAACCAAAGTTCTCAATTTTGGACTCCTCAGGCCAAGCACAGATTTCCACTGGTCTAATGTCCATTCCTTGTGTTCTTTAGCCCAAACAAGTCTCTTGTCGATGGTACCCGCCCCCTTCGCGTTGTTGCTTCTTAAATCCGGCGCCTGCGCTGTGCGTGCCTGCCTGGGGCCTGCGCAGTCTTCATTATCAGTAGCAGCTCAGATGCAGGGTGCCTGACTGCGCAGGTGCGGGCAGTGCGGCCGCCCTGTTACTGAATCCCCGCCCCGCACTGTGTTATTCATTATGCACAGTGCGGGGCTGGCATTCCTGGGCATGCGCACTGCGCTTGTCAGACGCTCCCCCGGTCCCCCGCCTTCCAGCGTTGTTCTTTGTGGCTGTTCCAAACGTCGGCAATGAAACCTGTATATTCGGGCAATGCTGGAAGGCGGGGGACCGGGGGAGCGTCTGACAAGCGCAGTGCGCATGCCCAGGAATGCCAGCCCCGCACTGTGCATAATGAATAACACAGTGCGGGGCGGGGATTCAGTAACAGGGCGGCCGCACTGCCCGCACCTGCGCAGTCAGGAACCCTGCATCTGAGCTGCTACTGATAATGAAGACTGTGCAGGCCCCAGGCAGGCACGCACAGCGCAGGCGCCGGATTTAAGAAGCAACAACGCGAAGGGGGCGGGTACCATCGGCCCTGAAGAGAAGAGTGACGGCAGTTGGGGGATTCATACAGGACGCTTCGGACCGCCTCCAGGTATAATATCTGGTATGTGTGGCCAATTTATAAAACGCTTTATTGAGCTAATAAATGAATCAAAAACTAAAAGAGCCACCTTGTTAGACTGCAGCATTACTGCTGCACAAGGTGGCTCTTTTAGTTTATAACGGCTGGGGGGGGGTGACAGTGGCCCTTTAATGGTCGTTTTTTTGCAATTCTGACCAGTGTCCCTTTATGAGGTAATAACTCAGGAACGCTTCAACGGATCCTAGCGGTTGAGATTGTTTTTTCGTTACATATTGGGCTTCACGTTAGTGGTAGGTCAATAATTTTTGCGTTAATTTGTGAAAAAAATGGAAATTTGGCTAAAATTTTGAAAATTTCGCAATTTTCTAATTTTGAATTTTTATTCTGTTAAACGAGAGTTATGTGACACAAAATAGTTAAAAAATAACATTACCCTCATGTCTACTTTACATCAGCACAATTTTGGAAACCAAATTTTTTTTTGCTAGGAAGTTATAAGGGTTAAAATTTGACCAGCGATTTCTCATTTTTACAACGAAATTTACAAAACCATTTTTTTTAGGGACCACCTCACATTTGAAGTCAGTTTGAGGGGTCTATATGGCTGAAAATACCCAAAAGTGACAACCATTCTAAAAACTTTAGTGAGCCGCGGCACACTTTTTATACTTAAAAAATCCCGGGGCACACCACCAACCAAAATGGCACAAAATGACACTAAAACAGTACATATTCTACATATAGTTTAATAATATAGATTCTAAATGTATTTATACTCACTCAGTGTGAATATACAGCGTTTCCGCGCTGTATTTTCCGCACCATGTTCACAGCGGATTTGGTTTTCCATAGATTTACGTGGTACTGTAAACGTGATGGAAAACTGATACGAATCCGCAGCGACCAATCCGCTGCGGATCCGCAGCCAAATCCGCACCGTGTGCACATAGCCTAATTCTAACCCTAATTCCAACCCTAACCCTAATTGCAACCCTAATTCTGACCCTAATTCTAACCCTAGCCCTAATTCTAACCCTAGCCCTAAGTGCAACCCTAGCCCTAAGTGCAACCCTAGCCCTAAGTGCAACCCTAGCCCTAAGTGCAACCCTAGCCCTAAGTGCAACCCTAAGTGCAACCCTAGCCCTAAGTGCAACCCTAACCCTAAGTGCAACCCTAAGTGCAACCCTAGCCCTAAGTGCAACCCTAGCCCTAAGTGCAACCCTAAGTGCAACCCTAGCCCTAAGTGCAACCCTAAGTGCAACCCTAGCCCTAAGTGCAACCCTAGCCCTAAGTGCAACCCTAGCCCTAAGTGCAACCCTAACCCTAAGTGCAACCCTAAGTGCAATCCTAACATTAAGTGCAACCCTAAGTGCAACCCTAGCCCTAAGTGCAACCCTAAGTGCAACCCTAGCCCTAAGTGCAACCCTAACCCTAAGTGCAACCCTAACCCTAAGTGCAACCCTAACCCTAAGTGCAACCCTAAGTGCAACCCTAGCCCTAAGTGCAACCCTAGCCCTAAGTGCAACCCTAAGTGCAACCCTAAGTGCAACCCTAGCCCTAAGTGCAACCCTAAGTGCAACCCTAGCCCTAAGTGCAACCCTAGCCCTAAGTGCAACCCTAAGTGCAACCCTAGCCCTAAGTGCAACCCTAACCCTAAGTGCAACCCTAAGTGCAATCCTAACATTAAGTGCAACCCTAAGTGCAACCCTAGCCCTAAGTGCAACCCTAGCCCTAAGTGCAACCCTAGCCCTAAATGCAACCCTAGCCCTAAGTGCAACCCAAAGTGCAACCCTAGCCCTAAGTGCAAACCTAACCCTAAGTGCAACCCTAACCCTAAGTGCAACCCTAACCCTAAGTGCAACCCTAAGTGCAACCCTATCCCTACCCCTACCCCTAATGGAAAAACAAAAATAATTATATTTTCTGTATTTTATTATGGTCCCTACTTATGGGGGTGATAAAGGGGGGGGTTTATTTACTATTTTTTTTATTTTGATCGCTGTGATAGAACTTATCACAGCGACCAAAATGTATAGGAATGAATCTGCCGGCCGGCAGATTCGGCGGGCGCACTGCGCATGCGCCCGCCATTTTCCAAAATGGCGACGCCCATGGAGAAGACGGCCGGACACCGGGAGGGACATCGGAGCTAGGTAAGTATGGGGGGTGGGATCGGAACACGGGGGGGGATCGGAGGACCGGAGGAGCGGACAGGAGGGAGGAGGGGAGTGGACAGGAGATCGGGGTAGAAAGGAGGGGGCACCATAGTTTGGGGAACTTTCCCCGCGGCACACCCGACCATGTGTCGCGGCACACTAGTGTGCCGCGGAACACTGGTTGAAAATCACTGCCTCAAGGTGCTCAAAACCACATTCAAGAAGTTTATTAACCCTTCAGGTGCTTCACAGCAGCAGAAGCAACATGGAAGGAAAAAATGAACATTTAACTTTTTAGTCACAAAAATGATCTTTTATCAACAATTTTTTTATTTTCCCAAGGGTAAAAAGAGAAACTGGACCGCAAGAGTTATTGTACAATTTGTCCTGAGTACGCCGATACCCCATATGTGGTGGGGAACCACTGTTTGGGTGCACGACAGGGCTCGGAAGGGAAGGAGCGCCAGTTGACTTTTTCAATGAAAAATTGGCTCCAATCTTTAGCGGACACCATGTCGCATTTGGAGAGCTCCTGTGTGCCTCAACATTGGAGCTCCCCCACAAGTGACCCCATTTTGGAAACAAGGAACTCATCTAGATGCATAGTGAGCACTTTGAACCCCCCCAGGTGCTTCACAAATCGATCCGTAAAAATTAAAAAGTACTTTTTTTTTCACAAAAAAATTCTTTTAGCCTCAATTTATTAATTTCCACATGAGCAACAGGATAAAATGGATCCTAAAATTTATTGGGCAATTTCTCCTGAGTACACTGATACCTCACATGTGGGGGTAAATCACTGTTTGGGCACATGGCAGGGCTCGGGAGGGAAGGAGCGCCATTTGACTTTTTGAATGAAAAATTAGCTCGAATCGTTAGCGGGCACCATGCCGCGTTTGGAGAGCCCCTGTGTGCCTAAGCATTGGAGCTCCCCCACATGTGATCCCATTTTGGAAACTAGACCTCCCGTGGAACTAATCTAGATGTGCGGTGACCACTTTAAACCCCCAAGTGCTTCACAGAAGTTTATAACGTAGAGCAGTGAAAATAAAAAAATATTTTTCTTTCCTCAAAAATGATGTTTTAGCCCTCAATTTTTTTTCACAAGAGTAACAGGAGAAATTTGACCTCATTAGTTGTTGCCCAGTTTGTCCTGAGCATGCTGGTACCCCATATGTGGGGGGGGGAACCACTGTTTGGGCGCACATCGGGGCTCGGAAGGGAGGCAGCACCACTTGACTTTTTGAATGCAAGACTGGCTGGAATCAATGGTGGCACCATGTTGCGTTTGGAGATCCCTGATGTGCCTAAACAGTGGAAACCCCTCAATTCTAACTCCAACACTAACCCCAACACAACCCTAACCCTAATCCCAACTCAAGCCATAACCCTAATCACAACCCTAACCCCAACACACCACTAACCACAACCCTAACCCCAACACACCCCTAACCCTAACCACAAGCCTAATCTTAACCCTATTTCCAACCCTAGCCCTAATTCCAACCCTAACCCTAAGGCTATGTGCCCACATTGCGGATTCATGTGAGATATTTCAGCATTTTTGAAAAATCCGCAGGTAAAAGGCACTGCGTTTTACCTGCGGATTTACCGCGGATTTCCAGTGTTTTTTGTGCGGATTTCACCTGCGGATTCCTATTGAGGAACAGGTGTAAAACGCTGCGGAATCCGCACAAATAATTGACATGCTGCGGAAAATACAACGCAGCGTTTCCACACGGTATTTTCCGCACCTCGGGCACAGCAAATTTGGTTTTCCATAGGTTTACATGGTACTGTAAACCTGAAGGAAAACTGCTACGAATCCGCAGAGGCCAATCCGCTGCGGTTCCAAATCCAAATAGCCTAATTCTAAGGGTATGTGCACACGCTGCGGAAAATGCTGCGGATCAGCAGCGTTTCCGCAGCTGGTCATCCGCAGCAGTTTCCCATGAGTTTATAGTTCAGTGTAAACCTATGGGAAACAAAAAACGCTGTGTACATGCTGCGGAAAAAACTGCGCGGAAACGCAGCAGTTTACATTCCGCAGCATGTCACTTTTCTGCGGATTCCGCAGCGGTTTTACAGCTGCTCCTATAAAAATCCGCAGAAAAAAAACGCAGAAAAACCGCGGTAAATCCGAGATAAATCCGCAGCGGTTTTGCACTGTGGATTTATCAAATCTGCTGCGGAAAAATCCGCAGAGGACCAGAATACGTGTGCACATAGCCTTACCCTAACCCAAATTCTAACCCTAGCCCTAACCCTAGTTCTAACCCTAACCCTAGTGGAAAAATAAAAGTAAATATATTTTCTTCATTTTATTATTGTCCCTACCTGTGGAGGTGATAAAGGGGGGGGTTCATTTACTATTTTTTTTATTTTGATCACTGTGATAAAACCTATCACAATGATCAAAATGTACATGGAAGGAATCTGCCGGCCGGCAGATTCGGCGGGCGCACTGTGCATGCGCCCGCCATTTTGGAAGATGGCGGCGCCTAGGAACAGACGGACGGACACCAGGAGGCTCGGTAAGTATGAGGGGCGGATCGGAGCACGGGGGTGGGATCGGAGCACGAGGGGAGTGGACAGGAGGACGGGGGAGCGGACAGGTGGACGGAGGGGAGCAGAGCACAGGACAGAGGACTGGGGAGGAGATCGGTGGCAGGGGGGGGGCAGATCAGGGTTTCCAGCCATGGCCGATGATATTGCAGCATCGGCCATGGCTGGATTGTAATATTTCACCACTTTTCATAGGTGAAATATTAGAAATTGCTCTGATTGGCTGTTGCACTTTCAACAAGCAGAGCAATCGTAGCCACGTGGGGGCAAAGCCACCCCCCTGGGCTAAAGTACCACTCCCCCTGTCCCTGCAGATCAGGTGAAATTGGAGTTAACCCTTTCACCCGATCTGCAGGGATGAGGTCCCTCCATGACACCACATAGGCGTCACAGGTCGGATTGGCACCGACTTTCATGTCGCCAACGTGGAGTCACAGGTCGGGAAGGGGTTAACCTGCGATTTCTGAAGATGGTGACTTGGATAAACTTATCCTCAGAAGCAGAGGTGACTCTTGGTCTTCCGTTCCTGGGGCGGTCCTCATGTGAGCCAGTTTCTTTGTAGCGCTTGATGGTTTTTGCAACTGCACTTGGGGACACTTTCAAAGTTTTCCCAATTTTTTGGACTGATTGACCTTCTTTTCTTAAAGTAATGATGACCACTCGTTTTCCTGTACTTGGCTGCTTTTTTCTTGCCATTATACAAATTCTAACAATCTATTCAGTAGGACTATCAGCTGTGTATCCACCAGACTTCTGCTCAACACAACTGATGGTCCCAACCCCATTTATAAGGCAAGAAATCCCACTTATTAAACCTGACAGGGCACACCTGTGAAGTGAAAACCATTTCCAGTGACTACCTCTTGAAGCTCATCAAGACAATGCCAAGAGTGTGCAAAGCAGTCATCAAAGCAAAAGGTGGCTACTTTGAAGAACCTAAAAATATAAGACATATTTTCAGCTGTTTCACACTTTTTTGTTATGTATATAATTCCACGAGTTAATTAATAGTTTTGATGCCTTCAGTGTGAATTTACAATTTTCATAGTCATGAAAATACAGAAAAATCTTGAAATGAGGTGTGTCCAAACTTTTGGTCTGTACTGTAAATCCCATTGAACACCTGTGGAGAGATCTTAAAATTGCTTTTGGGAGAAGGGACCCATCAAATATGATAAACCTGTAGTAGTTTTTTTAAATTTTTTTTAGAAATTCAAAGAGTGGTCCAAAATTGCAGTTGAAAGTTGTAATCTTGTTGATGGCTATAGGAAGCGACTGATTGCAGTTATTTATTCCAGAGTATGAAATCAAACATTAAGTTGAGGGTGCCAACAATTTTGTCTTGCCCATTTCTCGGGTTTTGTGTTGAAATTATGTCCATTTTGTCTTTTTTTCCACTGTGTTTTCTGTGTTGCTCTAATATACACAAAGGAAATAAACATGTGTTTTACAAAACATGTATAATTGTAATAATTTTCTGGGAGAAATACTTCATTTTCCGGAACAATTTCGGCTACGATTGAGGGATAAATAAATGTGAAACACTAAAAGCAATACCACCTGGAAGTCATCTTTAACTCCTTTCTTGCCAGGCTATTTTCCATCTTTACACTTTCATCTTTTCCTCCCCTTCTTACAGGAACCATAACTTTTTTAATTTTCTGTCCACATAGCCGTATGAGGGCTTTCTTTTTTGCAAGACAAGTTGTAGTTTTGAATGACACCATTCATTTTACCAATGTATTGGAAAATGAGAAAAAAAAGTATTAAATGTGCTGTAAAAATGATCTGGTATTCTGAATTTTAGGTCATTATGGCAATACCAAACTTGTATAAATTTTAAGTGGTAAAAATTTTTACAAAAAATAAAATGGCATTTGTCACTATCTTTCAAGACCTGTTATGTTTTCAATTTGATAGAGCTGTGTAAGGGTTTTTTTTTTGCATCACAGGCTGATCTTTTTATTGATATCATTTTCGGTAAATACTATATTTTTATCACCTACTGCAATTTTTGTTGTGTAAAATAGACTAAGAAAACCGCAATTCTGGCATTTTGATTTCTTTTCGCTTATCGATTGGCTTACTTAATTTTACATTTTGATAGATTGCACTTTTACAAAAGCAGCGCTACCAAATATTTCTGTTTTTCTAATTCTTTATATTTAAATAGGAGAAAAAGTGATATGAACTTTAATATTTTTACAAAACTATTTTTTATCTTTATTTTAGTCTTTTTAGAGGAATTTAATTTGTGATCATCCGAACCCTTAATACTATAAACTGTAACACCAAAGTATTGCAGTATATAGTGAAAATCAAGATCTCCTATTAATAACAGCCACAGGCTGGTCTCCACGGAATCACCATTGTAGCAGACACAGGGATGTTCAGCATATCCCTGAATGACATGGCAACCCATAATCCAGTCAGGGGAAGAGTGAGACAGGCACATGGAATGGTGCACCCCTCAGGCACACATGGAGTATATGCTGCTGTCATTTAAGCGGTTAATAGCAGTGGGTGGAGATGGTAAATGTAAAAAAAGAAAAGAAGAATTGGGATACTCAGGGGCTGAGCTGGAGTAAAATAAAAGCAAAAAGTGGTGACAGTTCCTTTTTAAACAAACTTACATCACCATAGTATTAATGCCATAGTCAGCCAAAAAGGGTCTACGGTAGTACGATCTATAAAAATACCATTTCCACAGCCTCTGAGTTAAAGCTACCAGAACATTGGTAAATCTTAATGCCTAAGGAGTTGTCCTGCTCTACTATGGATACGATTCCAGCCTGTATTAGATTAGATTAGCAATAAAAAGTAGAAACAATAACTCCTAACACTTTCTTCTGATGTCATGTTGTAATGAATCTAAGACAGCATTTGACTTTGTGATTTATAAAAACCTGTATTTATAGAAACATTTCCCTGTCAGAGGAAGGCTCTAACAAATCTCACCATGAGAGCATCCAGGCTGCAAATGTATTCTGACACCAGTACCTTACTACCAGATAAGATTAGGCCCTGAGATTAGGAGATCCGTGGATAATGCTTCAAAATCCCTAAGCTTTTCAGCATGGCTGTTCAGCTTTTGCTCAGGGCTGGCTCACTCAGAAACATACAGAATACTAACTGCTCAAAGGATTAATGCATCGCAATAAATAATGGGGACCTACACCACAGGCTCATGTCTCAAGCCATCATAGTAAACATGACCCTCCTTGTTAACAGTGGTAGTCATATACAAATTAGTAATGAAAGGAGAGTTTTAAAAATATGGCCAACAATACAACACAAAGGAGAAAGCCTGGTATTCTCTATTCTCAGTACACTTCTAAATTATACTTCTCCATAAAATTAAACTAAACAAACTCATTAATTGCTCTCTACAACTACAGTATTATTATACATTTTTATAGCGCCATTTATTCCATGGTGCTTTACATGTGAATACGGGGCAAATATAGACAAATACATTAAACGTGAGCAAAAAAAACAAGGCACACAGGTACATAAGGAGGGAGGACCCTGCCTGAGAGGGCTCAGTCTGCAGGGGATGGGTGAGGATACACTAGGAGAGGGTAGAGCTGGTTGTGCGGCAGTTCAGGTTCAGTAGGTTGAGGATCACTGCAGGCTTGTCGGAAGACGCGAGTCTTCAGGTTCTTTTTGAAGGTTTCTATGGTAGGCGAGTCTGATGTTGAGGCTGGGGAATAGCAGGGAGACAGATAGATTAGTCGGGCAGCAGAGTGTAGGATGGATTGGAGTGGTGTCAAGAGTGCTAGAAGGAAGTCCAGAGAGTAGGAGGTTGCAGTAGTCCAGGCGGGAGATGATAAGGGCATGCACTAGTGTTTTTGTGGTGTCGCGGTCAAGGAATGCACGGATTCGGGAAATATTTTTGAGTTTGAGACAGCAGGAGGCAAGGGCTTGGATATGTGGCTTGAAAGAGAGGGCAGAGTCGAGGATCACCCTGAGGCGCCGGGCGCGTGGGACTGGGGAAAGTGAGTAGCCATTGACATTGATGGATAGGTCTGGTGGAGGGGTAGTGTGAGATGGGAGAAAGATGATGAATTCTGGTTTTGTCCATGCGGTTTTAGAAAATGAGCAGAAAAGAAGGCTGAAATAGCAGACACAGTGCAGGATTTTGGTAAGTAAGGAGGCGAGGTCAGGTCTGGATAGGTAGATCCACGTGTCGTCGGCGTAGAGATGGTACTGCATACTGTGGGATCCTATGAGCTTTCCAAGACCGAAGGTGTAGATGGAGAAGAGTAGGGGTCCTAGAACAGAGCCTTGAGGAACACCGACAAGGGGCGAATTGAGGAGGTGGTGTGGGGGAGGGAGACACTGAATGTTCGGTCTGTAAAATATGACGAGATCCAGGATAGGGCCAAATCTGTGATGATGAGAGGATCTGTAGCAGAAGGGAGTGGTCCACAGAGTCGAAAGCAGAAGACAGGTCCAGGAGGAGGACAGAGTAGTGTCGCTTGCTCCTAGTTAGAAGGTAGTTAGTGACTTTAGTTAGGGCAGTTTCAGTTGAGTGATGGGGTCGGAAGCCAGATTGTAACCGATCAAAGAGGGAGCCGGAGAGGTGGGAGGATTAAGGGAGCTTAGTCTCCAAAAACGCGTTGAGATTCTTACCCATATTATTCGTGATGAAGTCTGTATCCTACATGTTTAAAGTTTGTGAAAAAGAAAACTCTTTTTTACGGACTCGGTGAAGCTGGACATTCTTTTCTTTTTTGGACATTATTGTGAAACCTCAGCTCTTTGCACTGACTCAGCTCTGCCGCATTGTAGACTAAGTGGTTAACTTCTTGCAGACCACCCATATACTTTAAATGTCCAGGGGGTCTGCATTCTACTTAGGAATAAAGGTACCTTCACACTTTACAACGAGAACGACAACGATCCATGACGTTGCAGCGTCCTGGATAGCGATCTCGAGTTTGACACACAGCAGCGATCTGGATCCCGCTCTGATATCGTTGGTCGGAGCTAGAAGTCCAGAACTTTATTTGGTCGTCAGGTCAGCGTGTATCGTCATGTTTGACAGCAAAAGCAACGATGTCAGCAATGTTTTACATGGAGCTAACGACCTGTGAGAACGATAAGTGAGTCACCGTTACGTCACAGGATCGCTCCTGCAGCGTTGTGGAGCTGCTGTGTTTGACGTCTCTACAGCGACCTAAACAACGACGCTGCAGCGATCGGCTCGTTGTCTATATCGCTGCAGCGTCGCTGAGTGTGACGGTACCTTTACATTCTCAAAGGACTGCACATGATCGGTAGCTGTGGGAGCATGGAGCCAGCTGTCAAATACAGCGGAGCTCCCTATAGAGAAGGCTGTCATGGCTTGTTACAGTCTCTGCCTTCCCTATCGCTATACACACAGTGCTAAACAAGCACTATGTACACAGCATATAGGTCTTTGTGAAGGAATGATTAAAGGCACTCGGTAAAATCCATCTTTATTGTGGTTGGCCATTTTGAGTATTATTACACTTCTATGGGCCAGAATGATACAGTATATAGGAAGCGCTTCCTCCTCCTGACCCAATGGTTATGTGATCACCAGATCGAGGGGTGAAGCTGGATTTACTGGATTCTAGGAGACCCAGTCTGCCTTCACAGTAAGGGTATGTGCACACATCAGGATTTCTTGCAGAAATTTCCTGAAGAAAACCGGAAATTTTCTGCAAGAAATCCGCTTTTTTTTTTTACTTTTTTTCCCGTTTTTTTTTAGCATTTTGCAAGCGAAATTAGCTTGCAGAATGCTAAAGTTTTCCAAGCGATCTGTAGCATCGCTTGGAAAACTGACTGACAGGTTGGTCACACTTGTCAAACATAGTATTTGACAAGTGTGACCAACTTTTTACTATAGATGCTGCCTATGCAGCATCAATAGTAAAAGATTTTTATTATTTTTAAACTATTTTTAAAAATGGTTATACTCACCTGCAGCCAGCCGATCTCCTCAGCGGCGTCCGTTCCTATAGATGGTGTGTGTGTGCAGGACGTTCGATGACGTCGCGGTCACGCGACCAATCACAAGACCGCGACGTCATCGCAGGTCCTTCACACACACCATCTATAGGAACGGAAGCGGCAGCATGCACCGATACGAGGCGGGAAGACTCCGGGGCCATCAAGGGTGAGTATATCACTATTTTTTATTTTAATTCTTTTTTTTTTACCAATTATATGGTGCCCAGTCCGTGGAGGAGTCTCCTCTCCTCCACCCTGGGTACCAACCGCACATGATCTGCTTACTTCCCGCATGGTGTGCACAGCCCCGTGCGGGAAGTAAGCAGATCAATGCATTCCTAGGTGTGCAGAATCCCCGCAATTCCGCAAATTTAATGAACATGTTGCTTTTTTTTCCGCGATGCGATTTTTTCGCAGAAAAAAATGCAACATTTGCACAAGAAATGCGGAATACACTGTAAATAATAGGAGGCATATGTAAGCAAAAAATACTGAACGTGTGCACATGGCCTCAAAGGGGCTATTTACCAGCCCCAGTTACAGGGAAAATCAGATGTAAATGAAAACTAAAAAGTGGATAGATAGATATAGATAGATAGATAGATAGATCTACCTATCTATCTAAGTTATTTTTACAGAAAGTGGAACAAATTTTAAAATGTATTTTAGTGAACCTCTGTGGTCATAAAAGGTACGGTAAATTTAAAAGAGTGAAAATCTACGTTTTTTTTTTTCTTACATGTATGGCGCTTGCTATAGGCAAAAAAAATACATACATAAAAAGAATATGAAAATAACACAAAAATTAGACTCCATGTAGTAAGAAAAAAAAATGATGCAAAAATTACCGGTACTTGAATATCTGAACAAGATCACATTTCACAAATCTTTTTAACATATGTAGTTAAAAACACAAAATGTACCTGGCTTGTTATATGGCCAAGTTAGGCTACTTTCACACTAGCGTCGTGCACTGCACGTCGCTATGCGTCATTTTGTAGAAAAAACGCATCCTGCAAAAGTGCTTGCAGGATGCGTTTTTTCTCCATAGACTTGCATTAGCGACGCAGTGCGACGCATTGCCACACATCGCAACCGTCGCCACCAAAAACCGTTGCATGTAATGTTTTTTGGTGCGTCGTTCCCGTCTTTTCCGACCGCGCATGCGCGGCCGGAACTCCGCCCCCGCCTCCCCGCACCTCACAATGGGGCAGCGGATGCGTTGAAAAACAGCATCCGCTGCCCACGTTGTGCGGCGCATTCACTGCTAGCGTCGGTACGTTGCAACGACGCAATTCGTCGTGCGACGCTAGTGTGAAAGTAGCCTTAGTGGCAACACTAATTGAGCACAAAGAGCGAGATCTTGCAGTTTCACAAAGGGAGGTGCCTTGGGGTGTTGCAAGTTCCTGCTCTGCAGAGTTCCCACAACCCAGAAGTTTGAAGTGAACTTTTCCTCCTTCTGCATACTTTTCACAATAACATATTCCCAATCTGGGGATTACAACTCTTATTAAACAAAAAAAGTGCAGCCCTAACTCTGGCATTTCAGAGGAGACAGTTTGAATATCAGGTCAGAGACCATACCAATGAACAAGACTAGTCCGATGCGTTCCCCGGCCAGACTCTTCCCACCCTACTCCAGATGAATGACAAGTCTCTCCCTATGTAAACACATGGGAGCATAGTGAAGAGTATCTGGCTAAGGACAGCAAAGTGCGTTTTTTTTATGCCAATTTTCAGCTGCTTTTTACAGTTCCAGCAAAGCCTATGAGAATTCAGAAATCTCATGTACACACATCGTTTTTTTGAGTGATTAGTATTTTGTGCTTTGCTGGGATTTTTGGACATAGAGCATGTCACTTCTTTTAGCGTTTTACACCCATTGACTTGAATGGATGGTGAAAAAACGCTGTAAATACACAACTTGACTTTTCTTGCACCATATTTGCTCAAGAAAAGTCAAGGACAAGCCGAATGTGACATCACACTCGGCTCTGCTACATCTAGATGGTAGGCTGCATGCGTCCATGCAGCCTGTTATCCAGCAGAGTGGACCCAAACCCCATTCACTTGAATGGGGGGTCTGACCTTAGTGTTTGACCCGCTGTCATATGCATGACAGTGCGGCAAACACCGCTTCTGATCGGCGGGGAAATCACCCTCGCAGGTCAGAGAGCCGCAGTTTCCACGCGGTCAGAAGA
This sequence comes from Ranitomeya variabilis, assembly GCF_051348905.1. NCBI lineage: Eukaryota > Metazoa > Chordata > Amphibia > Anura > Dendrobatidae > Ranitomeya > Ranitomeya variabilis. The sequence continues at coordinate 130,660,074 of NC_135235.1, read as the reverse complement.
TAGCGGGAGCACTCAGCTGTGATTGGAGGTATAAACTTTACCTCCGATCACTGGTGTCAGCTGATGGGACAACTGATCCCATCATATGACACCTACAGCTGCTAATTACAGTAACAGCCAAAGCGGCGGATGAGTTTTCACGTGCCGCTCCTGCGCTATAAATTAAAAAAAAACGGCGTGGGTTCTCCCCTATTTTTGATAACCAGCCAGACAAAACTCACAGCTGGGGGCTGCAACCCCCAGCTGTCTGCTTCAGCAAGGCTAGTTATCAAGAATAGAGGGGTCCTCATGCTTTTTTTAAAAAAAAACTAAAATTTAAAAAAAACTGCGTGGGGTCCCCTCCATTTTTGACAACCAGCCTTGCTAAAGCTCCCAGCTGGGGGCTGGTATTCTCAGGCTGGTAAGGGGCCATTAATATAGCCCCCCCCCCCCCCAGCCTAAAAATAGGGCAGCTTGCAGCTGCTCAGAAAAGGCGCTTTGCCCGGCTCTCCCCACTTGCCCTGTAGCGGTGGCAAGGGGGGTAAGGAGGGGTTAATGTCACCTTCCTATTGTAAGGTGACATTAAGCCGGCTTAGTAATAGAGAGGTGTCAATAAAGGTACCGTCACACTAAGCAACGTCGCCAGCGATCTGTGACGTTGCAGCGTCCTAGGGAGCGATATCGCTGTATTTGACACGCAGCAGCGATCAGAATCCCGCTGTGAAATTGCTGGTCGCTGCTAGAAGGTCTGCACATTATTTGGTTGCTAGGTCGCCGTGTATCGCCGTGTTTGACAGCAAAAGCAACCATACCAGCGATATTTTACACTGGTAACCAGGGTAAACATCGGGTTACTAAGCGCAGGGCCGCGCTTAGTAACCCGATGTTTACCCTGGTTACCAGCGTAAAAGTTAAAAAAACAAACAGCACATACTCACCAGCGCGTCCCCCAGCCTCTGCTTCCTGACACTGACTGAGCGCCGGCCCTAAACTGAAAGTGAAAGCAGAGCGGTGACGTCACCGCTGTGCTGTTAGGGCCGGCGCTCAGTCAGTGTCAGGAAGCAGAGGCTGGGGGACGCGCTGGTGAGTATGTGCTGTTTGTTTTTTTAACTTTTACGCTGGTAACCAGGGTAAACATCGGGTTACTAAGCGCGGCCCTGCGCTTAGCAACCCGATGCTTACCCTGGTTACCCGGGGACCTCGGCATCGTTGGTCGCTGGAGAGCGGTCTGTGTGACAGCTCTCCAGCGATCAAACAGCGACGCTGCAGCGATCGGCATCGCTGTCGCTATCGCTGCAGCGTCGCTTAATGTGACGGTACCTTAAGACACCTATCCATTACTAATCCTAGAGCAATTAAAGGGTTAACCCCTTAACCCTTAACCCCCCCAAGGGTGGTTTGCACGTTAATGACAGGGCCAATTTTTACAATTCTGACCACTGTCCCTTTATAAGGTTATAACTCTGGAACGCTTCAACGGATCCTGATGATTCTGATAATGCTTGCTCGGGACATATTGTACTTCACGATAGTGGTAAAGTTTCTTTGATATTACCTGCGCTTATTTTTGAAAAAACAAAACGGAAATTTGGCAAAACGCTTGAAAATTTCGCAATTTTCCAACTTTGAATTTTTATGCCCTTAAATCAGATATGTCACTCAAAATACTTAATAAGTAACACTTCCCACCACATGTCTACTTTACATCAACACAATTTTGGAACCAAAATTTTTTCCCGTTAGGGAGTTATAAGGGTTAAAAGCGGACCAGCAATTTCTCATTTTTACAACACCATTTTTTTTAGGGACCACATTTGAAGTCACTTTGAGGGGTCTATATGATAGAAAATAGCCAATTGTGACACCATTCTAAAAACTGCACCCCTCAAGGTGCTCAAAACCACATTCAAGAAGTTTATTAACCCTTTAGGTGTTTCACAGGAATTTTTGGAATGTTTAAAACGAACATTTAACTTTTTTTTCACACAAAATTTACTTCAGCTCCAATTTGTTTTATTTTACCAAGGGTAACAGGAGAAATTGGAACCCAAAAGTTGTTGTACAATTTGTCCTGAGTACGCTGATACCCCATATGTGGAGGCAAACCACTGTTTGGGTGCATGGCAGAGCTCGGAAGGGAAGGAGCGCCATTTGACTTTTCAATGCAAAATTGACTGGAATTGAGATTGGACACCATTTCGCGTTTGGAGAGCCCCTGATGTGCCTAAACATTGAAATCCCCCACAAGTGACACTATTTTGGAAAGTAGACCCCCTAAGGAACTTATCTAGATGTGTGGTGAGCACTTTGACCCACCAAGTGCTTCACAGAAGTTTATAATGTAGAGCCGTAAAAATAAAATATCGTTTTTTTCACAAAAATTATCTTTTCGCCCCCACATTTTTATTTTCCCAAGGGTAAAGAGAAATTGGACTCCAAAAGTTTTTGTCCAATTTGTCCTGAGCACGCTGATACTCCATATGTTGGAGTAAACCCATTTGGGCGCACGGGACAGCTCGGAAGGGAAGGAGCACTGTTTTACTTTTTGAACTCAGAATTGGCTGGAATTGAGATCGGACGCCATGTCGCGTTTGGAGAGCCCCTGATGTGCCTAGAATTGGGGGGTTTCCACTGTTTAACTGAAGCCCTAACCCAAACACATCCCTAATCCCAACCCTAACCGTTCCCCTAACCCTAATTCCAACCACACCCCTAACCCCAACACATTCCTAACCCTAATCCCAACCCTAACCACACCTCTAACCCCAACCCTAATCCCAACCGTAAATGTAATCCAAACCCTAATGGCGGTATGATAAAGCATTATTTCTTTGCCTCTTTTTTTACGGTGTTCACTGAAGGGGTTAACTAGTGGGACAGTTTTATAGGTCGGGTCGTTACGGACACAGCAATACTAAATTTGTGTACTTTTATTGTTTTTTTATTTACATAAAGAAATGTATTTATTGGAACAATTTATTTATTTTTTTTAAACTTTTTTACTTCATCCCAGGGTGGGACATGGTTGTATAGTGTCAAATCGCTGATCTGACACTTTGCAAAGCACTGTGTCAGATCAGCGATCTGACAGGCAGTGCTGCAGGCTTGCTGGCGCCTGCTCTCAGCAGGAACTTGCAAGCTGCCTCCCTGCAGGATCCGGAAGGAGCCCTGCGGCTATATTGGATCTGGGGCTTGCAGGGAGGAGACGCTCGGAACAACGCGATCACATCGCGCTGTTCCGAGGGTCTCAGGGAAGCACGCAGGGAGCTGACACCCAGCGGCGATCAGCCATGCTCCCCCTGTCAGCGCGGCTGATCGCCCATGATGTACTATCCCGTCCCTGAGAATTAAGTCCCAGGTCACCTCGAGGGGATAGGACGTCAGATGGCAGAAAGGGGTTATATAAACACACACACATGCAGAAAAAAAGTATTTTAATAAAATAAAACACCACACAGTTTTGTCATCTTTTTATTGTTCTGCCATTCCAAGCAAAGCCATCGATCTTCTGAAATAAAAATAAAATAATAAACCAACACAAAAAGTCCCTGATCCGTCGCAGTCCAATATAACGAGTTTCCCATGCAGTATCTGGGGGAGATAAAGCTTACAACCGGGAGTGCTGCTAATATGTCCCGCTCCCGGCTGTAAGCTACTAGGGAATGAATGAGACGGAGCGGGTGCAGGCTCAGTAACGGGCAGTGACGTCACTGAGCTTGCGCTCGCTCATAGCCTGACCTGAGGTAACCTCTGCACCGAGGGGAAAATGCCAGTGAAGAGGTTACCGCATGTAATGTATCTATTCTATCAATCTATTCATTCTATCTTCAGGAAGTTTTTTTTTTTTTCCTGTGTGCACTAAACTTTATTAACATGCATAAAGAGAAAAAAAACGCGCAACAAAAAATGCACTTAAACCTGCGTTTTTGGCGCAGCTTCTTTCCTGCCAAGATGATCAGGCTTTGCTGCAAAAAAAAAAAAAACGGAGCAAAAACGCCCTGTGTGAACTTACTCTTAATCTCCTACTTGAAGTAAATGTGATAATATGAGTGAGACCAATGCTCAATGCACTTTGGACTCAAGATTATGGCAGTTTTGGTTCTTAGCTAAATCCTTGCAAATTAGTCTGTAAATATAAGTTATTTTAGCAAATGAAATGCAGGGACAATTTTAGACTAATGCCACAGGAGCCATAAACACTGTGTGAATCAATGTTCTAAGTCCTGGTGTAGTAAGGGTGAGGTGGCTGACTTCTCAATTATCCTGGGTTTTTTTGCTGTGTTTTTAATAAAAGGCAAAATAAATAAGCAGAAATGGTGATATATGTGCAGCCAGCAGGAAACTGCATAAACATAAGGGTATTATACCAAAAAAGATCATACTAATTTAGAGAACATGGAGGCTAAACAAAAACATTAGCAGAAGCTAAAGAGTAGGGACATTTCCTGACTGTAATTTGCACATACAGTGATTGTGAATTTAGACTGATGATTGTTGCTTATGTCACTGAGAAAACCATTATTTAAATATAATGCTTTAATTAGTGTTTTTACTACAAATAACTTTTATATGCATATAAAGTAAATTTCCACATACATCAATGTATTCCATGTCTTATAGGAATATGTAAAGAAATCGAAGATTAAAGCAGCAGAATATAAAATCCATAAAATTGCAAAATAAAATGTACCATTTCATTGAAAGAAGACAGAATGAGATGACATGCAGTTGTTGCAGGGGAAGGGTCGCACTAAGGTGAGTACAGAGAACCAGGTTATGTGGTCACCGGGGCATCCATGGAATCTACAAATGGTATAATGTCTGCTTTCCAGCGGAATGCATCAGCCAGAGAGAGTATTATGGAAAAATCCCTACCTGTCACTAGTTTTTGGCAAATCGGTACCGCTCTAAGCATTCTTAGCTGTGCGGATAGTGATGAAAGCAGCAGCCCAAATGTATGGCCCAAGAAGTCTCTTAAAAAGTAGTTAAACTTTTATTTACTTTTCCATATAACTTTGTCCAGCATATAACTATGCAAGTCATTTTATTAAGCAATTTGCCTCCATTGCTGTGAAAAAAAAAATATGCCTGCAAGTGTATTCCAAACCACTGCTTTTCCCCAGCCTATTTGCTGCCTTGATATCACAATGTACTCCTTTGGAGTACAGATGCTGGCAGTGACGGGTCAGCTCAGCACCTGTGTCTCACTAACTCTGGGGACAAGCTGCTGCAGGCAATCAGTCTGATTAGGGGAAAATATGTGTAAGTGGGTTGAGAGCTGGCTCAGGGATAGGAAACAAAGGGTGGTTATTAATGGAGCACACTCGGACTGGGTTGCGGTTAGCAGTGGGGTACCACAGGGGTCAGTATTGGGCCCTCTTCTTTTTAACATATTTATTAATGACCTTTTAGGGGGCATTCAGAGTAGAATTTCAATATTTGCAGATGACACTAAACTCTGCAGGGTAATCAATACAGGGGAGGACAATTTTATATTACAGGATGATTTATGTAAACTAGAAGCTTGGGCTGATAAATGGCAAATGAGCTTTAATGGGGATAAATGTAAGGTCATGCACTTGGGTAGAAGTAATAAGATGTATAACTATGTGCTTAATTCTAAAACTCTGGGCAAAACCGTCAATGAAAAAGACCTGGGTATATGGGTGGATGACAAACTCATATTCAGTGGCCAGTGTCAGGCAGCTGCTACAAAGGCAAATAAAATAATGGGATGCATTAAAAGAGGCATAGATGCTCATGAGGAGAACATAATTTTACCTCTATACAAGTCACTAGTTCGACCACACTTAGAATACTGTGCACAGTTCTGGTCTCCGGTGTATAGGAAAGACATAGCTGAACTGGAGCGGGTGCAGAGAAGAGCGACCAAGGTTATTAGAGGACTGGGGGGTCTGCAATACCAAGATAGGTTATTACACTTGGGGCTATTTAGTTTGGAAAAATGAAGACTAAGGGGTGATCTTATTTTAATGTATAAATATATGAGGGGACAGTACAAAGACCTTTCTGATGATCTTTTTAATCATAGACCTGAGACAGGGACAAGGGGGCATCCTCTACGTCTGGAGGAAAGAAGGTTTAAGCATAATAACAGACGCGGATTCTTTACTGTAAGAGCAGTGAGACTATGGAACTCCCTGCCGTATGATGTTGTAATGAGTGACTCATTAATTAAATTTAAGAGGGGACTGGATACCTTTCTGGAAAAGTATAATGTTACAGGGTATATACACTAGATTCCTTGATAAGGCGTTGATCCAGGGAACTAGTCTGATTGCCGTATGTGGAGTCGGGAAGGAATTTTTTTCCCCATGGTGGAGTTACTCTTTGCCACATGGGTTTTTTTGCCTTCCTCTGGATCAACATGTTAGGGCATGTTAGGTTAGGCTATGGGTTGATCTAGATGGACTTACAGTCTTCCTTCAACCTTAATAACTATGTAACTATGTAACTATGATCAGCACAATCCTCAGAGGAGGAGACAGGTGCTGACCCTATCACTGCCATCATCTGTACTTCAAAATAGCTGCAGTGATATCAGAACGTAGTAACCTTAGGCGAACAGACTGGAAAATAGCAGGGATTTTGAAGCTCCTAACATGCTATTTTTTTTTCTACATGAATGAAGCAAATCCCTTAATATAGTGTACAGCAAAAGGTGTAAGGGCACCAATTTTAAGCCTTTTTTTTGTGTCAATAAACTTGGTCAAGAGACATAAACGCCTACGGAATGGACAAGCAGAAGAGCAAGCTAGGCGCAAAAAGGCCGAAGTCCGTTATGTCTCTTCTCTCCCCTCGCTGAAACTTCCCCTACACCTGCACAACCGCACTTTGTTTCCTTTGAATAGACATAATCATAAAAGACTTTTAACCACTAAGGATTGGGCGAGTGCTGCCATTTCATTTCCCTTAATATAGTGATTTGCAAAGTTTAAAAATTCTCCCATGCTGGACAAAATTATTAAAAAAAGTTTAAGTTCTCCTAAAAGAACACTGAAAAAGTACAACACACATCATAATAAATAAATTGGATGGCGGTCATATTCAATTACGACAGTCATGACATCCCCTCTTAAAAGATACTCCAAAGCAACTATTCTATCAAAAATAGACAGCAGTTTGTAATCTGCATGGAATGCATTTCATAGTCATTATGCTGTAATTTTTTTATTGCTCCAATTAGCAGTTAGTTTTTAAATAGTAATCGCTTATTATGTTCCGTAAAACTTCTGAACATCAGATGTACTATTTAAGTAAATTTTTTCATACATTAATTCTTTAACTGATTCATGAAATATGTACGAATTGGGGTTATTTATAACTTTTCATAGATTCGCCTACATAATTAAAAAAAGTTAACGTTTCTGTGGAATGAAGAGAATATAAATCTCATTTCATATCAAGTAGTTGTTACAGATATTCAATTAGATCAACATACAAGTAGGAATGTGATTAGGAATCAAACTCAAGGGCTGGAAAATGCCAAAAATCCCACCATGGAACCAACTTTTCCTTCCACTAGGTTTTGAGAGCAATCCAACTGTTAGTCATGAATGACAGGTGTTCTGTCCTTTATATGCTCTGGTCCACTGGAGGTTTTAACCACTGAGTTTTTCAGAAACAGTCACCACTGCTTTGTTCTCCATTCTTCATATCCAGTGTCCTGTGCTTCCATTTACCGCTGACTGAGGTGGGATACAACATATATTAGACCAACTAAAAGCAAGCCACGGACACCCATCATTAGAATGAGAAAAAGAAAGAGAATAGACATGACAGGCTCTACCACCTGGTTTCCCAGGTTCCAGCGTGGAAAACCCATGTTCACCAGCTGCTGGTTAATGTCGGTGAAGGGAGAGCGACCCTCCTGCCTCGCACCATCTTGAGGAACCTGCTGTGGTCCGGCTCCAGCATTTCCAGTGTTGAAAAATCCCTGCACATGCAAAACAAAAAAGAAGATAAAAATATTCATTGTAGAAAACAAAAATTATCTGTAAATGATTATCTGGGGCACTTTTCACAGAATTTGGGAAACTTTGCCAGTCATGAGAGCAGCACGAACAGGTCCACCTAGTTTTCAAACAGTATTGAAGTAGGGGATGTATCACTGCATAAACTGATAAAGAGGCAGATATTCCAAAAAAAAGAGAAAACTGCACCAAAATGCATCGGTTTTGCTATAGTTTTAGACTTGGGTGAGATTTCACCTTTTGCACTACAAGAAATGTATACTTTAGCGTCAATTCAGGGCATGAATCGACATGTTGTGGATTGAAAATCCGAATTCCAGGTCAATTTACACTTCAAATTTTTTTCATAGAGATGTGGGTGAGATACAGCAACACCATTTTGGATGAGATTACCATAATACATTTTAGATTTTTCCAAATTCTAGACAGAAAATGTGTGGCATATCCAACACGCGTGTACACACTTTAAGGCTGATTAGCTTATGTCACTTCTCGGACACCTCATCATAGTATGTCCAAAAGCAACTACAGGAATTTCTGAAAATAACTAGTGGGACGATTAGATGGAAGCAACTATATCAATATATACTATGCACATTATGACTACAATACCTGAACATCATGTAGAAAACCCTGAGCACTACTTATTTTTGTATGTCATAATATATCTTATTGCTTCTGAATACTAAATAGAGCTAGTTTGGTTACATAATTATATTTAAGGACCTGTTATTTAACCCCCTTCATGACCGGAGGTTTTTTGTTTTTTTTTTGCGTTTTTCGCTCCCCTCCTTCCCAGATCCATAACATTTTTATTTTTCCGTCAATATGGCCATGTGAGGGTTTATTTTTTGTGGGCCGAGTTGTACTTTTGAACTGCACCACTGATTTTACCATGTCGTGTACTAGAAAAACGGGGAAAAAAATTCCAAGTGCAGTAAAATTGCAAACCCACACTTGTTTTTTTGTTTGGCTTTTTTGAAAGGTTCACTAAATGCTAAAACTGACCTGCCATCATGATTCTCCATGTCATTACGAGTTCATAGACACGAAATATGCCTAGGTTCTTTTTTATCTAAGTGGTGAAAAAACAGTAATTAGACTTACTGGTAATTGTATTTCCAGGAATCCATCCTGACAGCACACTGGAGGACGTCCTTCTTATCCATGATGGGACAGGAAACACGAGAGGTTAAAAGGACCCTCCCCCTACCACCCTTCAGTGTTTTTCCAAAGTAACACATCTGGATGGATGCAAAAACAAGTTTCATTACAACAAAATAATCAATCATACAAATGTTACATCACATAAGTATAAAGATCAAACAATAGGGAGGGAACTAACAGTGCTGTCAGGATGGATTCCTGGAAATACAATTACCAGTAAGTCTAATTACTGTTTTCCAGGTCACCACCTGACAGCACACTGGAGAAATACCAAAGGAGAATGGTATTTAGGGTGGGACCACTGCTTGAAGTACCTTTCTACCAAAGGCCAACTGAGGCGAAACTACATCTAACTTATAGTGTTTAGAAAAGGTACTAAGATTAGACCATGATGCAGCTCTACAGATCTGGTCTGCCGTAGCCCCCCCTTTCTCCGCCCATGATGTGGCCATGGCCCTAGATGAGTGGGCTTTAAGATTAACTGGGGAATTCAAACCTTTAGCTTTGTAGGCTAAATCAATTGTAGATTTTATCCACCGTGCGATAGTCGCTTTAGACGCTTTTTTCCCCTTATTTGAACCCCTGAACTGAACGAACAAGTTATTGTCCTGTCTCCAGGGTCTAGATAGATCAAGGTACCTGAGTACTGACTCTCTTACATCAAGGTTATGAAAAAAATCTTTCTTTTTGGTTTTTAGGGAATTGGCAAAATGACGGTAAAACAATCTCCTGATTCATATTAGTATTGGAGACGACCTTAGGGAGAAAGGCCGGATCTAGCCTTAGTACTATTTTATCATCAAAGATCTGTAAATACGGGTTCTGTACCGAAAGAGCCTGTAGTTCCCCCAATCTTTTTGCCGATGTGATCGCAACTAAAAACGCGGTTTTAAGAGAGAGTTTGTTAATATCTATGTCTCCAGTTATATCCCAGGACTGATCACACAGAAAATTCAGGACCAGATTAAGATCCCACGGCGGGACTGATTTCCTAATGAATGGCCTTAGCCTCTGGACTGCTCTAGAGAATCTACTAATCCAGGGGTGGGTAGATAGAGAAAAATCTAAGAATGTACTTAGGGCCGCTATCTGGACTCTTAATGTACTTGGTCTAAGACCTTTTTGAAATCCTGACTGCAAGAAATCAAGAATTTTCGGGATATCTGGATGGTCAGTATCAACTGTCATCTCCCCACAGAATCCACAAAATGTTTTCCATATTTTTGTGTAGATTGCAGATGTCACCGGCTTTCTGCTGGCTTGAAGGGTAGAAATTACGTCATCTGAAAGACCTTTTGCTCTCAAGATCTTCCGTTCAGGATCCATGCTGCCAACTGAAGTGCTCCTGGGTTCTGGTATAGAACTGGACCTTGTAGAAGAAGATCCTCTCTTACTGGTAACAGGAGAGGCTCTTCCACTGACAATTTTTTTAACAATGGAAACCAACTTCGTTTCGGCCAGTGAGGAGCTATGAGGATGACTTTGGCCTCGTCCTCGCAAATTTTCCTGAGTGTCCTTGGAATCAATGCTAGAGGCGGAAACGCATAGAGAAGACCGTTGCTCCAGGGTTGTGACAGGGCATCGATCGCAGCTGGACTTTCCCAGGGGTTTAGGGAGTAAAAGGTTTCGACTTTTGCGTTTTGCTTTGTAGCAAATAGATCCACAGTCGGCTTTCCCCAACGATGACAAAGATCCCTGAATACTTCGCTGTTCAGTTCCCACTCTGTCGGGGATACACTTTTCCTGCTCAGGAAATCTGCCAACTGGTTCTTGGATCCCTCCAGATGTACAGCCGAGATTGACCGCACCGACTTCTCTGCCCACTTGAAGATCTGTTCCGCCAGATCTTGTAATGCCAGATGTCTTGGGCCCCCCTGATGTCGAAGGAAGGCTACAGTCGTCGTATTGTCCGAGAAGATTTTTACATGCTTGTTCTTCAGCAAATGTTGTGCTGCCGTTAGGACCTTCCAAACCGCATGCAACTCTCTGTGGTTTGATGACTTCTTGCTGTCCTTTCTTCCCCAACGACCTTGGAAATATCTTCCTAGGACATGACCTCCCCAACCTTCCTGACTTGCGTCTGTCGTGACTGACACACTTGGGGTTTGAAGCCATGACACTCCTACCCGGAGATTTTTGGAGAGAGTCCACCACACCAGAGACCTCTTGATCTGAAAAGAAAGATTCAGTCTTTGATTTAGAGAATTTTGCCTCCTGTTCCAGCTCCTCAGAACTCCCTGCTGAAGCTGTCGGGAATGAAACTGGCTCCATCTCACGCAAGGGATGCAGGCCGTCATCAATCCCAGTATTCTCATCCCGTCTCTGATCGTATTTCGGCCTCGGGAGAAATGATGGACCTTTTTTATTATACCCTTTAGCCTGTCTTCCGGAAGGTAGGACATTCTTGTTTCTGAGTCGAGCATGACTCCTAGGAATTTTATTCTGGATTTCGGTATTAGATCCGATTTCTTCCAATTTATAATCCAACCGAGACTCTCTAGTGTGGAGATGAGGAACTGACAGTTGACCCTGAGCTGGTTTACTGACTCTGCCGCTATCAAAAAGTCGTCTAGATAAGGGATTCATCACATCCCGATTTCTCAGATATGCAACTACCTCTACCATAAGTTTTGTAAAAACCCTGGGAGCCGACGCCAGGCCGAAGGGGAGACAGCGAAATTGAAAGTGATAGATCTTCCCTTCCATGTTTACCGCACACCGCAGGAATTTTTGGTGGTTTAGGCAAATGGGAACATGGTAATATGCACTCTTTAGATCTAGAGTGCACATCACCATACCCCTTCCCAACAGAGGAATGGTAGACCGAATTGACTCCATTTTGAATCTTTTGTATACCACCCAGTTGTTTAGGTGCTTCAGATTTATTATCGTTCTCGACTCTCCCGATGGTTTTGTTATTGAGAAGAGATTCGAGTAATGACCTCTGTACTCTTCTTGGGAGGGGACCGGAACAATTGCCGCCATTTTTAGGAGGTCCTGTATATCCGACCACATGGGGGATGATGATTTTAGATGTGTGCTGGACACCAGAAATCTTTCGGGCGGAAGGGAGGAAAATTCGATTTTGTACCCCTGGGACACCACCTGTAACACCCAAGGACTCGTTGTTATTCCCCTCCAACCTTCTAGGAATCCGGCTAGACGACCCCCTACTCTGATGGCGTCATTTCCTATGGTAGCTAGACCTCGGACCTGAGTAACTCGAGTCTTTGGTTTTGGGTCTACTGTCTCCCCCTTTCTGGTAGCTCCATCTACCTTGCTTCCCTTTACCCCTGTAATCCTGTTTCTGATTATAGCGGGGTCTCCGAAAGGGCTGGAATTTTTTAGGCTTTTCTTCGGGGAACCCCTTTTTTACGTCTGAGGCTTTCTCTAATATATCGTCGAGGACCGGTCCGAAGACCCTGCCCCCAGAGAAGGGTATGGAACACAATTTATTTTTGGAGTGCATATCACCCGACCAATTTTTGAGCCAGATAGCTCTTCGGGCTGCATTAGAGAGAGATTGACCTCTAGCCGCGAACCTAACCGTCTCCGCGGATGCGTCTGCCAAAAAGGCGGTTGCCAATTTTAACAGAGGCAGAGATTTCATGATAGTATCTCTAGGAGTTTTGGCTATTAATTGATCCTGAAGATCATTTAGCCACAGGTCCATGGAGCGAGCCACTGATGTTGCTGCGATATTAGCTCCGATAACCGCCGAAGAACTCTCCCAGGTCCTTTTTAAAAGTCCATCTGCCTTTCTGTCCATGGGCTCTTTTAGATTGGAAGAGTCCTCAAAAGGGATTGAGGTTCTTCTGGACACTTTAGCAAATGGAATGTCTATTTTAGGTATATCGACCCATTCTTTAACTTCATCCGGGTCAAACGGCAAGCGGAGTCGGAAATCTTTAGGGATAGTCAATCTCTTCTCCGCCTCCTCCCATTCATCCAAAATCATGGATCTGATATGGGAATTTACTGGAAACACTTTTGCAGTCTGTGAGCGCAAGCCACCAAACATTTCGTCCTGAACTGAACAAGATGGTTGTGGATCCTCAATCTGCATAGTATGCCGCACAGCCTCCAACAGTTCTCCTGTGTCTGCCGCAGAGAATAAGTATTTTCTCCCTCTCTGTGGGGGGTCTCTGCTCTCCTCTTCCTCCTCTATATCCGATACAGCAGATAACGAATCTCCTGAAGAGTAATCGACCCTCTGCCTTTTGCTCGGTCTCTCTGAAGGTGAGGCTTGAGGTAGTGCCAGACCTGATACAGAAGCCTGGACCTCCTCTCTTATCATGGCTCTCATATTTGACATAAGAGAAGCCTGCTCCTCTCCTATGATTCTGCAGGTGCAAGCTTCACATAGGGGTTTCTGCCAGGTATCTTTCAGTTTGGCTGCGCAAATAGGACATTTTTTGCTTTTGCCAGGCTTCTTTAACGGTTTTTCTGGTAATGAGGCCGCCTATAGAAAAATAACAAAACTCCAGGATAATGCCCCATTTTTTTTTTTATATGTCCATAATACCGGTCCCCTGGTCTACTCACTAGCGCCGTGGACTCCTGCCCTTCTCTAGCTGCGTCCTCCATGATGCACCGGAGATCGCTTACTGCACATACCTTATATTTCTGCTCGTCTGTTCATCTGTACAGCGCTCCTGCGCTCACTACCGCTTCCTGTTTCGGAGACGCCGCCCGCCCCCCTCAGCCGCAAACCGGAAGTGACGCGGCCGGAAAGAGAGGATGGTGCAGCGACGATTTGCTTCCTCATGCCGGCCGCATGGAGACGCCGACGTCCGCAGAGGCAACCGGCAAGATCGCATGCACCAGGGGGCGTGACGGAAGGATCGAGAGCCCCCGGCAGGGGGAAGCGATCCTCATCCAGGAGCAGCGCTACACTGGTAGGCAGAGGGACCCTCGGGCGGGTGTCGGCCAGCGGGTGCCTCATGGAGGGAAGGGTGAGGCAAAGCCCCCCGATCCACAATCCCCCCGCACAGAACGGTAGCTCCTCTCGCCGTTCCTATCCATAATGGGACAGGAAAAACACTGAAGGGTGGTAGGGGGAGGGTCCTTTTAACCTCTCGTGTTTCCTGTCCCATCATGGATAAGAAGGACGTCCTCCAGTGTGCTGTCAGGTGGTGACCTGGAAAATAAATCAAAACTTTGCTGAAAAAGAAAAATTGCGCAATTTTCCGATACCCATAGCGTCTCCATTTTTTATGATCTGGGGTTGGTGAGGGCTTATTTTTTTGCATGCCGAGCTGACATTTGTAATTATACAATTTTGGTGCAGATACGATATATTGATCGCCCGTTATTGCATTTTAGCGCAATGTCGCGGTGACAAAAAAAAAACGTAATTCAGGTGTTTTGACTTTCTCGCTACGCCGTTTAGCGATCAGGTTAATCCTTTTTTTTTTTTAATTGATAGATCGGGCGATTCTGAACGTGGCGATATCAAATATGTGTATGTTTGATTTTATTGTGTTAGTTTGAATGGGGCGCAAGCGGGGTGATTTGAACTTTCATTTTTTTTTTTTTTTTTTGTATTTCTAAACACTTTTTTTTTTTTTTTTACACTTTTGGCATGCTTCAATAGTCTCCATAGAAGACTAGAAGCTGCCATAGCCCAATCGGTTCTGCTACATAGAGGCGATGGTCAGATCGCCTTTATGTAGTAGAATTGCTGAATTGCTATGAGCGCTGACCACTGGGTGGTGTTCACAGCAATCTGGCACTGACAACCATAGAGGGCTCCAGGAGACCTCGGGTTTTCATGCCGACACACCGGTGACCCGCGATCACGTGACGCATGTCACCGGTGCGCGCATTTCCGGTGCGATTGCCGGAGGCGCCATTTAAATGCCGGTCAGAATTTGACAGCGGCATTTAACTAGTTAATAGCTGCAGGTGGATCGTGTTTCTACTAGAGGCTATTGCGGGCATATGTCAGCTGTTCAAAACAGCTGACATGTTCCAGGAAAGATGTGGGCTCACCGCCGCAGCCCACATCAAAAGGAGGGATACGGACATCTGCGTAATATTACGCCCTATGTGAGTAAGGGCTTAAAGTATATGTGTCAGTTAACCCCTACACGACATGTACCGTACTAGTAATGAGCATGTCGTGTCTCCCCCTTTGATGTGGGCTCCGGGGGTGAGCCCACATCTTTCCCGGCACATGTCAGCTGTTTTGAACAACTGACATGTGCCCAAAACAGCTGCGGGTGGAATCGCAATCTACCCGCGGATATTAACCCGTTAAATGCAATTGTCAAACTCTGACAGCGGCAGCTAACGCGCGCTTCCAGCAATGGCAACGGAAATCCGCCCATCGGTGACTCTTGTCACCGAAGGGTTGGCATGACAACCAGAGGTCTATTGAAGACTTCTATGGTTGTCAATGCTGGATTTCTATGAGCGCCGCTCGATGGTCAGCAATTCTGCTACATAAAGGTGATCTGATCATCGTCTGCATGTAGCAGAGACGATCAGGTTATGGCAGCTTCTAGTCTCGCATGGAGATTATTGAAGAATGTCCAAAGTAAAAAAAAAAAAGTTTTAAAAAATATTAAATAATGAAAAAAAAAAAATAAAAGTTCAAATCTCCCCCCTTTTGCCTCATTCAAAATATAACAATAAAAAAACTCAAACACACATTTCGTATTGCCATGTTCAGGATCGCCTGATCTATCAATATAAAAAAATAATTAACCCGATCGCTAAAAGGCATAACGAGAAAACAATTCAAAGCGCCTGAATTACGTTTTATTGGTTGTCGCAATTTTGCATTAAAATGCAATAACAGGCGATCAAAAGATCGTATCTGCACCAAAATCGTATTATTTTTAAAAACATCAGCTCGGCATGCAAAAAATAAGCCCTCACCCATCCCAAGATCACGAAAAAATGAAGCTACTGGTCTCGGAAAATGACAATTTTTTTTATTTTATTATTTTACCACTTAAATAAAAAAGAACCTACACATTTAGAGTCTATGAACATGTAATGACCTGGAGAATCATATTGGCAGGTCAGTTTTAGCATTTGGTGAACATGGTAAAAAAAAAATCCAAAAAACAGTTGTAGAATTGCACTTTTTTTTTTTGCAATTTCACCGCACTTGGAATTTTTTCCCCATTTATGAGTACACGACATGGTAAAACCAATCATTTTGCTCAAAAGTACAACTCGTCCCGCAAAACACAAGCCCTCACATGGCCATACTGACAGAAAATTTTAAAAAGTTATGGCTCTGGGAAGAAGGGGAGCGAAAATCAGAAATGCAAAAATGAAAAAGGGCTGCGGCGCGAAGGGGTTAATCAAATTGTGAATTGAATATTTAGGTTTGTAGTGCTTAGGCTATGTGCACACGTTCAGGAATTCTTGCAGAAAATTCCTGAGAAAAACCTGAAATTTTCTGCAAGAAATCTGCATGCGTTTTTTTGCGCGTTTTTGATGCGTTTTTTCCCAGACATTTCCCAATGCATTTCATAGTGGGAAATCCGCAAAAAAACGCAAAATTAATGAACATGCTGCGTTTTTCGCGGAAAAAAACGCATCATGTGCACAAAACATGCGGAATTCATTCTAAATGATGGGATGCATATTGTATGCTGTTTTTTTTGCGGTTTTATAGCGTTTTTATCGCGAAAAATCAGGAACGTGTGCACACAGCCTTATGCTTCTTGTTGTGTTTTGACTGGTTTTGGAGCACATACCTGGGATATTTTCAGGCAGATAATCCTTAGGCTACTTAACCATCCTCTCTCTTTCTCTAGTTTATCCTGAGCAGCGTGCCAGAAGTATGCATACTAAGGGTATGTGCACACGTATCTGTGAGGGCTGTGGATTTTTCCGCAGCGGATTTGATAAATCCGCAGGGCAAAACAGCTGCGGTTTTTCCTGTGGATTTATCGCGGTTTCTATTGTGGTTTCTGCTGCGGGTTTACACCTGCAGTTTTCTATTGGAGCAGGTGTAAACCCGCAGCGGAATCCGCACAAAGAATTGACATGCTGCGGAAGATAAACCGCTGCGTTTCCGCGCGGTTTTTTTCCGCAGCATGTACACTGCGGATTGCATTTCCCATAGGTTTACATGGTACTGTAAATGCATGGGAAACCGCTGCGGATCCGCAGCAAAATCCACAGCGTGTGCACATACCCTAAAACTTCCATGCCCCATGAAAAGCCAGCCTTAAACAGAAACCCTCCTTTTGTCTATACTTCTATGTGTTGTATAGGAAAAAAGAGATAAAAATAACAGACAGCAACAAAGTGAGATATAGAGGAGAGATCGAGGCAACAGCATTATAATAAGAGAGAAGAGATGGTGCTGACAGCATGGTGAGAAGTAAAGAGGAGAAACCCAAGCGACAGTAGAATAGTGAGAGAGGAGGAATTGAGCCGACATTGAGAGACAGATGAGATACAAGAGTATAAATCGTTAATATCATTTGATCCAGTTAGATATAGTCTCATCTGTATTTGTATATCGTTTTGTGTATTATTAGATACGGAACATGGCACTGACAATGTAAGTTTTTGCAACCTATTGCTACAAGTAGCTGACATCTGTATGGAGAATTAAAAGGAAAATGTCATCGGATTCATGCTGCCAGAACCACGGCAGCATGAATCAGAGGATGACTACACGATAACAGCCCGGTATGTTTTACTTTGAAATGCTTCGGTGTTTCAGAGAAAACAGAGTTTGAAAAGCCAGCCGGTGACCGTAGGGAGAGAAGTGTGGGCCACTTCTGTGGCTGGCGTCTTCCTGTCCCGCTCCAGATTATTGACAGATCTCTCTCACATGTGTACATAGGTAGAGACTAGTGATGAGCGAATGTGCTCAGATAAGGTGCTATCCAAGCATGCTCGGGTGCTGAGTGTCTTCAGCGTACTCGAAAAATATGTTCGAGTCCCTGCGGCTGCACGTCTCGCAGCTGTTCGACAGCAACACATGCAGGGAATACCCGTTTGTTAGGCAATCACTGCATCTGTTGCGGCTGCCTAGCGCAGTGCGTCTCTTCAAACTAGGATTCCTCTGAATCATGTAGCCAGCCTCTGAATCAGCTGCCCGTGGTTAGTCTATTGCCCTGTTCCTTAGAAAAAAAAAAAAAAATTAAATACAGACTGCACACGAATGACAAGTGATAAAAAAAAATGGTCATATATTTCTAGACGAAACGCTGAATGATTTTTCATGTGGTCATGTGAACCAACCCTAAAGTAAATTTTGGTGCCAAATTAGAAAACCAAACATGCCTGCCATATGAGACTTAGGAGTAAAAAATGAACTTCTATGACTTGCAACTCATACACAGTGTTCCAAATTATTATGCAAATTGTCAAAGATTTAATTTTTTGCTTTTCAAATAAACTCATGGATGTTTCATGGCTCTTTAGATCACTGAAATCAATATCAAACATCTCTGAAAATTAGTTTTTCAGGTGAGACCAATTAAAGGAAAACTACTTCGGGTATGTGCACACGGTCAGGAATGGTCCAGTATTTGCTCAGGATTTGATGCAGGTGAAATCTGCATCTGAGGTCACTGGCAGGTCACCTGCGTTTTTGATGCGGTTTTTTTTTGCGTATATCCGCAGCCTCCAACCTGCAGCGGCCAGATGTTACAGCATAGTTGATGGGATTTCAAGAAATCCCATGCACACTATGCATGCACCGATGCGTGGCTCACCCACAGAGACGGACATGCCGCACATCTTTCCAGACGTTCTCGCCCTTAATACGCATGTAACATGTGACTAGGAAGATAGTGAATGGGTAATTTGCGCAGAGAAGACTGAGGGTCTCCGCTACATAAATTGACATGCTGCGGTCTGGAAAGACGCGCCGCATGTCTGTCTCCGCAGGGAAGCCGGAGGCGTCTGTGCACGTGTTAGGGGGTTGCCATGAACATGTTATGTATGATGTTTATTTATTCTCTTAAATGGTGCATTGTTTCCAGATATTCGGGAGAGCGTAGTTCTCTAGTTTGCCCACTAGATGGGGATAGAGACGTAGCCTGTAGATGGTTAATGTGGGAGGAGCTAGTGACAGTTAGGGTTCAGAACAGCTGAGAATTTGAATCAGTTGGGTGGGAGCGCTCTGTCAGAGCAGTCAGCTCTGCAGAAGTCCAAGGTCCAGTCAGGCAGCATCAGGGCCAGGAAGGCCATGAGAGAGAAGAAGGGCAGTGACAGTCACTGACAGTGCAGTATAAGTGGGACTGTGGCTGACAGGGAGAAAGACCTAAGCAGTACGGACAGGTCACTCGCAATGTGGCGGCTTGCTAAGTGGATGGATGTACTCGGGAAAGGGCGAAATGGTTCAGAGGTATCCCTGCTAAAGTAAGACTAGGCACAGAGGACGCTGGAGGATCGATAGGCACGGTCCGTTCCGGAAGCGAGCTTAGTAAAGATGAAGGAAAGGCAGAGAAAGAGTAGACGCCGTGTAAAACGAAGCCAGATATAAATGCTGACAAGGTCAGAGAAGAGACAGGGACAGCAAGGAAATTGTTTAATGTAAAGCCTGCTGTAAATGCTGAAGAGAACCGTTATGTGCCCGTCTTTAGTAAAGTTGATTGTTCAAGCGTTCAATGAGACTGTGACACTGTTTATTCTGCTTCGGCTGAGGAGAACGTGCAGTGCATTACAGGAAGCCCCAGAAGTAAAGGAGCAGCAGGTATGCTGACTGAAAGTTGTGGAGTGTACGTGAGGGGAGGTCAGGGTGTGCAAGAGACTTTTACCTCAGCCACAGCTACCACCCTGTCTGACCCTTACACACGCATAGTGGGCAAAGGATTTCCTGAAATCCCATCCACTATGCTGTAACATCTGGACGCTGCGGGTTTGATGCAGCAGATGTACGCAGCGTCCAACCCGCAGCGTTTACTGACCATGGGAACATACCCTTAAGGACATTCCATATTATTAAGCATCCACAGGTTTCAAGCAATATGGGAAAGAAAAAGGATCTCTTGGCTGCTGAAAAATCTCAAACAGTGCAATGCCTTAGACAGCACAGACAGGTTAAGGATGAGGAAGGTTTCTGCAAGACAAATTCATTAGATTAAAATACCATTACAAAGCAGAAAACAGGAATTTGAAGCTTTTGGTGTGTTTGGAATCCCGTAAACCTCAGGATCCTAGAGAGGCTTGCAGTTGTGCATAAACCTACTATTTGGCCACCCCTACACAGTGCTCACTATCTGAAACTGTTGCAGAGGGCCCAGACATACATAAAGACTATTTGTGAAACAGTCTTACTTACTGATCAGTGCCCTGCAACCCTGGACGGTCCAGATGGATGGAGTAGTGAATGGTTGGTGGATGGCGACCATGTCACAAGAAGGCTGCAACATCACCAAGGAGTTGGCGGAGTTATGTTTTGGGCCAGAATCATGGGGAGAAAGCCGATAGACTCCTTTAAGGTCCCTGAATTTGTTAAAATTACCTCGGCAAAGTATACCAAGTTTCTGACTATACTACTTTCTTCCATGGTAACAAAAAAAATGGAAGAACTGTAACATCCATAGCAAAGCTATATTCATGCATGACAAAGCACCATTTCATGTTGCAAAGAATACCTTTGAGTCATTAGCTGCTATTGGGATATAAGGAGAAAAAACACATGGCTTTTCCACCAACCTACCCTGACCTCAACCCTACTGAGAACCTCTGGAGTATCTGCAGTGCCCCAGAGTCCTGGTCGTTGCAGTGATGATGCTCCGCCGCTAAGGGGGGTGTTGGTACGTCTGATGGCACTGAAGGAGTTCACCTGACCAGGTATCACAGACACCAATACACTTCACAGTCTGGCCTCCAGGGGGAGCTAAGGGTGCTATGTATTAGGCCACTCCTCACAATCTGGTAAAACTGGGGGTTAGATAGGAAGTTAGAGAGAAGCTGACTGGGTTGGAACCAGGCAACATCCTGTGGCAGAGGGTGTTGCAGGGGAAGATTCAGGGGGGTCCCTGTCAGGGGTGGGATCCTGACAGAGGCCTAGCGAACAGAAAGAACGTTACGGGACCGCGCCTGCACTTCATTGCGGCGGTACCCCAAGAAAGGGCAAGAAGCGAGGTTTATTGTGAAGAGTGAGAAACGAGATCAACACAACAAGGAGATAACACCAGTAGGAGTCGTGCTGTAAGACCGAGGCAACATCCTACTGAGGCGCGTAGCCAGTGGCCGGAACACCGAGGAAGTATTGAGCTCCAAGCCTTACTTCAAACCAACGGCAGGACAGTCAGTTATAGGCGGGCTGTCTCACCTAAATCACCTAAGCAGACATAGGGGGCAACAGTGGGAGAGGGGCGACTCTAGGGTCCCGGAAGAACTCCAGGCCTACCCGTCATACGGGTGCGTCCTAGCCATATCATCTGGGGGACGGAGAAGAACATCAGAATCAGTTGTGAGGGAACATCAGAAACAGATACAACAGTTGGGAGGACTATCCCGTGGTGCTCAGCAGGGAAGGACTACAACACACAAGTGCTAGAAGGAAGGCACAGATTTCCACCTGCAAAGGGAACTCTGGAGGTGCCATCGGACCGGCTGGTCTCAGACAGCCCTGTTAACCGTACTCCGGATTGAGGATCCTGAAGCCTTCAGTAAAGAGGTAAAGAGACTGCAACCTGGTGTCCTCGTTATTCATCGCACCCTGCACCACACATCATCACTCTCAACTTCTACTGGACGCCCCTCAGCAGGGTCACGGACCGGGTCTAGCCACCGTGACAATCCCAGAACCGAGACAGAGAGGCCCGGTACCGGGTACCCCTCGGCCCTGCGACAGTGGGGGCGCTCCATATCCTCAAGAAAAAGATCTATGAGGGTGGGAGGTAGTGCACATTAAAACAGCAGCTCTGGGAGGCTATTCTGACATACTGCAAAAAAAAACCATGCAGAAACAATCCAAAAACTAACAAATTCAATGGATACAAGAATTGTGAAGGTGATATCAAAGAGGTCCCACCAGTGGCTTGCAAAAGTATTCAGCACCCCACCCCAGCATTTTTCGGGTCTTTTGCTACCTCCGAACCTGGAATTTCATGGTTTTCTTTTTGAGGGTTTGCATCAGTTCATGTAAAGAACACGCCTACAAGTGTGAACATTTAAAGAAGGAGAGGATAAAACCACCACAGAGTATAATCCATAAAATCAAAATTGTATTCAAATATATTACATAAAATAGATGTAGTAGAACATAAAAAGGCTGCTGAGCACTAGATTGCAGGGGCACAAGTTACCATATAAAGTGCACATCAATATAACCGGACAGTGGGTATAGGGTGATTAGTTTCATTAATAGGGCCACTAAGTCATTTAGTCATAGTGACTGGAGTCGCATGTGATCTATACACATATGCATAAACATCAATAAGGCAATATTGCTCAAATCCAGGTCATGGAAATCTCAGAAAAAGCAGACTAAAATGATAAAACAAGTTATACTGACCATTTTTTCAGAAAACTAAATATCAATCTGATCAGCTCCTCCTGATTTATACGATGATGCCTGTAGATTAGACTGCATTTTCACGGTGACAGATCCCGTAACTTGGACTGTTAAGATGTTTTTGATTGAAATAGCTTTTGATTTCAGTAAATGTCACCTCTTAATGCTGCAAATTCAACAAATTACTATTTTAATTCTTTTCAACCTATGAAATGTTTGAAAACTCGTTTGTGCATAATAATTTGGAAGAGTGCATTTTGAGGTTTTTTATTTTTCGTTTTTCAGAAAAAAAAATACCTATCACTGGGAGGTGTGTCCAATACAATTTGATTTATACTCGAATGGTTAATGATTTGAACATTATACTGACTTATCTGCATCGACCATGTATATTAGGCTACGTTTAATCAAGAGTCTAAACAAATATTCTGTTTTTCATCCAGAAAAAAAAAAAGATGATTTTTTTTATCTCAACAGTCCATGTAAAAAAATCCTCATCTGAACAACCCTACATTGGTCAGAGTGGTCCGTGTGAGGTCAGTTATTTGCATGGACAGCACTTGGACCAAAGTATGGTTGTGCGAATGTAGCCTTAGCCAAAATGGTGATCTAACAAGCTCTTACCTGGCGAGTACTGCTGCGCTGGCTGTTTGCTCTGATTCGAGGGTCATCATCTTGAACAATATCACCATTTGCTAAAATTCGCACCATTTTCTTTAAAAGTAACAGAATCTAATGGAAAAACAGGTAGGTATAACACATCAGAAGGCAGATATGATAGGTCATCTATATTCTATACAGATGGATTCTGATAATAACAAGTAAATTAATCATATCTGGCACCTTCCCAGCAAGAATATCCCCTATGTTCTGTAAGCTCCCACCAACTGCTAGGATCAGATCACATGGCTAAAAAAGGCATATGGAAATGTTCTCCTCATGGGACAATTCTTATTAAAAGGTCATTAACATTAACCCCTTTCTGCCAGCTGACGGAATAGTACGTCAGCTGGCAGATCCCCTGCTTTGAGGGGGGCTCACCGCCGGAGCCCACCTCAAAGCCGCGACATGTCAGCTGTTTTGTACAGCTGACATGTGCGCGCAATGAGCGCGAGCGGAATCGCGATCCGCCCGCGCCCATTAACTAGTTAAGTGCCGCCGTCAAGCGCTGACAGCGGCATTTAACTAGCGCTCCCGGCCGCGCGGCTGGGAGTGCTCGCACCGCCGACCGTCACATGATCATGGGTCATCGGTGCATTGCCATAACAACCAGAGGTCTCCTTGAGACCTCTATGGTTGTTGATGGCCGATTGCTTTGAGCGCCACCCTGTGGTCGGGGTTCAAAGTACACCTTCATTCCTGCTACATAGAGGTGATCTGTACTTCACCTCTATGTAGCACAGGCGATCGAGTTGTGCATGCCTCTAGCCTCCTATAGAGGCTATTGAAGCATGCCAAAAAAAAAAAAAGTGTTTAACCCCTTTACCCCCCAAGGGTTGTTTGCACGTTAATGACCGGGCCAATTTTTACAATTCTGACCACTGTCCCTTTATGAGGTTATAACTCTGCAACACTTCAACGGATCCAGGTGATTCTGACAGTTTTCTCGTGACATATTGTACTTCATGATAGTGGTAAAATTTCTTTGATATTACCTGCGCTTATTTTTTTTAAAAAAAATGGAAATTTGGCGAAAATGTTGAAAATTTCGCAATTTTCCAACTTTGAATTTTTATACAATTAAATCACAGAGATATGTCACACAATATACTTAAAGGGAACCTACCACCCCGTTTTTTAAAAATTAGATAAAAATAGTGTGAAATAGGGGCAGAGCTGGGCTTTACATTAGGGCCTTTTCGGTGCCTTTACACCCCCGTTAGGCTGCCCAAATACCTTTGTGAAGTGGCCGTTTTCTGCTGTCACTCAAGTGGGTCAGGTCGGATGGGCGTGGTCACAGCGCTGTTTGTCCCCCAGGATCCTGCTCATCATTACGTTGGTGGCGTAGTGGTGTGCACATGTCCAGCAGGCGAATCCACTGCCCAGGAGATGAATAACGGCGCGGTCTTCGCTATTCAGCCGTTTACCGGTGGGCGCGGCCATCTTTCCTGTGGCCGCGCCTGCGCAGATGGAGCGCTCTGCTGCCCGGGGCTTCAGGAAAATGGCCGCCGCGATCTCCATCTGCGCACGCGCGGAATCCCGCGGCCATTTTCCTGAAGTCCCGGGCAGCAGAGCGCTCCATCTGCGCAGGCGCGGCCCACCGGTAAACGGCTGAATAGCGAAGACCGCGCCGTTATTCATCTCCTGGGCAGTGGATTCGCCTGCTGGACATGCGCACACCACTACGCCACCAACGTAATGATGAGCAGGATCCTGGGGGACAAACAGCGCTGTGACCACGCCCATCCGACCTGACCCACTTGAGTGACAGCAGAAAATGGCCACTTCACAAAGGTATTTGGGCAGCCTAACGGGGGTGTAAAGGCACCGAAAAGGCCCTAATGTAAAGCCCAGCTCTACCCCTATTTCACACTATTTTTATCTAATTTTTAAAAAACGGGGTGGTAGGTTCCCTTTAATAAGTAACATTTCCCACATGTCTACTTTACATCAGCACAATTTTGGAACCAACATTTTTTTTTGTTAGGGAGTTATAAGGGCTAAAAGTTGACCAGCAATTTCTCATTTTTACAACACCATTTTTTTTTAGGGACCACATCTCAGTTGAAGTTATTTTGAGGGGTCTATATGATGGAAAATACCCAAGTGTGACACCATTCTAAAAACTGCACCCCTCAAGGTGCTCAAAACCACATTCAAGAAGTTTATTAACCCTTCAGGTGTTTCACAGGAATTTTTGGAATGTTTAAATAAAAATTAACATTTAACTTTTTTACACAAAAAATTTACTTCAGCTCCAATTTGTTTTATTTTACCAAGGGTAACAGGAGAAAATGGACCGCAAAAGTTGTTGTACATTTTGTCCTGAGTACGCTGATACCCCATATGTGGGGGTAAACCACTGTTTGGGCGCAAGGGAGAGCTCGGAAGCGAAGGAGCGCCATTTGACTTTTCAATGCAAAATTGACTGGAATTGAGATGGGACGCCATGTTGTGTTTGGAGAGCCCCTGATGTGCCTAAACATTGAAACCCCCCACAAGTGACACCATTTTGGAAAGTAGACCCCCTAAGGAACTTATCTAGATGTGTGGTGAGCACTTTGACCCACCAAGTTCTTCACAGAAGTTTACAACGCAGAGCCGTAAAAATAAAAAATCATATTTTTTCACAAAAATGATTTTTTCGCCCCCAATTTTTTATTTTCCCAAGGGTAAGAGAAGAAATTGGACCCCAAAAGTTGTTGTCCAATTTGTCCTGAGTACGCTGATACCTCATATGTGGGGGTACACCACTGTTTGGGTGCATGACCGAGCTCGGAAGGGAAGGAGCGCCATTTGACTTTTCAAAGTAAAATTGACTGGAATTGAGATGGGACGCCATGTTGCGTTTGGAGAGCCACTGATGTGCCTAAACATTGAAACCCCCCACAAGTGACACCATTTTGGAAAGTAGACCACCTAAAGAACTCATCTAGATGTGTTGTGAGAGCTTTGAACACCCAAGTGTTTCACTACAGTTCATAACGCAGAGCCGTGAAAATAAAAATTCTTTTTTTTTTCCCCACAAAAATTATTTTTTAGCCCCCAGTTTTGTATTTTCCCAAGATTAACAGGAGAAATTGGACCCCAAAAGTTGTTGTCCAATGTGTCATGAGTATGCTGATACCCCATATGTTGGGGTAAACCCCTGTTTGTGCGCACGGAAGAGCTCGGAAGGGAAGGAGCACTGTTTTACTTTTTCAACGCAGAATTGGCTGGAATTGAGATCGGACGCAATGTCGCATTTGGAGAGCCCCTGATGTGCCTAAACAGTGGAAACGACCCAATTATAACTGAAACCCTAATCCAAACACACCCCTAACCCTAATCTCAACGGTAACCCTAACCACACCCCTAACCCTAGTCCCAACCCTATTCCCAACGTAAATGTAATCCAAACCCTAACTTTAGCCCCAACCCTAACTTTAGCCCCAACCCTAACTTTAGCCCCAACCCTAGCCCTAACAGGAAAATGGAAATAAATACATTTTTTTAATTTTTCGTAACTAAGGGGGTGATGAAGGGGGGTTTGATTTACTTTTATAGCGCGTTTTCTAGCGGATTTTTGATTGGCAGCCGTCACACACTAAAAGACGCTTTTTATTGCAAAAAATGTTTTTTGCGTTACCACATTTTGAGTGCTATAATTTTTCCATATTTGAGACCACAGAGTCATGTGAGGTCTTGTTTTTTGCGGGACAAGTTGACGCTGTTATTGGTAACATTTTCGGGCACGTGACATTTTTTGATCGCTTTTTATTCCGATTTTTGTGAGGCAGAATGACCAAAAACCAGCTATTCATGAATTTCTTTTTTGGGGGGCGTTTATACAGTTCCGCGTTTGGTAAAATGGATAAAGCAGTTTCATTCTTTGGGTCAGTACGATTACAGCGATACCTCATTTATATCATTTTTTTATGTTTTGGCGTTTTTATACGATAAAAACAATTGTTTAGAAAAAAATAATTATTTTTGCATCGCTTTATTCTGAGGACTATAACTTTTTTATTTTTTCTCCTGATGATGCTGTATGGCGGCTCGTTTTTTGCAGGACAAGATGACGTTTTCAGCAGTACCATGGTTATTTATCTCCGTCTGTTTGATCGCGTGTTATTCCACTTTTTGTTTGGCGGTATGATAAAAAAACATTGTTTTTTGCCTCGGTTTTTTTTTTGTTTTTTTTTACGGTGTTCACTGAAGGGGTTAACTAGTGGGACAGTTTTATAGGTCGGGTCGTTACGGACGCGGCGATACTAAATATGTGTACTTTTATTGTTTTTTTTTATTTAGCTAAAGGAAAATATTTATTGGAACAATATATATATTATTTTTTTATTATAATTTATTTAGGATTTTTTTTTTTTTTTTTTTACACATGTAATTTTTTTTTTTTTACTTTGCCCCGGGGGGGGGGCATCACAGTAAAGTGACAACAGTGACAGATCGCCGATCTGAAGTGCACAGAAGGGAGGCTTCCCAGCGCCTGCTCTGAGCAGGCGCAGTGAAGCCACCTCCCTGCAGGACCCGGATGCAGCCAAGCAGCCATTTTGGATCCGGGGCTTGCAGGGAGGAAACGCTCGGTACAAGGTGAGCACATCGCCTTGTACCGATCGTCTCAGGGAAGCCCGCAGGGAGCCCCCTCCCTGCGCGATGCTTCCCTATACCGCCGGAACACTGCAATCATGTTTGATCGCAGTGTGCCGGGGGTTAATGTGCCGGGGGCGGTCCGTGACCACTCCTGTCACATAGTGCCAGATGTCAGCTGCGATAGTCAGCTGACACCCGGCCGCGATCGGCCACGCTCCCCCCGTGAGCGCGGCCGATCGCGCTGGACGTACTATTCCGTCCTCGGGAAGTAGGGCCCACCCCACATGGATGGAATAGTACATCCGATGACAGAAAGGGGTTAAAAATATTAAAAAAAAAAAAAATATATAAAAGTTCAAATCACCCCCCTTTCGCCCCAATCAAAATAAAACAATACAAAAAAAAAATCAAACATACACATATTTGGTATTGCCGCATTCAGAATCGCCCAATCTATCAATAAAAACAAAGGATTAACCTGACCGCTAAATGGCGTAGCGAGAAAAAAAATCAAAACGGCAAAATTAAGTTTTTTTGGTCGCCGCGACATTGCATTAAAATGCAATAACGGGCGATCAAAAGAATGTATCTACACCAAAATGGTATCATTAAAAACGCCAGCTTGGCACGCAAAAAAATAAGCCCTCACCTGACCCCAGATCACGAAAATTGGAGACGCTACGGGTATCGGAAAATCGCACAATTTTTTTTTTTTTTTTTTTTTTAAGCAAACTTTGGCATTTTTTTTCACCACTTAGATAAAAAATAACCTAGACATGTTAGGTGTCTATGAACTCGTAATGACCTGGAGAATCATAACGGCAGGTCAGTTTTAGCATTTGGTGAACCTATCAAAAAAGCCAAACAAAAAACAAGTGTGAGATTGCACTTTTTTTGCAATTTCATCACACTTGGAATTTTTTTCCAGTTTTCTGTTACACGGCATGGTAAAACCAATGGTATCGTTCAAAAGTACATCTCGTCCCGCAAAAAATAAGCCCTCATATGGCCATATTGACGGAAAAATAAAAAAAGTTATGGCTCTGGGAAGGAGGGGAGCGAAAAACAAAAACAGCTCCGGGGGTGAAGGGGTTAAGGCCAAGTTCAGACATAGAAAACACTGTCCACATAAGGACTGATGTGTACACACAGACAGCGGGTCTCCCGACTCAAACTGAGTAGCCTTAACAGAATTGGGCCATGATACACTGACGTCTGAATGAGACCCAAAGCCTTGTTCACCAATTGTTGGCCCCAAGAATTAATTGTATAGTTTAGCACTATTATTGACCATAAATACCAGCAAAAATTTTTGGTTGGTAATTTCTTTATATATTATAAATGTTTAAGCAATTAAACTACCTGTACAAAGTTTTAAAAAGCAAACAAATACCTGTTATTTTCCGTGTTACCCCAATGCGAATGCCCTGGTTGTCAGTACCAATTAACAGAAATAAACACTTGAAATAGATCATTCTGTTTGTAATGACTCTATATACACTGCTCAAAAAAAATAAAAGGGAACACTTAGGGTATGTGTCCACATTCAGGAAACGCTGCTTTTGACGCTGTGTAGAGCCGCATCGTCAAACACGCAGCGTCCAGATGTTACAGCATAGTGGAGGGGATTTCATGAAATCCTGTCTCCACTATGCGGTACAACACACAGGCGGCAGACTAGCGTAAACGGACATGCGGCACGTCTTTTCAGAACGCAGCATGTCTGTTTACAGTGCAGCGGCGCTCTGTCACCACGCCATAAATTTTCCATAATCATTAGATGCGGTAAAACTGCATCTAATGATTAGTGAAATGAGTAGAAACTGCGGTAATGCAGCTTACTACGCATATCATATGCCGGCTTACCTGTCCCGCCGCCGGAAGCTTCGCGTCCACTGCAGTTCTCGCGGTAAGTTAAGTTCTCGCGATAACTTAGCTTACCGCGAGAACTGCTGTGCACGTGACCGGGGGTTATCTCCGGTAACACTAGGCTGGTTCTCACGGTCAGCTGATCGCTGGAGAGTTATCTCCAGTTATGTGCAAGGAGGAACAGGAGGAGCACTGCCAGAGCCCTGCAAAATGACCTCCAGCAGGCCACAAATGTGCATGTGTCTGCACAAACGGTTAGAAACCGACTCCATGAGGATGGTCTGAGTACCCGACGTCCACAGATGGGGGTAGTGCTCACAGGCTAACACTGTGCAGGCTTGGCATTTGCCACTGAACACCAGGTTTGGCAAATTCATCACTGGCGCCCTGTGCTCTTCACAGATGAAAGCAGGTTCACACTGAGCACGTGACAGAGTCTGGAGACGCCATGGAGAGCGATCTGCTGCCTGCAACATCCTTCAGCATGACCGGATTGGCAGTGGGTCATTAATGATGTGGGGTGACATTTCTTTGGAGGGCCGCACAGCCCTCCATGTGCTCGCCATAGGTAGCCTGACTGCCATTAGGTACCGAGATGAGATCCTCAGACCCCTTGTGAGACCATATGCTGGTGCGGTTGGACATGGGTTCCTCCTAATACAGGACAATGCCAGACCTCATGTGGCTGGAGTGTGTTAGCAGTTCCTGCAAGATTCCCCAGACCTGAATCCGATTGAACACATCTAGGACATCATGTCTCGCACCATCCACCAATGTCACGTTGCACCACAGACTGTCCAGGAGTTTGCGGACGTTTTAGTCCAGGTTTGGGAGGTCCGTCAGGAGACCATCCGCCGCCTCATCAGGAGCATGCCCAGGCATTGTAGGGAGGTCATACAGGCACATGGAGGCCACACACACTACTGAGCATCATTTCCTTGTCTTGAGGCATTTCTACTGAAGTTGGATCAGCCTGTAACTTCATTTTCCACTTTGATTTTGAGCATCATTCCAACTCCAGACCTCAGTGGGATATTAGTTGTGATTTACGTTGATCATTTGTAGGTTTTGTTGTTCTCAATGTTACACCCGGTTCGGTTTCTGTACCTTTGCAGGGTCCCCGTCGGGACACCCGCTCTGTGCTGGCTCCACGCTGTCAGGATGCAGCCTCTGCCTCTCCCTCCTCTCCTGCTTCCTGGCGCGCTGCCAGCAGGTTCTCAGGCAGAGTGCTTAGGTCACGCGTGCGCTCACTCCCGGTCTCTTAAAGAGACAGCGCGCATTTTTTTAAAAGATGCTTCTGGCCAATGGCGTGTTGTTCATTGCTATTTCTAGCTCCTCCACCATAGGGAGGGCGCCGGAGCAACAAGTATCCACTGTTGCTTCTTCCGGTTCTTGTCAGCATGTGCTTCTGTTTCTGAAGTTCTCTGCCAGTGTTCTGCTTATGCTCTCTGTCTCCACAGATGGGCTACCGGTTACAGGCTATTTGGGACGACGTTCGCTCTGTCTACGCCAGATCTGTCTTGTCCCGCCAATCTGCCATCCTCATCTCCGGACAAAGCCAGTACCGCTGGAACCTGCTTCTACCCGTCCACCTGGTATCACCTGGTTAGCTCCACATCTCCTGCTAACCCTGTTTGACCCGCTGGGACAGCTGCTACGAGTTCGGGGTCTAACTGGAGGTAGCACCCGTGTCCCCCAGGCATTCCATTCTGACCCTGTTCAAGGGGACTTACCACAGGTGTCTGGGGCTCACGTAGTCACGTCCCCTTCGGAGATCCCCCGGAGCGTGGTCCCAAGGTTCCACGTTAAATCCTAATAAAAACGAATGTGAACTTCAACTTCTGTGCCTCCGTTTCCATTCGTTACACTCAACATATTCCACTATGTAATGAATAAAGATTTACAACTGAAATATTTCATTCAGTGATATCTAAGATGTGGGATTTAAGTGGCCCCTTTATTTTTTTGAGTTTAACATTCGAGTTTCACTTTTTGTTTTGAATAACTGAAATAAATTAACTTTTTGATGATATTCTAATTTTGTGAGAAGCACCTGTATTTATACATGTAAATGAGATCTCTAAGGCAGAGGTGTCAAACTGCATTCCTCGAGGGCCGCCAACAGGTCACGTTTTCAGGATTTGCTTAGCATTCCACAAGGTGCTGGAATCATTCTGTGCAGGTGATTAAATTATCACCTGTGCAATACAAGGAAATCCTGAAAACATGACCTGTTGGCGGCCCTCGAGGACTGCAGTTTGACACCTCTGCTCTAAGGCGTCTTTTTTTGTAAGCTAAACAAGCCCAACTTTTCCAACCATTCATCTTATGAGAGGCCTTCCATCCCTTGTAATAAACTAGTTGCACGTCGTTGAATTGACTTTAATTTCTGAATATCCTTTTTAAGGTGTGGAGCCCAAAACTGGAAACCATATACTAGATGTGGCCTCACAAGTGATTTATAAAGTGGTAATAATACATTGGGATTGTGGGACTTTATCTTTTTATACATCCTAAAATCTTGTTTGCTTTTGCAGCTGCTGCCTGACATTGATTAATGCTGCTCAGCTTACTTGTAACGAGAATACCCAAATCCTTTTCCTGTTCTGTAGTCCAGAGTACACTCCCATTTAATGTATATGCAGCCATAGGATTACTCAATCCCAGGTGAATTACTCTACATTTATCTACATTAAACCTCATTCGCCAAGTGTTTGCCCATTCAGACATCTTATTCAGATCATTTTGCAAACATTTTATGATTTCAACAAAGTCCATCACTATATGTTAAAACCACTTCTCCATGTAATCAAAATAAAAGTAGCATCAGCATACTGTGTGAGACTCAGGTATTTTGAGCTCGACAGGCTCTTACCCATAGCAGAAACTGAGCTTATAATGCACAAAACACGTAAGCTTCACCCAGCACGCAGACAAATGGTGCTAGACTTTGATGATCTATGGACAATTTGAAATCTATAAAGTCTTGAGTACTCCCTCACTCTCATATCCAGACGCTCTCTGTTCTGGCCGCGGGGGTCATGTGGACATGAAATATCTCCTGTTGTCTGATCCTTGGTGTAAACGGGATGTGTGGTTGGTGGTGTCTGGAGGCTCATCTCCTTAACTTCACAGATTACTCTATCTGACCATAATATTCAAGGATGATTGTTCTTCATGCATTGTATTGTCCTGTAGTTGTGGAGATTAGAGCTGACGTCAGGACCGGTCACACACGGGTGGCTGCCGAGGCTCATAATGTCCAGGTTTCAATTGCCGACTTCCACCGCACATGTATGACAGAGGTACCATTGCAGTTATGTAGTGTGCTCTGGGGTTGAATCAGCTCCATGTACCAAGCGGTGCGGTCTGTGTTATTGTTGTCACCCGAGTATAGACACATGTAGGTAGAAGACCCCACTACTGCTGTGCAGTTGGTTGTGCTTGAGGAAAGTATAATGATCCTATAATATATTTGACAAAAACCGCAGCACTGACGGAGGTAAAGATATAGAGTATTTATCGTAAATAATATTCAACATTTAGTAAGATATCGCTGGGTATTAAGGCATAGGTGAGTAGCCAGGTTGGTCAAAACATTGGACATTATCTGTCTGTTTCGTGGTGTCGGATCTACATGAAATTTGGTATATTATTTACAACAAAGACTCACTATACTTATACATGTTTTTCGTCAACCAAGTCACCCGCGTATAACTGCTCAGAGCTAGATCGGATCGCAAAACTTAAACCTCTTAGAAGCTTCTGTCAATGGTGAGGCATCATTTAAGAAGTTAAAAACGGGGAGAGAAGTCCCCTCCAATGCCAATAACATTGTTGCGGCGACTGGGGAACCTACTGAAGGGCCCCTTGTCTGCCATCTTTGAAGTCCAGACTGTAATTTTACAATACCGGTAACATTACAGTATGTATAAGTGAAGTCATCACAGGTTTAAATCCCCCCAGCAGGAGGGTCCTGTCTATAAAAGGCAGCAGCTGTCAAGGCATCTGGGGAGTAGTAGTTTAACCACAGCACAGGATGCAGACTGGTCATCATGCACATTACTGCTCTGTACATGGACTACAGCTCCTATAGGAGGCAGCAGCTCCAGGATATGTTGGGAGTAGTAGTCTGACCACAGCACAGGATGCAGACTGGTTATCATGCACATTACTGCTCTGTACATGGACTACAGCTCCTATAGGAGGCAGCAGCTCCAGGATATGTTGGGAGTAGTAGTCTGACCACAGCACAGGATACATCCTGTTCATCATGCACATTACTGCTCTGTACATGGACTACAGCTACTATAGGAGGCAGCAGCTCCAGGACATGTTGGGAGTAGTAGTCTGACAACAGCACAGGATGCAGACTGGTCATCATGCACATTACTGCTCTGTACATGGACTACAGCTCCTATAGGAGGCAGCAGCTCCAGGATATGTTGGGAGTAGTAGTCTGACCACAGCACAGGATGCAGACTGGTTATCATGCACATTACTGCTCTGTACATGGACTACAGCTCCTATAGGAGGCAGCAGATCCAAGACATGTTGGGAGTAGTAGTCTGACCACAGCACAGGATGCAGACTGGTCATCATGCACATTACTGCTCTGTACATGGACTACAGCTCCTATAGGAGGCAGCAGCTCCAGGACATGTTGGGGGTAGTAGTCTGACCACAGCACAGGATGCAGACTGGTCATCGTGCACATTACTGCTCTGTACATGGACTACAGCTCCTATAGGAGGCAGCAGCTCCAGGACATGTTGGGAGTAGTAGTCTGACCACAGCACAGGATGCAGACTGGTCATCATGCACATTACTGCTCTGTACATGGACTACAGCTCCTATAGGAGGCAGCAGCTCCAGGATATGTTGGGAGTAGTAGTCTGACCACAGCACAGGATACATCCTGTTCATCATGCACATTACTGCTCTGTACATGGACTACAGCTACTATAGGAGGCAGCAGCTCCAGGACATGTTGGGAGTAGTAGTCTGACAACAGCACAGGATGCAGACTGGTCATCATGCACATTACTGCTCTGTACATGGACTACAGCTCCTATAGGAGGCAGCAGCTCCAGGATATGTTGGGAGTAGTAGTCTGACCACAGCACAGGATGCAGACTGGTTATCATGCACATTACTGCTCTGTACATGGACTACAGCTCCTATAGGAGGCAGCAGATCCAAGACATGTTGGGAGTAGTAGTCTGACCACAGCACAGGATGCAGACTGGTCATCATGCACATTACTGCTCTGTACATGGACTACAGCTCCTATAGGAGGCAGCAGCTCCAGGACATGTTGGGGGTAGTAGTCTGACCACAGCACAGGATGCAGACTGGTCATCGTGCACATTACTGCTCTGTACATGGACTACAGCTCCTATAGGAGGCAGCAGCTCCAGGACATGTTGGGAGTAGTAGTCTGACCACAGCACAGGATGCAGACTGGTCATCATGCACATTACTGCTCTGTACATGGACTACAGCTCCTATAGGAGGCAGCAGCTCCAGGACATGTTGGGGGTAGTAGTCTGACCACAGCACAGGATGCAGACTGGTTATCATGCACATTACTGCTCTGTACATGGACTACAGCTCCTATAGGAGGCAGCAGCTCCAGGACATGTTGGGGGTAGTAGTCTGACCACAGCACAGGATGCAGACTGGTCATCATGCACATTACTGCTCTATACATGGACTACAGCTCCTATAGGAGGCAGCAGCTCCAGGACATGTTGGGAGTAGTAGTCTGACCACAGCACAGGATGCAGACTGGTCATCATGCACATTACTGCTCTGTACATGGACTACAGCTCCTATAGGAGGCAGCAGATCCAGGACATGTTGGGAGTAGTAGTCTGACCACAGCACAGGATGCAGACTGGTCATCATGCACATTACTGCTCTGTACATGGACTACAGCTCCTATAGGAGGCAGCAGCTCCAGGACATGTTGGGAGTAGTAGTCTGACCACAGCACAGGATGCAGACTGGTCATCATGCACATTACTGCTCTGTACATGGACTACAGCTCCTATAGGAGGCAGCAGATCCAGGACATGTTGGGAGTAGTAGTCTGACCACAGCACAGGATGCAGACTGGTCATCATGCACATTACTGCTCTGTACATGGACTACAGCTCCTATAGGAGGCAGCAGATCCAGGACATGTTGGGGGTAGTAGTCTGACCACAGCACAGGATGCAGACTGGTCATCATGCACATTACTGCTCTGTACATGGACTACAGCTCCTATAGGAGGCAGCAGCTCCAGGACATGTTGGGAGTAGTAGTCTGACCACAGCACAGGATGCAGACTGGTCATCATGCACATTACTGCTCTGTACATGGACTACAGCTCCTATAGGAGGCAGCAGCTCCAGGACATGTTGGGAGTAGTAGTCTGACCACAGCACAGGATGCAGACTGGTCATCATGCACATTACTGCTCTGTACATGGACTACAGCTCCTATAGGAGGCAGCAGCTCCAGGATATGTTGGGAGTAGTAGTCTGACCACAGCACAGGATGCAGACTGGTTATCATGCACATTACTGCTCTGTACATGGACTACAGCTCCTATAGGAGGCAGCAGATCCAAGACATGTTGGGAGTAGTAGTCTGACCACAGCACAGGATGCAGACTGGTCATCATGCACATTACTGCTCTGTACATGGACTACAGCTCCTATAGGAGGCAGCAGCTCCAGGACATGTTGGGGGTAGTAGTCTGACCACAGCACAGGATGCAGACTGGTCATCGTGCACATTACTGCTCTGTACATGGACTACAGCTCCTATAGGAGGCAGCAGCTCCAGGACATGTTGGGAGTAGTAGTCTGACCACAGCACAGGATGCAGACTGGTCATCATGCACATTACTGCTCTGTACATGGACTACAGCTCCTATAGGAGGCAGCAGCTCCAGGACATGTTGGGGGTAGTAGTCTGACCACAGCACAGGATGCAGACTGGTTATCATGCACATTACTGCTCTGTACATGGACTACAGCTCCTATAGGAGGCAGCAGCTCCAGGACATGTTGGGGGTAGTAGTCTGACCACAGCACAGGATGCAGACTGGTCATCATGCACATTACTGCTCTATACATGGACTACAGCTCCTATAGGAGGCAGCAGCTCCAGGACATGTTGGGAGTAGTAGTCTGACCACAGCACAGGATGCAGACTGGTCATCATGCACATTACTGCTCTGTACATGGACTACAGCTCCTATAGGAGGCAGCAGATCCAGGACATGTTGGGAGTAGTAGTCTGACCACAGCACAGGATGCAGACTGGTCATCATGCACATTACTGCTCTGTACATGGACTACAGCTCCTATAGGAGGCAGCAGCTCCAGGACATGTTGGGAGTAGTAGTCTGACCACAGCACAGGATGCAGACTGGTCATCATGCACATTACTGCTCTGTACATGGACTACAGCTCCTATAGGAGGCAGCAGATCCAGGACATGTTGGGAGTAGTAGTCTGACCACAGCACAGGATGCAGACTGGTCATCATGCACATTACTGCTCTGTACATGGACTACAGCTCCTATAGGAGGCAGCAGATCCAGGACATGTTGGGGGTAGTAGTCTGACCACAGCACAGGATGCAGACTGGTCATCGTGCACATTACTGCTCTGTACATGGACTACAGCTCCTATAGGAGGCAGCAGCTCCAGGACATGTTGGGAGTAGTAGTCTGACCACAGCACAGGATGCAGACTGGTCATCGTGCACATTACTGCTCTGTACATGGACTACAGCTCCTATAGGAGGCAGCAGATCCAGGACATGTTGGGAGTAGTAGTCTGACCACAGCACAGGATGCAGACTGGTCATCATGCACATTACTGCTCTGTACATGGACTACAGCTCCTATAGGAGGCAGCAGCTCCAGGACATGTTGGGGGTAGTAGTCTGACCACAGCACAGGATGCAGACTGGTCATCATGCACATTACTGCTCTGTACATGGACTACAGCTCCTATAGGAGGCAGCAGATCCAGGACATGTTGGGGGTAGTAGTCTGACCACAGCACAGGATGCAGACTGGTCATCATGCACATTACTGCTCTGTACATGGACTACAGCTCCTATAGGAGGCAGCAGCTCCAGGGCATGTTGGGAGTAGTAGTCTGACCACAGCACAGGATGCAGACTGGTCATCATGCACATTACTGCTCTGTACATGGACTACAGCTCCTATAGGAGGCAGCAGCTCCAGGACATGTTGGGAGTAGTAGTCTGACCACAGCACAGGATGCAGATGTACATGTTGTTTACCTCGCCTGTAACCCGGGTACTTGTGCCCACAGCCACCTGCTTCCCGCTCCACACATACATGCCATGGTGGCAGCTGGGCAGTGAGGAGGCCTCGGCCCTGTCACACTATGACCGTCCGTGCTTACCAGGCAGGACAATGCTCGTCTCTTGCCGCTTCCTGCTGCTCTCCAGCCTGTACACACTTCACAGGAAGCAGGGCTGGCCTTCTGCTCCACACAGCTGTGCTCAGTGCTGCCCTCTGCCGGGACCCTCCTGAACTGAGCGAGACCAAGGTTGAGCATTCGTGTACTTGTGGTTCGTCTCACCTGCACAGTTTAACGGTTGTTCTATATTTCCTTTTCTAAATGTGTGAAGTCTTGAGTGAGAAGTTCCCAGTCAGATCAGGGTGTAATTTCTGTAGGAACTAAACTAGTCCAGGAAATTGTAGGACTGGATTCGTAATATTGGGCCGAGTTCACATGTCGTGATTTGTGAATCTAAAACCTGATAAATATTTTCTGCACCTTTGTTTTTTGCTACAGAAAAGTAACAAAACATGAAACAAAACAATACGAGGCCAGGGATTCAACCTGCGGTTTAGGATGTGGTCACACAGTGCGGATTCCTTGCAGATAAGGGGCAGATCTTCCCTTTTCCATAGTTCCAAAGCGTGTAGATCTGAAAGTCCGCACCGCAGGTCAGTGTCCATGCGCGGATTTGCAGCAACATGTACATGTTATTTATTGTACATGTTATTTATTGTACATGTTATTTATTGAACGCTTCTTCAGATTTTGCAAAAAAAACCCTGCAGCATGTGGATTAGATTACGTGACAAGTCCTCAGGCCCGATCCTTTCTCGCTTCTGTTTTTTGTAGTTTCTCTTGTTTTGTGCCATTTGCACCTTTTTTGATGTTTTGTCTGTTTTTTTTAGATGTTTTCACCTGATAATTTGTAAATGTTTCAAAAAGTCTCAATGTGTTGTAAATGTGCTCCAGCCCTCTCCTGTAGTGATTCTATGTGCGACAGCAATTATTGCCACATTTTGCAAAACATACAACATCTTTGCGCTAAAAAGTAGCAAATACAATTAAGGACCAAAAAAAAGACTGGTTTTGAATTTGAGCAAAATTCATGAACCAAATGCGCTACACTGAGGAAATTGGCGCAAAACTGTAACAAATACCAAAAGACAAAAAGAAAAAAAATGGACTTACAGAACACGCAGGTGATGAATCGTCCTCCTCTATTTTACTGTAAAATGCTGCAAATTTTATGTTCATGAAGTTCCCAATAATTGTGCAGTGTGTGAGTCGGACCTAATGGCATTTAAAGGGAACCTGTCATCTGATTCATGGGTAGCCAGAACCGGACTCTCGCAGACAGGTACGACTTAGGCCAAGTTCAGATGAGTGTATTCAAAATCGGTTGAATTTCAGACACAATATCAGACAATTTTCATCCATTATTGTATATCTGTGGGATATCCGTGTCCGTATTTTTCTGGGTGTCTGTGTTTTCATACAATGTGACTATGGGGTTAGTAATGAGGCGTCTTATTGACCAAAAAAAGAAAAATGTCCAGCTCCACCGAATCCGTGAAGATTAAATTTCTATATTCACAAACCAGTATCATAGAGGATACAAACTTCAGCACAAACCATATGGGTGTGAATCTCAACGCGTTTCTGGAGACTAAGCTCCCTTAATCATGACCATTACTATTATTGATGCCTCTCCATTACTAACCTCAGGGCTTGATGTCAGCTGACAATACAAATTCATTATCTCAGTAAATTAGAAGACTTTATAACACCAGCTTGAAAAATGATTTTAAAATGCGAAATGTTGGCCTACTGAAATGTATGTTCAGTAAAAGTACTCAATACTTGGTTGGGGCTCCTTTTGCATCAATTACTGCATCAATGCGGCGTGGTATGGAGGTGATCAGCCTGTGGCATTGCTGAGGTGTTATGGAAGCCCAGGTTGCTTTGACAGCAGCCTCCAGCTCGTCTGCATTGTTGGATCTGGTGTCTCTCATCTTCTTCTTGACAATACCCCATAGATTCTCTATGGGATTAAGGTCAGGCGAGTTTTCTGGCCAATCAAGCACAGTGATACTGTTGTTTTTAAACCAGGTATCGGTACTTTTGGCAGTGTGGACAGGGGCCAAGTCCTGCTGGAGAATTAAATTTCCATCTCCGAAAAGCTTGTCGGCAGAGGGAAGCATGAAGTGCTCTAAAATTTCCTGGTAGATGGCTGTGCTGACTTTGGTCTTGATAAAACACAGTGGACCTACACCAGCAAATGACATGGCTCCCCAAACCATCACTGATTGTGGAAACTTCACCCTAGACCTCAACGAGCTTAGATTGTGTTCTCTCCACTCTACCTCCAGACTCTGGGACCTTCATTTCGAAATGAAATGCAAACTTTACTTTCATCTGAAAACAACACCTTGGACCACTGAGCAACAGTCCAGTTCTTTTTCTCCTTGGCCCAGGTAAGACGCTTCTGGCGTTGTCTATTTGTCATGAGTGGCTTGACACAAGGAATGTGACACTTGCAGTCCATGTCCTAGATATGTCTGTGTGTGGTGGCTCTTGTAGCAATGACTCCAGCAGCAGTCCACTCCTTGTGAATCTCTCCCAAATTTTTGAATGGCCTTTTCTTAAAGGGAAGGTGCCATCAGAAAAAAAAAATTTCCAGCGATTGAAAAAATGTAAAGAATTAATGTTTACATTTTCTTAAAAAATATTATCATTTGTTTTTAATTTAGTAAAATATGAAAAATAATTTTAAAAGGTTTGGCATTTCCACTTTTAAACACTAGGGGGAGAAGCTAATGAAATTTGACAAAAACCTAGTGTACAACTAGCTCACATTACTGCACTGCAGTAATTATGGGCTGAGTCTGCTGACATGGGTGTGATGTCACTCCTCTCCTCCCCTTCTGGTGTTTGCTAAGGGATGAGAGGATTCAGGAACACAGTGAGCAGCCATTTTGTTGGTGACTGCAAAGTTATACTGACAAGTAGACAGTCACCGAGGATGGCAGGCAGCAAGGATTCTGGGAGATATATGGTGGAGGGAGCAGGGTGACAGCAGCACAGAGTATTTCAGGAGAGCAGTGTGCTGGTCTATGGGGGGCACCCTGTTCGGTGTACGGAGCAGCCAGGGATTGTACATAGAGCGCTGTCTTTTATACACATGGATGGACCGTCTCCTCAGAAATCCAGGAAACATTTCTGCTGATTGATGCCTGTTCTGATCCAGACTTTGCATGCTAAGACCCTATTCCCCTCCTCAGATCCTGTCCTGGCGATGTGTGAAAGCGAGGTATCAGGCGCAGTTGGGGTGATGCTGGGAAGGAAATGTAGCCATATAGTAACGATAAACATGAGACCCGTCTCTTCAGCTGCCTTACCAGCCCTCCCCTGAAGGCACCTAACTGGAGGTCATCCTGCCCCCTCTATTACCCCAGACCCGCGTGCAGCTGCTCAACCGGAACCACCCAAGATTGGGTCCCCTTTCTGCAGATAATACTTCCATAGTGTTCTCACATAATACCGCCATATAGATCACACATAATATCGCCATATAGATCACTCATAATACCACCATATAGAGCACACAATACCGCCGTATAGAGCACACATAATGCTGTCCTATAGTTCTCACATAATACCATCATATAGATCGCAAATAACGACGCCAGAGTGTTCTCACATAATACCGCCATATAGAGCACACATAATACAGAGCACACAATACCGCAATATACTTCACACATAATACCGTCATATAGATCTCACATAATACCACCAGTGTTCTCACATATCGCCATATAGATCACACATAATACCGCCATATACATCACATAGTACCGCCATATACTTCTCACATAACGACGCCATATAGATCTCACATAATACCGCCATATAGAGCACACATAATACTGCCATGTAGAGCACACATAATACCGCCATATAGAGCATACCGCCATATAGATCTCACATAATACCGCCATATAGAGCACACATAATACTGCCATATAGAGCACACATAATACCGCCATATAGAGCATACCGCCATATAGATCTCACATAATACCGCCATATAGATCATACCGCCATATAGAGCACACATAATACCGCCATATAGAGCACACATAATACCGCCATATACATCACATAGTACCGCCATATACTTCTCACATAACGACGCCATATAGATCACACATAACGGGGGAGAGGACTGCATAGGAGAGGATTAGATACACAGCTCAACAGTCAGTATCACACAGGACAGTATTAGATACACAGCTCAGTCAGTATCATACAGGATAGGATTAGATACAAGGCTCAGCACAGTATCACATAGGATAGGATAGATACATGGCTCAGCAGACAGTATCACACAGGATAGGATTAGATACACGGCTCAGCAGTCAGTATCACAGGATAGGATTAGATACACAGCTCAGTCAGTATCATACAGGATAGGATTAGATACAAGGCTCAGCACAGTATCACATAGGATAGGATTACATACATGGCTCAGCAGACAGTATCACACAGGAGAGGATTAGATACACAGCTCAGTCAGTATCACACAGGATAGGATTAGATACATGGCTCAGCACACAGTATCCCACAGTAGAGGATTAGATACACGGCTCAGCACAGTATCACACAGGGTAGGATTAGATACAAGGCTCAGCACAGTATCACACAGGATAGGATTAGATGCATGGCTCAGCAGACAGTATCACACAGGAGAGGATTAGATACATGGCTCAGTCAGTATCACACAGGATAGGACTAGATACACGGCTCAGCACACAGTATCACACAGGAGAGGATTAGATACACAGCTCAGCACAGTATCACACAGGATAGGATTAGATACATGGCTCAGCAGTCAGTATCACACAGGATAGGATTAGATACATGGCTCAGCAGACTGTATCACACAGGAGAGGATTAGATACACAGCTCAGCAGTCAGTATCACACAGGAGAGGATTAGATACAGCTCAGCAGTCAGTATCACACAGGAGAGGATTAGGTATACTGCTCAGCAGACAGTATCACACAGGATAGGATTAGATACACAGCTCAGCAGACAGTATCACACAGGATAGGATTAGATGCATGGCTCAGCAGACAGTATCACACAGGATAGGATTAGATGCATGGCTCAGCAGACTGTATCACACAGGAGAGGATTAGATACACAGCTCAGCAGTCAGTATCACACAGGAGAGGATTAGATACAGCTCAGCAGACAGTATCACACAGGAGAGGATTAGGTATACTGCTCAGCAGACAGTATCACACAGGATAGGATTAGATACACAGCTCAGCAGACAGTATCACACAGGATAGGATTAGATGCATGGCTCAGCAGACAGTATCACACAGGATAGGATTAGATACATGGCTCAGCACACAGTATCACACAGGAGAGGATTAGATATACAGCTCAGCACACAGTATCACACAGGAGAGGATTAGATACACAGCTCAGCACAGTATCACACAGGATAGGATTAGATACACAGCTCAGTCAGTATCACACAGGAGAGGATTAGCTACACAGCTCAGCAGACAGTAACACACATGGGAGGAGATACACTGCTCAGAGTCAGCACCACAAGGGATAGGATTAGATTCCCTCTCCCCCTCCCCATTGATACTTACGGCTCTCTGCTGAGTCCTTTCTCTCTCCCGTCCTAGGTCTCCTCCTCCTCCTCCTCCTATAACTGCAGGGCTCCTGCGATTATCCTGGGAAGCTGGAGCTCACAGATGCAGTGTGAGCTCCAGGAAGATGGCGCTGGTCTCCTGCCTCTGCTGTGCTGTGGACGGCTCGGGGGGCGTGGCCAGACCAGAGCAGAGAGCAGCTTATAATGCTAGGTATAGTGTCGGGAGCCGACCGCAGATCTCTATGCTCAGGGCTGCCGTAATTGCAGAGTGTAAGTGTCGTGCAGCTTCACTTACACTCCTGCAAAGCAAAATGGCGGCGCCCAGTGGCTGAAAAAAAAAATTAATAATAAAAAAAGTTAAAGTTAAAAAAAGGAAATTTGTATGAAAAATAATTGTTTATATAAACAATTATTTTTAATACAAAAAATAAAATGCGGCACCTTTCCTTTAACAATCCTTTCAAGGCTGCGGTTATCCCGGTTGCTTGTGCACCTTTTTCTACCATACTTTTTCCTCCCACTCAACTTTCAAATAATATGCTTGGATACAGCACTCTGTGAACAGCCAGCTTCTTCAGCAATGACCTTTTGTAGCTTACCCTCCTTGTGGAGTGTGTCAATGACTGCCTTCTGGATATGTCAAGTCAGCAGTCTTCCCCATGATTGTAGAGCCTACTGAAATAGACTAAGGAACCTTTTTAAACAATTAGGAAGCCTTTGCAGGTGTTTTTGTTAATTACCGTATATACTCGAGTATAAGCCGACCCGAGGATAAGCCGACCCCCCTAATTTTGCCACAAAAAACTGGGAAAACTTATTGACTCGAGTATAAGCCTAGGGTGGAAAATGCAGCAGCTACCGGTGAATTTCAAAAATAAAAATAGATGCTCCATACCATTCATTATGGCCCCATAGCTGTGCCATATAGTGCTCTGCACCATTCATTATTGCCCCATAGCTGTACCATAGA
The DNA here is from genome assembly GCF_051348905.1 of Ranitomeya variabilis. Lineage (NCBI taxonomy): Eukaryota > Metazoa > Chordata > Amphibia > Anura > Dendrobatidae > Ranitomeya > Ranitomeya variabilis. The sequence goes on along the minus strand of NC_135235.1, from coordinate 130,615,394 downwards.
AAGCTGTGCCATATAGTGCTCTGCACCGTTCATTATTGCCCCATAGCTGTGCTATATAGTGCTCTGCACCGTTCATAATTGCCCCATAGCTGTGCCATAGAAAGCTGTGCACGTTCATAATTGCCCCATAGCGCTCTGCACCGTTCATAACTGCTCCATAGCTGTGCCATATAGTGCTCTGCACCGTTCATAATTGCCCCATAGCTGTGCCATATAGTGCTCTGCACCGTTCCTTATTGCCCCATAGCTGTGCCATATAGTGCTCTGCACCGTTCATTATTGCCCCATAGCTGTGCCATATAGTGCTCTGCACCGTTCATTATTGCCCCATAGGATGTGCCATAGAAAGCTGTGCTGCTGCTGCTGCAATAAAAATAATAAAACACATACTCACCTCTCTTGCTTGCAGCTCCTCGGCGTCCCGTCCCGGCGTCTCTCCGCACTGACTGATCAGGCAGAGGGCGGCGCGCACACTATATGCGTCATCGTGTCCTCTGACCTGCACAGTCACTGCAAGAGGACGCGAAGACAGAGACAGCGCCCGGCGTGTGGATGTGGACAGGTGAATATGTAATACTTACCTGCTCCCGGCGTCCCGCTCCTTCCCCCGGACAGCTGGTCTTCGGTGCCGCAGCCTCTTCCTCTGTCAGCGGTCACCGGCACCGCTGATTAGAGAAATGAATAGGCGGCTCCGCCCCTATGGGAGTGGAGTCCATATTCATTTCTCTAATGAGCGGTCCCACGTGACCGCTGAACAGGGGAAGAGCTGTGGCACCCGGATACCGTGGGACAGGCAGGAGCGCCGGAAGCTGGTAAGTATGCCTCAGCGCCCCCTCACCCGCCGACCCTGCCGCCGACCGTGACTCGAGTATAAGCCGAGAGGGGCACTTTCAGCCCAAAAATTTGGGCTGAAAATCTCGGCTTATACTCGAGTATATACGGTACTCTAATTTACTGAGATAATGACTTTTGGGTTTTTATTGGCTGTAAGCCAAAATCATCAACATTAACAGAAATAAACACTTGAAATAGATCACTCTGTTTGTAATGACTCTATACAATATACGAGTTTCACTTTTAGAGAATTGCTCTATGTAAAAGCTCATGTTAATATCACATTGCAATCGGATAGCAATGGTACTGCATTCGGATCGGATGCTAGGTGTGAAAAATTGGATTGTACTTGCATGACACTCGCACTACACTCATGTGACTCTTGGCAGGGAGACTCAGACCGGTTTTTCATACATTAAGTGTGATTTCGGCCCTACGCTGTCTATTGCTGGCTGCAAATGAGTTAACTGTGACTCCATCAGTGAGCTCATTCTGACAATCCAGTGGGAGAGTTTCTAACTTTTTTTTAGCTCCACTCAACTGATTTATGACCACTGATCACAACAAATATGAATGTGCCAGGAAACAAACAGCTTGTAAAAGCCAACTAGTGCAATATTTTAATAAAATAAAATTGCAACAACATTTTTTTCATTTTTAATACATGCATTTATGAAAATAAAACAATTCCTTTAATAACCATAAATGTTCAAGTTAGAGGTGAGCGATCGGTCAGGCTAATAGTGATGCGAGTTGTGGAGATGTGGTTGTGAAACATAGATGTTGTTGTAAGACTTTGTTCACACCATGTCAGGAGCCTATAATTGGCATGTACAGTGTGTAAGGGCCCCTTCACACTGTGCAATCAAAGTCTGAACGAGCGTTCGATTTGTGACGTTTATCCGTCCTCGTTCCGAGGTTGCAAAGTGTGACATGGCGTTACGATTTGCGACGCAGCCCAGCATCGTACGATGTGAAAGAAAGAGCAGAACTTTCTTTCGTCGTAAATGTCTCGCTGTGGCGGTCGAAATCGTAGTATGTGACGGCGGTCATACGAGCTCGTAATGCGACTACGTGGGTTGGGCTTCCGCATACCTGTCTCCTGATTGGGCGTGACGTTTTAGCACGCCCATGCTGGTAATACGTCACGCTCGGAGTCGTAGGACTATGGCGGTGTGAAGGGTAGCGTACGATTGCGACGCGTGACGTTCACATCGCAACTACGTCAGAAAAAGCGTTAACATCGTAGAGTGTGACCGCTGGCTACGAGCTCGTACTGCGATGTCGAATATGACGCAAATGCGTCGTAATCGTAGCAGAATCGACCAGTGTGAAGGTACCCTAATAGAAGGCATATACATAGGACTCTATTCACCTTTTTCTGGTCAGAATACTTCTGTATGCTTTTTTTTCTTTGCAATAAGGATTTTGCTATTCCATACAAAGGCCCAGTGCAGTAAAGAAGATATGCTGCCTCTACACCGGGGGATAGTTTGCAACCTTCTGCCCGAGTTATAATTTGGGGCATTCTCCTGAAGTTTACATAGAACGTAGAATATTATCATGATGTTAACAGAGCCGTGTACTAGTAGCTTAACATGAATGGCTGAAATGCCTGAACCAGTAGTACAAGTACCACACACCTGGAAGCAAGAGAGAAGAGGGGTCATGAAAGGATACAGTATATCTACTTGTGCCCTCTTATCACTTGTTCACCTCTTTTTTATTGCCCCCCCCCCCCCCCCCCAGAAGAATATAACAAGCAACAGTTTTTTTGCTCTATCAAAAAGACAGTTTCCAGATATGTACTTTTCCCCCGGACACAAACACTTCCCAGCCATCACTCAGTCCCTCCCTGCTCCGGCCGCCGCCTCCTGTGCCTTCATTAAAGGGAACCTGTCACCCTCAAAATGGAAGGTGAGCTGCGGCCACCGGCATCTGGGGCTTATCTACAGCATTCTGTAATGCTGTAGATAAGCCCCCGATGTATCCTGAAAGATGAGAAGAAAGAGGTTAGATTATACTCACCTGGGGGGGTAGTCCGATCCGATGGGCGTCGCGGTCCGGTCCGGGGCCTCCCATCTTCATCAGATGATGTCCTCTTCTTGTCTTCACGCCGCAGCTCCGGCGCAGGCATACTTTGTCTGCCCTGTTGAGGGCAAAGCAAAGTACTGCAGTGCGCCGGTGCCGGGAAAGGTCAGAGAGACCCGGCGCCTGCACACTGCAGAACTTTGCTCCTCCGTCAACAGGGCAGACAAAGTACGCCTGCGCCGGAGCTGCGGCGTGAAGACAAGAAGAGGACGTCATCTGATGAAGATGGGAGGCGCCTGACTGGACCGCGACGCCCATCGGACAGGACTGTAGCGGGACCTCCCCTGGGTGAGTATAATATAATCTCTTTTTCTCATCTTTTAGGATACATCGGGGGCTTATCTACAGCATTACAGAATGCTGTAGATAAGCCCCTGATGCTGGTGGGCTTACCTCACCATCGATTTTGGGGGTGACAGGTTACCTTTAACGTCCCCGGCGCCTGCACTGTAAGTTCCTTTTTCGGACATGCGTAGTTTGCGCTGCCCTTCGACTCACATCACATGATGGTAACTTACAGTGCAGGTGCCGGGGACGTTAATGAAGGCACAGGAGGCCGCGCACGGAGGCCCTGAGCAGGGGTGGATTAAGGGTAGCCAGGGCCCCGGGCTGTTCAGACACTGTGGCCCCCCTCCCCGGTCATGTGACGGGGGTCATGTGACGGGGGTCATGTTATACCCGAACCAGATTATTCCAGAAAAATGGCCGGGCCCTACTCTACTGTAACCTAATAAATATTTGTTAAAATCTGCAATACAATTTAGGTATATTTTGACCAATAATATCACATACAAGGAACAAATACCACCGCGCCATGACCAGACCACAAATTACAACCACAGTGATCGAATAATATCACATACAAGGAACAAATACCACTGCACCATGTCAAGACCACATATTACCACCACTTGGTGACCAAATAGCACATTCAAGGGACAAATACCGCAACACCATTTCCAGACCACATATTACCACCACATGGTGACTGAATACTACAATACTGATCAGTAGTGTTGAGCGATACCGACGGATACTTGAAAGTATCGGTATCAGAAAGTATCGGCCGATACCGGCAAAGTATCGGATCTAATCCGATACCGATACCCGATACCAATACAAGTCAATGGGACTCAAGTATTGGAAGGTATCCCTGATGGTTCCCAGGGTCTGAAGGAGAGGAAACTCTCCTTCAGGCCCTGGGATCCATATTAATGTGTAAAATAAAGAATTAAAATAAAAAATATTGATATACTCACCTCTCCGGAGGCCCCTGGACATCACCGCTGGTAACCGGCAGCCTTCTTTGTTTAAAATGAGCGCGTTCAGCACCTTCCATGACATCACGGCTTCTGATTGGGCGCGTGCCGCTCATGTGACCGCCACGCGACCAATCACAAGCCGTGACGTAATTCTCAGGTCCTAAATTCCTAATTCTAGGAATTTAGGACCTGAGAATTACGTCACGGCTTGTGATTAGTCGCGTGGCGGTCACATGGGCGGCCGCGACCAATCACAAGCCGTGACTTCATCTAAGGCCCTGAACGCGCTCATTCTTAAGAAGGAAGACTGACTGTCGAGTGAAATCGGCCGACCACTGTGAAAAGTCGGGTTTCGGCCGAAACACGAAACCCAATGAAGGAACTCTCTCTCTCTCTCCTCCGTCCCAGCACAGAAAATTTCGTATTGCACATTCCAAATCCCTACTGCGCACAAGCGATAACATGACGATAGGCGTTCACTCCCCTGAGACCTATGTCATCACTCTGCCCACACTCATTCATTGGCTGAAAAAATGGCGCTAAATGCGTCATACGAAACGCGACTTTGCCGCCAAGATCGCGTACCGCATGGCCGACCCCGCACAGGGATCGGGTCGGGTTTCATGAGACGCCGACTTTGCCAAAAGTCGGCGACTTATGAAAATGCACGACCCGTTTCGCTCAACCCTAGTCATAAGTATTCAGACCCTTTGCTCAGACACTCATATTTAAGTCACATGCTGTCCATTTCCTTGTGATCCTCCTTGAGATGGTTCTACTCCTTCATTGGAGTCCAGTTGTGTTTAATTAAACTGATAGGACACACACCTGTCTATATAAGAACTCACAGCTCACAGTGCATGTCAGAACAAATGAGAATCCTGAGGTCAAAGGAACTGGCCAAGGAGCTCAGAGACAGAATTGTGGCAAGGCACAGATCTGGCCAAGATTACAACAGAATTTCTGCAGTACTCAAGGTACCTAAGAGCACAGTGGCCTCCATAATCCTTAAATGGAAGAAGTTTGGAACCACCAGAAGTCTTCCTAGACCTGGGCATCCAGCCAAACTGAGCAATCATGGGAGAAGAGCCTTGGTGAGAGAGGTAAAGAAGAACCCCAAGATCACTGTGGCTGAGCTCCAGAGATGTAATAGGGAGATGGGAAAAAGTTACAAAAAGTCAACTATCACTGCCGCACTCCACCATCGGGCCTTTATGGCAGAGTGGCCAACGAAAGCCTCTCCTCAGTGCAAGATATATGAAAGCCTGCATAGAGTTTGCTAAAAAACTCACAAAGGACTCTCAGACTATGAGAAATAAGATTATCTGGTCTGATGAGACAAAGATAGAACTTTTTGGTGATCATTCTAAGCGGTATGTGTGGAGAAAACCAGGCACTGCTCATTATCTGCCCAATACAATCCCAACAGTGAAACATGTTGGTGGCTGCATCATGCTATGGGTGTTTTTCAGCTGCAGGGACAGGGCGGCTGGTTGCCATTGAAGGGAACATGAATGCGGCTAAGTACAGACATATCCTGGATGAAATCCTCTTCCAAAGTGCTCTGGACCTCAGACTTGGCCATAGGTTCACCTTCCAACAAGACAATGACCCTAAGAACACAGCTAAAATAACAAAGGAGTGTCCTCAGAACAACTCTGTGACCATTCTTGACTGGCCCAGCCAGAGCCCTGACCTAAACCCAATTGAGCATCTCTTGAGAGATCTGAAAATGGCTGTCTACCAATGTTCACCATCCAACCTGACGGAACTGGAGAGGATCTGCAAGGAAGAATGGCAGAGGATCCCCAAATTCAGGTGTGAAAAACTTGTTGCATCATTCCCAAAAAGACTTCTGTCTGTACTAGCTCAAAAGGTGCTTCTACTCAATACTGAGCAAAGGGTCTGAATAATTATGACCATGTGATATTTCAGGTTTTCTTTTTTAATAAATTTGCAAAAATTTCTACATTTCTGTTTTTTTTCAGTCAAGATGGGGTGTAGAGTGTACATTAAGGAGAAAAAAATTGAACTTTTTGAATTTGCCAAATGGCTGCAATGAAACAAAGAGTGAAAAATGTAAAGGGGTCAGAATACTTTCCGTACCCATTGTAACCCATCTGATACCGCTGTCAGTAGTGACAGCGGCATAGAAGAGCATGGCGCAGAGAATGAGTTCCCTGCACGCTTTTTTCAGGACAATACGATGTGATGGCATTGTCCTAATGGTCTCCATGGAGACTCCCGGCCGCAAAATTGCCACGGGGTCCGTCAGGGTTCTGCAGGGAAGGGGGAAGGTAGCTTGTGAGCGCCTGCTGAGAGCAGGCGCTGATATGCCTCCTTCCCTGCCTGCCAGATGTAACACCATAGAGTGATGTGACAATGTAAAAAAAAGTAAAAAAAAAAATATTAAAGAGTGTCACCCTAGACGAATTGCAGAGAAGAGCAGAATTATTAGAGAATAGTGTGGCGCCCCCTGAGGGTCCAGTCACCACAGAGGTGCTGCACCTCATCCAGAGGTGTGGTATCCCACTCTTGGGTAAGGAGGGGGACACTACCCAGGACTCTAACACTCACATCCAACTCACACCATTTCAGTCGGGGCACCTGGGCGTACCCTTAGGGAGGATGGCCTCATCCCAGGCTGGATAGAACTGGGTGGTGGGAGTGGAGGGGAGGTGGGAAAAAGGGGAGGAGCTTAGAAGGCGGGAGGACAGTGTTGAGGAGCAGTTGGTCCTTGGAGGCCGAAGGAAGAGGAGTGAAGGAGGAAGCTGAGGAGAGAAGTATGAGGCAGAGACAGAAGGAAGCTCCCGGGAGGACAGAAAGGGGTCCTAGGGGCATGGGAAGTGCAGAAGCCACCTGTGGGACCTGCATCCATGCTGACCGTAGTCGGGTGGAGGGACAAGGTCGCAGTCAGAGGACCAGCCCCAATTTAGTTGAAATCTTCAAGGTTCAGCTATGAAACCGGAGGCTGTGACATCTGTAAGAGTCACAGTCACATCTCCCCATAATTCGCCAAAAAGGCAGCCGGATAGAATCCAGGGGACTCAGAGGACTTCACCCGACCAGTTTCGTGGCTGCTGGCTTGGAACACTGTGGGTGACACGCAGGGCAGGAGATGTGGAAGCCAGTGTAGTGAGATGACCAGAGACCAGAGAAAGACATAAGAGAGGAGTCCTGGATAGGTGCACTCCAATTTACCTGGGAGTTTGCTGGGCCACTTACCTGGAGAACACAGCACCCGGCTGGCGTTTGCGGACTAGAGAACTGTGAATAAAAAGTGGAACTGCACCTTGCTGTGTCCTTTGAGTTATTGCTGTGCCCCAGATGATCTGACTGCAGCATTGGCTATTATAACCGAGCACCACATGTGGGGTCGCGAACAATCCTCCTAAAAACTTTAATCCCCTTTCATCACATTTTATTCCTATTGGACGCCCAGGGCCACGGACCGGGTCACCGCTGCCGTGACTTCCCCTTTAAGAACTGTGCTGATTTGGTACTGAGAACCCCATGGCCCTATGGGGCGCTCCAATAGAATCTATTTAAGTTAGCCCTAGAAACAGCTATTAGTTTAAAATAGCAGCATCAAGGACTGTTATTTCATCAACCCTGCTGGGGAATATAGTGGAGTCTTTCGCATCTACTCAGCCTGATAAGGACTCCAGGATCTTCTGTACTTACTGTACAAAGTTTCTTGTCTCGGCTGTGAAATCCTGTATTACTACATGCAGTATGAGAACTCCCTATGTGACGACCACCTGACAGCTGTAAGTTGGCCGTTGGACGGGTTCTTGAATGGAGATATGTATCATTGCGGTTTGTAGCTTCGGTGATGTGAGCTCGCAAGGCATGCTCCAACACATGTAGTGCTGAGAAAGTTATTAGGTCATTCCTGGGTCGGGTTTTATGAGCAGTCAAAAGAGATGGGTGAGAATGAAACTCACATATCCCCACCCCAGAGACGAGGTTTGGCAAATAAAATGGAGACCGAGTATCTTATTCAATTTCTGGGTCTTGAGATGTGTGGCTCTCCTGTGTGTTGGTCTGTGCTAAGGCCTAAGTCGGACACTATCCAGAGCGGACGGACCTGCTATATTGTATGGACTTTTTACTTTGTGTTTTCACTTTGTGCCGGAAATGGCTGTTCTTTGTTTTCATCCGTGAGAGGTTTGTGCAGTCTTAATACACCTGACTGGACATTTCAGCAATATCGCTTCCTGTGCCTACCTCAACTGCAGCTGAGTGAATACAAACCTCTACACAGCCCACAACAAGGCACTGGATCATATACTAACCCACCGACTCTTTTGGTTTCCAAAAATGGTCCCTCAACTATAAGATGGAGCCTCAGAAAAGAATTTTGTCATGACTCAGTTCATGGGTATCCCAAGACCAGGGGCTTTTTCCCTGTCCTAATGCTAGGGGCGCCCTGGCTTGCCCTGTTCCCTGGATTACTTCTGATGGTTAAGACACTGAGGCCAAGTATCTTGCCTTAGCTCCTGTATCCACAATCAGTCTGTATCCTTCCTCCACCCAGGGAAGAGGGGAGTAGCAATGTACCGTAATACAGCAACCGCACCTGTGCTCCAATTCTTGTATGCAAAAGGATCGGAGCACAGACACTGACACTCGGCACACGCTCTCAACAGAGCAGGAGCTTAGTGTCATTAGCACATCGAATACAATACGCTAGTGTGATTCCGGCCTTAGTGGATGCCCAGATAATGATAAGCATTTGAATTAACATAAATCTATAGAAGACATCACTGTCAAGTAGCATATAAGCAGCAGTATTGTCTAAGCCAGACCCTACGATAATTATTGGATTTGCTAATTCTTGAGCTTTCAGGAGAACGATGCTGTATTCTTGTAAAATGATTTTATTATGCATTTTTTGAGATTTTTAAATTTGTTTATCTGATGTAAATGGGAGGATAAAATGTATATATGTTGTGATCTAGTGACCCCTGTTACAGCTAGAGGGCACTGCATGTTCTCAAAATACGCATATTGAAGCCAAAAGAATGCATGGCAGTTGCAGGCATAACTATGATGGTGAGACAACGTCAAGCATTATTGAAAATGGCCGGTATGTGTCGCAGAGGAGATCCTTTGCACTGTAAGCTAATAATGTTGCTCTGGGACCTGTAGTCCTATGAGCCTTGTGTTTGTATAGCTTTAAAGGGAGGCTTACAGGGTTAGTTGGAGAGCTGGGTGGGTCTGACTAACCACACACACCTCACACCTATGGGAGTGATTACAAGTATATAATGTGACTGAGGTGTGGTCACATGGAGAGAGTGTATGGACCTTATTGGTCCGTGTGCAAAGACCTGGAAGGCCTATGTGTTGGAGGTGCTAACTTCTTGAAGAGCACATGGTGAGGCTTTGGACCTGGTGGCCTGTGTGTTGGACGGTTCCAAGTGGGGACGGACGTCCTGAATAGCACACAGAGAGGCCGTGTTTGCAGAGTCAGTGATGGCACTGCGTTTGGGGGAGCTACCGTCCATCTGAGGATCTGGACTATTGGGAGTGCACTGGTCACAGGGACGGTGATCCCAATTCGGCAGCTTCCCCAGGAGAGAGGACTGACAGGAGGTCAGTGTGTGGAGCAGGAGCTCCAGGAAGGTAACTCCAGCAAGTGTGTTATAATGGCAGAGAAGTATCTGCTATTTTAACAGACTGTCGGTGGTTGTTATTCGGACTATATGTCGGTCCTGTGATGTTCCAATGCCCTACCGTGGTTTCTGGAGGTATAATAAACCAGGCACGGACTTTTGTTAAAGAAAATACATTCTTGCTGTGTGCTTTATTGCTGCCAAGTGAGTTTTCCCCAACCCAGTAGTGATCGCTGCATTACAATGTATATTGTAAATATTTGCTTTTTATTTTTGATTTTGTGATAAACAATTTTAATTCTGTCAACAAATACAAATCTTAGCATAAAAAGTTTTAAGCTGCTCTTCACTTTTTAGCAAATGTAGTTTGCTGACAATTTCTGCAATTGTTTTGGGAAGTTATTATTACCTCTGCTGCTGCTATGCTGTGAACATGAAGCCAGTATAGGGGGTGTTAGGGAATGTATCCTTATAAAGTTTTATACAAAGCTTTTATTCTCCACAGCTGCCCCCTTAGTGAATAGTTTGACACTTCCAAATAAATGAGTGAACTTAATTCAAGATGAATGGGATCCCACCTATATAGATGACATTTTCATTGCAGCTAACAAGGAGAGAAATCCAATTACATCACAAAGAGGTTACCTAATAACCCATTCAGCACAAGGGTCTATAACTAGGAGGGGTGAGGTCTGTAGTGGACTGTGTATTCAAACAGTTGTCTTCTTGCATGTGTGTGGGCACACCAAAGAGGAAGTAATGTTCAGCTTTGACTTCGTTTGCAAATGACAAGAGGAAAGGCTATCTCTAGTTCCAAGGTTGAAACATCCAATATTGCTGTTTGGATTGAGAAGGCAGTAGTTAAGTATCCCATTCCTTAATAGGGCTTTATGGCATTAAATCGTAATGTATAATTTCTCCAACTTGTGCATACAGTATCCATCTGTAATTTGAGAAGCACTTGGTACTTGTGCCTATACTTAGCATAAGCATATGCTAAGTATATTAAAGCAGTGTTTTTCAACCAGTGTGCCGCGGCACACTAGTGTGCCGCGACACATGGTCGGGTGTGCCGCGGGGAACGGGAGTCAGCTGTTCTCTGTGCCGACTGTCAAGCTGACAGCCGGCACAGAGAAGCTGCAGCGCGCCGGCTCCCGGAGATCAATTGTACTCGCAGACATCTACCATCAAGTCATGTGATCACGCTGCTGACGTCACTATCCGGCGCGCAGGAGAAAGAAGAGACTTGGTGGTAAGTGCTCCTGTGCTGTGGAGCTGAAGACACCGAAGATTCAGCGTGGGGTGGGTTTATGGGGAGTATGTGGGGGGATTTATTAAGTGTGGGGGGATTTATTCAGTGTGTGGGGGGATTTATTCAGTGTGTGGGGGGATTTATTCAGTGTGTGTGGGGGATTTATTCAGTGTGTACGTGGGGGGGGGCCTGGAATTTATTTAGCATGTGTGGGGCAGGGTGCATTTATTCTGTGGAAGGGGATGGATTTATTCTATCGGAAGGGCAGTGGATATATTCTGTGGGGGTGAGTGGGGAGATGGGGGTGGACACAGTAGCGAGGGGAAAAATGTGTGCTGACAGTACTGGGAGCAACGGTGATGGGATGTGTGAGGACAGTATGGGGAGTCGGGGGAATGTGTGAGGGGGGGAATGTGTGAGGAGGAAATATGGAGAGAGCAAAGGGGTATGTTAGCAGGGGGGGGGGATGTACAGGAGGAGGCTATTAGAAATGTGTGCAGACAGTATGGGGGGATGAAAGTGTGAGTGGACACATAATAGATACTGAGTAGTGTGAGGGTAACAGCCAGGAGGAGACAGTATGCCAAGTAGGAGGAGTGTAATGAAGGGGCACAGTAGAGAGACTGGGCTCTCTATGAGGGACACCGTATGAGAAGGCAGTGTGAAGTATGGAAAAGAGAGAGAGGGTAGTGTGGATGGCATGTACCATAAGAGGGACAGTGAGGGTCATATTATGTGCTGGGAATAAAGTGAGGGGCAATTATTTACTCAGAGGCTCAGCCTAGGGCAGATATTGTTATTCCGGAGCATTATAATAACACTGCTATCTTTAAGGGTGTTGTGTCGGGATGTGCTGCAGAAGACAGGAGAAGATGGAAGTCTGCAGAAACGAGCTCTGCCGGTGGATGAGAAGAGTCATCATGGCATCTGGACAAGGTGAAGATGAAAAGAAAGAGGCGACTCCACAAACAACGTCATCTATCAGGTACATGGATGTAAATGTGTTTTTTTTGTGATACTAATTCTCATTTTTATTTGTTAGGAACATTAAAGGGGATGTCCAAGGTTGTGATGAGTCTGCAGTCATACTATGTGACTGCAGACTTCTGAATTCTCACAGTGCACACTGCTATCATAATTCTCTGATGTTGGTGATTTACATACATGCGGTCACGTGCTGACTAGACATGTGTGGCCTCATTCAATGAAAATGAATTGACTGAGGCCGGACACGTCTAGTTAGAATGTGACCAGAAGTATCCAAATCACATACTTGTGCTGTCATGACCGTCCACTCTGGCCACCGGCAAGGGAGAATCCTGAAAGTGTGCAGTGCTTGCGCTGTGAGAATTCAGAAGCCTGCAGTCACATAGAATGACTGCAGACTTTAATCTCAAACCTGGACGCACCATTTTGTGCCATTTTGGTTGGTGGTGTGCCTCGGGATTTTTTAAGTATAAAAAGTGTGCCGCGGCTCAAAAAAGGTTGAAAATCACTGTATTAAAGCATATTTTCATTTACCATATTTTTCAGATTATAACACACACTTTTTTCCCCCAAAATTGAAATGTAATTAAGCTATGGCAGTTAACATGGACAGTGGAGGACAAGATAAGTAAGGCCAAGCAAAATTTCAGTGAGAGCTGCTTGTAGGATTGCTAGAGAGGCAAATCAGAACCCTGCCTGACTGCAAAGACCTTCCAAAAGATGTTGCAAACTCTGGAGTTGTGGTACAATTTTCTATTGCTCAGAGACACCTTCACAAATATGGCCTTCATGAAAGAGTGATCAGAAGAAAACCTCTCCCGCATCCTCACCATCAAATTGAGCATCATAAATATGCAAAAGAACATCTAAACAAGCCTGATGCATTTTGGAAATGTTTTGTGAACCGATCAGGTTAAAATAGAACTCTTTGACCACAATGATCAAAGGTATGTGTGGAGAAAAAAAGGGCACAGAAATTCAGAAAAAAAAACATCTTGCCAACCTTTAAGCATAGGGGTTGATCAATTATTCTTTGGGATTTTTTAGCAGCTAATGGCACAGGGAACATTTCATGGGTAGAGGGAAGAATGGATTAATTGAAATGTTAACAAATTCTTGATGCAAATAGAACACTATCTGTAAAAAAGCTGAAGTTGGATAGAGGATAGCTTCTACAAATGGATAATGATCCCACGCAGACGTCAAAATAGACAACCTCAAAAAGTGCAAGCTGAATGTTGTATGCTGAACAATGGCCCACACAATCCCCTGATCTGAACATCATTGAAAATCTGTGGCTAGACCTTAAAATAGCAGTGCAAGCAAGACAACCCAGGAATCTCACAGAACTGGAAGAATTTTCCAAGGAACAATGGATGAAAATCCCTCAAACAAGAATTGAAAGACTCTTGGCTTCCTACAAAAAGCATTTACAAAACTGTGATACTTTCAGAAAGAGGTGCTACTAGATACTAACTAGTGATGAGCGAATATACTCGTTACTCGAGATTTCTCGAGCACGCTCGGGTGTCCTCCGAGTATTTTTAGTGCTCGGAGATTTAGTTTTCATCGCCGCAGCTGAATGATTTACATCTGTTATCCAGCATAAGTACATGTGTGGGGTTGCTTGGTTGCTAGGGAATCCCCACATGCAATCAAGCTGGCTAAAAGATGTAAATCATTCAGCTGCGGTGATGAAAACTAAATCTCCAAGCACTAAAAAATACATCTTTAACTTTAGACCTTTTAGAGATCATTTAATCTTCAACTCGTTTTTAATGTTCACAATAACAGTCATTTTGCCCACTGGTACCAAAACTTTTACAGGTCTCTGTATGTACAGTTGTGTGAAAAGTATTTGCCCCTTCCCGATTTCCTATTCTTTTGCATGTTTGCCTCACTTAAATGTGTCAGATCACCGAACAAATTAAAATATTAGACAAAGATAACATAAGTAAACACAAGATGCAATTTTTATATGAACGTCTTTATTACTAAGGGAAAAAGAAATCCAAACCTACAAGTCCCTGTGAGAAAAAGTCATTGGCCCTAAACCTAATAACTGATTGGGCCTCCCATAGCAGCAACAACTGCAATCAAGCACTTGCAATAACTGACAATGAGTCTTTTACAATGCTCTAGAGGAATTTTGGCCTAGTCATCTTTGCAGAATTGTTATAACTCAGCCACATTGGAGGGTTTATGAGCATGAACCGCCTCTTTAAAGTCATGCCACAGCATCTCATTTGGATTAAGTTCAGGACTTGACTAGGCCACTCCAAAGTCTTAATTTTGTTTTTCTTAAGCCATTCAGAGGTGAACTTGCTGGTGTGTTATGTGTTATGGACCTGGTGGTTAGGTGCACCAGGAATGACCTGATAGTTAAACACGGAATCGGGACGAGCTCTGGGGAAATGGGAACTCTGCTGACCGCAAACCCTACTCCTATCAACACAACTAGAAATAGCCGTGGAGCGTGCCTGACTCTGCCTAGATGCCTCTTCACAGCCTAAGAGCTAACTACCCCTAAAGAAAGGAAACAAAGCCTCACTTGCCTCAGAGAAATTTCCCCAAAGGTAAAAGCAGCCCCCCACAAGTATTGACTGTGAGTTAAGAGGAAATCACAAACACAGGATGAAATAGGCTTTAGCAAAGTGAGGCCAGTCTAACTAAACAGATTGAGGATAGAAAAGGGATCTTTGCGGTCAACACAAAAAACTACAAAACCACGCAGAGTGTGCAAAAAATACCCCCGCACCGACTCACGGTGCGGTGGTGCCACTCTGCACCCCCAGAGCTTCCAGCTAGCCAGGCAGTTTCATGATAGCAAGCTGGACTAGAACTTAGCAAGAAAAACCATATGTAACAAATGAACAAGCAGGAACTTAGCTTCGCTGGAGTAGACAGGTCCTCAGAAAGATCCAGGAGAGATCTGAACCAGTACTAGAACATTGACAGCTGGCATGGAGTAATGATCTGAGTGGAGTTAAATAGAGAATCCAGCCTAGCCCTAAACGAGGGCAGGTGGGGAAGGAATCTCAGAACCAGCAGCTCCACTCACAGCCACCAGAGGGAGTCCACGGACAGAACTCACCGAAGTACCATTCATGATCACAGGAGGGAGTTCGAGAACGGAATTCACAACAGTACCCCCCTTGAGGAGGGGTCACCGAACCCTCACCAGAGCCCCCAGGCCGATCAGGACGAGCCAAATGAAAGGCACGAACTAAATCGGCAGCATGGACATCAGAGGCAACAACCCAGGAATTATCCTCCTGACCATAGCCCTTCCATTTGACCAAGTACTGAAGTTTTTGTCTCGAAATACGAGAATCCAAAATCTTCTCCACCACATACTCCAACTCCCCCTCGACCAACACCGGAGCAGGAGGATCAACGGAGGGAACCATAGGCGCCACATATCTCTGCAGCAACGACCTATGGAACACATTATGGATGGCAAAAGAAGCAGGAAGGGCCAAACGAAATGATACAGGATTAAGAATTTCAGAAATCTTATAAGGACCAATGAAACGAGGCTTAAACTTAGGAGAAGAAACCTTCATAGGAACATAACGAGATGATAACCAAACCAAATCCCCAACACGAAGTCGGGGACCAACACGGCGACGGCGGTTAGCGAAACGTTGAGCCTTCTCTTGGGACAAGGTCAAATTGTCCACCACATGAGTCCAAATTTGCTGCAACCTGTCCACCACAGAATCCACACCAGGACAGTCCGAAAGCTCAACCTGCCCTGAAGAAAAACGAGGATGAAAACCAGAAGTACAAAAAAAAGGCGAAACCAAAGTAGCCGAACTGGCCCGATTATTAAGGGCGAACTCAGCCAATGGCAAGAAGGTCACCCAATCATCCTGATCCGCAGAAACAAAGCATCTCAGATAGGTTTCCAAAGTCTGATTGGTTCATTCGGTTTGGCCATTTGTCTGAGGATGGAAAGCCGAAGAAAAAGACAAATCAATGCCCATCTTAGCACAAAAGGAACGCCAAAACCTTGAAACAAACTGGGAACCTCTGTCAGGCACGATGTTCTCCGGAATGCCATGCAAACGAACCACATGTTGGAAAAATAATGGAACCAAATCAGAGGAAGAAGGCAATTTAGGCAAGGGTACCAAATGGACCATTTTAGAGAAGCGATCACAAACCACCCAGATGACCGACATCCTTTGAGAAACAGGAAGATCTGAAATAAAATCCATGGAAACATGCGTCCAGGGCCTTTTCGGGACCGGCAAGGGCAAAAGTAACCCACTGGCACGAGAACAGCAGGGCTTAGCCCGAGCACAAGTCCCACAAGACTGCACAAAAGAACGCACATCCCGCGACAAAGAAGGCCACCAAAAGGACCTAGCCACCAAATCTCTGGTACCAAAAATCCCAGGATGACCAGCCAACACCGAACAATGAACTTCAGAGATAACTCTATTAGTCCATCTATCAGGGACAAACAGTTTCTCCGCTGGACAACGGTCAGGTCTATCAGCCTGGAACTCCTGCAGCACCCGCTGCAAATCAGGGGAGATGGCAGACAGAACTACCCCCTCTCTGAGAATACCAGCTGGCTCTGGAACCCCAGGAGAATCAGGCACAAAACTCCTTGAAAGGGCATCAGCCTTCACATTCTTAGAACCCGGAAGGTACGAAACCACAAAATTGAAACGGGAGAAAAACAGCGACCAACGAGCCTGTCTAGGATTCAACCGCTTGGCAGACTCGAGATAAGTCAGATTCTTGTGATCTGTCAAGACCACCACGCGATGCTTGGCTCCTTCAAGCCAATGTCGCCACTCCTCGAATGCCCACTTCATAGCCAACAACTCCCGATTGCCAACATCATAATTACGCTCAGCAGGCGAAAACTTTCTTGAAAAGAAAGCGCATGGCTTCATTACAGAGCAATCAGAACTTCTCTGAGACAAAACAGCCCCTGCTCCAATTTCAGAAGCATCAACCTCGACCTGAAAAGAGAGCAAAACATCTGGCTGACACAACACAGGAGCAGA
The DNA here is from genome assembly GCF_051348905.1 of Ranitomeya variabilis. NCBI lineage: Eukaryota > Metazoa > Chordata > Amphibia > Anura > Dendrobatidae > Ranitomeya > Ranitomeya variabilis. The sequence goes on along the minus strand of NC_135235.1, from coordinate 130,598,320 downwards.
AGAGAAATGACGTTTCAACTCCTGAAAAGCCTCAACGGCCGCAGAGGACCAATTCACCACATCAGCACCCTTCTTGGTCAAATCAGTCAACGGTTTAACAACACTAGAAAAATTAGCGATGAAGCGACGGTAAAAATTGGCAAAGCCCAGAAATTTCTGAAGGCTCTTCACAGATGTAGGCCGAGTCCAATCATAAATAGCTTGGACTTTAACAGGATCCATCTCGATAGTAGAAGGGGAAAAAATGAAACCCAAAAAGGAAACCTTCTGAACTCCAAAAAGACACTTAGATCCCTTCACAAACAAGGAATTAGCACGAAGGACCTGGAACACCATTCTGACCTGCTTCACATGGGAGTCCCAATCATCCGAAAAGACCAAAATATCATCCAAATATACGATCATGAATCTATCCAGATACTTTCGGAAGATGTCATGCATAAAGGACTGAAACACAGAGGGAGCATTAGAAAGGCCAAATGGCATCACCAGGTACTCAAAATGGCCCTCGGGCGTATTAAATGCTGTTTTCCATTCATCGCCCTGTTTAATACGCACGAGATTATACGCCCCTCGAAGGTCTATCTTGGTGAACCAACTAGCCCCCTTAATCCGAGCAAATAAATCAGACAGTAGAGGCAAAGGGTACTGAAATTTGACCGTGATTTTATTAAGAAGGCGGTAATCTATACAAGGTCTCAGAGAACCATCCTTCTTGGCCACAAAAAAGAACCCTGCTCCCAATGGTGACGACAACGGGCGAATATGCCCTTTCTCCAAGGACTCCTTTATATAACTCCGCATAGCGGCGTGTTCTGGCACAGACAAATTGAAAAGTCGTCCCTTAGGGAACTTGCTACCAGGAATCAAATTAATAGCACAATCACAATCCCTATGAGGAGGTAGGGTACTAGACTTGGGCTCATCAAATACATCCCGGTAATCCGACAAAAACTCAGGGACTTCAGAAGGAATGGAGGAAGAAATTGACAACAATGAAACATCCCCATGTACCCCTTGACAACCCCAACTGGACACCGACATTGATTTCCAATCCAATACTGGATTATGGACCTGCAGCCATGGCAAATCCAACACGACCACATCATGCAGATTATGCAACACCAAAAAGCGAATATCCTCCTGATGCGCAGGAGCCATGCACATGGTCAACTGGGTCCAGTACTGAGGCTTATTCTTGGCCAAAGGCGTAGCATCAATTCCCCTCAAAGGAATGGGATGCTGCAAGGGCTCCAAGAAAAAACCACAGCGCCTGGCAAACTCTAAGTCCATCAAATTCAGGGCAGCGCCTGAATCCACAAATGCCATAACAGAATAGGATGACAAAGAGCAAATCAGAGTAACGGACAAAAGAAATTTAGGCTGTACAGTACCAATGGTGACGGACCTAGCGAACCGCTTAGTGCGCTTAGGACAATCAGAGATAGCATGAGTGGAGTCACCACAGTAAAAACACAGCCCATTCTGACGTCTATGTTCTTGCCGTTCAGCTCTGGTCAAAGTCCTATCACATTGCATAGGCTCAGGCCTCTGCTCAGAGGATACCGCCAAATGGTGCACAGTTTTGCGCTCACGTAAGCGCCGATCGATCTGTATGGCCAAGGACATTGATTCATTCAAACCAGCAGGCGTGGGGAACTCCACCATAACATCCTTAAGGGCTTCAGAAAGACCCTTTCTGAAAATTGAGTAAGCACAGACCACTTTCTGAACTTCTGGCAATATACCTCCGCTTCATCCTGACCCTGACACAAAGCCAGCAAAATTTTCTCTGCCTGATCCACAGAATTCGGTTCATCATAAAGCAATCCCAGCGCCAGAAAAAACGCATCTACATTACACAATGCAGGATCTCCTGGCGCCAGGGCGAATGCCCAGTCTTGAGGGTCGCCACGCAACAAAGAAATAATGATTCTTACTTGCTGAATAGGGTCACCAGAAGAGCGGGGTTTCAGAGCAAGAAACAGTTTACAATTGTTTTTGAAATTCAGAAATTTTGATCTATCCCCAGAAAACAAATCAGGAATTGGAAGTCTAGGCTCCAACATAGGATTCTGAACTACATAATCTTGAATGTTTTGTACCTTTGCAGCGAGTTGATCTACACTAGAGGACAGACCTTGAATGTCCATATCCACACCTGAGTTCTGAACCACCCAGAGTTTAAGGGGAAAAGAAAGGCAAAACACACTGCAGAGAAAAAAAAAATGGTCTCAGAACTTCTCTTTTCCCTCTATTGAGATGCATTAACACTTTGTGGGCCAGCTGTACTGTTATGGACCTGGTGGTTAGGTGCACCAGGAATGACCTGATAGTTAAACACGGAATCGGGACGAGCTCTGGGGAAATGGGAACTCTGCTGACCGCAAACCCTACTCCTATCAACACAACTAGAAATAGCCGTGGAGCGTGCCTGACTCTGCCTAGACGCCTCTTCACAGCCTAAGAGCTAACTACCCCTAAAGAAAGGAAACAAAGCCTCACTTGCCTCAGAGAAATTTCCCCAAAGGTAAAAGCAGCCCCCCACAAGTATTGACTGTGAGTTAAGAGGAAATCACAAACACAGGATGAAATAGGCTTTAGCAAAGGGAGGCCAGTCTAACTAAACAGATTGAGGATAGAAAAGGGATCTTTGCGGTCAACACAAAAAACTACAAAACCACGCAGAGTGTGCAAAAAATACCCCTGCACTGACTCACGGTGCGGTGGTGCCACTCTGCACCCCCAGAGCTTCCAGCTAGCCAGGCAGTTTCATGATAGCAAGCTGGACTAGAACTTAGCAAGAAAAACCATATGTAACAAATGAACAAGCAGGAACTTAGCTTCGCTGGAGTAGACAGGTCCTCAGAAAGATCCAGGAGAGATCTGAACCAGTACTAGAACATTGACAGCTGGCATGGAGTAACGATCTGAGTGGAGTTAAATAGAGAATCCAGCCTAGCCCTAAACGAGGGCAGGTGGGGAAGGAATCTCAGAACCAGCAGCTCCACTCACAGCCACCAGAGGGAGTCCACGGACAGAACTCACCGAAGTACCATTCATGACCACAGGAGGGAGTTCGAGAACGGAATTCACAACAGTTATGGATCATTTTCCTGCTATATAACCCAAGTGCGCTTCAGCTTGAGCTCACGAACAGATGGACATACATTCTCCTCCAGGGTTTTTTGGTAGACAGCAGAATTCATGGTTCCATTTAACACATCAAGTCTTCAACATAGCCCCAGACCATCACAGCACCACCAGCATATGTTACTGTTGTGGTATGATGTATCTTTTCTGAAATGCTGTGTTACTTCTATGCCAAATGTAATGGGACATACTGTTAGGGTTGGCGGAACGCACCTAGTATATATATAAGTAATAATAGGTGTGTACGCAACCCGGGGTCCACCGTGCAGGAGAGTAACCTGCTGCTAGAATTGGCGGCACTATATGGCGGTATAAGCGAACTCTGTTAGTTCACAGAATCGCATAGAAAGGAAAACGCTGTGCCCTGTTAACCTCACAGAGGATCACAGCTACCTAACTGAGCAGAGAGCAACCAGTGGTCACGCAGTCAGCAAAGCACACAAACATCTCCTCTACAGTGGAGCCGGAATTCTAGTGGCAATACGCCAGCCCTGAATTCAAACACAATACTCCTCACGAGAGGTGCTGGTATTCTAGGGGCTTATTTCAGCCAACCCTGACCTCATGAAGACATGACCACTAAAGCAGCAAAGCTCATGACATAGGCTGATACTAGCGCATGGCTGTGCGGTCATGCGAACCTTTTATAGCTGCAGCAGACAAGGACCTTCCTAGTGGTCCAATAGGAACCGCAACAGGACCTAAGTATGTGACCCCCAACCTCCAATGGGAGGTCGTCCCGTGGGCATGCTCAGTATGGGAAAAGCAGGACTTAGTCCCAGAAAGACCTGCTTGCTGCTGAACATTGCTGGCTACAAAGGTAGAGCCTGGAAGGGCAGTAGTAACCAGTCGTCCAGTATCAGCCTAAACCAGACGCTTGGACCGATGTCTCCGCTGAGCAGGCTGCACTGCGGCTGGAGGAGAATGGGAGACTGCAGCAGACATGGTTCCAGATTCCCCCTGTGCAGCGGCGGGAACTCGACACCTAACATACACCTTCCAAAAAGTTAAACTTTTGTTTCGATAGTCCACAGAGTATTCTCCCAAAAGTCTTTGGGATTATCAAGATATTTACTGGCAAAACTGAAATGAGCCTTTATGTTCTTATTGCTCAGCAGTGGTTTTCATCTTGGAACTATTCCTTTCAGGCCATTTTTGCCCAGTCTCTTTTTTGAGGTGGAGTCATGAACACTGACCTTATCTGAGGCAAGTGAGTCCTGAAGTTCTTTGGATGTTTTTGTGGGGTATTTTGTGACCTTTTGGATGAGTCATCACTGCACCCTTGGGGTAATTTTTGTCTGTCGGCCACTTCTGTGAAGGTTCAGCACTAGTGATGAGGGAATATAATCGTTACTCGAGATTTCCCGAGCACGCTCGGGTGTCCTCCGAGTATTTTTTAGTGCTCGGAGATTTAGTTTTCCTCACCTCAGCTGAATTATTTACATCTCTTAGCCAGCTTGATTACATGTGGGGATTCCCTAGCAACCAGGCAACCCCCACATGTACTTATGCTGGCTAACAGATGTATATCATTCAGCTGCGGCGATGAAAACTAAATCTCCATCCACTAAAAAATACTCGGAGGACGCCCGAGCGTGCTTGGGAAATCTCGAGAAACGAGTATATTCGCTCATCACGATTCAGCACAGTTCCATGTTTTCGACATTTGTGGATAATGGCTCTCACTGTGGTTCGCTGGAGTCCCAAAGCTTTAGAAAAGGCTTTTTAACCTTTTCCAGGCTGATAGATCTCAATTACTTTGTTTCACATTTGTTCCAGAATTTCTTTGGATAGCAGCATGATTTATAGTTTTTGAAGCTGTTGATCTGCTTCAATTTGTCAGGCAGGTCCTAATTAAATGATTTCTTGATTGAAAACAGGTATGGCAGTAATGAGGCCTGGGTGTGGCTAGGGAATTTGAACTGGGAATCCCAAAGATGTGATAAACCACAGTTAATTTATGGGGGCTAATCACTTTTTCACACAGGGCCCTGTAGGTTTGGACTTCTTTTGCCCTTAATAATAAAGACCTTCATTTAAAAACTGCATTTTGTGTTTTTTCTTGTGTGATCTTTGTCTAATATTTACAATTGTTTGGTGACCTGAAACATTTAAGTGTGACAAACATGCAAGAGAATAGGAAATCGGGAAGGTGACAAACACTTTATCGCACAACTACTGACACACATTTTGTGATGTAAAGTAAGCATATCCATTTTATCCACTTCTATGAGTTAAGCAACGTCAAGTCCGTTCCATTTGTGATAGTTCCGCAATATTATATAGATCATATAGTTGCTACACTTGTGAATTACCTCTAATTGCCCTATGAAAGCATGATATTACTAGATCAGGGTTCATCCAAGACAAAGTCGTGAAAAGTGTACAGTACTCATTCTTGAAATATAACAGCAATCATAACTTTTGCTAATGCATAATGTGGAACTATAGTGTCAAGTAACTTTTCAAAGTAAGCATGCATGTGTACATGAGTAATAGCACTATTTATGGCCATTATACAACTAGTATTCTGCGCTTTCACCGTTTTTCCACTCAGCGGGCTTTATATCCTAATTTGCAATTAGGTGAAGGGAGGAGGGTGTCTTCTATATTCCTGCTCTTCATTCCTTAGTTAGCACACAGACAGAAGCAGAGGCACCATGTACGAAATTATACAGCCGTTCTGACCAGTGTAGATGTGTATCCAGGTCAGGGTGAGGTAAAAGACTTATCAGAAAGCTCGGCAAAATCTTTCTGTGCACCCTCTGCCTGTTTTTCTTGCTCTGCTCAACACTTTTCCTCCCCATAGTGAAGGCGTAACCTGACACCTATATGTGCTGGCAGTTCTTATCTTAAAGGGAACCTCTCAGCAAGATTGTGCTGAGTAACATACAGACAGTGTCAGGGCGACGCCGTTATAGTGATTAAAATGATACATTGGTTGATGAAATCTGTCTTGTGGTTGTTGTTTAATCTTTATTTTCAGTTTTGAGTTAATGATATGCTTGTGCTCCGGGGCTGTGGGGGGTCTTCATGTGGTGCTCTGCTTAGCTATTCATCAGTATGGCTTCTGACAGGTCACTGACCCCTCAGTGACCTGCCATTATTTTACATTATGAATATTATATATTGTAAAAGAAAAACAAATCACCTCCAGCAGGCATGCCCTGCAGCATGATAACATGTGTAATGTGTATTAAATTGTTTTATTTGATGATATAAGTAAATTCATTAAAAAGCCTCCTCCAAGATGGCGGCGCCTGTGCAATAGTAGCTATTGGCAGCGCCATCTTGCTATAGTAAAAAAAATTGCTTCCTCAAAGATGGCGGTGCCTGCGCAGTAGCATCTATCAGATCGCCAATAGCTGCTACTGCGCAGACGGCAGCGGCGCCATCTTGAATGAGTCATTTTTTTAATGACATTAAAGGAAAGGAAAATGGACAAATGCAAAAGTTTGGACACCCTTAGGGTATGTGCACACGTCCGGATTTCTTGCAGAAATTTCCTGAAGAAAACCGGAAATTTTCTGCAAGAAATCCGCATTTTTTTTTTGGTGTTTTTTTCCCGTTTTTTTCGCGTTTTTTTAGCATTCTGCAAGCGTAATTAGCAACTCCTGTTGTTACCCCCCTGTGTCTTCCTAGGTCGATTGGGTGAGACAGCCCGCCTATAACTGACTGTCCTGCCGTAGGTTTGAAGTTTGGCCTGGAGCTCTATACTTTCTCGGCGTTCCGGCCACCGGTTACGCGCCTCAGTAGGATGCTGCCTCGTCTTACAGCACGACTCCTACTGGTATTCTCCTTGTTGCGTTGATCTCATTTCTCACTCAGCACAATAAACCTCGCTTCTTGTCCTTTCTTGGGGTACCGCCGCTATATCGTGCAGGCGCAGTCCCGTAACGTTCTCTCTGGTTGCTAGGCCTCTGTCAGGATCCCACCCCTGACAGGGACCCCTCTGAATCTTCCCCTACAACACCCTCTGCCACAAGGTGTTGCCTGGTTCCAACCCAGTCAGCTTTCTGATCTAACTTCCTATCCAACCCCCAGTTTTACCAGACTGTGAGGAGTGGCCTAATGCATAGTGCCCTTAGCTCCCCCTGGAGGCCAGACTGTGAAATATATTGGTGTCTGTGATACCTGGTCAGATGAACTCCTTCAGTGCCATCAGACGTACCATAGCCCCCCTTAGTGGCGGAGCAACAGTACTGCAACGACCAGGACTCTGGGGCGCTGCATGTACAGACAATAAATTCAATACAAGTTAAGACAATTTAAACAGTGACATTAGGAGTGAGGTCCCTGCTCGCAAGCTTACAATCTACAAGGAAATGGGGGACACAATAGGTGAAAAGTGCTCGTTATTTCAGGTCTGGCAATTATAATAAATAGGGATTTTCATATAAAGCTGCATGATCCGGTCATCAGCCCGAGTGTTTAAGTGCAATAGTCAAGTATCAAGTGCATGGAGGGTGTGGAGATAGATGAATAGTAGTGTGCAGATTCAGAGTAATATTTGGAGGGAGGGAACAGGGCAAAGTTAGTTTACTGAGTAGTTGATGTGGTAGGCTTGTCATCCCCTGCTCACCTCTTCCCATGATTTCACCCCCGATGCCGTGAAGATGTTTTCTCTGCACCTGTTTGTCCATTAAAGGATTTTTCATCGCACCTCAACGGTGAGTGCTTCAGCATTTTCTTTTTCATTGAAATGGGATGTCGTTATGGTGCGGTGAAGTGCCGGTCGCGGTAAATAACGAGGACACAAGGTTGCAGTCTCTTTACCTCTTTACTGAAGGCTTCAGGATCCTCAATCCGGAATACGGTTAACCGGGCCGCGCAAGCCTGGCCGGTCCGATAGCACATCCAGCGCTCCCTTTGCAGGTGGAAATCTGTGCCTACCTTCTAGCGCTTGTGTGTTGTGGTCCTCCCCTGCTGTGCTCACGGGATAGTCCCCACAACTGTTGTGTCTGTTTCTCGTGTTCCCTCACAACTCGATTCTGATGTTCTTCCACGTCCCCCAGATCTTATGGTTAGGACGCACCCGTATGACGGGGAGGCTCGGAGCTCTTCCGGGACTCTAGCGTCGCCCCACTCCTGTTGTTACCCCCCTGTGTCTTTTTAGGTCGATTGGGTGAGACAGCCCGCCTATAACTGACTGTCCTGCCGTAGGTTTGAAGTTTGGCCTGGAGCTCTATACTTCCTCGGCGTTCCGGCCACCGGTTACGCACCTCAGTAGGATGTTGCCTCGTCTTACAGCACGACTCCTACTGGTATTCTCCTTGTTGCGTTGATCTCGTTTCTCACTCAGCACAATAAACCTCGCTTCTTGTCCTTTCTTGGGGTACCGCCGCTATATCGTGCAGGCGCAGTCCCGTAACGTTCTCTCTGGTTGCTAGGCCTCTGTCAGGATCCCACCCCTGACAGGGACCCCTCTGAATCTTCCCCTACAGCACCCTCTGCCACAAGGTGTTGCCTGGTTCCAACCCAGTCAGCTTTCTGATCTAACTTCCTATCCAACCCCCAGTTTTACCAGACTGTGAGGAGTGGCCTAATGCATAGTGCCCTTAGCTCCCCCTGGAGGCCAGACTGTGAAATGTATTGGTGTCTGTGATACCTGGTCAGATGAACTCCTTCAGTGCCATCAGACGTACCATAGCCCCCCTTAGTGGCGGAGCAACAGTACTGCAACGACCAGGACTCTGGGGCGCTTCACTCCCCCCGGTTAAATCCAGTACTCCTGGACTGGGAAGAAAACAACAATACATGTCAGCAAAAAGACATACAATTTTTGAAATGCAATAACAAGTAAACTTTAACAGAGCTTCCCTTTATGGGAGGTGAGGACACTTGAACGTTACAAACATGGTTAAATATTTAAGTAACATACTATAAATAACTTCTTTTACCCAACCAGGTATTCTACTAAGTGCAAATTTTTGAACAATAATTTAACTTTGCCTTTAAGGACGTACTCGCTGAATCCACTAAAGACCTTCTTATAAAACATTATAAGGCTAATCAACTTTTTCTGCATTCTCCTTCTTTACATCTGCAGGACCGCCTGTCCTATCCGCTCCAGGCCTACTGCCACTCCTTTCTGTTACAGGACCGCCCCTTTCCGCCCGGGCCTACTGCCTTTCTTCTACTATACATGGTATAGAACTTATCATCCATCTTTCAGTTCAGGATTACTGAGCCAGCTCTGTATGGCTCCTAGGAGGACTCACTGACTAACCCCGTACGGGTGCACTTTCTGTCCTCATTCTGCTATCAACATCATTAAACATTTCTCACAATCAACTAGTTAGCTACATTTAACTTCTTCTTTCAAGACATTATTGCCATTTAACCATCTTAAGGCAACACTGTTCATAAGTGCAATATGTGAACATCCCCTTTAAGAGGGGACCAAGTCTCCATGAGGTAGTGCAACTTCTCAAGCTGCAAGTCTGTTCGCAGTAAGGACTCCGGTGCTGGTTCCAAGACCAGTGTCTTCGCAAAGAGTCCTTTCCTTGTGCAAAACCAGTAGAGAGCACCTTTAAGAAGGTGCAAACTATGTACAAAAAGTTTGTAATCATGCATTGTTCATGATTCAGCAGTTCTTTCAACAATGATAAAACAGGAAACAAAACAAAAAGCAGAAGAAGGGATCCCGGGTAAACAAAGGGATCCCTTTAAGAGTTAACCCTAGTCGGGTCATAGCAAGAGGACAAACAGTTAACTATTTACATGTTCATGGCATCGAGGTTTACTCTCGCTCTGGCGGCCGTAGCTCCGCATAGACCTCGCTCGGCAAGGTGATCGGCGAGATCGGGGCCTTTAAGAAGTGCTCCATACCCGTTGCCCGATCCCAGGGTGTAAGGCGCCGGAGTCTATAGGTCCCAGGGAGAGGGGGTGCCGCGACGGGGCCTATCAGCAGGTCCTCTGCTGGCGGGGCAGGGTCGTTCTTCATACCTGCTTCAGATGCGGTCCCTCCGGTGCCGGTCTACTCTGCCTCCGCTGGGGTCTGGAACGCTGGTTGCGGGGCCTTGTGCTGCGACGTTGTCATCTCTGCTCGCAGCATCTCGCTTTCCGGCAGGGCCTGGCTTTCTGGCTTTGGAGCGCTGTAACTTTCTTCTTGCTCCGGACCAGACGAGGCTGCCGACAGACGTCTGGTGAGGCTCCCGATGAAGGTATTCTTCCACCCGGCCTCAGTGCTCAGCTGCATCCGCAGGAGTTGGTCGCTGAGCTCATCCACTCCGGCCGGCAGGAAGTCAGTATCAGCGGTGGAGGCCTGGTCACGGTGTCCCTCTGGGTAGCTGGGGGAGTCCTCTGCTCCGACCCCACGCTCAGGTTCCGGGCAGCTCGCCATGGCATCCTCCACGTGGTTCGCTTCTTCTTCCTCGTCCTTTTCCCGCTCTCTCCTTCGTGGGCGGTTTCGCTTTCTTTGCCTCCGCCCTCCATTAAGGATTAGGAGGCGGATCTCGGCTACTGACGGACACGTCCTCAAGGGACAGAAATACTTAGACTGGGCGGCCATTGTCTTTCACGCTCTTCAGCTTGTCCACGCCTACTCCACGCCCCTCTTCTTCTCCTGCGCTCTCCTCAGCGCTGTAATGGCGGCTGGTTTTGGCGGCAAATGGCAAACCACAGTCTTTGCAATAAGTCACAGTCCAAGTATAATAAAGCACAGTTCCAAGGCACACATGACCTGATTCTTCAGGCTTAAGTAGATCCTGTTCGTGACGCCAAGTTTGCAGCGCCCCCACTGCCGCAGGGCCGAGGGTTACCCGGTACCGGGCCTCTGAGTCTCTGTTCTGGAGTTGTCACGGTGGCTAGACCCGATCCGTGACCCTGCTGAGGGGCGTACAATGAAGGTGGAGGTATGGGATGTCGTTATGGTGCGGTGAAGTGCCGGTCGCGGTAAATAACGAGGACACCAGGTTGCAGTCTCTTTACCTCTTTACTGAAGGCTTCAGGATCCTCAATCCGGAATACGGTTAACCGGGCCGCGCAAGCCTGGCCGGTCCGATGGCACATCCAGAGCTCCCTTTGCAGGTGGAAATCTGTGCCTACCTTCTAGCGCTTGTGTGTTGTGGTCCTCCCCTGCTGTGCTCACGGGATAGTCCCCACAACTGTTGTGTCTGTTTCTCGTGTTCCCTCACAACTCGATTCTGATGTTCTTCCACGTCTCCCAGATCTTATGGTTAGGACGCACCCGTATGACGGGGAGGCTTGGAGCTCTTCCGGGACTCTAGCGTCGCCCCACTCCTGTTGTTACCCCCCTGTGTCTTCCTAGGTCGATTGGGTGAGACAGCCCGCCTATAACTGACTGTCCTGCCGTAGGTTTGAAGTTTGGCCTGGAGCTCTATACTTTCTCGGCGTTCCGGCCACCGGTTACGCGCCTCAGTAGGATGCTGCCTCGTCTTACAGCACGACTCCTACTGGTATTCTCCTTGTTGCGTTGATCTCATTTCTCACTCAGCACAATAAACCTCGCTTCTTGTCCTTTCTTGGGGTACCGCCGCTATATCGTGCAGGCGCAGTCCCGTAACGTTCTCTCTGGTTGCTAGGCCTCTGTCAGGATCCCACCCCTGACAGGGACCCCTCTGAATCTTCCCCTACAACACCCTCTGCCACAAGGTGTTGCCTGGTTCCAACCCAGTCAGCTTTCTGATCTAACTTCCTATCCAACCCCCAGTTTTACCAGACTGTGAGGAGTGGCCTAATGCATAGTGCCCTTAGCTCCCCCTGGAGGCCAGACTGTGAAATATATTGGTGTCTGTGATACCTGGTCAGATGAACTCCTTCAGTGCCATCAGATGTACCATAGCCCCCCTTAGTGGCGGAGCAACAGTACTGCAACGACCAGGACTCTGGGGCGCTGCATGTACAGACAATAAATTCAATACAAGTTAAGACAATTTAAACAGTGACATTAGGAGTGAGGTCCCTGCTCGCAAGCTTACAATCTACAAGGAAATGGGGGACACAATAGGTGAAAAGTGCTCGTTATTTCAGGTCTGGCAATTATAATAAATAGGGATTTTCATATAAAGCTGCATGATCCGGTCATCAGCCCGAGTGTTTAAGTGCAATAGTCAAGTATCAAGTGCATGGAGGGTGTGGAGATAGATGAATAGTAGTGTGCAGATTCAGAGTAATATTTGGAGGGAGGGAACAGGGCAAAGTTAGTTTACTGAGTAGTTGATGTGGTAGGCTTGTTTGAAGAGATGGGTTTTCAAAGCGTGCTTGAACAGGTCGGGGCTAGGTATCAGTCTGATCGTCTGGGGAAGTGCATTCCAGAGAGCTGGCGCAGCACGAGAGAAGTCTTGGAGATGGAGGTGCGAGGTTCCGATTATGGGGGATGTTAGTCTTAGGTCATTTGTAGAATGGAGGGCACGTGTAGGGCGATAGACATAGATGAGAGAGGAGATATATGGCGGTGCAGAACTGTGGAGAGCTTTGTGGGTGAGAGAGATGAGTTTATATTGGACCCTGTAGTGAATGGGTAGACAGTGTAATGACTGGCCCAAGATGGAGGCATCGGTGAAGCAGCTGGACAGAAATATGACCCTGGCTGCCGCATTCAAGATGGATTGGAGAGGAGAAAGTTTGGTAAGAGGGAGACCGATCAGAAGAAAGTTGCAGTAGTCTACCGTAGACGAGAATGAATAAGAGCGACAGTAAGAGTTTTAGCAGTTTCAAAGGTGAGAAAAGGTTGGATTCTGGAGATGTTTTTAAGATGCAGGTGACAAGAGCGATTGAGTGATCGGATATAGGGAGTAAAGGAAAGTTCGGTGTCAAATATGACCCTAAGACAGCTGGCATGCTGCTTGGGAGTTATGGCTGAACCCTCCAGGGTAATTTCGATGTTGGGTAGAGTGAGGTTAGTAGAAGGGAGAAACACAAGAAGTTCCGTTTTGGAGAGATTTAGTTTCAGATAGAGGGAGGACATGATGTTAGAGACAGCAGACAGACAATCCTTGGTATATTGAATTAGGGTAGGGGTGATGTCAGGGGAAGAAGTGTATAATTGGGTGTCATCAGCATAGAGATGATGCTGGAACCCAAATCTGCTGATTGTTTGTCCAATAGGGGCAGTGTACAGAGAGAAGAGGAGGGGGCCTAGGACTGAGCCCTGCAGAACCCCGATAGTAAGGGGACAAGGATAGGAATAGGAGCCAGCAAAAGATACAGTGAAGGAGCAGTCAGAGAGGTAGGAGGAGAATCAGGAGAGAGCTGTGTCCTTGAGGCCTATAGAGCGGAGCATAGTGAGGAGGAGCTGGTGATCCACAGTGTCAAATGCGGCAGAGAGATCCAGGAGAATCAGCAGGGAGCAATGACCTTTGGATTTAGCTGCTATTAGATCATTAGAGACTTTAGTGAGGGCAGTTTCAGTAGAGTGTAAAGAGCGGAAACCTGATTGTAAGGGGTCGAGAAGAGAGTTATCCGAGAGATAGCGGATTAGACGGGAGTGGACCAGGCGTTCCAGGAGGTTAGAGATGAAGGAAAGGTTAGAGACAGATCTGTAGTTAGCAGTGCAGTTCTTTTCCACTAAAATGTTACTTTGACCCCAAATGGTTAATTTTCAAAAGGAAAAATAGGAAAAATGGACCACAAAAATGTTACACAATTTCTCCCAAGTACGCCACTACCTAATATGTGGTCGAAAACTGCTTTTAAGGCACAGTGCAAAGCTCATAAGGAAGGAGCGCTATATTGTAGTGCACGTTTCCTGGAATTCTTTGAGCATCTTAGGTAGAGCCCCTGAGGTGCCAGAACAGCAACCCCCCAGTGATCAAATTTTACAAACTACACCTCTCAATTAATTCATCTATTGGTGGAGTAATTATATTGACATCATGGATGTGTCACAGAACATTATTTCATTAGGCAGTGAGGAAAAAAGAATTAAAATTTTAACCACAAAAATGTTGTTTTAGCCACAGATATTTCATTGTCATACAGGGAAATGGGTAATAATAGCACCAAGATTTGTCACACAATTTATGCTTAACGTGGCTTGATTTCTTCTGGGGGCGAGGGACCATGGCGCTTTTGCTGAGTCTTTGTACTACGAGTAACTTGGAAACCCCATTGACAGATTACAGACCTGAGTGGGGACTTGCTATTTTTGTGGATTAACTTGAAGCTTTTATTGGGAACATTTTACATAACATTTTGGATCTTGGGGTTCTTTACCTCTCTCACCACGGCTCTTCTCCCATGATTACTCAGTTTGGCTGGACGGCCAGGTCTAGGAAGACTTCTGGTGGTCCCAAACTTCTTCCATTTAAGGAATATGGAGGCCACTGTGCTCTTTGGAACCTTAAATACTGCAGAAATTCTTCTGTAACCTTGGCCAGATCTGTGCCTTGCCTCCATTCTGTCTCTGAGCTGAATTTCTTTAATTTCTTTTAAATGTGATTGGGGCTGCTTATCCACAATCTGGACTATACTGTGTTGCATCCTTTCATTAATGGTTCTCTGCTATCCACATCCAGGAACATTATCTACAGTGCCATGGGTTGTTATCATCTTGATTATGTTGTGCACTGCAGACAAAGTAACATCAAGATCTCTGGAGATGGACTTGTAACCTTGAGATTGTTTATATTTTTTGACAATTTTGGTTCTCAAGTCCTCTGATAGTTCTATTCTCCTCTTTCTGTTCTCCATTCTTAGTGTGGCACACACAGACACACAATGATTGAATCAACTTCACCCCTTTTTATTTGGTTTCAGTTGTGATTTTCATATACCCCACACCTGTTACTTGCCACTGGTGAGTTTGAACGAGCATCCCATGCTTGAAGCAGTGTTGTTTGCCCACAATTTTGAAAAGGTGCCAACAATTTTGTCTGGACCATTTTTGAGGTTTTATGTGACATTATGTCCAATTTACCTATTTTTCCTTTTTTGTGTGTTCCAGTACATACAAAGGAAATAAACATGTCTATAACAAAACATGTGTAATTCCAATAATTTTGTGGGAGAAATATATCATTTTCTGTAAAAATGTCAAGGGTGCCAACACTTCTGGCCATATATACGGCTTTTTTATTCTTTATTTTGTGATTTAAAAAAAATATGTTTACAATATTTTTAAACTTTTTTTTTACTTTTTACCCTTGTCACAGGATGGGACGTCAACTTTTCCTTTCCTGTCTAAAATACATGAGAAATGTGTCATCTTTAACTTTATGCCTTTTAGAGATCATTTAATATTTAACTTGCTGTTCACAATAATAGTAACTATGACTATGGGGTGTCTAAACTTTTACATGCCACTGTAAATTATTTTCTGGCATGGTTAAATGACACCATTGAATGCCTTTTATATCCATATTCTGCACAGACATTGAATGAAGCTGGTTTTGAGTATCCACTTTTCTTTTAAACTGAATTGTAAAATCTTTTTATCACAGCGTAAAAGGAAGTCTATCTAGGGGAGTTCCTTTTCTCAGACACTAAAATTCCCCTTTATAATAGTCTTGGTACAGATAGTCTGGCTGATCATCCATCCACTGCCCTACCAGCATAAAAAAAAGAAAAGAAATCAAGAAAAGGAGAATAATAAAGGCACAGGCACATGTGAAATTAGCATTTGTTTAGACCTACCCTGGGTGAGCAAATCACTGCTTCAAAGCCGTAGCAGGCCGGGGTGAGGCCTAGTCATTGTGGACCATTGTGATTTCACTTCAACTGATGAGGGAATGAACTAATTGAAATCTCCTGTCTTGGAATGAATAGATAAATGAGGGGCAAGTGGAAAGGGACAAGGGGAGAACCCACAAGAAAGCAACAAGGGGGGCTAAATTGTTTTTTTTCAGTCCGAGTTGTGATGGATGAGCTTTGGTCCCACGCTGCATTGAGAAAGGTCGTAAGGTTAAAAGCAAGTCATCCAAGCTAGTTATTCCGAGGTTCTTCCTCATTCATGGGGGTTCATGGGCAGCTTTTGCTTTGGCTACATTAAACAATAGTTTTAAATAATGATTGTAATAGTATCTATGTTGTATACTCAGCAGTGTGTATATATACAATGTGTATATACTGTACATTGCTGTGCAATAATTTAGGCAGGTATGAAAAAAGGTTGAAAAGTAAGAATGCTTTAAACATAGAAGGGTTAATAGTATAACTTTATAAATTATCAAAATGCTAAGAAAATTAACAAAAAATCTAAATTCAGCAATATTTGAATTTGATTGCACTTGCACACAGTTTCTGAAGGAACTTGGAAGGAAGGTTGTTCCAAATATCTTGGAAACGTCACCACAGATCTTCTGTGGATGTAGGCTTGTGCAAATCCTTCTGTCTCTTTATATTATCCCACACATATTTGATGATGTTTATGTAAGGAGACAGCAGGCATGTAGCATGCAGTAAAGGAACGTAGTCAGAGCAAGGGTTATCAGGGGATATAATTCTACAGTGGATACTCTATTAGAGAGAAGTAGAGGGAAATTTTCTTAATACATGTTACTGCACCTTGAAACACGGTAGTAAAATAAGTAACTAGACAATAAGTTCAGAGGAAATTGACTTATCAATCTGACGCAGTCCTCATTGTATTCCCTGGGTGCAAATGTGGCGCCCCAGGGTCCTGGTTGTCACAGTGGTATTGCTTTCCTCCCGGGCAGAGTGATACTACATTTGGAGGCAAGGAAGGATAACTGCATCCAGGTACAACAAACATGCAACATTTCACACTCCAGGCCACCAGGGGGAGCTTCTGATCCTATTTACTAGATGACTCCCCATATATATAACTTGTAGTCTGTAGGGAAAGTTAGTGAGTCCTTCAGGGAAGCTGTTCCTGGCAGGAGCGAATTCCTGTCAGAGGACAGAGGAGAGGGTTCACAGAGCTGTGCATCCCCTCAGAGCTACAGCTCCCAGAAAGAGACATTTGAAGGCCGAATTGTTTGCAGCGAGCATGCAGGAGAGGAAGCACAGGTGAGGATATCAAAAGGGGACCAGCCCCGAGCAGGCTGCCTCCTTCTGAGGCGCAGAGACCAGTAGCCGGAACACCGAGGTTGTACGGATCTCTATGACTTACATCAGAAACTCTACGTTACCTGTCTGACCTAACACCCAGGAGGCAAGGTGACAACCTTAGAGGCTGGGGCATGCTAGAGTCCCTATAAACCGCCTCAAATCACCAGTCATATGCGTATGTCCTATCCAATCTGGGGGACAGAGAGTGATAACATCTGTGAGTACCTTATGAGAAGCTTAGCAGTAAGGGACTACACCACCTCGGCGCTAGAGGAAAGGCTTTTATTCTCCACCTGGACAAGGGGACTCTGGACTTGCCTCCAAACCGGCCGGACTCTGCCTGCCCTGTGGTCTGGTGCTCTGGACTGTAGATGCAGAAGTCTTCAGTAAAGGTAAAGAGACTGCAACACAGTGTCCTCGTTCTTCTCTGTGCCACTCACCATTCACCATCTATACACTGGGAAGCCCTGGGGATACACGTCACCTGTGGGAAGTTATACCATCTAGCTGTCATAACATCACCCCAGCGGACCCTTTAAAGCAGCGTCGGTCACCCTGACCGAATACCACAGGTGGAATCATGATCATAAACTTTATCCCTTTAAAGACCTTTCCCTCTTATACGGACGTCCCAGGGCCACGGACCGGGTCAGCCACCATGGCATCCCCCTGTGAACAATGGACCCAGTACCGAGTACCCCACTGCCCTGACGGGGCGCTCCACAAACGGTGGCGCGAAAGCAATGGCGCTGTGGTAATTCGGCTTTGTCCTGGAGAGGATGGCATCCTGGGTCCTGTTGTGGGTGATGTTTCCTTGTGGTCCTGATGCCGGCTTTGGATCCGGAAGGAAAAGGAATACACAAGGCAATGTCTCTGTCCTGCACGGCGGTTTCCCCTATGTGGGGTCTGTTTAGAAGCTTAACAGGATAAAGTTCACAATGGGTGGTACGACTCTCCGGTCTGCATGTGCGCGAGCCGCGAGGCTATAATCCCATACACGGGCCCTTGGTCTCAATGTCAGCAGTGTCAATGGTGTAAGCGATATCGGTACATGGCTCTGATGACAGTCTCCGTTTATCGCCCTCTGGCCTTCAAGTCTTAGGCCTGGTCTCACGATACTCTGCGTTAGGAGCACCTACACTGATCTCTTGCACACTGCACGTACCCGCTGTAACTGTCAGATTACTCGCAGGCTGCAATTCCCTCAGCTTAGCCACGCCCCCTTTTCTCAACTGCCGGGAACAGTCCAGGGCCTTAGGCTTTCCCCCCTGCAACATAGGTGACAGCCCCAATGGTTCCGGACCCATCACAGAAGCACGCCTAGCTGGGTTCTTCTCCTTACATTTACATCAGAGCTGTGTGGAGGCTTTACCATGACTTCGTGGACTATTTGTTCTTCATGCTGAAGCTTGATCTTAATGACATTGGTTGTATTCTTGGGGGTTGTTGTCTTTGCTGCAGAATAACTTATGGAGGCAATCAGATGCCTTGCTATATAACTTACCTAGGAATGATTTTTGAAACCTCTGTAAGTTAAATTCCCCCACACCTTTTAAAAATAAGAGTCTCTGAATTGAGTAAATCGTTTGTTAGGTTTATCTGGGCAGGGAGACGGTTTCAAATATTTCTTCATAAATTTGGGCTTAATCTTTTAGACTTTAGAGTTTCCCAGAGGAGCATTGTGGCTTTAAGTCTCCTCATCTCGACATGCTTAACATGTCACTCTCTGCAAGGAGAAACAATACTTCTTAGATCCCGGTCAGACGCCTCTCACTCAGCCAAACCAGATCTCCGCTTTGCACTGACGAGGGGCAGTACCCTGAAACACAGTGTCTGCAAATTGAGATTCTAGTTTGGCTTTTTTCCTAAGTCATATGATAAGGCTCGTTAAAGGGTCGACATTGACTGTTAGGATTGCTACTTCCAATAGGTGGCACTAGAGCTCTAGTCCTCTTCCTCTCTGAAGAGACAATTTGCAGACTTTAGAGTTTATAATCCAGCTTGTCCATGCATATGGTCAGTTGAATAAATTCTTCATGCCATTATTGTTGTTCATCACTGAAAGGAGATTTAAGTGAGATCCCTACTTCATACTAGATGTGCAAATTACCTATAACTTAGTGAATTTCTAAATAAGTTATCAATTGCGTATCAATTGGAAAGAATTGTAAAAGTTTTTTTAACTTACCTTTTCTATTTCGGAAGATCTGTTCTTCTTTGGACACTGAAGGAATATCAGAATGATGTTGTTTAATTACACCATATAAATATACACATACCATACGCAATGCACATACCGTACACAATGGTATAGCAAGGTTAACCTCAGAGGAGCCTTGAGTGCACTGAATCTTAATAGTTATCTTGATTCAAATTCCAACTTCAACACTTGATGAAGTTATCTTTCCTTTTAGTGCTGGAAAGCAGGGTTGATTATGTAGTGTGCCATGTACTGCCTCTGAGTGGAATAGTTTCACTAGTGATGTTGTAACATGGATATGAGGACTGTTGATGGAGTTCTGAAAACCTCACGCATAGTATTTTGCTCTAGACACTCCACTTAGCATTTTCCATGAAATGCTTTGGTATTCACCCTGCCAACCCTGGTACAGGGATCTAGCAAAAGCTCTTGGCTTGCGTCCATGTTGTAGCTGCTGGCCTTGGGTGCGTTTACAGTGGGATTGTAATCAAGCAAGGTCAAAACCAGAGGGCAACATCAGCAGACCGGGACAAGTTCAGAAGGATGAAATTGTGCAAATGCAGCAGACACAAGACAAGTTAAACCAGTCCAAAGTGACGTCCAACTATCAATCTCAGAGTCCAAACAAAGTTTCAGTAATAACTGTTATATTTCTCCAGGGGCAGTAACAATACTTACAATTGGCAATGACTAGGTGTAATAGTGAGGTTCAAAAAGGGTACCATTCACTTTTATTGACCCCCAAATTTATTGAATTTAGCTGGGAAATTTTATTCACAGCGAAGTTGGAGCGCCCCCAGGCGAAGGGCAGTGGGGTACTCGGTACCAGGTCTGTCTCTCTCAGTTCTGGGGATGTCACAGTGGCCCGACCCGGTCCGTGGCCCTTTTGAGGGGCGCCCAATTAAAGGTGTTGTTTGTACGGTGTTCGTGATGCCACCTGTGGTATTCAGTCAGGGTGACCGATGCTGCTAGGGGTCCGCTGGGGTGATGGAATGGCAGCTAGATGGTGTACCTTCCTACAGGTGAAGTATATCGCCAGGGCTTCCCATATGTGTAGGTGGTGATGGTGGACGTCGTAAGGCGCAAGGAATAACGAGGACACAAAGGTTGCAGTCTCTTTACCTTTCACTGAAGACTTCAGCGTCCACAGTCCAGAGTACTGTTCACAGGGCTGGCTGAATCCGGCCGGTCCGAAGGCACATCCAGAGTTCCCTTTGCAGGTGGAAATCAGTAGCCTTCCTACTAGCGCCTGTGTGTTGTAGTACCGCCCTGCTGAGCACCACGGGATAGTCCTCACAACTTTCGTGGATGTTTCTGATGTTCTCTCTCTCTGTCCCCCAGATGATATGGATAGGACAACCCGTATGACAGGGTAGGCCTGGAGCTATTTTATAGGGACCCTAGAGACGCCCCTCTCCCACAATTTGCCTCCGTTGTCTTCATAGGTATTAAGGTCGGGCAGCCAACTTGGAATTAACTGTCCTGCCGGTCTCTGAAGTAATGCGTAGAGCCTATTACTCCCTCGGTGTTCCGGCCACCGGCTACGCGCCTCGGAAGGATGTTGCCAGTCTTAAGGCAGGACTCCTCCCGGTGTTATCTCCTTGTGCTGTGATCTCGTTTCTCACTCTCCACAATATACTTCGCTTCGTGTCCTTTCTTAGGATGCTGCCACAATGAAGTGCAGGCGCAGCTCCATAACGTTCTATCTCGTGCTTGGCCTCTGTCAGGATCCCACCCCTGACAGGGACCCTCTGTCTGCAGCTCAGATGTTCCTCCTTCTCCCCCTGTCTGCCTGACAGGTCCTCTCTGGGTCTAACCCAGGCATCTTTCTGACCGACTTCCTATCCAACCCACCAGTTTTACCCATGTGTGAGGAGTGGCCTAGTAAATAGAACCTTTGCTCCCCCTGGTGGACTGGAGTGTGAAGTGTAGTGCGTGACTGTGATACCTGGTCAGGTGAACTCCTTTAGTACAATCAGACGTAACATCACTCCCCCTGGTGGAAGAGCGACATTACTGCAACAACCAGGACTCTGGGGCGCTGCAAATACATTTTCCAAAATTTAATCAGAATAACTCCAAAGCCTCCAATTACCCATAAAATGGCATTCTGAGGTCTTTTAAGACTGTCTCCAAACTCTTTCAAGCTGAGCCTTAGTTAACCCTTTCTCCCCTCAAGCCTGTTTTCTCCTTCATGACCAGGCCAAATTTTACAATTCTGACCAGTGTCACTTTATGTAGTAATAACTCTGGAACGCTGCAACGGATCCCACTTATTTTGAGACTGTTTTACGTGACATATTGTATACATTAGACCCAATTTTTTCTATTTTCACAAGGCTAACAGGATTGGACCCTAAAATTTGTTGAACAATTTTTCCTAAGCATGCCGATACCCCATATGTGGGGGAAAACAACTGTTTAGAAGCAGAGCAGGGTTTGGAAGTGAAAGAGCGCCATTTGACTTTTTGAATGCAAAATTTGCTGGAATAATTAACCGGCACCTCAGAGTTTGATGAATGGTCTGTGGAAGTCATATCGCATTTGGAGAGCCCCTGACGTGCCTAAACAGTGCAAACCCCCATCAAGTGACACGATTTTGGAAACTAGACCCCTCAGGCAACTTACGGTATCTAGATGTGTGGTGAGCACCTTGATCTCCAGATGCTTCACAGAAGTTTATACCATTGAGCCGTGAAAATAACAAAAAAATCTAATTTTCCCCACAAAAATATTTTAGCCCCAAATTTTGAATTTTCACAAAGGTAACCAAAGAAATTGCACTATACAGTTGGTTGTGCAATTTCTCCTGAGCAAGCTGATACCCAATATGTGGAGGAAAACTACTGTTTTGGCTCACAGCAGGGCTTGGAAGGGAAGAAGGGCCATTTATCTTTTTGGAAGCAAAATTTGCTAGAATAATTAGTGGACCGTGACATCATGTTGCGTTTGGAGGGCACCTAATGTGCTTAAATAGTGGAAAACCTTCAAAGTGACACCATTTTGTAAACTAGACCCCTTACAAAACTTATATAAATGTGTGGTGAGCACTAGAGAAGAGAGAACATTTCAAGGTTTGGTTCAGTTCAATTCGTCGAATGTTTAGATGTTTGCCGAATGGTTAGACGAAAGTACCCGAATCCCATTAGATTCAATGAAAGACCAAACATATACACAACACCTTAAGGGTTGAGAAAAAGCTTCCCAAACAGCTCAAATTAGGGGCAGACACCATGAAAAGTAGCATCAATTAACCCACAGTAAAAATTTGCAAATGGCACAACAGCAGTCAGCTGTGGGACCTGCTTGAGGTATCAGGGTATAGCCCAGCATTTACAGCTTGGAATTGAAGTTTTAATGAGGATCTGGTGGTTAAGGGAGCAGTGTAAGCCTTTTTAGCTGGGAGACATGATAACTCATGCCAGGGCCGGCTCCAGGTTTTCATAGGCCCTGGGCAAAAGAGTCCCGGTGGGCCCCTTTAACAAATACCACAAATCATAATGCACAGATATGGCAGAGAAATATAGGTATAGTACAATGCCAAAGATTTCACTTACTTCTTACATTACATGAGTGATATCTATTGTACATTCTACATTAGCTCAGAAACCGGACAGTATAGTCCTCTATACAGAATAATGAGCCCCATATATTGCTCCAAACAGAATAATGAGCCCCATATATTACCCCATACAGTATAATGGCCCCATATAGTGCTCCATACAGTATAATTGGCACCACATAGTCCTCTATACAGAATAATGAGCCCTATATATTGCTCCAAACAGAATAATGAGCTCCATATTATGCTCCAAACAGAATAATGAGCCCCATATATTTCTACATACAGTATAATGGGCAGCACGTAGTACTCTATACAGAATAATGAGCCCCATATAACACTCCATACAGTATAATGGGCACCACAGAGTGCTCCATATAGAATGAGCCGCATTAATTGCTTCATACAGAATTGACCCCATATAATGCTCCATACAGTATAGTGAGCCACCTATTCTCCATACAGTATATGATGGGCCCCATCTATTGCTCCATATATAATGGGCCTCATATAATGCTCCATACAGTATATGATAGGCCTCATACAGTATACTTTGTCCCGTATATTGCTCCATACAGAATACACTGCTGCCGTCTCCTCGCTCGCTCCCGGCCTCTGCTTCACGTGCGCGCGCATACCAGGTTCAGGGCTGCGCGTGTGCACTTCTGATCTTCTGTCGGCGCTCCTCTTCGTCTCCTCTATGGTCCTGGAGGACTAGTACCCGGAAGTCGGTCCTCCTTATTGTCCTCTCTATGGTTCTGGAGGTCTGTTACCCGGAAGTGCTACCCTGCCTTTAGGTATTTAAACTGCTTCCTGCCGTCCCTCTGTGCCTGGTTATCATTTGTTCCTTCAGGTGTTCCTGGCCACTCTTAGTCTCTGTGAAGATCATTTTCCCTCTGACTTTGGGTTTATCCTGTCTTTCCTGTATCCTGTTAGCCTCTGCATTCCCTCAGTTCCTCCGCCAGTCCCTGTACTGCTGCAGTTTACCCACCAGTCCTGTGTCTCTGCAGTACTCACCTATCCTGTGGTCCTACTATCTCCGCCTCTTCTTGGTCTTCTCCCGTCCTGGTCCTCCAGCTTCTGTGGCGATAATCCCTCACGGGCCTGCCCCTAACTCTCCCTGCATAGGGGGCGGTCTATCTGGTCAGCTCGTCCGTGAGGGGTTCGTCATCACGATCTAGAGGGTCCACTTTCCGTTTTCTCTCTTTGAATCATCACACTCACAATAGGACTGCACTCGGATGACATCTGAGTGAAGCCAGATTCTTACAGCATAACAGTATAACCAGGCCATGGACCCCGCTGGTGTCTCTGCCACTCAAAAGGAGTTACTTTTTTTGCAGGAGAACCAGACTAGAATCATGTCCTTTCTCAAGAACATGGAGTCTTGTCTAGCGACGTTACAGTCTACCGACCCTGGTAACGCTACTCAGTTGGCGGCTCTTCAGCAAGAGTTAAGTCAACAACGGGACACTCAGTCCCATATTTTGAATTTTATGGCCTCTGTCGATAATCGATTTCTCTCTCTTCAGACTGCCGTTTCTGCTCCTGTACAGGTGTCCACTCCACAGCCCTCGCCTCGTCTTGCCAGGCCACCTCGGTATGGAGGGGATCCTAAATTATGTTGCAGGTTCCTCAACCAGTGTCAACTACACTTTGAATTATCCCCGCTACTGTACCCAACTGACCGAGCTAAGGTGGCTTTTGTGATGTCCCATTTGAAGGGTGAGGCTTTGGCTTGGGTGAACCCTCTTTGGGAGCGAGATGATCCAGTGGTTTCTCAACGCGCTCTCTTTTTAGACACCTTCCGCAAGGTGTTTGATGAACCTGGTCGTCTGTTATCGACTACTGAGTCCCTTTTCAACCTTAGTCAGGGGACCCTTTCTGTAGCTCAATATGCCATCTGTTTCCGGACGCTGTCCTCTGATTTAGGTTGGAATAATGAGGCTTTGGTAGGAGCATTTTGGCGAGGTTTGTCTTCTCGTATTAAGGATGAGCTGGCAGGGCGGGATACTCCTTCTGCTTTAGATGACCTTATCTCTTTGGCGACTCGCATTGATTTGCGGTTCCAGGAGCGTTCTCTTGAGGTTGTCAGAGAGAGGAGATCTCCTCGTTTATCCTCCGTTACATGTGGTACTTCTCTTTCCCAAACCACTGCAGCTTCTTCCTCTTCTTCCCCTGAGCCTATGCAAGTTGATCGCCTCAAGCCTGCTGAACAATGCTGAAAGGAGAGACTCGCACAGGGCTTTTATTGTGGCAGCGCTTCTCATCTTCTGCGTTCTTGTCCCCAGAAGCCGGGAAACGCCTCTGCCTAGGTCAGGTAAGAGAGGCCTCCCTATGTAGCCATGATTCCTCACCATCTTTAATTTTGCCTGTTATTTTACACATGGGTTCCAGTCGCTTCTCTCTTGAGGCTTTTGTAGATTCTGGTGCGGCTGGGAATTTTGTTCAACTTGAGCTGGTCGAGAGGCTTGGGATTCCTGTCAGATCCTGGGAGGTTCCTAGGCAAATAGCTTCTGTCGACGGTCAGCCTTTGCGTGAGGTCGTTTCTTCTGTCACAGAGGAGATTGAGATTCAAATTGGAGCTTTACATCGAGAGAAGTTGGCATTTTATGTTTTATCATCTTTATCCCATGCATTTCTTTTAGGACTCCCCTGGCTAAGAAACCATGAACCTACTCTGAATTGGCGTACTGGGGACGTCCTATCATGGGGACAGTTTTGTCAAAACAGATGCCTGCTTCCTGTCAAGCCTGCTAATTTCTCTCCCTCGGTTCCGGAACTAGTGAATCTACCCGCAGCTTATCACTCTTTTTCGGACGTTTTCAACAAAAAGGAAGCAGAGGTCTTTCCTCCGCATCGCCCATACGACTGTCCGATAGATCTTGTATCCAGCTCTACTCCTCCTAGAGGTCGTATTTATCCTCTGTCACCCTCCAAAACTCAAGCCATGTCTGAATACGTTCAAGAGAATCTGGCCAGAGGCTTTATATGGAAGTCCTCCTCACCTGCAGGCGCTGGTTTTTTCTTCGTCAAGAAGAAGGACGGTTCCCTTCGTCCCTGCATTGATTACCGTGGCCTCAATAACATCACCATTAAAAACAAGTATCCACTTCCTCTCATCCCAGAACTTTTTGATCGTCTGCGTGGAGCACGAATCTTCACTAAACTGGATCTCAGAGGAGCTTACAACTTGATCCGAATTTGTTCGGGAGATGAATGGAAGACTGCGTTTAACACCAGAGACGGTCATTATGAGTATTTGGTGATGCCTTTCAGCTTATGTAATGCTCCTGCAGTTTTTCAAGAGTTGGTGAATGATGTTTTTCAGGACCTACTTTACACCTGTGTAGTGGTGTACTTGGACGACATCCTTGTGGTTTCACCGGATCTGCTTTCTCATAGGAGACATGTGCGGCAAGTTCTTCTCTGTCTGAGGGAGAATCGTCTGTACGCTAAACTTGAGAAGTGTGCCTTCAAACAGTCATCCCTGCCATTCCTGGGCTTCATCATCTCTGATTCTGGTCTGTGTATGGATCCGGCTAAAGTTTCTGCCGTACTCAACTGGCCACGTCCGCTTGGGGTTAAGGCGATTCAACGTTTTCTAGGATTCGCGAATTACTATCGGCAATTTATTCCTCATTTCTCCTCCTTGTCAGCTTCCATCTCTTCTTTGATAAAGAAGGGTACCAATCCTCATCTTTGGCCAGTAGAGCCCGAAAAGGCTTTTCATTCTCTCAAAGAAGCATTCGCCTCCGCTCCTTTACTTCATTGCCCTGAAGCTAATAAACCCTTCTTCCTAGAGGTTGACGCCTCTGCTGTCAGTGCCGGAGCTGTGCTTTCTCAGAAGTCTTCTACTGGTCGTCTTGTGCCCTGTGGTTTCTTCTCCAAGAGTCCTGTTTCTCTTCTTCTGAAAGAAATTATTCCATTGGCGACAGAGAACTTTTGGCCATTAAATTGGCCTTAGAGGAGTGGAGATATCTGTTGGAAGGAGCCTTACATCCCTTTGTCATCTTTACGGATCATAAGAATTTGGCATACATCCGTTCAGCGCACCGACTGAATCTACGACAGGCCAGGTGGGCCTTGTTCTTTGCCCGATTTGACTTTGAAGTTCTTTTCTCCAGGCAGGAAGCGAAGTTCAAAGCTGACGCTCTATCCAGGTCCTTCTTGTCGGTGGACACTGAGGAGGAGTCCTCACACATCATTGACCCCACTAAAATCATCACACTTGCTCCAGTATCTATGACCTCTTTACCTCCAGGTAAGACTTTCATTTCTGAGAGGAACAGGAGACGTGTTTTACTCTGGGGACATGCTTCCAAGCTAGCGGGACATGTCGGTTTCAAGAAAACTCTTGATCTAATATCTCATTACTACTGGTGGTCGACTCTTTTGAAGGATGTCCAAGCTTTTGTGGTCTCTTGTCCTTCCTGTGCCAAGAACAAAGTACCCATGCGGGTTCCTTCCGGGCTTCTTCTTCCTCTTCCAGTGCCTACCGCTCCGTGGCAACATATTGCAATGGATTTCTTAACTGATCTGCCTCGTTCCTGTGGTTGTACCGTCATCCTCGTGGTTGTGGACCGTTTTTCTAAAATGGCACATTTCATTGCTCTTCCTGGTCTGCCTTCGGCTCCTGAACTGGCGAAGATTTTTGTTCAACATATTTTTCACATTCATGGTCTTCCACAGCACATTGTTTCTGACCGGGGAGCTCAGTTCACCGCTCATTTCTGGAGATCTCTCTGTAAGTCATTGAACATTTCGCTTGATTTTTCCTCTACCTATCATCCACAGTCCAACGGCCAAGTGGAGCGTACCAATCAGATCCTGGTTACTTATCTCCGGCATTTCTCCAACACTCATCAAAATGATTGGTCTGACTTACTATCATGGGCAGAGTTTTCTTATAATAACCACACCAGCGAAGCTTCTACCAAATCACCATTTTTTGTCATCTACGGACAGCATCCTGGTCTTCCTCTACCAGTTCCTCCTGTCTCTACTGTGCCGGCGGCAGATCTTCTGTCTAGAGAATTCTCCAGGGTTTGGCAGGAGACCAAGTCTGCTCTCGAACTAGCTCAGCATAGGATGAAGAGGCATGCAGATAAAAGGCGTCTCGATTCTCCTGTGTTCCATCCTGGGGATAAGGTCTGGCTTTCTTCTATATTTATTCTCCTTAAAATCCCTTCACATAAACTGGGTCCCCGTTATAT
The DNA here is from genome assembly GCF_051348905.1 of Ranitomeya variabilis. Classification (NCBI taxonomy): domain Eukaryota; kingdom Metazoa; phylum Chordata; class Amphibia; order Anura; family Dendrobatidae; genus Ranitomeya; species Ranitomeya variabilis. The sequence continues at coordinate 130,570,215 of NC_135235.1, read as the reverse complement.
TGGTCCTTTCGAGGTTTTGGCACGTATTAACAACGTTTCTTACAAACTTAAGTTACCTGCCTCTCTTCGTATCCCTAATTCCTTTCATGTATCTCTCCTTAAGCCTGTAGTTTTTAATCAGTTTCATACCTCGACTCTTTCTTCACCTTCGCCTGTTTCCGCAGACAATGTTTTTGAGGTTAAGGACATTTTGGCCATGAAAAAAATTAGAGGTAGTACTTTGTTTTTGGTCGACTGGAAGGGTTTCGGTCCTGAGGAGAGATCCTGGGAGCCTCGGGAGAATATTCAGGCTCCTCGAATTTTAGCTAAGTTTCTTTCTGGCCTAAAGAGGAGGGAGGGATGTAAAGACGGGGGTACTATCATGCCGCTGCTGCCGTCTCCTCGCTCGCTCCCGGCCTCTGCTTCTCATGCGCGCGCGCATACCAGGTTCAGTGCTGCGCGTGTGCACTTCTGATGTTCTGTGGGCGCTCCTCTTCGTCTCCTCTATGGTCCTGGAGGACTAGTACCTGGAAGTCGGTCCTCCTTATTGTCCTCTCTATGGTTCTGGAGGTCTGTTACCCGAAAGTGCTACCCTGCCTTTAGGTATTTAAACTGCTTCCTGCCGTCCCTCTGTGCCTGGTTATCATTTGTTCCTTAAGGTGTTCCTGGCCGCTCTTAGTCTCTGTGAAGATTGTTTTCCCTCTGACTTTGGGTTTATCCTGTCTTTCCTGTATCCTGTTAGCCTCTGCATTCCCTCAGTTCCTCCTCCAGTCCCTGCACTGCTGCAGTTTACCCACCAGTCCTGTGTCTCTGCAGTACTCACCTATCCTGTGGTCCTATTATCTCCGCCTCTTCTTGGTCTTCTCCCGTCCTGGTCCTCCAGCTTCGTGGTGATAGTCCCTCACGGGCCTGCCCCTAACTCTCCCTGTATAGGGGGTGGTCTATTTGGTCAGCTCGTCCGTGAGGGGTTCGTCGTCGCGGTCTAGAGGGTCCACTTTCCGTTTTCCCTCTTTGAATCATCACACTCGCAATAGGACTGCACTCGGATGACATCTGAGTGCAGCCAGATTCTTACAGCATAACAGGCCCCATAAGAAGCTCCATATAGAATTGGCCTCATTAAGAAGCTCCATAAAGAATTGGCCCCATAAGAAGCTCCATATAGAATTGGCCCCATAAGAAGCTCCATATTGAATTGGCCCTATAAGATGCTCCATATAGAATTGGCCCCATAAGAAGCTCCATATAGAATTGGGCCCATTAAGAAGCTCCATATAGAATTGGCCCCATAAGAAGCTCCATATAGAATTGGCCCCATTAAGAAGCTCCATATAGAATTAGCCCATAAGAAGCTCCATATAGAATTGGCCCCATAAGATGCTCCATATTAAATTGGCCCTATAAGATGCTTCCTATAGAATTGGCCCCATAAGATGCTCCATATAGAAATGGCCCCATAAGATGCTCCAAATTAAATTGGCCCCATAAGATGCTCCCTATATTATTGGCCCCATAAGATACTCCATATAGAATTAGCCCCATATAATGCTCCATATATGGGCCCCTTCTGATGGTCCCCATATATTGCTCCAAATATTTAAAAAAAAATGAAATGCTCACCTCTCGTTGCTTGTCGCTGCTCTGCTCTGGACTCCTCAGTATTTTGTCTTCTTGCTCTCTTTGCTGTGACTGCTCAGGCAGAGGGCACACACTGGAGACATCATCGCGCCCTCTGACCTGAACATCACAGTCAGAAGATGGAAGACGCTGTAGCGCTGGAACCGGGAGAGGTAAGTATCACAAGTGCCGGGGCACAAACATCAGTTTCATATGGTACTCCTGGTACAAAAATGTAAGGAAAGTAACACAGGTAGTTGACTGAAATGAAGTGCAGGCCCGCCTATCTGGAAGCACTACTTACACAGGCAACTCTCCACATGGAGACGTAACTTGGAGTCTCCATATTTCAAAAAATAATTGTGCCACACCACTAAAGTGGCATTAATTTCCACAGAGTAGAAATATTATAATAGGCCTTTGACACATGTTCCACCACAGGCAACCCACCATATGAAGACCTAACTTGGAGTCTCCACATTTCAAAAAATTGTTTGTAACATCTGCACCAGTAGCAACTGCAGGCACAGAAGACACCACAAACATGGCTCAGACTGCAATAATATATGACCAATGCATGGCAGCAGTGGCGTAACTGCAAAGTTGTGGGCCCTGATACAAACTTTCAAATTGGGCCCCCTATGCCAAAATATTTTCTACCCAAATTCACATTATCCTTGTTCATTTCACACACTATAGCTTTGTTCTTTGTTGCAATGTTGTATAGCCTGACCTAATACTGCCCTGTAATCGCTGAGAAAATTCCCCCGTTCGCTCCCAATATTGTCTGCATCCATCTCCACTCACCATACTGTGTCTGCACCCGTTCCCCCATACTGTTTTCTCATACATGCCCCCCATACTGTTTCCTCGCACATGACCCATTCCCCAATGCTGTGTCCTCTTAAATTCCCCCCATTCTCCTGTACTGTCTCCTCATATATGCCCCCCATTCTCCTGTACTGTTTCCTCATACATGCCCTGCATCTCTCCCTTTGCTCCTCATTTTGTGTCCTCAAATCTCCCCTCACACATTACATCCCCCATCCACACTCCAAATCTCCCCACACACATTAAATCCCCCATCCCCACTCCAAATCTCCAGCCACACATTAAACACCCCCATCTCCACTCCAAATCTCCTCCCACATATTAAACACCCCTCATCCTCCTCCAAATCCCCCCACCCACATTAAGTCCTCCATCCCCCTCCAAATCTGCACACACAATAAATCCCCCCATCCCCACTCCAAATCTCCCCCCCAAATCTCCACCCACACATTAAATCTCCCCCCCACGCACTTAATCTTCAGTGTCTTCAGCTCCACTGGAGCACTTACCACCCATCTGCATCGCTGCAATGCCCATGAGTGACATCAGCAGTGTGATCACATGATATGATCACGCTGCTGGCGTCGCTCTGACCCGGCAGTCAGAGCCTCAATTGTACTCGCGTCTGTAAAGTGTGAGTACAATTGATCACTGGGAGCCGGCGCGCTGCAGCAGAGAATGGCCGACTCCCAGTCCAGGGAGCGGCAGAATGCAGCCTCCGGGAGAGATACTGCAGACCGCCGCATTAGGTGGCCGACTGCACCCCCCCACTGGCTGCGCCCAGAGCACATGCCCCTGCAGCCTCCCCTTGATATACCTCAGGCTTGGTTGGCCCCTAAGCACTCCAGGCCCCATTGCAGCTGTGACCCCTGCGACTTCTGTACCTATGCCCCTGCTGGCATAGAATATACTGTGACTACAGCCATCTGGTGTTATATAGCAATGTGTTGTGTATTTTTTTAATTTCTATGTAGCTACATAGTGGGCCCCAAGAATGATTTTCTCTGGTGGGCTCAAGGTGCTCCAGTCCGACACTGACTCACACTGAGCATTAGCCAACCGGATAATATACAATTCTGTGTGAGGAGATGAGCAGTGTCCTGCTGCCCTCCCTCACTGCAGACCTTCTGAGTAGAGTTGAGCGAAACGGATCGGACAAATTCAAAAATCGCCGACTTTCGGCAAAGTCGGGTTTCATGAAACCCGACCCGATCCTAGTGTGGGATCGGCCATGAGGTCGCCGATCTGCGCGCAAAAGTCGCGTTTCATATGACGCTTTCAGCACCATTTTTCAGCCAATGAAGGAGGATGCAGAGTGTGGGCAGCGTGATGATATAGGTCTCAGTCCCCACCATCTTAGAGAAGGGGAAGACAGTGATTGGCTTGCTTTCTGCGGCGTCACGGGCTATAAAGGGGCGTGCACGCCGACCGCCATCTTACATCTGCCGATCTTAGCATAGGGAGAGGTTGCTGCAGCTTCATCAGAAGAAGGGATATAGTTAGGGAGGGAAGATTAACCCCCAAACTGCTTGTGCTGTAGCGATTTCCACTGTCCAACACCACCTTTTTTTTGCAGGGACAGTGGAGGCTATATCTTTGTGCATCAGCTCTGTAGCTTATTGGGCTGCCTTATAAGGCTCCCTGATAGCTGCATTGCTGTTTGCACGCTGCTGTGCAAACCAACTGCTTTTTTAAAAGCAAAAATCCTGTTGCTCCTTTCTGCACAGTTATCTTGTTTATTTGTCCACACTTTTGTGTGCAGCAGTCCTTTTTATTGCTGCCATACTTGTCCTGAGCTCATTGTAGGGAAATTGAAATTGTACTACAGTCCTTGTATTTTTTCATATATCTTCCAGCCACTTTCTGCCACTTACATTGTGTTGTTTTATACATTGGGCCTGAGTTTTGATTCAGTCTCCAAAAAAAAAAAGTGAGCTTCAAATTCTCACAAAGTGGATATACTTCAGTCCTGTTAATTTGTTGTATGTCAGCCAGCCACTTTCTGCCACTTAGATTGCGTTGAAATATACACTGGGCCTGAGTTTTAGTTCAGTCTCCCCCCAAAAAAAGTGAGATTCAAATTCTCACAAAGTGGATATACTTCAGTCCTGTTAGTTTGTCGTGTATCAGCCAGCCACTTTCTGCCACTTACATTGTGTTGTTTTATGCACAGGGCCTGAGTTTTGGTTCAGTCTCCCCCCAAAAAAGGGAGATTTAAATTCTCAACAAGTTTATATACACCTTGTTTTACAGTACCATATAACGGTTGTTATTTTGGTTCGATTTTCCAAAAAATGAGGAAGTCTGGTGGAAGAGCCCGTGGGCAGTGGTTGCCAGCTGGTACTGATGGTGGTGGTGGTGCATCTGATGTTAGTGGCAAAAGCACAATAGCACCTAAGGCTGGAGGTGTTGAGCCAGCGTCATCGTCTGGCTACACAAGGCCTCGAAGGCTCCCTCATCTGGGAGTAGGAAAACAGCTTTTAAAGCCGCAGCAGCAGCAAAAAGTTTTGGCTTTCCTTGCTGACTCAGCCTCTAGCTCTTTCGCCTCCTCTTCAGAAAGTTCCAAATATAAAAGCAGCGAGTCGTCAGTGGATGCTCCCAGTCAGGAACAAGACGTTTCCTTGTGTCCTTCACCCAAACCGAAAGTGAAGGATGCGTCAAGCGGCACTACAGGTTACTCCATGGAGCTCTTTACACATACCGTGCCTGGGTTAGAAAGGGAAATTGTTAACTGCCCATTACAAGATTAATCGGACATTGGGTGCACTGATGCACAGCCACAGCTAGATTATTATGCTGTTCCATTGACTCAGATCACTACATTGCCCTCGCAGTGTACTGAGCCAGAATCTGACCCTGATGAGACTATGGTGCCCCGTCCCGAACGCTATAGCACCTTACACGGTGACACAGAGGAAGGTGCATATGACATTGAAGAGGATGTGATAGATGACCCAGTTGTTGACCCAGATTGGCAGCCATTGGGGGAAGAGGGTGCCGCTGCCAGTAGCTCAGAAGCGGAGGAGGATGATCCGCAGCAGCCATCTATATCGCAACAGCTGTCATCTGGCAAACGTTTGTCAAAAACAGTTTTAGGACAGCGTGGCCATCCGGTGAAAGTAGCACAGTGTGCAATGCCTGAAAAGGTATTCCATAGTAGGAAGAGTGTAATGTGGCAATTTTTTAACCAAGATCCGAATGATCAGTCAACACTCAACAGTTATCTGTAAGAAATTCTCAAAGACCTTTAGCAGAGGGAAGAATCTTCAAAATTGAAATACAACGTGCATGCTTAGACATTTAACCAGCATGCACTTGCAAGCCTGGACTAACTACCAAACGTCCCATACCATTGGTGAACCTGCTCAGAATGAAGGTAGTCAGCAACGCTACATTGCTTCCCTCACTGTAAGCCCACCGGTTAGGACACCACCAGCAGCAAATGTGGAGGTATCATCGCAAGGCCAAAGCAGTCAGGGAATCACAAGGTTATTGGTAGGAAACACTGTATGTAGGCCAACATCAAGAATACCATCACCAACCCTCTCTCAATCCGCCATGTCCACCACCACCACCGCTAGTTCCACCATATGCAGCTCTCCAGTCCAGCTCACCCTACAAGAGACTCTCATTAGGAAAAAAAGTAGTCATCCTCTCATCCGCATACACAGGGTTTGAACGCCCACATTGCTATACTAATCTCGTTAGAGATGATGCCCTACCGGTTGGTGGAAAGCGAAGCTTTCAAACACCTGATGGCCTACGCAGTACCACGCTATGACCTACCCAGTCGGCACTTCTTTGCGAGAAAAGCCATCCCAGCCCTCCACCAGCATGTCAAAGACTGCATTGTCCATGCACTGAGGCAATCAATCAGTGGAAAGGTGCACCTCACAACAGATGCATGGACCAGTAGGCATGGCCAGGGACATTACGTGTCCTTCACGGCGCACTGGGTTAATGTTGTGGATGCAGGGTTCACAGGGGACAGCCATAGTGGGACAGTTCTGCCTAGCCCACGGTCTAGGAAACAGTTGGCTGTAGGCGTTCGCCACCCCTCCTCCTCCTCCAGAAGCGAAAGCTCGTCCACAGAGCACAGTTGCACAACCACTCCATCCGCAGCTGCCAGTGTTACACACGAGGTGTCCCATTATCGAACAGCTAGTGGTAAGCATTAGCAGGCTGTGTTACAAATGAAGTGTTTGGGCGACAACAGACACACCGCGGAAGTACTGGCCGAGTACTTGCAGCAAGAAACTCAGTCATGGCTGGGCAGTGTACATCTTGAGGCAGGCAAGGTAGTCAGTGATAACGGAAGGACTTTTATGGCTGCCATAGCCCATTCAGAACTGAAAGACATACCTTGCCTGGCTCACACCTTGAATCTGGTGGTGTAGTGCTTCCATCAAAAATAATCCAGAGTTACCAGCCCTGCTCCCGAAGGTGCGAAGACTTTGCTCGCACATCCGCCGGTCGCCCGTACACTCCAGCCGTATGCAGAGCCATCAGCGATCGCTGAATCTTCCCCAGCACCACCTAATAATCGACGTTGCAACAAGGTGGAACTCCACACTGCACATGGTTTAGAGGCTGTGTGAACAGAGGCGTGCTGTAATTAATTTGTGGGAGGATACACATACACGGGCAGGCACTTGGATGGCAGACATGGCGTTTTCTGGTGTGCAGTGGTCGAAGCTACAAGACCTCTGTCAAGTCCTTCAGTGTTTTGAGGAATGCACATGGCTGGTAAGTGCAGACGACGCCATCATAAGCATGAGCATCCCACTAATGCGTCTGCTGATGCAAAGTTTGACGCACATTAAGGAGCAGGTGTCTGTGCAGCGCCCCAGAGTCCTGGTCGTTGCAGTACTGACGCTCCGCCACTAAGGGGAGTGATGGTACGTCTGATGGCACTTAAGGAGTTCACCTGACCAGGTATCACAGTCACACATTACACTTCACACTCTGGCCACCAGGGGGAGCAAAGGGTTCTATGTATTAGGCCACTCCTCACACTCTGGTAAAACTGGGGGCTGAATAGGAAGTTAGGAAGAAGCTGACTGGGTTTTGCCCAGGCAACACCTAGTGAGAGAAGAGGTTGCTTGGGAAGATTCAGGGCGGTCCCTGTCAGGGGTGGGATCCTGACAGAGGCCTAGCGAAAAGGACAGATCGTTACGGAGCCACGCCTGCACTTCATTGTGGCGGCATCTTAAGAAAGGATAAGAAGTGAGGTTTATTGTGGAGAAGTGAGAAACGAGATCACAGCACAAAGGCGAAAGAACCAGTAGGAGTCGTGCCCCGAGATCGGCAACATTCTACTGAGGCGCGTAGCCGGTGGCCGGAACGCCGAGGAAGTATTGGGCTCCACGCATTACTTCAAACCAACAGCAGGGCAGTTAATTATAGGTTGGCTGCCTCACCTAAATCACCTAATGAAGACAACGGAGGCAATTGTGGGAGAGGGGCGTCTCTAGGGTCCCTATAAAATAACTCCAGGCCTACCCCGTCATACGGGTGCGTCCTATCCATATCATCTGGGGGACGGAGAGAAAGAACAGAAACATACACGACAGTTGTGAGGACTATCCCGTGGTGCTCAGAAGGGAAGTACTACAACACCCAGGCGCTAGTAGGTAGGCACTGATTTCCACCTGCAAAGGGAACTCTGGATGTGCCTTCGGACCGGCCGGTCTCAGACAGCTCAGTTAACAGTGCTCTGGATTGCGGATGCCGAAGCCTTCAGTAAAGAGGTAAAGAGACTGCAACCCTGTGTCCTCGTTATTTACTGCAACCTACACCACCACCTTCACATTTTATTGGGCGCCCCTTAGCAGGACCACGGACCGGGTCAGGCCACCGTGACATCCTCAGAACCGATAGACCCGGTACCGGGTACTCCGCCGTCCTGCGTCTGGGGGCCGCTCCAACTTGGCGTCACGAACAGGATCTACTTAAGCCTGAAGAATCAGGTCATGTGTGCCTTGGAACTGTGATTGAATTGTGCTTGAACCGTGATTTATTGCAAAGACTGTGTATTGCTATTTGCCGCCAAAAGTTCCCGCCAAAACCGCCGCCATTACAGCGCAACGCAGAGCGCAAGAGAAGAAGAAGGGCGTGGATTTGTGGGCGTGAACAAGCTGAGAGCGCGAAGAACAATGGCCGCCCAGTCGAAGTATTGCTGTATCCTGAGGACGTGTCAGTCAGCAGCTGAGGTCCGCCTCCTCATTCTCTATGGAGGGTGGAGACCATGGAGACGGGGCCGCCCCCGAAAAAGAGCACGGGAAGAAGACCCAAAGGAGGGGACAGACATGGCGACTTCCAGGCAGCCCTGTGGGAACACTCCGGCCCGATGCAGGGCCTCATCCCCAGAAGCGAACCCGGATCCACCATCGCTGAAGGAATTGACTTTCGCGGAGTTGCCCATGGGGAGACCCAGCAGCCAGGCACCGGAGGAATGGGTGGCCGCGGCTGAAGCCCAGCAGCTGGCACGCTGCCGGGACGCCCACTCTAGTGTGAGTTCCCGGCTTGTCCACTCTGCGGAGATCCGCCTGTCCCCTGCATTCCCCTCTTCACCCATTCTGACCGCGGAGGACCTGCGAACCCCGTCACCGGGTCATGAGCCGCGGGAGCGGGACCCGAAGATCCTGCCATGGATGGAACACCGGCGGCGCCTGGTGGCTGCGCGGAGGAAGGAGAGAGGGAGAGGGACCCGACCCGCGGTCATGATTGATCTGAAGGACGATGTGGACGACCCTCTGCCGAAGTGGGGTGTTGTGGTAACCTTCAACTCCCAGGAAGGAAGGGGAGTCATCCAGGACATCGGGGAGCCGCTGAAGGTACACATCACCCGGTGCGAGGTGGAGCCCTGCTACAGGGAGGTCGATGCAGACCGCGACTTGCAACCCGGGGATGCTGTGGTTTACACCCGGTGGCAAAGGGGAACTGGCTGGAGAGCCCAAGACGTCCAGCGATGCGCAGCTCTCGCAGCTGCAACTGAGGCCCCAGAAACCGGATCCGCCGCAGACCGGACGACTGCCACCTCCCCTGCAGACCACCAGGCTGCCTTGACCCATCGTGTGACCCTGGGTTCCACCCGTCCTCGGCTGAGAGGGGTGGTATGCGAGGTAAAGCTGTTACAGTCGCGAGATTAATCCTTGGAACAATGACACTGTAAATAGTTAACTGTTTGTTTCCTGCTGTTGTTGCTGCTAAAACCCGACCAGGGTTAGTTCTTCATTTACCCGGGATCCCCATCGTTTTATATTTTTGTACCAAGTTCATCAGTGTTTTGAAATGACTGCCGAATCATGGACGGTGAATGGTTCACAAACTGTGTTGTAAATAGTTGCACCTTCTTAAAGGTGCCCTCTACTGGTTTTACAAAGGAAAAGAGCTTTTTGAAGAGACTGTTCCTGGATACAGCGCAGAAGCTCGTGTTTATTGCAGACTTGCAACTTAAGAGTTGCACTACCTCGAAGAGACTTGAAATGTCCCTCTTAAAGGGGATGTTTACTGTTGCACTTAGCCAAGATATAACGTTACATAGGAATAGTATGTAGTTGGTTAAACAGTAATAATGTTTTACATAGTAGTAGTATGTAGACAGAGAGATAGTGATAAAGAATTGAAATGTTGATAATGACATGTGAATAAAAATTGAAGTTAAAGTGATTATCGGAACTAATGATAGAGAGCCAAAGGAAAGATGCAGTAAACCCGTGGGGGTAGACGAGAGATTCCTGCATAGGAGAAAGAGAGCTCAGGAAAATATTGATTTGCACTTGTGGTTTTGTAGTATGCCTTTAGTGGGTTCCTGCCTTACGCCCTTAAAGAAGAAGTTAAATTATTTTTCAGAATTTGCACTTAGTAGATAGAATGCCCGGCTGGGTAATAATAGTTATTTATAGTCAGTAATTTAATAAGTGTTATTTAAAATCCTAAGCACTATGTAAATATGTTTTTGTTTGTAAAGTTCAAGTGTCCTCACCTCCCATAAAGGGAAGCTCTGTTAAATTTACTTGTTTATTGCATTTCAAAATGTATGTCTTTTGCTAACATGTATTGTTGTTTTTCTTTCCCAGTCCGGGAGTACTGGATTTAACTGGGGGGTAGTGCAGCGCCCCATAGTCCTGGTTGTTGCAGTACTGACGCTCCACCACTAAGGGGAGTGATGGTACATCTGTTGGCACTTAAGGAGTTCACCTGACCAGGTATCACAGTCACACATTACACTTCACACTCTGGCCACCAGGGGGAGCAAAGGGTTCTATGTATTAGGCCACTCCTCACACTCTGGTAAAACTGGGGGCTGGATAGGAAGTTAGGAAGAAGCTGACTGGGTTTTGCCCAGGCAACACCTAGTGAGAGAAGAGGTTGCTTGGGAAGATTCAGGGGGGTCCCTGTCAGGGGTGGGATCCTGACAGAGGCCTAGCGAAAAGGACAGATCGTTATGGAGCCGCGCCTGCACTTCATTGCGGCGGCATCTTAAGAAAGGATAAGAAGCTAGGTTTATTGTGGAGAAGTGAGAAACGAGATCACAGCACAAAGGCGAAAGAACCAGTGCCCCGAGATCGGCAACATTCTACTGAGGCGCGTAGCCGGTGGCCGGGCCTAAATCACCTAATGAAGACAACGGAGGCAATTGTGGGAGAGGGGCGTCTCTAGGGTCCCTATAAAATAACTCCAGGCCTACCCCATCATACGGGTGCCTCCTATCCATATCATCTGGGGGACGGGGAGAAAGAACAGAAACATACACGACAGTTGTGAGGACTATCCCGTGATGCTCAGCAGGGAAGTACTACAACACCCAGGCGCTAGTAGGTAGGCACTGATTTCCACCTGCAAAGGGAACTCTGGATGTTCCTTCGGACCGACCGATCTCAGACAGCTCAGTTAACAGTGCTCTGGATTGCGGATGCCGAAGCCTTCAGTAAAGAGGTAAAGAGACTGCAACCCTGTGTCCTCGTTATTTACTGCAACCTACACCACCACCTTCACCTTTTATTGGGCGCCCCTTAGCAGGACCACGGACCGGGTCAGGCCACCGTGACATCCTCAGAACCGATAGACTCGGTACCGGGTACCCCGCCGTCCTGCGTCTGGGGGCCGCTCCATCTGCAGCTGAGCAGGAGGGAAGCCTTGATGACAGTCAGCCATTGTCTGCTCAGGGAACTCTCCTGGACGAGGTGGCGGACGAAGAGGAGGAGAAGGAGGACGATGGGGATGAATATTTATGGGATAATAGAATGGGCAATAGAAACTGGTGGTGTTGCAAGGTCAGGTACAGGGTTTTTGTGGGACACAAGTGATGTTGATTTGCAAGAAAGTGCTCCTCAACCCATCACAAGCAGTGAATTGACACCTGGAATATTGGCCCACATGGCTGAGTATGCCTTGCATATCCTAAAAAGGGACCCCCGCATTATCAAAATGATGACCGATGACGATTACCGGTTGGCCTGCCTCCTGGATCCACGATATAAAGGAAAATTACTAAATATCTTGCCACATGAGAACCTTGAGCAAATATTGGCTACCAATCAGCAACTCTTGTAGACCGTTTGGTTCAGGCATTCCCAGCACACAGCAGCGGTGATGGTTCTCACACGAGCCGTAGGGGGCAACATGGCAGAGGTGTTAGAGGTGCACAAATCCGAAGTGGCGTTGGACAGAGGGGTTTTATGGCCAGGTTGTGGAGTGATTTCGCAATGACCGCTGACACGACAGGTACTGCTGCATCGCTTCAAAGTGACAGGAGACAGCATTTGTGCAGTATGGTTACGAACTATTTTTCCTCCCTTATCGATGTCTCCCTCACACGTCATTCCCCTTTGATTACTGGGCATCTAAAATAGACACCTGACCTGAATTGGCAGAATATGCATTACAGGAGTTCGCTTGCCCAGCTGCTAGTGTGCTATCAGAAAGAGTCTTCAGTGCTGCTGGTTCAATACTGACCGAAAAAGAACACGTCTGGCTACCCAAAATGTTGATGATCTAACCTTCATTAAAATGAACCAATCATGGATTTCAAATTATTTTGCCCCACCTTCCCCTGCTGACACGTAGCTTGCCTGAAAAATGTCTTGCTTTTGGCCTCTTACTGACTTCTCCAATTCCTCCCTAAATGGGCTGACTCCCCCCACAGGGCCGTGGTCACCACCTGGCGCAAGCACCCGTGCGAGTGCCGTTTGCCTGGACAGGTGGGCGGGCCCACTCTTGGGCGATAGCACTAGCACAGGGTCCCTCATAGTACAATGAAGTGTCTCTGACGGTGGCGGTGCACAACCAACGTCAGACACACCGTTGTAATATGAGGGGCCCTGTGCCAGTACCGCCGCCCACGAGAGAGTGTTCCCTCCAGCTCGAACAGTGCTCTACCACTTGCAATACTTACCTCTCCCTGCTCCACCACTGTGTAGTCTGTGCTGTTAAATCCTTCAATGGCACTGCCAATACAAATTTGTTGAAATGATAGATGATAGTTAAAATATACAGGGGCCCTGGCCTCTATTTAGACCAGTTAATACTTTGCGCCTACTACCACTGTCTGCTACTCAGCAGAGGAGCCCACCCCTGTACCTAGCTATGCCACCTGTTTATTTATGAACAATTTTTTGGCAGACATTTAGCCCACTTTATTATTTGGGCCTACTAACTTAGTCTGTTACTCATTACAGATTTCCTCCATTGAACAAAGCAATGCCGCCTGTTTAGTCCTGTTACCAATTTTGAACTGCATTTAGCCTACTTTATTATTTGGGCCTATATCTGTGTTTCCTCCTCATCCTGCCCATTGCCCAGCCACTGCTAGATGAGTCTGCTGGTACATTGACCCAGACCACTACATTCCCCTTGCACTCTACACAGCCAGAATCTGACCCTACTGAAAGTCAGGTTCCCCTTCCCGCATACTATACCACCTTACACGGGGACAAAGAGGAAGGTGCAGATGAAAGTGCAGGTTCCTTCATCAGGTGGGGGGGAGGCATACTCGTTGGTGATGTCACTGGCACAGGGCCCCTCATAGTACGCAAAAGTGTCTCTGCCAGTGGGAGGCGCCACTCGCCGTCAAACACACCACGATACTATGGGGGGCCTGTGCCAGTGCCAACGAGTGGGCCCCCCTGCTTGCTCAGGATCACAGCACTTGCAAAGTTGAAATACTTCTCCCTGCTCCACCGCCGTGACGTATTCCGCGTTTCCTGGGCCCACGAAAATCTTGAGCCAGCCCTAACCCCCCACAACTTTAGCCAAATGACCCCCAGTTTTCAATGCCTAACTATTATTATAAAGTAAATTAAGATTGACAAGCTTAAGTAATAAGAATTGATGTTTTTGGCATTAAAATGAGCACTGTAGGTGTTTTCCTGTCCTCCACTCACTGCCGACTTTGATTCCCCATTGACTTGCATTGGGTTTCGTGTTTCAGTCGGCCCCCGACTTTTTGCAATAATCGGCCGATTTCACCAGACCCGACTTTTGACAAAGTTGGGATTTGCAAATCCCGACTCGATCCGAAAAAAGTAAAAGTCGCTCAGCTCTACTCCTGAGTCCCAACCTCATACTTTTCCACTGAGGTCTCCGATCAGCAGGCTCCTCTCCTGTAGAATGAAGCAGCTCCAGGCACGCTGGGTCATGTCACTTCAGAGATGCAGCCCACACAGCATGCAGGGGGCATGTCTGCATCTCTGTCATGTGGCCGGGTAAGCAGCTGAACATATTCAAATGTAACAGTGCGGTCCCCGGCGGCCCTGAGCAGCTGCTTGTGAACTGGTCCGAGGGGCATTTGTCCCCCTAACCCAGCCCACCCCTCGACTGGGCGCTCACATGCCACCCACTGCGCGTTACTTTGCATCCAGAAACTCCCCCTGCGCTGTCCGCAGAAGGGAGTGCCAATAGGACCCCGGGCCAGGGGAGGCAAGAATACGCGCACCCATGATGAGTGGGGAATCGCCATGTTGTCAAAGGACAATTTAGTGAAACTGAAAGCAGCTCGCTCTTGTCTAACATTCACAGTCAGGAGCCGGCTGCTTCTTTTCTGGACTGGGCGGGCCCCTAAGCACTCCGAGCCCCATCGCGACCTTTGCAACCTTGGTAGTTACGCCCCTGCATGGCAGTAGAAAAGACATCATCACCTAGTCTGAGCATCCTTCTACCTAGAGCTTCCCATCGCCTATTACCGGTGTAACAGGCCAGATTATACCCCCAGGCCAGACTATACCCGGGGTTAAAGTGGCCTAGGCTAGATTATACCCCGGGTATACTTTGGCCTAGGCCAAACTATACCCCGGGGTATAAAATAGCCTAGGCCAAAGTATACCCCTCCAGGCCAGATTATACCCCCCAGGGTAAGCTGAGGGAAAGCTGCTCATTCTTCTAGGTCACAGCTCCCCCCCCATCGGGCACTGCTCCTTTTCAAGCTCCTCCACCTCTGGTGACGCCAGGGATCTCCCTTTCTAAGCCCCACCCCCTCCCTATAGTCACATGTGACATGAAATCTTCAGCCCTGCTCGTGCCAGCTCGTTGTCTTGGCGCCTTGGATATGCTTGGAAAAGGGCTTTGTATACCTAGGGGGCACTGACGAGCACTGAGGGGTGGGTGGGGAACCCCTTTACTGGTTGCTATGGGATATAGCATGATCACTCTATCCTAGCAACACCTTGGATACGCTTGGAAAAGGGGTTTATCTATCTTGGGGGCACCATTGCAGCACTGCGGGTGGGTGGGGAAACCTTTTACTGGTTGCTATGGGATTTTACATGATCACTCTATCCTAGCAACGCCTTGAATACGCTTGAAAAAGGGGTTTATCTACCTTGGGGGCACTCTCGCAGCACTTAAGGATAGGTGGTTAACCCCTTAGGTGGTTGCTATGGGATTTTACATGACCACTTTATCCTAGCAACGGCTTGTATACGCTTGGAAAAGGGGTTTATCTACCTTGGGGGCACCCTTGCAGCACTGTGGGGAAGCCGGGGAACCCTTTTACTGGTTGCTATGGGATTTTACATGACCAATTTATCCTAGCAACGCCTTGTATACGCTTGGAAAAGGGGTTAATCTACCTTGGGGGCACCCTCACAGCACTGCGGGGTGGGTGGGGAACCCTTTTACTGGTTGCTATGGGATTTTACATGGCCATTCTATCCTAGCAACGCCTTGGATACGCTTAAAAAATGGGTTTATCTACCATGGGGGCACCCTCGCAGCACTGCGGGGAAGCCGGGGAACCCTTTTACTGAGGAAGGAAACAGCACAAAAATTCAAAAGCTGACTTAGGCCATAGTATACCCCCGGGGGATAAACTTTATACCAGGGGGTATAAAATAGTTTTTATAGTATTTCTCTAGGCCATAATGTTATCACTTCACTGTTTTTCTCACCCTATTGCTTATTTGTTGAAAAGTGTGCAGATCTGAACTGACAGTAGATGGCGCTGTCCTGTCAGTGCATAGTTAATGATAACTTGTTTTGTATGTTCTCTATGACACCTCTCTGCTCTCTATGACACCAAATCTTTTCCAATTTTGACAACCATGGAAGATCAATTGTATGACCAGCTTTTGAGATTCTACACTGCAACAGAACAAAGGTACCCTCAGTATACCTACGATCTACCTCCTGAGAAACGTGCAAATGCCAAGTCCCAGTTTAGACAAACAGCAAAGCCATATCGAGCCCAAGGAGGAATTGTTTATCATAGGGAAAAGGAGGTTCTTACTAAAAGTCGACTGCCAAATATCCTGAAGGCCTGTCATGACAACCCAATATCTGGGGGCCATTTTGGCAGAGATAAAACTTTAGCCAAAATCTCTGACCGGTTTTACTGGAAGGGAATGAAAAATGACGTTCACCAGTATGTGAAAGCCTGTCAAAAATGTTTTGTTATAAATCCCAAAATCACAAAGGAAGCTCCACCACTCAACAGTATATCAGTGCCTGGAAAAGTATGGAGCTTAGTTGGGATTGATATGATTGGCCCTCTTCAGGAAACATCAAATGGCAACAAATATATAGTTGCTGCCACTGATCATTTCTCCAAATGGACTGAAGCAACAGCTGTCCCAGATAAGAGTGCCAAGTCAGTGGCAAATTTTTTGTACTCCGTTATCTGTCGCCTTGGCTGTATGGAGACTCTGATTAGCGACCAGGGACGAGAGTTTGTAAACTCGATCATTGACAACCTGATGGAACATTTTCAAACAGATCACCGTATTTCATCTGCATACCACCCACAAACAAATGGCCAGCGGGAACGTGATAATCGGACACTTAAAGAAGCTCTTAGTAAGCTTGTCAATGACCAAGGAAACAACTGGGATCAATTCATCCCTGGTGTTCTGTTTGCCTATCACACATCTGTGCATGCTTCAACCAAGGTTACTCCATTTGAGGTCATGTATGGACGGAAGGCCAAGCTTCCCATGGACCTTAATCCCTCAAAAGATGATACGGTGGATCCCATGCCCATTTCAGATCATGCCACCCCTGATGTGCTAAATACACTGTCAAGCATTCTTAAAAAGCTGCACTCAGACGTCAGTACCAACATCCACTCTGCTCAAGAACACCAGAAGTGTGCCTTTGATCGCCGACACAAAAGCAACAAAGAAATCACTGCTGGTACCATAGTTTATATCAAGAATCAGCGCCGTATTCAACGCATAGGTTCAAAGATGGAACCACGCTGGATTGGACCTTATTTAGTTGTGGAATCCTTGACCAAGGGACGAGTAAAACTTAAGAACAACAAAACTGGCAAGATATTAAGCAACACATACCACACCAGCAACCTAAAGATTTACCAGGATAAAGAGGCTTCTCCACCATCCGATGATGATTATTCCAGTGACTCTGCCACACAGAAAAATAAGCAAACTAAGGCTTTCAACCTACTACCAAGTTCAAGAAGGAAGTATCTTAGCACCACTCTTGGCCTTACGTTTAGTAAGGTTGTATACTGTGGATGCAGACGAGACCTTGAACAACCACGGCGTACATATAAAACCAAAGGTGATGGAAACTGCTTCTTCCGGGCCATCAGCTACATCTTGACAGGAACAGAGGACAACCATTCCCTTCTCAGAGATAAAGTCATCCACCATATGAAAACTGACTTGACAAAAAAACTACAGGACTACTTGAACCAAAATGTGAATGAATATGTGAACATCTCTGGAATCTCTCGTGATGGAGTCTGGGCAACTGATGCAGAGATCATGACCACGGTGAATCTGTTGAGTTGCGACATAATAATCTACACAAACGTCGGTGACTCCATGGATTGGTTGACATATCCTGCAAGCTTCAATCTGCAGTCAACAACTGAACATGCACTGTATCTTGAAAATAAGCACGATCATTTCAATGTTGTTATCAGTGTTTAGCTTTAAACGTTAATTTGGTAGCAAGGACATGCTAGACTAAATGTCATAATACACAGAATGACTGTTGGGCGATTTGTTGCCCCAGATAATTGCATTGCATGATAAGTGACTTATAGCTAATGAGAAATTATTGCCCCCCCTCCCACCGCTAGGTGGTGCTGGCTCTGCTTCTACAAGCTCCAACGGCACTAGCCAGGTGCCGCTCTCCTCTATGGCGCCTGGCTGTGACGTCGGCGCATGGAGAGGCAGCGCCACCTAGCGGCAGGAGGGGGACCCCGTCTACCAGGAGACGGGCAGCGGCGGTTAGCGAGGGGGGGTAATCGGGCAGCCCCCCTAAGGTAACTATAAAATGGGGGGGTATTTGTAATGCATATGCATTACAAATACCCCCCTTTACAACTACTTTTGCCATGGGCAAAAGTTTTGTATAGTGGGAGGTACTCTTTAAGAATTGTCAGTTTGGTTTCTCAATAAAATGTTGAAGCATTAAGTAATTCTTGTGTATATCACTCAATGCAAATGATTTCATTGGGGTATAATATGAGCTGAGAGGTATAAATTGGGCTAGGCAACTTTAACCCCAGATTAGTTACATAATCTGGCCTGGAGGGGTATAGTTTGGCCTAGGCTATTTTACACCCCGGGGTATAGTTTGGCCTAGGCCAGTTTATGCCCGGGTATACTCTGGCATAGACCAAATTATACCCGGGGTTAATCTGGGACAGAGTTACTTTGGCCTGTTACACCGAGGAACCCTTTTACTGGTTGCTATGGGATTTTACATGACCACTTTATCCTAGCAATGCCTTGTATATGCTT
Source organism: Ranitomeya variabilis (assembly GCF_051348905.1). NCBI lineage: Eukaryota > Metazoa > Chordata > Amphibia > Anura > Dendrobatidae > Ranitomeya > Ranitomeya variabilis. The sequence continues at coordinate 130,551,577 of NC_135235.1, read as the reverse complement.
GGAAAAGGGGTTTATCTACCTTGGGGGCACCCTGCTTGCTATAGGGTTTTACATGGTGTAAGTACCTTAGATTGATCATTTGAAATCGCTTAGCAACCAGGAAAAGAGTTCCCCAGCCTCCATGCAATGCTGCGACAGTGCCCCCAAGGTAGATAAGCCCCTTTTCCAAGCGTATCCAAGGCGTTGCTAGGATAAAGTGGCCATGTAAAATCCCATAGCAACCAGTAAAAGGGTTCCCCGGCTTCCCCGCAGTGCTGTGAGGGTGCCCCCAAGGTAGATAAACCCCTTTTCCAACCGTATCCAGGGCGTTGCTAGGATAAAGTGGCCATGTAAAATCCCATAGCAACCAGTAAAAGGGATCCCCACCCACCCCGCAGTGCTGTGAGGGTGTCCTCCAAGGTAGATTAACCCCTTTTCCAAGCGTATACAAGGCGTTGCTAGGATAAATTGGTCATGTAAAATCCCATAGCAACCAGTAAAAGGGTTCCCCGGCTTCCCCGCAGTGCTGTGAGGGTGCCCCCAAGGTAGATAAACCCCTTTTCCAACCGTATCCAGGGCGTTGCTAGGATAAAGTGGCCATGTAAAATCCCATAGCAACCAGTAAAAGGGATCCCCACCCACCCCGCAGTGCTGTGAGGGTGTCCTCCAAGGTAGATTAACCCCTTTTCCAAGCGTATACAAGGCGTTGCTAGGATAAATTGGTCATGTAAAATCCCATAGCAACCAGTAAAAGGGTTCCCCGGCTTCCCCGCAGTGCTGTGAGGGTGCCCCCAAGGTAGATAAACCCCTTTTCCAACCGTATCCAGGGCGTTGCTAGGATAAAGTGGCCATGTAAAATCCCATAGCAACCAGTAAAAGGGATCCCCACCCACCCCGCAGTGCTGTGAGGGTGTCCTCCAAGGTAGATTAACCCCTTTTCCAAGCGTATACAAGGCGTTGCTAGGATAAATTGGTCATGTAAAATCCCATAGCAACCAGTAAAAGGGTTCCCCGGCTTCCCCGCAGTGCTGTGAGGGTGCCCCCAAGGTAGATAAACCCCTTTTCCAACCGTATCCAGGGCGTTGCTAGGATAAAGTGGCCATGTAAAATCCCATAGCAACCAGTAAAAGGGATCCCCACCCACCCCGCAGTGCTGTGAGGGTGCCCCCAAGGTAGATTAACCCCTTTTCCAAGCGTATACAAGGCGTTGCTAGGATAAATTGGTCATGTAAAATCCCATAGCAACCAGTAAAAGGGTTCCCCGGCTTCCCCGCAGTGCTGTGAGGGTGCCCCCCAAGGTAGATAAACCCCTTTTCCAACCGTATCCAGGGCGTTGCTAGGATAAAGTGGCCATGTAAAATCCCATAGCAACCAGTAAAAGGCTATAGTCTGGCCTGAGGGTATAGTGTGGCCTGTTATAGTTTGGCCTAGGCTGTTTTACATCCTTAGGTATAGTTTGGCCTAGGCCAAAATATACCCAGGGTTAAATGTAGCCTAGGCCACTTTAACCCTGGGGGGTATAATGTGGCCTGGAGGGGTATAGTTTGGCCTAGGCTATTTTACACCCCGGGGTATAGTTTGGCCTAGGCCATTTTATGCCTGGGTATAGTTTGGCCTAGGCCAGTTTATACCCCGGGGTATACTCTGGCCTAGGCCAAATTATACCCGGGGTTAATCTGGGACGGGGTTACTTTGGCCTGTTACACCGGCATTCCCCTGATGAACCCCTCTTGATAGCCGAGCGGGGAGAACCGCGTCAGAATGGGGCATTAATCCCCTAAAGATAAGTTCGTTCTATTATAGCTATGGTTGCACGCATGTGCTGTCGGCCTTGTTGTTTATTCTGACGTCTATATAGTTGTTTGATTTGTTGAAATCAATAGACAGTTCCCTGACCTATGGGACACATAATGGGCCGCATTTAATGCAGGAATTATACCCTATGGTTATTAATCTTATACTACTTGTATCTGGATGCTTCAATGTGCACATCAAGGTTCTATTTTTTGGCTATCAGATATATTTTTCGGCATGAATACCTATATGCCTGTATATGAACGTATCTAACTCATTGTCTTTTCATCTATGTTTTTTGACCTATGGGACACATAATGAGCCGCATTTAATGCAAGAATCACACCCTATGGTTATATATACTATCTGTATCGGCATATCTCATTGTGCACATCAAGGTTCAATTTTTTGGCTATCAGATATATTCTGGGCATGAATGCCTATATGCCTGTATATGAGCGTATCTAGCTCAGTGTCTTTGATTGGATATCTAGACAATAGCGCGGAGAACCTTCTGCTATTGTATATATGAATTGTTTGATCATTCGGGAAACTTGCGCTATATGTCTATTGAACTGCTATAAAGCTTGGTGATCGATTAGGATGATAGAACACTATATGAATGTCTATAAATACTAGATAATTTTGGTAACATTTGTTGATCTGTATTCTTTCCTCTCTTATATAAATATAAAAACACCATCGCAAGATATTATGCTAATCTATAGCTAATTTTATGGCGTCTCAAATGTAGCAACTCAGAAATAATCTACTATATAATTGTCTAAGGGTCACTTCCATCTTTCTTTCTGTCCTTCTGTCTTTCTGTCTGTCTGTCTGTCTGTCACGGATATTCATTTGTCGCGGCCTCTGTCTGTCATGGAAATCCAAGTCGCTGATTGGTCGCGGCAAAACGGCCACGACCAATCAGCGACGGGCACAGTCCGGCGGCAAAATGGCCGCTCCTTACTCCCCAAAGTCAGTGCCCGGCGCCCGCTCCATACTCCCCTCCAGCCACCGCTCACACAGGGTTAATGGCAGCGGTAACGGACCAGGTGATGCCGCGGGTAACGCACTCCGTTACCGCTGCTATTAACCCTGTGTGACCAACTTTTTACTATTGATGCTGCCTATGCGGCATCAATAGTAAAAAGATCTAATGTTAAAAATAATAAAAAAAATAAAAAATCGTTATATAGTCACCGTCCGTCGGCCCCTCGGATCCAGAACGGGCCTTTCCCGCTCCTCGCGACGCTCCGGTGACCGCTCCATGCATTGCGGTCTCGCGAGTTGATGACGTAGGCCAACGAAAGGTGAGTATATAACTATTTTTTATTTTAATTCTTTTTTTTAACAGGGATATGATGCCCACATTGCTATATACTACGTGGGCTGTGCAATATACTACGTGGGCTGTGCAATATACTACGTGGGCTGTGCAAAATACTATGTGGGCTGTGCTATATACTACGTGGCTGTGCAATATACTGCTTGGGCTGTGCATTATACTACGTGGCTGTGCAATATACTACTTGGGCTGTGCATTATACTGCTTGGGCTGTGCAATATACTGCGTAGCCTGTACTATATACTGCGTGGACTGTGCTATATACTGCGTGGGCTGTGCAATATACTATGTGGGCTGTGCTATATTCTACATGGGCTGTGCTATATACTGCGTGGGCTGTGCAATGTACTACATGGGCTGTGCAATATACTGCATGGGCTGTGCAATATACTGCTTGGGCTGTGCAATATACTGCATGGGCTGTGCTATATACTGCGTGGGCTGTGCAATATACTATGTGGGCTGTGCTATATCCTACATGGGCTGTGCAATATACTGCTTGGGCTGTGCAATATACTATGTGGCTGTGCAATATACTACGTAGGGTGTGCAATATACTGCTTGGGCTGTGCAATATAGCAATATACTATGTGGGCTGTTATGATCCCAGTGGCTGGGGATCACAGGAAATACTAGCTAAGTAACTAAACATAGACACGAGCTCTAGGGAGATGGTAACTGGACTGACCGCAAAACCTGATCCTATCCAAACACACTAAAGGTAGCCGGTGAACGTGCCTAAAATCCTGGACGTCTCGACACAGCCTGAGAAACTGACTACCCCTAAAGAGAAAGCAAGACCTCACTTGCCTCAAGAGAAATAACCCCAAAGATATAGGAAGCCCCCAACAAATAATAACGGTGAGGTAAGGAGAAAAGACACACGTAGGAATGAAAACAGATTCAGCAAATGAGGCCCGCTAATACTAGATAGCAGAAGACAGATAGCGAACTGTGCGGTCAGCAAAAAACCCTACCAAAATATCCACGCTGAGAATTCAAGAACCCCCACACCAACTAACGGTGTGGGGGGAGAAACTCAGACCCCTAGAGCTACCATCAAGCTGGGAAATCACATATTAGCAAGCTGGACAAGAAACAAATAGAACACTGATGATCAAAAAATGAACAAAACGGAAACTTAGCTTCTCTTGAAGAGACTGGGAGCAAGGTAGTCAGAAGGAATCAGAATAGCACTGAATACATTGACAGCAGGCATAGACTGAGAGTCCAAGTGAGCTTAAATAGAAAACCAGCCCACAGATAACTAGACAGCTGATGCCAGTCACAAACCTGCAGAAAGACAGCACTCACACAGTACCACTTGTGACCACAAGAGGGAGCCCAGAAATAGAGTTCACAGCAGTACCCCCCCTTGAGGAGGGGTCACCGAACCCTCATCAAGACCCCCAGGGCGATCAGGATGAGCCGCATGGAAGGCACGAACCAAATCGGCCTAAATACTGAAGCCTCCGTCTGGAAATACGAGAATCCAAGATCTTCTCCACCACGTACTCCAATTCGCCCTCAACCAGCACCGGAGCAGGAGGCTCAACAGAAGGAACCACAGGCACCACATACCTCTGCAACAAAGACCTATGGAACACATTATGAATGGCAAACGATGCTGGGAGGTCCAAACGAAAAGACACCGGGTTAAGGATTTCCAAAATCTTATAAGGACCGATGAAGCGAGGCTTGAATTTAGGAGAGGAAACCTTCATAGGAACATACCGAGAAGACAGCCATACCAAATCCCCAACACGAAGTCGGGGACCAACACCGCGACGGCGGTTGGCAAAGCACTGAGCCTTCTCCTGTGACAACTTCAAATTGTCCACCACATGGTTCCAAATCTGCTGCAACCTATCCACCACAGAATCCACCCCCGGACAGTCAGAAGGCTCAACCTGACCCGAGGAAAAACGAGGATGAAAACCAGAATTGCAGAAAAAAGGCGAAACCAAAGTAGCAGAACTAGCCCGATTATTAAGGGCAAACTCGGCCAATGGCAAAAAAGTCACCCAATCATCCTGATCAGCAGAAACAAAACATCTTAAATAAGTTTCCAACGTCTGATTAGTTCGCTCGGTTTGGCCATTCGTCTGAGGATGGAAAGCCGACGAAAAAGACAAATCAATGCCCATCTTAACACAAAAAATCAGCCAAAATCTGGACACAAACTGGGATTCTCTGTCAGACACAATATTTTCAGGGATGCCGTGCAAGCGAACCACATTCTGAAAAAATAAAGGAACCAAATCGGAGGAGGAAGGCAACTTAGGCAAGGGCACCAAATGGACCATTTTGGAAAAACGATTACACACCACCCAGATGACAGACATTCTCTGAGATACTGGAAGATCTGAAATAAAATCCATGGAAATGTGCGTCCAAGGCCTCTTCGGGACAGGCAAAGGCAAAAGCAAACCGCTGGCAAGAGAACAGCAAGGCTTAGCCCAAGCACAAATCCCACAGGACTGCACAAAGGAACGCACATCCCGCGACAAGGAAGGCCACCAGAAGGACCTAGCCACCAAATCTCTGGTACCAAAAATCCCAGGATGACCTGCCAACACCGAAGAATGAACCTTGGAAATAACTCTGCTGGTCCATCTATCTGGGACAAACAGTCTCTCTGGTGGGCAACGGTCAGGTCTATCAGCCTGAAATTTCTGCAGCACTCATCGCAAATCTGGGGAAATGGCAGACAAAATCACTCCCTCTCTGAGGATACCAGCCGGCTCTGAAACTCCCGGAGAGTCAGGCACAAAACTCCTAGAAAGGGCATCAGCCTTCACGTTCTTCGAACCATGCAGGTACGAGACCACGAAATCAAAACGGGAGAAAAACAACGACCAACGAGCCTGTCTAGGATTCAGGCGCTTGGCAGACTCGAGATAAATCAGATTTTTGTGATCAGTCAAGACCACCACACGATGCCTAGCTCCCTCGAGCCAATGTCGCCACTCCTCAAATGCCCACTTCATAGCCAACAACTCCCGATTACCAACATCATAATTCCGCTCGGCAGGCGAAAACTTTCTTGAAAAGAAGGCACAAGGCTTCATCACAGAGCCATCAGAGCTTCTCTGCGACAAAACAGCCCCTGCTCCAATCTCAGAAGCATCCACCTCGACCTGGAAAGGAAGAGAGACATCAGGCTGACATAAGACTGGAGCTGAAGAAAACCGGCGCTTCAGCTCCATTCCACTGCCGCAGGAGACCAATTAGTCACATCAGAACCTTTCTTGGTCAAATCCGTCAAGGGCTTAACCACGCCAGAAAAATTAGCGATGAAGCGACAGTAAAAATTAGCAAAACACAAGAACTTCTGAAGACTCTTAACAGATGTAGGCTGAGTCCAGTCATGAATAGCCTGGACCTTGACTGGGTCCATCTCAATAGTAGAAGGAGAAAAAATAAAACCCAAATAGGAAACCTTCTGTACTCCGAAGAGACATTTTGAGCCCTTCACAAATAAAGCATTAGAACGCAGGACCTGAAACACCATCCTGACCTGCTTCACATGGGACTCCCAATCATTAGAAAAGACCAAAATGTCATCCAGATACACAATCATAAATTTATCCAGATATTCTCGAAAATGTCATGCATAAAGGACTGAAACACAGAAGGAGCATTAGAGAGTCCAAAAGGCATCACCAAGTACTCAAAATGGCCTTCGGGCGTATTAAATGCTGTTTTCCATTCGTCCCCCTGCTTGATACGCACAAGGTTATACGCACCACGAAGATCTCTCTTGGTGAACCAACTGGATCCCTTAATCCGAGAAAACAGATCAGACAATAATGGCAAAGGATACTGAAATTTGACCGTGATTTTATTTAGAAGACGATAATCTATACAAGGTCTCAGAGAACCATCCTTCTTGGCCACAAAAAAGAATCCTGCACCAAGAGGGGAGGAGGATGGGCGAATATGTCCCTTCGCCAAAGACTCCTTTATATAACTCCGCATCGCGGCATGTTCTGGTATAGACAAATTAAAAAGTCGTTCCTTAGGGAACTTACTGCCAGGAATCAAATTTATAGCACAATCACAATCCCTATGAGGAGGCAGGGCACCGGATCTGGGCTCATCAAATACATCCTGGTAGTCCGACAAAAACTCAGGGACCTCAGAAGGAGTGGAAGAAGCAATTAACACCAAAGGGACATCGCCATGAATCCCCTGACAACCCCAACTTGACACAGACATAGCTTTCCAATCCAGAACTGGATTATGGGCCTGCAGCCATGGCAGACCCAAAACTACAACATCATGCAAATTATGCAGTACAAGAAAGCAAATCACCTCCTGATGTACAGGAGTCATGCACATGGTCACTTGAGTCCAATACTGAGGCTTATTCTCAGCCAATGGCGTAGCATCTATTCCCCTCAGTGGAATAGGAAATTCCAAAGGCTCCAGAACAAAACCACAGCGCTTGGCAAACGACAAATCCATAAGATTCAGGGCAGCACCTGAATCCACAAAAGCCATAACCGAGTAGGATGACAAAGAACAGATTAAAATAACAGACAAAATGAACTTAGGCTGTATAGTACCAATGGTGACAGGTTTAGCGATTTTTTTTAAGCGCTTAGAGCATGCTGAGATAACATGAGTAGAATCACCACAGTAAAAGCACAACCCATTTTGATGTCTATGACTTTGTCGCTCAATTCTAGTCAGAATTCTGTCACATTGCATTGACTCAGGTCTCTGTTCAGAGAACACCGCCAGAGGATGCGCAGATTTGTGCTCCTGCAAACGCCGATCAATCTGAATGGCCAAAGCCATTGAATCACTCAGACTTGCAGGCGTGGGGAACCCCACCATAACATTCTTAATGGCTTCAGAAAGACCCTCTCTGAAATTTGCAGCCAGGGCACACTCATTCCATTGAGTAAGCACTGACCATTTCCGAAATTTTTGACAGTACACCTCAGCTTCATCCTGACCTTGAGAGATAGCCAGCAAAGCCTTTTCTGCCTGGTTCTCAAGATTAGGTTCCTCATAAAGCAGGCCAAGCGCCAGAAAAAACGCATCCACATTCAGCAATGCAGGATCTCCTGGCGCCAGAGAGAAAGCCCAATCTTGAGGGTCGCCGCGTAACAAGGAGATAACAATTTTAACTTGCTGAGTGGAATCACCAGAGGAACGAGGTCTCAAAGATAGAAACAATTTACAATTATTCCTAAAATTCAGAAACCTAGATCTATCTCCAGAAAACAACTCAGGAATAGGTATCTTTGGCTCAGACATAGGGCTATGAACAACAAAATCCTGAATATTTTGCACCTTTGCAGCAAGATGATCCACACTAGAAGTCAGACTCAGAATATCCATGTCTGCAGCTGAGCTCAAAACCACCCAGAGATTAAGGGGATGAGAGAAGCTAGACAGACTGCAGCAAAGGAGGAAAAAAAAAAAAAATTGTACTCAGGACTTATTTTATCCCACTTCATGCGATGCATTAAACACTTTTGTGGCCTGCTGTACTGTTATGATCCCAGTGGCTGGGGATCACAGGAAATACTAGCTAAGTAACTAAACATAGACACGAGCTCTAGGGAGATGGTAACTGGACTGACCGCAAAACCTGATCCTATCCAAACACACTAAAGGTAGCCGGTGAACGTGCCTAAAATCCTGGACGTCTCGACACAGCCTGAGAAACTGACTACCCCTAAAGAGAAAGCAAGACCTCACTTGCCTCAAGAGAAATAACCCCAAAGATATAGGAAGCCCCCAACAAATAATAACGGTGAGGTAAGGAGAAAAGACACACGTAGGAATGAAAACAGATTCAGCAAATGAGGCCCGCTAATACTAGATAGCAGAAGACAGATAGCGAACTGTGCGGTCAGCAAAAAACCCTACCAAAATATCCACGCTGAGAATTCAAGAACCCCCACACCAACTAACGGTGTGGGGGGAGAAACTCAGACCCCTAGAGCTACCAGCAAGCTGGGAAATCACATATTAGCAAGCTGGACAAGAAACAAATAGAACACTGATGATCAGAAAAATGAACAAAACGGAAACTTAGCTTCTCTTGAAGAGACTGGGAGCAAGGTAGTCAGAAGGAATCAGAATAGCACTGAATACATTGACAGCAGGCATAGACTGAGAGTCCAAGTGAGCTTAAATAGAAAACCAGCCCACAGATAACGAGACAGCTGATGCCAGTCACAAACCTGCAGAAAGACAGCACTCACACAGTACCACTTGTGACCACAAGAGGGAGCCCAGAAATAGAGTTCACAACAGTGGGCTGTGCAATGTACTACGTGGGCTGTGCAATGTACTACATGGGCTGTGCAATATACTGCGTGGGCTGTGCAATATACTACGTGGCTGTGCTATTTACTACGTGGGCTGTTATATACTACATGGCCGGCCACGAACAATCAGTGACAGGCGCAGTCCGGCCTCGAATTGGCGCGGGATTTGAACCACGCTTCACTAATTGGTCGTGGCTGGCCGAATCCTGTGTATTTAATGTATTATTCTAAAATCTTCATAAATAAACTACATACATATTCTAGAATACCCGATGCGCTAGAATTGGGCTACCATCTAGTTTCTAATAAGCACATACAGATCAACAACATCGGCACTAACAGCACTTTCTATTTGTGTGTTTGGTGGTGGCTTTGGTAGGGATACCTTGGCAGGGTCTCCTAGGGCTAGCCTACGTTAAGCGGGGGCTCCATATCGTTCCCCAGGGTGCCATCCTCCGCTGCAAGAAAGGAACTTTATTAGGGGAAGGCACTATCTATCCTCCCTAGTCCATTTACCTTGCATAATGTAATATCAAAAGTCTGATTATTTTGTCTTTTACGGACACATCAATCTATATACTGTGTGTGTAGTTGGCTTATTAACCTACCATCGGACTAAACCCTCCAAAATTGCCTGCTATTTTAGTAGTTTTCTAGTTTGGTTTTTTGCAAACTTTTAAAATATGAATATTAAAGTTATCTTTTACATTAACACCTAACCCAGGTACATGTTGAATACCAAGCCTATTCCCCCTTCCAACATGACCTCTCTTTTTCCCACTCATATTGTAAGTATCCCTCCCCACCTGCTGTTTCACAAGCTTAGGCCCACAGCTGTCAGTCTCCTGTCACTAAATTGACAATCACTATTTCTTTTCTTAGATAGTGTACCCGAACAACACTGTTATACCTAATGATTTTTAAGTTTAAATCTGGCCTTCTAATTTGCCACTTGAACACAGTTTTATCACAAACGATTTGGAGTAGCTAATTTGGCCTCGTGGCTACACTCCAATACTATGTCTAACGATTTTTAAGTGGAAATCTGACCTTCTGATTTGGCACTGAAACACACATTTTTTGCAAACTATTTGGGAAAGCTAATTGTGCTTCATGGCTGCACCCAAATATTAGGCCTAACGATTTTTAAGTGAAAATCTGAAAATCTGGCCTTCTGATTTGCCATTGAAATCATTTTTATTACAAACGACTTGGATTAGCTAATAGGCCTTCTAGGCTGCATCTCATAATTAGCCCTAATGAATTTTAAGTGGAAATCTGGCATTCAAATTTGTCACTGAAACACAGTTTTATCACAAACAATTTGGAGTAGCAAATTTGACCTCGTGGCTGCACCCAAATATTAGGTCTAATGATTTTTAAGTTGAAATCTGTTCTTCTGATTTGCCACTGAAACACAATTTTATTGTAAACTATTTTGAAAAGCTAATTGGGCTGTTATGACCCCAATGGCAGAGGGTCTCAGAGGTTATTACCAAGTCTGCACACACAAAAAACCAGCTCATAGGGCAGTGGTAACTAGGCTGACCGTATAACTGATCCTAGCACAACAAATAGCAGTAGCCGGGGAACGTACCTACGTTGGTTCTAGACTTCTCGCGCCAGCCGGAGAACTAACTAACCCTAAAGGGAAACAATAGACCTTTCTTGCCTCCAGAGAAAAGACCCCAAAAGTTGGATACAAGCCCCCAACAAATAATAACGGTGAGGTAAGAAGAAAAGACAAACGTAAGAATGAACTAGGTTTTAGCAAAGAGAGGCCCACTGACTAATAGCAGAATATAGGAAGATGACTTATACGGTCAGCAAAAACCCTATCAAAATTTCCACGCTGAATATTCAAGAACCCCCGAACCGTCTAACGGCACGGGGGGAGAATATCAGCCCCCTAGAGCTTCCAGCAATATCAGGAATCACATTTAGTACAAGCTGGAAAAAAAATAAGAGCAATGCAAATAACCAAAAAATAAGGAAGCAGGACTTAGCTTATTTTGCAAAGAACCAGGACCAGCAGACAGGAGCAAACAGAAAGGAACTGATTACAACGATGCCAGGCACCAGACTGAGAATCCAGGGAGTTTAAATAGCAACACCCCTGGACTAACGAACCAGGTGGGTACCAAGCTGGGGAAAGAAAATCAAAGAGTCATGTCGCTAGTGACCACAAGAGGGAGCCAAAAAGTTCAATTCACAACAGTACCCCCCCCTTAAGGAGGGGTCACCGAACCCTCACCAAGACCACCAGGGCGATCAGGATGAGCAGCGTGAAAGGCACGAACCAAATCGGCCGCATGAACATCAGAGGCGACCACCCAGGAATTATCCTCCTGACCATAGCCCTTCCACTTGACCAGATACTGAAGCCTCCGTCTGGAGAGACGAGAATCCAAGATCTTCTCCACCACGTACTCCAACTCGCCCTCAACCAACACCGGAGCAGGAGGCTCAACAGAAGGAACCACCGGCACAACGTACCGCCGCAACAAAGACCTATGGAACACGTTGTGAATGGCAAACGACACCGGAAGATCCAAGCGAAAGGACACTGGATTAAGGATTTCCAAAATCTTATAAGGACCGATGAAGCGAGGCTTAAATTTAGGAGAGGAGACCTTCATAGGAACAAACCGAGAAGACAGCCACACCAAATCCCCAACGCGAAGTCGGGGACCCACACCGCGGCGGCGGTTGGCAAAACGCTGAGCCTTCTCCTGTGACAACTTTAAGTTGTCCACCACATGATTCCAAATCCGCTGCAACCTATCCACCACAGAATCTACCCCAGGACAGTCACAGGGCTCAACATGTCCCGAGGAAAAACGAGGATGAAAACCAGAGTTGCAGAAAAATGGCGAAACCAAAGTAGCGGAACTAGCCCGATTATTAAGGGCAAACTCAGCCAATGGCAAGAAGGTCACCCAATCATCCTGATCTGCAGAAACAAAACACCTCAAATAAGCCTCTAGAGTCTGATTTGTTCGCTCAGTTTGGCCATTAGTCTGAGGATGAAAGGCAGATGAAAACGACAAATCAATGTCCATCTTAGCACAAAAGGATCGCCAGAACCTGGAAACAAACTGGGATCCTCTGTCAGACACGATATTCTCAGGAATGCCGTGCAAACGAACCACATTCTGAAAGAATAGAGGAACCAGATCAGAAGAGGAAGGCAGCTTAGGCAAGGACACCAAATGGACCATCTTGGAAAAACGATCACATACCACCCAGATGACAGACATGCCCTGAGACACCGGAAGATCTGAAATGAAATCCATGGAAATGTGTGTCCAAGGCCTCTTCGGGACAGGCAAGGGCAAGAGCAACCCGCTGGCACGAGAACAGCAAGGCTTAGCTCGAGCACAAGTCCCACAGGACTGCACAAACGACCGCACATCCCGTGACAAGGAAGGCCACCAAAAGGACCTAGCCACCAAATCTCTGGTGCCAAAAATCCCCGGATGCCCTGCCAACACCGAGGAATGAACCTCGGAAATGACTCTGCTGGTCCATTTATCAGGAACAAACAGTCTGTCAGGTGGACAAGAGTCAGGTCTACCAGCCTGAAATCTCTGCAACACACGTCGCAAATCAGGAGAAATGGCTGACAAGATAACTCCCTCTTTAAGAATACCAACTGGTTCTGCGACTCCAGGAGAGTCAGGCACAAAGCTCCTTGAAAGAGCATCAGCCTTCACATTCTTTGAACCTGGTAAATACGAGACCACAAAGTCAAAACGGGAGAAAAACAATGACCAGCGGGCCTGTCTAGGATTCAGGCATTTAGCAGACTCGAGATACATCAGATTTTTGTGATCAGTCAAGACCACCACACGATGCTTAGCACCCTCGAGCCAATGACGCCACTCCTCAAATGCCCACTTCATGGCCAACAACTCCCGATTGCCAACATCATAGTTCCGCTCAGCAGGCGAAAACTTCCTAGAAAAAAAAGCACATGGTCTCATTATAGAGCAACCAGGGTCTCTCTGCGACAAAACGGCCCCTGCACCGATCTCAGAAGCATCCACTTCAACCTGAAAGGGAAGTGAGACATCAGGCTGACACAAAACAGGCGCCGAAGTAAACCGGCGCTTCAGCTCTTGGAAAGCTTCCACGGCTGCAGGAGCCCAGTTAGCAACATCAGAACCTTTCTTGGTCATATCCGTCAAAGGTTTAACAACGCTAGAAAAGTTAGCGATAAAACGACGGTAGAAGTTAGCAAAACCCAAGAACTTCTGAAGACTCTTAACTGACGTGGGTTGAGTCCAATCATGAATAGCTCGGACCTTGACTGGGTCCATCTCCACCGCAGAAGGGGAGAAAATAAAACCCAAAAAGGGAACCTTCTGCACTCCAAAGAGACACTTTGAGCCCTTGACAAACAAAGCATTCTCACGCAAAACCTGAAACACCATCCTGACCTGCTTTACATGGGAGTCCCAATCATCAGAAAAAACCAGAATATCATCCAGATAAACGATCATAAATTTATCCAGGTACTTCCGGAAAATATCATGCATAAAGGACTGAAACACTGAAGGGGCATTAGAGAGCCCAAAAGGCATCACCAAGTACTCAAAATGACCTTCGGGCGTATTAAATGCAGTTTTCCATTCATCTCCCTGCTTAATGCGCACAAGGTTGTACGCACCACGAAGATCTATCTTGGTGAACCACTTGGCACCCTTAATCCGGGCAAACAAGTCCGACAACAGAGGCAAAGGATACTGAAATTTAACAGTGATTTTATTCAGAAGCCGATAGTCTATACAAGGTCTCAAAGATCCGTCCTTCTTGGCCACAAAAAAGAATCCCGCACCAAGAGGGGAAGAGGATGGACGAATATGCCCCTTCTCCAGAGACTCCTTGATATACGAACGCATTGCGGTATGCTCAGGTACAGACAGATTAAATAATCTTCCCTTAGGAAATTTACTACCCGGAATCAAATCTATAGCGCAGTCACAGTCCCTATGAGGAGGAAGAGCACTGGACCTGGACTCGCTGAATACATCCTGATAATCAGACAAATACTCAGGAACTTCCGAAGGAGTAGAGGAAGCAATAGACACCGGCGGGGAATCGCCATGAATTCCCTGACAGCCCCAACTTGACACAGACATTGCCTTCCAATCCAAAACTGGATTATGGGTCTGTAACCATGGTAGACCCAAAACGACCAAATCATGCATTTTATGCAGAACCAGAAAACGAATCACCTCCCGATGTTCAGGAGTCATACACATGGTTACCTGTGTCCAAAACTGCGGCTTATTTTCCGCCAATGGCGTAGCATCAATACTTCTAAGAGGGATAGGATTTACCAACAGCTCAAGAACAAAACCACAGCGTTTGGCAAATGAAAAATCCATAAGACTCAGGGCAGCACCTGAATCCACAAACGCCATAACAGGGTAGGAAGACAATGAGCAAATTAAAGTCACAGACAAAATAAATTTAGGTTGCAAATTACCAATGGCGACAGGACTAACCACCTTTGTTAAGCGTTTAGAGCATGCTGATATAACATGTGTAGGATCACCACAGTAAAAACACAACCCATTCTGACGTCTATGATTTTTCCGTTCATTTCTAGTCTGAATTCTACCACATTGCATTAAATCAGGTGTTTGTTCAGACAACACCACCAGAGGATTAGCGGCTTTGCGCTCCCGCAAACGCCGGTCAATTTGAATAGCCAGCGCCATGGAATCATTCAGACCTGTAGGAATGGAGAAACCCA
This sequence comes from Ranitomeya variabilis, assembly GCF_051348905.1. Taxonomy (NCBI): domain Eukaryota; kingdom Metazoa; phylum Chordata; class Amphibia; order Anura; family Dendrobatidae; genus Ranitomeya; species Ranitomeya variabilis. Next base: position 130,536,399 of record NC_135235.1, on the reverse strand, counting down.
CCATCACATTCTTAATGGCTTCAGAAAGGCCATTTCTGAAATTTGCGGCCAGAGCACACTCATTCCACTGAGTAAGCACGGACCATTTCCGAAATTTTTGGCAATACAACTTCAGCTTCATCCTGGCCCTGAGAGATAGCCAGCAAAGCTTTTTCTGCCTGAATTTCAAGATTGGGCTCCTCGTAAAGCAACCCGAGCGCCAGAAAAAACGCATCAATATTTGCCAATGCCGGATCTCCTGGCGCTAACGAGAAGGCCCAATCCTGAGGGTCGCCCCGCAAGAAAGAGATAACAATTTTTACTTGCTGAGCTGAGTCTCCAGACGAACGAGGTCTCAGAGATAGAAACAATTTACAATTATTCCTGAAATTCCTAAACTTAAATCGGTCTCCAGAGAACAGTTCAGGAATAGGTATTTTAGGTTCTGACATAGGACTACAAGTAACAAAATCTTGAATGCCCTGCACACGAGCAGCAAGCTGATCCACACTAGTAATCAAAGTCTGGACATTCATGTCTGCAGCAAGCTCAAGCCACTCAGAGATAAAGGGGAGGAAGAAAGAGGAAAAAAAAAAAAACTCAGAATTTCCTTTCTTATAATCCCACTTCTGCAATGCATGAAGTATTACTTTTGGCCTGGCATACTGTTATGACCCCAATGGCAGAGGGTCTCAGAGGTTATTACCAAGTCTGCACACACAAAAAACCAGCTCATAGGGCAGTGGTAACTAGGCTGACCGTATAACTGATCCTAGCACAACAAATAGCAGTAGCCGGGGAACGTACCTACGTTGGTTCTAGACGTCTCGCGCCAGCCGGAGAACTAACTAACCCTAAAGGGAAACAATAGACCTTTCTTGCCTCCAGAGAAAAGACCCCAAAAGTTGGATACAAGCCCCCAACAAATAATAACGGTGAGGTAAGAAGAAAAGACAAACGTAAGAATGAACTAGGTTTTAGCAAAGAGAGGCCCACTGACTAATAGCAGAATATAGGAAGATGACTTATACGGTCAGCAAAAACCCTATCAAAATTTCCACGCTGAATATTCAAGAACCCCCGAACCGTCTAACGGCACGGGGGGAGAATATCAGCCCCCTAGAGCTTCCAGCAATATCAGGAATCACATTTAGTACAAGCTGGAAAAAAAATAAGAGCAATGCAAATAACCAAAAAATAAGGAAGCAGGACTTAGCTTATTTTGCAAAGAACCAGGACCAGCAGACAGGAGCAAACAGAAAGGAACTGATTACAACGATGCCAGGCACCAGACTGAGAATCCAGGGAGTTTAAATAGCAACACCCCTGGACTAACGAACCAGGTGGGTACCAAGCTGGGGAAAGAAAATCAAAGAGTCATGTCGCTAGTGACCACAAGAGGGAGCCAAAAAGTTCAATTCACAACATTGGGCCTTGTCGCTGAACCCCAACATTAGGCCTAAAGATTGTTAAGCATAAAATCTGGTCTTCTGGCTTAAAACTGAAACATAGTTTTATCAAAAAAGATTTGGATTAGCTAAATGTCCCTCTATGCTACACCCCAATATTAGGGCTAATGATTTTTAAGTGGAAATCCGGCCTTCTGATGTGTCTCTGAAACACAGTTTTATCACAAACTATTTGCAGTAGCTAATTGGGCCTCATGGTTGCACCCCAATATTAGGCCTAGTGATTTTTAAGTGGAAATCTGGCCTTCTGATTTGCCACTGAAGCTATTTTATTATTAACAATTTGGATTAGCTAATTGGCCCTCGTAGCTGCACCCCAATACTAGTCGTTTTTTTAAGTGGAAATCTGGTGTTCTGATTTGTCAATGAAACACAGTTTTATCACAAACGATTTGGGGTAGCTTATTGGGCCTCGTGGTTGCACCCCAATATGAGGCCAGTTGATTTTTAAATGTAAATATGGCCTTCAAATTTGACGTTGAAACAGTTTTTTCACAAACGATGTGGATTAGCTAATTGGCCCTCCAGGCTGCATGCTAATATTAGGCCTAATGATTTTTAAGTGAAAATCTGGCCTTCTGATTTGCAACTGAAACAATTTTATCACAAATGATTTGTATTAGCTAATTGGCCCTCTAGGCTGCACCCTAATATGCACAGCGAGATTCCCAGATTAACATATGTATGGCACATTTGCTATTTCATGCATGTAGTAGAGAAATTATTGCAATTTTTTTAACTCTGTTATTTTTAAAACAGTTGGCAGATAACTTGATATATGTCATTTTTGACTCTGTGAATCTTTGGAGTACACTTCGATGCCCATGGCATAGAATGTGTGAACAGATTTGCAGACTCAGCCATCTGTGGTTCCCTACAGTCAGTTGGGCGGTTGAAGAGTTGTTGTGACGTGGGGGAAAACAAGAGTAATTGGGGTGCCACCTTTGAGGACTGTACTGTGTGTGATGTTTAGGTGGAGGAAAAAGAGCAGAGGCCGCTTGATACAGCGCTTGCCATCTAATGGAGAATTTGTCCTTTCTGGCCCTCATCTACAAAGCATACCGCTGTGTGGCTGCCAAAGAGGGAGTGGAGTAGCCTGTCCAGTAACAGAAGTAAAAATGCTGCACAATTGCTCACTGCAGCAAAACAAACCTACTTCTCATCTCTCATATCATACCTGTCTCACAACCCTAAAAAGCTATTCAGTACTTTCAATTCTCTCTTCCGTCCACCAGCCCCTCCCTCTCCTTTCTTCTCAGCTGAAGACTTTGCCTCATTCTTCAAGCAGAAGATTGACAACAATTGACAACAGCCCCTCCTCATAAGTACTCAACTCTCCTCCTCCAAAATCAACTTTACCATCACGGAAAATCAACTTTCCTCTTTACTCTCCAAATCATCATGTCTCACCACCTGTGAACATGACCCAATAATGTCCCACCTCATTCCAAACCTTACCAGTCTTCATCCAAAGCCTAACCCACCTCTTCTAACTGTCACTAACAACTGGTGTCTTCCCCTCATGCTTCAAACATACCTCGTTCACACCCATCCTCAAAAAGTCCTCCTTTGACCCATCCTCTGTGTCTAGTTATTGCCCCATCTCACTTCTCCCCATGCCTTCAAACTAATGAAACAACACATCCATTTTCAACTGTCCTCCCACTTTTTCTCTTGTTCCCTCTTTGACCGCTTACAATATGGCTTCCGACTATACCATTCCACTGAAACTACCCTGACTAAAGTCACCAGCGACCTACTAACCGCCAAATCAAATTGAAGCTAGTTTGTCCTCCTCCCTCTTTTGGACCTTGCATCTGCCATTACAGACTTGGCCCTTTGTTGGATCTCCTCGTACCTAACAGACAGGACATTCAGCATCTCCCACTCACACACCACGTCCTCATCTCGCCGCCTATGTGTTGGTGTCCACCAAGGTTCAGTTCTGGGACTGGCCACTATGCTTATGGTGCAAGTGCGCTCCCTCCCACTTAAAGTGACCGCGCACGTCGCCCTAAGGTGTCCCCAGCCTACAGCTGGGTGACACTTTTTTTAAGGCTCCTTCTCCAATATGGAGGTGCCTGAGCAATGTCTGCTTGTCTACCCTGTACACATCTGCTTGTATCTGTCTGTGCTCTTCTGTCCATCAGCCGGTCAAGTCCTCACCTGCCAGTGCTCCTCTGTCTAACACCCAGTCCAGCACGCACCTGCCAGAGCCCATCTGTCTAACTCCTGGTCCAGCTCGCACCTGCCAGTCCCCATCTGTGTTCCACTCGGTCCAGTCTGCAACTTTTAGGGCCCATCTGTGTAACACCTGGTCCAGTTTGCACCTGCCAGGTCTCTCCTGTTCCTCAGCCGGTCCTGCCCACACTTTTCCAGAGCCCTTCTGTGTAACACCCAGTCCAGTCTGCACCTGCCAGTGGCCATCAGTGTAACACCTGGTCCAGCCCGCACCTGCCAGTGCACATTTATGTAACACCCAGTCCAGTCTGCACTTTTCAGTGCCCTTTTGTGTAACACCAGGTCCAGTCCACACCTGCCAGTGCCAATCTGTGTAACACCTGGTCCAGCTTGCACCTGCCAGTGCTTGTCTGTTCCTCAGGCAATTCCATCTGCACCTGTGTTTCCAGTGTTCCTAAAGTGACTGCCTGCATTCTTCATCCCTCCTTTGGGCCATACCAGCCTACCTGCTATAGGAGGCCAACTGCCACCCTTTGTAGGTCAGCCCTGGAGTAGCATATGGTGCATTCTCCTTTTCCCTTCTTGGGTCGCTGTTTTCACCTGCTGACGCTTATCCAAGGTCAGATTTGGTAGTTCACCTAGTTACAACCCTCCAGGTATTCCAAGGGCTACGCCATAGTGGTTCCACAACCTTGCTCTTTACAGTCTCCATCTGCTGAGTTGGATGTAGTGGAAGAGGTGTCGGTCTCCATTATACTAGTTCTCCTCTTGTGAAATTGATGCCACTTTGGTAGTGTCTGCCACTAATTTTTGTAAATATGTGTAGATTTCTAGTTGGGTCTCTTTCATGCATATTGCCTGTAGCAGTATGCCTCGAGACCGGCAGCCCTTCACTTCCTTTGAGTCAACTACCAGTGTTATTATCATTACATTTTTTTTGACAATAGTAGTCTACAAAACTGATATTTGTGCCACCTGTGTGTGGCTGAGCATAAAAGCAGGTTGAGCTGTTGCATGTGGTATCAGGGGTCCCAGAACAGCAGGCCTACACCAATGTCTAACCCACCTCATCTTAATTTGAATTTCAATTCAAAGATGTCTGCCCCAAATTTGATGTGTTTTGGCAGCTTTAGGGCCCATTTGAAGGTGTTGTGTATGCGTTTGTTTTTGCCTACCATTGACTTAAATGGCATTCGTCTATGTTTGGCGAATATTCAATGAATAAATCAGCTAATATTGCAAAATCAGAGATCGTAATCCGAACCGAACATTGACACATGAACGCCTTCAACAAGATGCCTGTATTCTTAGGGTTAGAAATAGTGCTGACTACTGGGTTGCCACTCTGTTAGATCAACGGTACAAGAGTAAATTTAGCCAGATGCTTCACCCCCAGAATGGGATGTGCGCATACTGTGGCATCAACACACGCCTTAAGAGTGGGAACATCAAGATGTCATCGCAAAAAGATCAGCAGCAGCAGCAGCAGCAGTGTAAATGGCATAAGCAATTTCTGTGAGTCGTTTCACATATTTTTAGACCAGCCCGTGCACCAGCAGAACAGAGTACAAGTCTGACATGTTGTGAACGACTGGAGAGGATGGTACAGGAGTATCTGTAATTCTATATCAATGCCATCAAGGGTGTTTGGACCCTTTTGCATTTTGGTGTTCAAAAATGGAAGGGTGGCCTGAGCTCACCTGTCACACCGTGAAGGTTTAGTTATGCCCGGCAGTCAGCATTTTCTTAGAACGTGTCTTCAGCACTTCTGGTGGTGTCCTGATGAATAAGCGCATCCGGCTGTTCCCTGAAAGTGTAGACTGCCTAACTTTCATCGAAATGAACAAGTCATGGATCTCCAATGATGTTTGCATCCCAGTCACAGATTGGGCACACTAGGCAATGGTGTTGTTTTTAGTGTCATGTACAGTATTGATCTTATGTTATTGCAGTGTGTGCAATCTTTGTGGTGTCTACTGTGCCTGCTGCTGCTACTGCTGCTGATGCTACAAACTATTTTTTTAAATGTGGAGACTCGAAGATGGCTGTACATCTGGTGGATTACCTGTATTAGAAGGTGTGAGATGTGTCAGAAGCCTATTATACTGTGTCTACTCTGTGGAAAGTGATGCCACTCTAGTGGTGTGTGACAATTATTTTTTGAAATGTGGAGACTCCAAGATGGGTCTCCATTTGGCTCCATTTGGTGGGTTGCCTGTGTAAGTAGGGCTCCCAGACAGGTAGGCCTGCGATCACTTTTAGTCAACTACCTGTGTTACTTTACTTACATTTTTGTACCAATATTACTGTATGAAACTGATGTTTATGCCATCTGAGTGTGGCTGGAGAAAAAAGGCTACGCCACTGCCTTAACCACAACATCTTAATTGAAACTTCAATTAAAAGCTGTAAATCCTGTCCGAGACCCTGATACCTCATGCATGGCACATGGCTGACTGCTTGTGTGCCATTATAAAATGTTCTACTGTTTGTCAATTGATCAGTCAACTACCTGTGTTACTTTCTTACATTTTTCGACCAATACTAGTCTATGAAATTGATGTTTGTGCCACCTGTGTGTGGCTGGGAAACTAAAAATAATTGAGCTGTTGCATGAGGTATCAGGTCTCCCAGCTAAGAAAGCTTACACTGCTCCCTAAACCACCAGGTCCTAATTAAAATTTAAATTCCAAACTGTAAATGCTGAGGAAGACCCTGATACCTCATGTATGCGTCATGGCTGACTGCTTCTGTGCCATTATAGAAGGTTCTACTGTGGGTCAATTGATCAGTCAATTACCTGTGCTACTTTACTTACATTTTTCTACTGATAGTACTGTTTGAAACTGATGTTTGTACCATCTGAGTGTGGGTGGAATAAAAAAAATAAAATAATTGGAGGTGTTGCATGAGGTATCAGCCTCTCCTAGCTAAGAAGGCTTAGACCGCTCCCTTAACCACCAGGTCCTCATTGAACCTTCAATTCAAAGCTGTAAATGCTGGGCCAAGCCCTAATACCTCATGCATAGCCCATGGCTGACTGCTGTTGTGCCACTTGCAAATTTCTACTGTGAGTCAATTGGTGCCACTTTTCATGGTGTCTGCCCCTAATTGTAGCTGTTTGGGAAGCTTTTTGCCACCCCTTAAGGTGTTGTACATATGTGTGGTTTAACCTCCCATTGAATCTAACGAGGTTCGGGTAAGTTCATTGAACCGTTCCGCAAACGTCTAAATGTTTGGCGAATCAAACCGAACTGAATGTTGAAATGTTCGCTTATCTTTACTAATGATCCCACTCAGCATATTACAATTGAATTAACAAGTTTGTTGCAATGTGGTGTATCCAACAGATGTTTATCGACCGAGGAGAAACATATTTTGCTGGTTAATGACCCGATGGTAGCGGGGACCAATTCCTTAACAGAAAATTTGTCTTGTTGGTTGGATAATATCTTTCAATCCTTAGTCCTTTCCACTGTAAGCAATATCAAAAACACAAAATACTTACTGTATGTAACGGGCTGGGTGGTGGAACCACTTCGCCAAAGCACAAGGAAAATCTGGAGGGGCGTGACTAGGAGCCTTACCCAATCTGACCTTGGATATGCAGCAGCTAACAACACCAAGATCCGAGGAGAGACAAGGAAGATAGTCCAGGTTCTACTCCAAGACTGACCTTGGGTGGATGGCAGCTGACCCCTAGGAATGGGTAGATGGGATGGCCCGGGGAAATGTCCAACAGATGCAGACAGCTATTATCAAGGAAGATAGTGGATTAGATTCAGAATCTAAAATATGGTTAAAGGATGATGGTGGTTTATTCTACGCATTTCAAAGTCATCATGACTTCTTCAGGAAAACTACAAAGACAGTTTTCTCAAAGGGTCTGAATTTCCCTCCAATATCTTGTTCATTGGAGAGGATACGGACCCGAGGAAAGATCCTGGGTTCCAACTCATTCTGTGATGGCAGATTTTTTGGTCAGTGCCTTCCATCTTGGGTTCCCTGGGAAACCTTTGTGGTCCGGCGGCCCCTCTTGAAGAGGAGGTACCATCACGTTTCCTTTGCTCTTGGCCGCAGTGAGTGACAGTCATTCAATCTATTGCAGAGGCATGCTGAGCTGTCAGTACTTTGATAGACAGATCAAGCATCCATTCTATTGCAGGTGCATGGTGACCTGTCAGTATTTTGATAGACAGCTCAGATGTCCAATCTGAGACTGAAAGGAGCTGAGCTTTTTTAATATGTTCAATGTTCTAAGTGATTACCAAGCTTGTTATCTAAACTGTCAGTCCCAGATCTCTGCCAATTGTAGCATTTACTTTGTGGTGTATGTTTGCCTTCTATTTCTGTGATCTTTTTGTTGCTCTTTTGCTTCCTGACCTTGGACATCATTCTGATCATCTGTTTGCCTACCCCTTTGCTCTGATCCGCTGTCTTCTTGGAATTCTGACCTTGGATCATGACCTGACTACAATTTTGTCTTTTCCCTCTAGTTTACAATGTGTTCTCTTGGTTTCTGTCCAGGAGTGTTTGACAACCCTGATTCACGGCAGGTCTGTGAGTAGTGACTAGTGTCACAGTTCTTTATTTTATCTGTTTTTATTATCATTGTGTCAGTATGGCAAGCGCCATTACAGAGGTCTGGTAGCATTTGCCACACTGACACAACAGGCACATTGGATCCAGTTTTGACTGCAGTGCCATACATACATGTGTATCCTTCCCACTTTGGCTTCTGGATTCAGAGACTATGATAAAGACCTGGGAAGGGTCGAAATGTCAAATTTTGATGCTTGTCCCACCTTTAGCACACATTATTTTTTGGATGTTTTCACCAACACTTGCAGAGTGCAGAGGATTCTTCTACTTGTATTGGGACTAGAACCCACTTCTCCGGCACCTCTCAGCAATTAACTGAGTGTCAACCAATATTAATATTCGATTGCCACTTAAAATATTGGCGCTTTTGAAGTACTCTAGGAAATTTTAAAAAAAATCAATCAAAAGTGACTAAAGTGTACTACTGAGCCCCATCAAGGTTTCAGTGTTCTGAAAATCCTGAATCGATTCATAGGTATGTTAGAAGATAACTATTCCCATCAAAAGATGTCTGCCGACTGCCAATGTAGAAGAACATTTTGTTATATGACCTCTGTTATACAGACAGCATTATTTAACTAGCCTGTATGCAAATGCAAAGGGATTTAAAGCACACAATTGAAAGAAGACCTTTTTTTTTACATCTGGTCTTTTTTCAGTTTCACAAAACTGCCTCTTATCCCAGGGTACATGTGTAGAAGTTGTTACTGGGGCAATGGTAGTAAAGCTGGCAGCAAGTGAGCAAAAAAAAGGTTAATGAAAGCCAAGTAATTTACTGTTCACCTTTAACCGGGTCAGAGCTGGAGCTGTTGGAGACAGAAGAATAGAAGACATAAATATGTGCAAGTAAATAGCAGCAATTGACAGCAGATGTATGAGATGTAATAGGAAAATCTTAATATGCAACTGGAATGCCATAAAGTCCAGTTACTTCACCTCTACATGTTGTGCGCTTCAAAAAGATTATACGTATAAATCATTAATGGGTTTTAAAAAAGTTGACTGAATAAACAAGGTCTGTATTTTACATGGAGAAAGGGCAGTAATAAATTTAAAGGCAACAGCTCCACCAGAATTATTAATGGGGACTAGAGGTTGAAACCTTAGTTTGCCCAGTCTAGCCAGAGTGATGGGCTATTGAGTAGACTTTTAATCAATAGATTTAGCAAGCTACAGCAGATGGCTGGATGGAATACAGGTGGGGGACTGGGAGGAAAGGCACTGATAGTATGTTCCTAATATACCCCCTCATTTATTTGTGGGGTTTTTTTTCATTCTTTTATGTGTGTTTTTTGTGTGTGTCTTCAAGTTTGTTTCAGCGAGCCTGTTTTACAATGCCTGATTTGAGACTTCACAGCTATTAGCACTTGCACAAGCCACATGCGGCCATCTGCTACCTGAAAAATTAACTCATTTTTTTAGAAGCTAAAAATTGTAACAGAATGCACTTTCTTGCCAATTTTCCAGGTGTCTGCACTAAATCCACAGACCACACAACCTGGCAGATAATCATCCTTTACTTTATGACAGCAGTATCTTCCAGTCCTTTTCTGCTAAGAATATGCAAAGAAGCACAACAAACATTACGTGTTAACAATGGGATACTACAATAATCAGTTATGTTGCTAATTCTAAGCATATGAGGATTGCTGTAAATGGTTATGTCTGCTGCACTGTGTACATTCTCTAATCAGCATTTAAATAGAAGATATAACCATATGCCTATTAAAGTTGAACTTTTTGATGACGTTTGCCAGTTGAAAAGAGGACTTGCCTCTCATCCTGGCATTAGCCAATACTCTCATTAGACAGGAGACTTCATGTTTTATATTTTGCCACCTAATCTGTACAACTTGTATACATGGGCTAGTTGTGTTGCCTACAACCCCTTTTAAATGTATTCATCCACTTGCCATAAAGAGGTTGTACACTACCTGGACATCCCCTTTTTAAATAAAGTAGGCCCCCACGGGAAATAAGAATAACACATACTCACCTCCCAGGCTAGTGCTGTTCCAGCAATGTGAGCGTTCGATCTCCCAGGACTCACATGACATTAATATGTCACATGAGCCCTGCAGCCAATCAGCGGCTGATATCAGGCTGCTGTACGCTCGCCTCCTTCAGACAAACTTCGATCAGGTGGAAGAAGTGAGAGTGCAGCAGCCCAGTTATGGCTGCAGGGTTCTCAGGACATAACAATGTCATGTGATCCCTGGGAGACCCAGTGTTGACATTGCTGGATGGGAGAGTATCTATTATTTTCATTTTACAAGAGATAGTATTTTATTTGACCAAGCAGTGGACAACATTTTTAACAATTAAAATGTGAGATGCAAAAAATGTGACTTTTTTATGCCTGTGATGTGTTACATGGTTGCCCTTTTCTTCAGCTGGCAATATGAGCAGTTTGAGATTGCATAAGTTGCACCGACAACAATTTGTAGCCAATTGATTAAATATGATGAGATAGTGATAATAATCACGAAACATCAGAAAAAATATGCAGAATCCACTACCTTCCATGCATTTTAGCACACCATCACATGTTGTGAAGAACATACATCAATATTTATCCCGACTCATGGTTCATGTCATGCAGAGCTACTACTACAGCCACAGTGCACATGTATGGCAGGACATGAGAGTGGCTAGGGGATTGAACTCCAGATATCAATGCAAATGTATATACAGTTCATGTGCGATGAAATTGATAATAAATATGGACAGGGCTGCAATTACTATATTGTCACATTTGCCAAGTCACCATCTCTTAGATGTGGTTGAATACAATATAAAAATAATCTATAGCTTTCAATTTAGAAGGATCTGAAAACCGATCTATAGTAAAACTAATAATTTGTAACGTTGGGTCCAGTGAGGTGCTCGATTTTTGATTTTTAGACTAGCGAATTAGAAGGACCATTCATAGCACCAGCGGCTGCCTCCTGACAGACGATAAATCACGTCTTCTGTAAAACCAGCTTCACTAATTTGCTCACAGGATTAAACATTAGCCGGATTTCTCCTACTGTAAGCCACATGCCAGTGATTTGTAACCAATAATGTAATTAGTCACAATGAGGTCTTGTTTGATATGTGTGCAGCACTGTTTAAACCACCTGTTTCATCAATCTTTCACTGTCTACCTAAAGTCACAGCTCCATGTAGATAGGGACTATTTTTCTAAGGGACGGCACCAAGAGAAGTGTGATAAGTTATTTTAGCTTAGCAGATGGTCAAGCATTTAAGTCTAGCTAGTATTGAAGAATGTTTTTAAAATTGATGATAATTCTACTTTATCCAATACTCAGAACATTAGCAAAGTAAAGTGGCAATCCCATTGTAAAGAATAGAATTAGAAAAAAAACCCTGAAAACAACTTTATCAAAAGTACTAAAAATATTTGGGGGCCCCGTTGGAGCTTTTGTATCGGGGCCCATGAGTTTCAAGTTACGCCACTGTATAAAGCCCTACATATAACCTCGGGGGCACCATTGTCGTATGGGTGCCAACCTGCTTAGGGTTGTACATGTATATGTATCCTGTGGCTGTGATGGTATTTTTTTGTATATGATCATATCATTCTTATTCTGTTCTGTATAAAGTCTATAAAGGAATATCGAATCTCTAAAATATAACTATAGATAAAGAAATGTAAAGAAATAATATTATAGCGTGATAAATCAATACTCCATAATAGTATTGCTATGTCTCTTGGCCTATTGTTCCCTCTAGTTAATACTTTATGAAGAAAAGCAAGAACCAATAACATTTGGACTAGAGAAGCTCCAGTTATCACTGTTCAGTGAATCTCTCCTATTGTAATCGCTTTCATCACTGAAGTGCTTTAACTTGAAAACAGGGACAGCAATGGAGAAGTCCCTTCTTAAACATATTCCCAGACATCCTTTCTCTGGCTCCCAGAGAGGAGGAGGAGGAAGGGACAAAGGAGAATGGGATAAAGACTAAAGACGACAAAGAAAAGTTAAAGTGTGAGTGACAAGTTTTAGGTAACGGGCTGCTGCCTAAATTAGACACTGTGAGGTCGCTCGCAACAAGAATAGGACCAAGTCAGCTAGATTTTCATGCTTGGTAGACAGTGAAAGAATAATCATCTTTTAAAACCCTATCAGAAACTCTTTGGATTGTATTTATTTCTTTGAAAAAAAAGAACTTTTGAATGTCGCCCACAAGAAAAGATCTGATTTCTTCCCGTTTTTTCAGACCTTATATAGTTTTCTTCTTATTTCTGATAAGATACTTAACTAATTAAAAGAAAAATCATGCTTAATTGTTCCTCTGAAGAATCAATATATTAGGTTTAATTGTAAAGATTATATATTATATGGGGATTCCCTCCCATCCTTAAAGGGAATCTGTCAGTAGGATCCCTCCTAAGCCGTCTACATGGGCATGCAGGTCATAGAAAGCTGAATAACACAATACCTTGATATCTGTGATCTGATATCTTATTCCAGAGAAATCCAAGTTTTTCTTAATATGTCAATTAGCTGTTAAGATAAATGGGCTGGACATAGATCTCGCTGAAAATCTGCTTCCGGAGGTTATTATAAAGGAAAGTGGTCATTACCAGTGTGAGACATGGAATGGTGGACAGTTTGCTTTCCTGAGCTACATGTTCACACTGGTACCTCCCCCTTTCATTTACAATAATCTCTGGAGGCAGATTGTCAGTGAGATCTATGTCCAGCCCATAGATCTCAAAAAGCTCATTTGCATATTAGGAAAATTAAAATGAATTTTTTTTAGGAATAAAACATCGGATCAAGGTACCATTTTATTCACGGCTAATTGCACAGCACTCTGGTTAGAGTAAATATTTTATACCTACCCTCTGGTTAACACTGTTTAAAACTTGTATTGTTGTTAGACTTTCTAAATTATTTGTAACCTTACATTAGATGAAGTACCATGCTGTATCTTTTCTTTTGTATATCCCAAATGCACAATCTGACACAAAAATGCACATATAATACAATTCCAATTCAGATGCCATAGAGTATGATGTCCAAATACCAGTGCCATACGGTTGCTTAAAGGGAAACCTGTCACCTCCCCCCCCCCCAGGGGTTTGTAACTAAAAGAGCCACCTTGTGCTGTACTAATGCTGCATTCTGACAAGGTGGCTCTTTTAGTTCTTGTTCCTGGTACTACTGAAATAATCGCTTTTGAAATTTGTCCCTCATACTGTGAAATCGCCACGGGGGCAGGTCTTTCCCCCCTAATCCAGACGCCTCCCAGCCGTCACTGATGGCCTCTCTGCAACTGCGCATGCCCGAAAAAACAAATAACAGCGCAGGCGCCGGGGACGCTAATGAAGGAAGAGGAGGCGGCGCCCGGCGCGCAGAGGCCATGAGTGACGGATGTGAGGCGTCTGGATTAGGGGGGAAAGACCTGCCCCCTGGCGATTTCACAGGTATGAGGGACAAATTTCAAAAACGATTATTGCAGCAGTGCCAGGGACCTGAACTAAAAGAGCCACCTTGTCAGAATGCAGCATTAGTGCAGCACAAGGTGGCTCTTTTAATTACAAATGCCTGGGGGGTGACAGGTTAACTTTAAATAAGGATTACTGTCACTTTCATATACTGCAAGTTTACTGTACTGTATGGTGAGTAGGAGTTCCACACAATGCCTCACTAAGTCTACGTTCACATTAGCGTTCGGTGCCGCAGCATCGGGCGCCGCAGCGTCGCCGCATGCGTCATGCGCCCCTATATTTAACATGGGGGAGCATGGACATGCGTTGTGCTGCATTTTGCGACGCATGGCCGCAAGCGTTGGGCGCAGAGAACGCAACAAGTTGCATTTTTTTTGCGTCCAACTTTCGGCCAAAAAGGACGCATGCGTTGCAAAACGCAGCGTTTTAGCGTGCGTTTTGTTGCGGTTTTGTTTGCGTTGTGCGTTGCGTCGCCGACGCTGCGGCGCACAACGCAAATGTGAACGTAGCCTAAATGCCACAATGCAGTGCTCAAATTACCCTAACATACAGTGACCAAATAAAAACTCCAGATATAGAGTCATGTAGTGATTATAAATCAATGTGTAAGTAATACTACTGCTAATAATAATAATTATTATTATTGTTAATATTAACATTCCTGCTAGTCACAAGCCTTAAGTAACAAGCCATCAGTGGTGCCCGCTTCAGCGGGACAGTTGTTGTGCTCTATGTAGGGCACATGCCACTAAGGCTGAAATACAGTACAGATGAGTGAGATACTGCTGAATATTGGAATAACCTAAAACAAAGCTTTTCATTCTAATTCTAATTGTTTGAGTTAATTATTTGTGACCTTAGGGATACCTGAGGTAGTTTATAGCAACTTATAAAATGACTAACAATAATAATAATAAAACCACTAGGAAAAACTGATTTTAAGGCCACCCTAGACAACAGCTGCAGTATACAGCACATTACAGCAGTCCATCTCATCTCACTCACAAAGGTAAAGCAGAGATTACTTGTATTGTGCTAATATTTTAAATAGAAAAACTGCAAGCAAATTGATTTGTTTTTTGCTATGCAACATTTCCTCATTTATGAAGGGGCCAATTTAAGTAAAACATTTTTAGTAACTGACGATAACAAATTTGTTTGACTATTTAAAGTGAAGCATCTTTTTTGTCAAGAGAGGCCATACTGGAACACCGGTCATCAAGGGAGGCCGACATGATGAGGTGACGTGGGAATATAGGGAGCAGGCAGGGATAGGATCTAGTTTATGGGGTTAATGGTATGGGAATGGGAGAAGCGGTCTTAGGAGTAGGAGGGGTCAGAGGTGGGGTTAGGGGGACCATAGAAAAGGGGGAGGCCATGTTAGAGGGGCAACCATTTAAGGTACTCACCAGCTAAGATAAGAAGCTCCCACCCACCCTCCCTTTATTAAGGTTAATGTTTACGGGTACTATTGTTGATGGTTTTTGGGTTGTGGGGTGTTGTCTTTTGTTTTAACTATGATTTTATTTCATTGTGTAATGGAGTTTTGTCATGTCAGACAGCCATGGGGGGTAGGTCCTCGAAGTTGGTGGAATTGGAAAATGGCGGATTGATGGGGGGATCTCAAGAGGTTCTGGACTCCCCCTGGTGAATTGAAATGGACAGGGTATGCATAATTCCTCGGAAGGGATTATTAAGGGACCAGTTAACGGGTTTGTGGTCTGGCCAGGTTAGTTGTTAGTTGTTGTAGACTTAACCTGGGGCCAAGGTGGGAACTTGGATATTTTATAGTTTATATGGTTTGGGCTTTGAGGACCATCCCCTTCTGGGAGTTTATTGTTTAAATTATTGTATAATAAATGTTAATAAATGGCTGCTGTGGCCAATTAATCCAACCTATGACTGTCGTGTGTTATTGGGGTGGGGTCTTGGAAGGGATAGTTGAATCCAGAGAAAGTGTGAAAATGGAGGTGGAGTATCATTAGAAGCTCACATGAGTCATGGATACCCTTTGTCATGCACGTGTGTGTATAAGTAGCTCACATGCTCCTCATTCACAGAAATGTGACACTAATATGTATTTGTAAAAGCCAAAGAGGTAGCAGTGTCAAATAAAACTATTAAAGGGGTTATCTAGGATGTTTCCTCTTCTATGGGGCCAAGCACTCACCAGTAGGTTGCTAACTACCTGTTTGTTCTGCTGTGCATCGATCTCTCAAAAGTTAGTATAGTCACCAGAAGCGTATCTAAGGAGGTGCAGGTTGGGCATTTGCCCTGAGCGCAGCCGGCAGTGGGTCATCATTGGACATCCTGATACGGTGGTCCGAAGTGTCTCCCTGGCAGCTGCATTTTGCTACCCCCCAGACTCGGAATCGTCTGTTCTCTGAGTCAGCTGTCAGGCTGACAGCCATCTCAGAGAAGATGCAGCACGTCGGCTCCCAGTGATCAACTGCACTTGTGTCAATTGAAGCCCTGGCTGCTGTGTCAGGGCAACATCAGCAGCATGTACAGGTCATGTGATCACCCTCCTAAGGTCACTCACCGATGCCACACAAGTGCAAATAATATTGGTGGTAAGTGTCCCAGTGGAGCTGAAGACACCAAAGATTTAGTGCAACGGTGGTGAGGAAAATTTCAGGACACAATATGGGGAATTGGGGAAATTTGAGGACACAGTATGAAAAGAAAGGGGGAGATGGGGGCATGTATGAGGGAATAGTAGTAAAGACACAGTACGGTGTGTGGTGGGATGGGTGTGGATACAGTAGGAGGAGTGAGGGAGAATGTATGAGGAAAAAATATGAGTGGGGATTGGTGCAGACACAGTATGGTGAGTGGTGTGATGGTGCGGACACAGAATGGGGAAGATAGGTGCAGACTCAGTAAGGGGAGTGAAGGGCAAATGCATGTGGATACAATATGGGAAGCAAAGGTGGGGATGGGTGCACACACAGTATGGTGAGTGTGGAGATGGGTGCAGACACAGTATGGTGAGGTGGGGGATGGGTATGGACAAAGTAAGAGGAGCGATGGAGGAATGTATCCGGACCAGTATGAATAACAAAGGGGAAGAATATATGTGGACACTATATGGGGAGCGAGGGTGATGGGAAGGATGCGGACTCTGTATGAGGAGTAGGGGGATGTGTGAGGAGGCAGTATGAAGAGCGAGGTGCTAAATATATAAGGAGACAGTATGATTATCAGGGGGATGCGAGCGGAGACAGTATTAGGAGGGAGGGAGAAATGTGTTAGGACTCTTGTGACACTTCAGGTCAGACTTGAAACTGGGTTTCCAGCTACTTCAAGAACCTTTGACATTCTTCCCACATTCTCTTCTTGCTCCCTTGATGAATCCCCTGTACTGGGGAGGAAATGCATAGGGAGAAAACAATATACCTTAGTGACTACATCTTAGCAGCCTACACTTGGGGACTGTACTTGTGAGGAGCAGGAGTAATACAGGGGCACGACAGTGGAAGATAGGAGCCCCCCCACATGTAATCATCTTGTCTTTTGCTGCCTGTCGTCAACTTGCTAATGACAAAACAGAATGAATTGGTGAGATCAAACCATTTACTATTGAGCACTGAGTCAAGCACTAGCACTTTATCTCCTTTTTAATTTTTGTGTCACCTTTTTATAAGTCCGGAGTGTTTTTTAGTTATTTAGAATAAAAGTTACATATTATATATAGGGAATCTCTCCTTGCTGCCTTTCATTTGAGAGAATTAGAAGAATTACAGTTCTATCACTGCCCTGAGTCGGTAGAGATCTGCGCATGGCAGAACAACAGGTAGATAGCAACTAACTACTGAAAGGAGAGTAGCCCTACAGAAAAAAAGGTTGGATAACCTGTTTAAGTATCTATTTTATTCACACTCACACCACTACTAGCAAAAAAAACCCCACCAAAAGTGCATTTTAGAATGTAAGTGAAATAGTCTAAAAGAAAATGAAATGTTCAATGTTACAATGCTAACTTCAATAGTCTGTGTCACATTTGATGTGCCAAATGTTGATCAAGAGTAAAGTATGGAATAAATGGAGGCCACACAGATATGAGACTATATATGCACCACAACAAAATATAGTACATAACATTTAGTATACCAAGGTATTCAAACATTCCTGTTCTACAAAGACCTAACATTTTCCCCTATTCTGGGTATTGTCCTGATACTTTTTCTCTATTGGGACAATCTTTCACATTGTCGCATTAAAATGAAGTAATGCATATATCGAATGGTTTCTATTTTAGGGATGAATACAGGGGCACTTAAAACAGTAATGAAAAAAGCTTGTCTTTAGGAATAAAATTGATTTATTTGCCAACTGCCCTATTAATCAGAGAGAAGCCTCCCAAATTGAGGAATTTGAATGAGAAAGCAACAGATTTGTTTCAATGCAGGATGCCACAGTGGGGAGTTCCAGGCTATTTAAAAGCCTGCAAGAGAAAGGAAGAGGGAACTCACTGGCAAAATACATAGCGTGGTAATGGTGATTTGTCAGGCAGCAGGAGTTTGCTGGGACCCTGACAGGAGTCTTGTCAGTGTCTAGAGGGAGGCTTTCTTGAGCTGAATAGTCTAAATGAGCCTGTAATGAAGGAAAGCCAATGCTGTGTGTGTACTGTGCACCATTCAGGACCATGGTCAGTGGTGCATTTCCTAGCATTGTCTACATCAATCTTGGCTCTGACATTAACTACTGTGGGCTTCAACATTATAAGTATAAGCGTAAAATTCACCCATTGGGTCGTTCAATAGAAAACCTTATGAAAATGCTGGGCCAATCTGTTACTTTTTATACCCTCAAGTTGAACTTTTCTATTCAATTGCAAGCCAATTAAAGTCATTTTATTTTCTCATAAAAAGAGGGGTGCATGCTATTTCAGGCTCATCGCATGCTTAAAATCAATTAAGTTCCATAGAAATCATGTTATTCTGGAAAGAAAAGCTAGCTTCACTTGAAAATTCTTCTATAGATCCTCATAGGTCCAAACGTTTCATGAGGAAACTTTTGCAAGAATTCTATTTAAATCAAACAATACTGCACGGCTGAACCATGAGACAATTTAGTGCACTAGACTATTCTGTAATACTCACCAAATATTTTAAAAATCATCAAATATTAAACGAACATTCTTTATATTATGAAGGGAATAAAATTGAATAATCTCAGCTGAGCTTTGGTGGCTATTTTATTAGCGTTACTACAGAAACTACTGCATATTGCCCAGGTCACCTATGATTTTGTTACCACCTTGAAGACTTAAGGGATGCACTCTGTTAATAAATGGAAATTACTTAACAGAAATGTGAAGCAACAACTATTTTGAAATTAGGCAGAAGTAAATAAATGAGGAAGTTGAAATGTGTTGTGATTTGTCCATCTGAGTATTACTGGATCCTTCATTGGACCCAGACTCTGATGCAACAATGAGACACCAAGCAAATACTGTTGATTCACAAATAACCTATTAGACCTTATTAATTAAAGCTGTTGTGTATGCAATGATGATTCTAAAGTTCATGATGCAGTTAAAAGTGCCTGTTCGTGTGTTTTGCATTGACTCTCGGAAACATTTTCTTTCTTGAAACTAAGAAATCCCAATATGGCAATGCCTAAATGTTGGAGCTCAAGGATGTATAATCACTAAGGGATAAGACTTAACGAATTCCTTGATAACAAGAGTGATTCCATAAAATAGCTAAGGCTACTTTCACATTAGCGTCGTGCACTGCACATCGCAATGCGACATTGCAGCGCACCGACGCATACTGTGCAAGCGCCGCACAACGGGGGCAGCTGATGCTGTTTTTCAACGCATCCGCTGCCCCATTGTGATGTGCGGAGAGGCGGGGGCAGAGTTCCGGCCGCGCATGCGCGGTCGGAAATGCTGCAGACGACGCACCAAAAAACATTACATGCAATGTTTTTGGTGGTGACGGTCCGACGCATAATGACGCAACCGTCGCACGATGGTTGTGACGTGTGGCAATGCGTCGCACTGCGTCACTAATAAAAGTCTATGGAGAAAAACGCATCCTGCAAGCACTTTTGCAGGATGCGTTTTTTCTGCAAAACGACGCATAGCGACGTGCAGTGCACGACGCTAGTGTGAAAGAGGCCTAAGGTCGATTGCTAAGACTGATGGTGTAGATAGTGGAATTTTGGTCAAGCTCCATAATTAAAAATACACTTTTTTGTTTTTGTTTTGTTCTTTTACAAAGTAGGGCACCTCTTTTGATACCTTAACTGCAATCATTTGAAAAAAAAGTCACCCCTTTGCATCCTGGTCAGTGTACGGTCCTTCACTAAGAACAGGCCTTTATGCAAAATGCTGACATGTCAGTAAAACAAATTTTTGGCTCTCTGAAAAAAAAATCAAAAATGAAATTTGCAAGCATTTTGATAGTTCATGTTTAAAGCTACAAATTTACTGAATAAAAGACAGAACATAAAGAAAAATCCTTTGCTGCCCCGGTACTGTCATAAGCTAAATATAACACCAGATTTTATATTATAAGCGAGAGTGCACTTTTTTCATTGGATGATGACTCCTGGATATATAGGACTAGTAAATCATTAGCAAGAACCTAGATCATCAGTGACTGAGTGATAGTATACAATTGTTGAAGACTCACATTTGATCTGTTTGTGTAGATCTGTTGAACATCGTGCGTTGAAGTGCCAAATTTCTTTTGTTTTACAAATTGCTTGAAAAGCATCCTTTTTGCTGCCATTAAATTAATTCAACTGCCAGTTATTAGCATAACAATAACCGTTTGGCACATAAGCATCCCTTTGTCATCAAGACACATTGCAATGGGGGCAGTGAGAGAATGCTTCTCTTTGGAAACCACACTGAAAGGAAGATGGTATAAATCTAGCTACTACAAATTGATTGTGTGGAAGCTTGATCTGCATTCACATTGGCATTCCAGCCCAATGATCACCCTCCGGTCACAAAACAACCAGATTATTGCTGTAAAGAGTTTACTACTTTCTGCTGAATGATTAAGAGCGTAAAATCTTTAACATTTGCCACTATTGTTAAACTATTTAATTCTAAAAAGCAAGGAGATTTCTTATATTTTATAAAGACTAAGTAAAAAGTACAAGCATGCCAATACTTTAAATTATAGCTTAAGAACTTGTATCCATTACTGATACTACTATAAAAGAAGGGAAGAAAGAAATGGGAAATGAAAGAGAAAAAGAAAAGCAAGCAAGGTAATAAGACAACTATTTGACTGGATAAAGAAATGAGTGAATTAAGGACTAGAAGTGATACAGACGAGTATGAAATGTCGGAAAAAGATACAATCACGGGTGACTGTAAAGAACAAATTGGAAGATGAAAGCAAAACAAAGAGACAAAATAGTAAATCCATTAACATTTTACAAAGTGCATGGAACTTTATGTAGCATATGATAATACCACATTATAACCTAAGCATTTCTCTTTAGTGTATATATGAGTTATTTTCTATGTTATGCATCAGTTTTTTTCACTGTGCAGCCCCACAAACCTGGCCCTCCTATACACTGGGTCCTTCTAAACGTACAGGTGAGTTAGAGGTGAGTTAGAGGTCTAGAGCTTGCCAGGTGCTGGACAGTCTACATAGCCCATGACACTGCACCATAGAAAAGCAGCTACTAAGAGACCATTAATCTTTCCTTACTAGATTAGATCTTACAAAGTGAATTGCTCCATTTATTTACTTCCTAAATCCCGAATGCAATGATGTTAATGCTTTCCTTCTTATCTATTCAATTCTAAATTTAAGTTTAATACTGCACTGTACTGTTTCATAATGTGAAATTATTTACCACTTCTAGTTTTTTATATATATATATATATATATATATATATATATATATATATATATATATATATATATATATATATATATATATATATAATATATATATATACATATTTTTATGCTCAACTACAACGGTATACCATATATATGTATATATATATGTATAAAGTTAGCCACAGGTTGAAATACATATAATAAGATAGATAGATAAATAATTTAGCACAACAGTTTTCAATGTTTCATTATTGCTGAATATTTTATTGCAATGATACCTCAGGGTACAATTACTCAACATGGTGCAAAAATATATCTGTACACTATATATATATTTATATTGAATCAATACAATTAATAAATACACATGATTAGAAAAGATATAATTTAAACATAGCAAATAGCTGGTGATCCATAATCATAGAAGCCCATTACAAAATAGACTTTCAAAATCAATATTACAATATACACAATAGTAAAGAGTTGTGGATTTTTTTAAGCGCTAAAAAGATACTGTTTTTCCTTTACAAGAAAAGTGCAAAAAAACAATCTTTCCAAAGTAAGTTTAGGCTACGTTCACACGTTCCTTTTTTTCATCCTTTTTTTTTAGGTCCTGTTTTGAAAAACCGCAGCTAAATTCAGCGCTGATTTTAGCTGCGGTTTTTGATCCTTTTTCTTCTGCGGATTCCACTGCGGGTTTCCAAATGCAGTTTCCTATTGGGGCTGCTGGAAACCCGCAGCGGAATCCGCAGAAAGAATTGACATGGTACTTCTTTTTTCTGCAGGCAAAACCGCTGCGGATTTGCCTGTGGAAAAAAGGATCGTCGGCACAGCGGGTCCTGTTTTCCATTGGGTTACATTGTACTGTAACCTACATGGAAAACTGCTGCGGATCCGCAGTGCAAATCCGCTGCGGATCCGCAGCAAAAACCGCACCGTGTGAACATAGCCTTAGAAGGGAAAGAAAAGCAAAACTTTTAGGAAATAATGAATTTACATTGAAGGATGAGAAACATCAACATAAATACACAGTAGAAAGGCATTGCAGAGAGACTAAGACTCACTGCCACAGTAAGCTGGCCATTCAGAAGAGTGGATGTGAGCACAGAAACACCCAGTGATGGGGACACTTGGAACAATTCATATGAATGCTGATAGAGTATCAGTATATTTCAGGCAAGAACTGGGCTGAGAAATAAAATCATCCATGTCTGTGGGGCTATGGATGCTGCTCTGCGACCCTGGAGAATACAGAGAATCCCAGTCACTTGAGGAACCGCAGCTACTATTTGGACTAGCGAGATCCACCATTAAGCATGTCTTAGATAACTTTTCAAATGAGTCTGTTATACCCTGTTGTGCAATGTTAAATAAGCTATGGTCAGCTAACCGCAGAGTCTCAGACAAAGCCCAGATATAATTGTGAGCAAACCTCAGGGTTTCAATCTTGGTCAGTTTAGCATCATCTGGGAAGGTAGGTAGAACACTCCTCAAGGCATCCAAGGCAGAGTTGAGGTTGTGCATTCGGTTCCTTTCTCTATCATTAGCTTTTATCCTGCGATTCTTCTTTTGTTTAATGACTGTTACTTCATTCTTGACTTGTGATCTTCGTCTCCCTTTTTGCCTTTTACTCTGTGACTCCCTGGAGTCAGAAAGGGGAAAATGTTCTCCCACTAAACAACCTTCACTCCCAGCTGAGGGGGCTGGAGAACAGGGTAGAGAAAGAGACTGGTCCTCCTCATCAGAGACATCACAGTAAAGGTATCTCTCGCTTCTGCTATGGCTGTTCTCTGTTTTTGGAGACATTCTAAAAAATAAAAACAGAAATATTTAAGTAAATCTCAAAATCAACTATGGAAAGTCATAATGCTTGTTATGCTAGTTCTCCTGGTAATATGCTTTCTTTAAAATCCTTAGAATAATATGTCACATAGGTTAAGATTATATGATACAGATAATATGAGAGTTTACAAAAGGGGAAATGAAAAGCCAGGAGCATACCTTGTAGATTTCCAGCTGAATTGCTGTATAAAATAGATGAAAGCTGAAAGTAGAAACCAGGAGATGTGGGGTGTATTCTTGTCCTGGACCTCTTGGTCTTATATGTAAAAAGAGCCTCAGTAGAAGGATGTGTGAAGGATGTGCAACAGGCACACGACTAGCTCCCAGGCATATATATACCATTGTGAAACAATGCAGATCAATAGAAAGTGTGCCCCCCTGGCACACTTTATCTTATCAGTCTAGCATGGAGTGTGCCGGGCTCATTACAATCTGGGAAGTGGCCAATCAGAATCATCAATGACACGCGAGCCTCCCCACTGCCAGACACAGCTGGAATCCCAACAAAGGGCCAAGTGGGAGGGAGAGCAATGAACCCCCACCCCTCCATAAATGATCCTTACAATTAATATGTACATGCATCTAGGAGCTGCCCATTTAGCTCTGTGGTATCAAGGATGGAAAAAAAAGATTAACTTAAGACTGAACTTTTGTAGTCTAAATTTTACATGGTTATTGGAACGATTGCCCTAAGATATAAAGAACATGTTTTGTCCATGAAGAACCAATATATACAAATACATATAGACTTAACTATACTTACATTTCTGCATGATTGAATAAACAGCACACGTTTCCTTTGCATTAAGAATAGGACTATTTTCAAGAGATATAATCCAGGCATAATATTGTAAGAGAACTGGTTAAATAAAGTGACGTCTCTTCATGGTCATTTTTCTCATTATTTTCGTATGTCTGGGAATTATTGCATGGCACGTTTTACAATTTATTTTGCTGAAGCATTAATAACAGCTGAAGGTTTTAAGAGTGCTATTACTCACCATTATCTGCTGCCGTTAACACAACACCCTATAATAGAGGATTCAAAATATCGAATTTATAGGTTAAATAGGCCATTTTAGTATCTGGTTATTAACCTCAACTCAAAGCACCTAAAACATTAATCTCCGATTTCTAATAAAGCTTTCCTCAAGAAACCAAGAGGGAGACATATGCCTCCTACTGTAAAGGTGTCCTACAACTAAACTTTGGCTGGACTACTACAGCCTGAGCTCACTGGTGGACATAGACCAAAAAAGACCAAAGAACAATATGTGAGCACTTTGCAGTCCAACAGCTTCTCATAATGCAAAATTCCACCTGTTTTGGAGGTGGAAATCGGCCCCTTACCTCTTAGCTGCACAGGTGTCATCTATGATATGTTCACTCCTGCCTGAGATGGAGAATGGTATGTCTTGACTGTTGTCCACATGCTTTTCCAGTATCTTTACAGTCCAGTTAAGTGGCTAGGAAGGCATTGCTTAAAACACAGTACTTTCAGCTCCGTCAATGAGGATTCCTGGAATTCTTAGCAACCATTCTCTCTCAGAGTACACAAGTTTCATCTCAGGAGTGAATTTCTGCTTTTTTGAGGGCAAACGGGCCCAAGAAGGCACAGTTTTATGCCTTTGTTTGCAATATTATGCATAGTTTTAAAAGAATAAGGTTCCCTTTTAATTGTCCAATTATTAAAAAAAATACTCTCCCTAAATAGAGGCAATGTTTGTCCTCAGATAGAAACCAAACATCTAGTAATATAAGCATGTGCTGTGAATCATTTTTATCTGAAATACACAAGTTTATTTAACTACTGTAGCCATTGTGCAATATATCAGCTAATTCCAATGCCTTGTAATAAAATACATTCAGATCTATGAATGAAACTGTTCCTGTAGTTCTTTAATTTAAGTTAATGCAATAAAACATTAACATGGACTGTTTAGGAGCACTTTTTCTAGTATACGTCACCAGGGCATGTTTCACATTGTCGGCCTTTCATTTCAAAGACTGGCATGTAATAATACATTTCACCTGGAGGAGGCAACTGCAGAACAAATGTATGCTCCATCCCCACAATGCTTCTGTGAACATCAGACAAATGAGCTAGGTCATATGCAACTGTATTCTATATCTTTTTCAGTTAAGCGTACATGTCAGGAGACTTGCATAGCATATACTCTAGATGGACATGCCAAATTCTCCAATATTTTATTTATTTATCTTGCTCAGATAGCGCCATTAAATTTTGCAGCAGTTTACATACATTATCACTGCTGTTCTCTTTGGGGCTCACAATGTAAATTTCCTATCAGTATGTCTTTAGAATGTGGTAGGCAACCGGAAAACCCAGAGGAAACCCACGCAAACACGGGGAGAACCTACAAACTCCTTGCAGATGTTGTCCTTGGTGAATTTGAACTAAGGACACCAGAGCTGCAAAGCTACAGTGCTATCC
The DNA here is from genome assembly GCF_051348905.1 of Ranitomeya variabilis. NCBI lineage: Eukaryota > Metazoa > Chordata > Amphibia > Anura > Dendrobatidae > Ranitomeya > Ranitomeya variabilis. The sequence goes on along the minus strand of NC_135235.1, from coordinate 130,510,581 downwards.
ACTGAGCCACCATGCTCTCCAATTCACCATTATTTCGGTCCATCCTCATGCTCTTCTTATCCAGTTTGTCAGGTAACCATGTGCTTAAAGGCGTTGTCCACTACTGTACAATTCTTTATTGATGGGTACAGGAAGGTGAAAAAGAATTGATAATATCTGGACCAGTGCTGCTCCTCTGTACTCTATGGCCAACGCCATTCTGCTGAGATCAACATCCAGTGTTGGCATCACCTGGGCACTGCAGACATCACATTTTGTCTAAGCAAAAGAAACACTGCGCATTCCATGCAGAGAAAATGTGAGTGCTGCTGCTGATCAGTAATTGCTGAATGGCTACATTGATCATGAGACACCCTCAATTAATGTTGAACCTAGAAGAATGGTGAAATGCAGTAAACATTTTTTTTAGCTTTTTAATCTCCCTAGGCCCTTTAATAAAGGTATGTCTTGAAGTGGACCATCCTTTTAAAATAACCTTCTTATAACATTGATGAGATCCCTATCCTGCTCTCCCACTAATACTTTTTCCATCCTAAAAGTGCACATTTACAAGGTCCATATGAATTTTTCTCAGACTATTTCCTAAAGGCATCCAAACCACCCCAATGTTAAATACAAAGTTACAACATTGTTTTTTCACTTTGCTTATTAGGTTTGAGTCAGAGCAATCAAGAAGCTATTCTATTGTTTAAGTGAACATCAAAACATACTGAAAATTGTTTTCACCTCTAGAAATGTGTGGGTAGTTGTTATATGTAACTGGAGAGAAATCTAAAAGAAAATCAAGAAAATAGGAGTAAGGAATGTTGTGAAATTGGATTTTGGGCTCCCCCGGTGGCCACTGGTGGAATTGAACTGGTGTGCATCATCCCCTCTGTTCACCTGTTTCCATCAGGATGTGGGAGTCGCTATTTAACCTTGCTCCTCTGTCACTTCCATGCCGGTCAACATTGTAATCAGAAGCCTTTCTGTGCATGTTCCTGCTGCTAGACAACTCCCAGCTAAGTTGGACTTTAGTCCTCGTTTGTTTTTGCATTTTGTTCCAGTTCACAGCTGTAGTTTCGTTTCTGTGTCTGGAAAGCTCTTGTGATCTGAAATTGCCACTCTGATGTTATGAGTTAATACTAGAGTCTTAAAGTAATTTCAGGATGGTATTTTGATAGGGTTTTCAGCTGACCATGAAAGTGCCCTTTCTGTCTTCCTGCTATCTAGTAAGCGGACCTCAATTTTGCTAAACCTATTTTCATACTACGTTTGTCATTTCATCTAAAATCACCGCCAATATATGTGGGGCCCTCTGTCTGCCTATCGGGGAAATTTCTCTAGAGGTGAGCCAGGACTATATTTTCCTGTGCCAGGATTAGTTAGTCCTCCGGCCGGCGCTGGGCGTCTAGGGATAAAAAACGTAGGCAACGCTACCCGGCTACTGTTAGTTGTGCGGCAGGTTTAGTTCATGGTCAGTTTAGTTTCCATCCTTCCAAGAGCTAGTACTTATGTTTGCTGGGCTATGTTCTCTTGCCATTGAGAACCATAACAAAGGAATATAACATTGTACAGACAAACAGTATCAATTCAAACTAATGATAGCCTCATATTCAAGGTCCGCCTCCTTGTCTCTTAAAAACCGATCTTATGTATGACTTCATCACCATACCTTAACCAACACATGTCAGTGGTTGGGAATGAGCCACAAAATTCCATCTTTGTATTTAACCTTATAAAAAAGCTTGATGCTACCACCCACGCCATGAACAAGAGAATGCAACTTTTAAAAATGTGTTTTTATTGAGGTAGATTGGCATTCCTCTTTGCTGGGGCACACCCTCCAAAAACGTATTATTGCATTGCTTTTGGCAAAGATGGAAAAGATGCCTGCACCAATTATGCCATCAAAGACTGGCTATATTCCATGATATCACACCTGCCACCTCCTAATTTGTCAGCTACTAATGGAAGAAGTCAGTATTGTGAGCAGTAAATGCCAAGCCTTGAAGGATTGAAACTTGTCAGGAGTTTCCACACAGACTCCATCAGATGTCAAGTTCAATATACGGTATGCAAATTTCCATCTGAAAATGTACTACTCAACTGGATATTACAGTAAAAGTGATTATCTACACGATAGCCTAATTAATATCTATTCACTTTACCATAAAAGCATGTAACTTCCAACACCTACTGCTGATTTGCTAAATTCTCCTATATGATAAAATTCCCCTTTAATGTAAGGATAATGACTTTGGCCATATGCCTCCTGCTACCATTTGAAACCTCAATTCTCCAGCAGCTTAAGAATGTATTGATATTTGGTTAGTTCTGCAAATAATCAAAATTACTCAGAAAAAATGCTTCATTTTGATAGCTGTATTCCCCATTTCCTAGGATTTGTATATCTTCCCTCTCTTAACAAAATAGTTAGTCTCCTGCACATTAAAGTGAACATTAATCCTCGAGGATCTCCACAGCTGTACACATTGGAGGATGGCTCTTTGCTGTGGGAGTGGTTTCCACACATTCAGAATTTTGTAGAGACAGCTTTTGTTAATAGATAAACAGGAACCTTTTTTTCCTATGGGCTGTGGAGTTCTTAACCCACTTTCCTGTCTTTGAAAGATGCTTGTCAAATAACAAGACTTTGTCCTCCATTTAGTTTCATTACACATGATGATCCCTACAGTGTTGATACTATTCTACCTCTGATCTCTTTTGTCTGTCTTCTAATCCTCCTTCATGTCAAATAGTTCATTAAGGAGTAATGGAGCAAAACTCCACATTTACCTTTTACAATATCAATTTGATTTGAGATGTGTTTTAACATTTACTTTTGGTGGATTGCAAAATTATTATTGTATGTTCCACTGAAATGTCTGGAGGCCATAGCCCCCTCAAACCATTCCCTTGTAAATTCACTGATTCGGCCAAGTCCAAGGCATCTTTTCTTCCCTGTTATCAGACACTGATGACCTCCAGCACTATCGTTTTCAATGCTTGCTTAACCTTTGAAAAGTTATAGGCTTCTTATGTTGCTTCTAACTTTCCTCAACTTGCTTCTTCACTTCCCTGACACCTGAAATTCAGTTTCTTTCTTAAATATATATTCTTGGCCTGAATTTTCCATCAAATGTTAGACCTAAAAACACTTTTATCTCATTAATGAGTGTTGCAGCCTCCTTTTTTTACCTTGTTATAAAGTTGAGTGGAACACAGTTCAGACAGCATGAAACTTTGAGGCCCAAATTGCCTTACCATAGGCTACACTGCAGATGACCCTACTAATTAGTCTGCCTCTTCTGTCCCCATAAGTGGCCCCAACCACTCCAATCTCTCCTTTTTGACTTTCCTTCCACTGACGCAGATGCACTTGAAATGGCCAGTAATCATTCAAATTTTTCCCGTTCAGGTTTTTCCAGTGACATCTCTAATATGAAGACCAGGTTTTGTAGGTTTTGTTAGTAGTCATCCTTTAGCAATTTGGTGATCAATTCATTTAATTTAGCTTAAACCTTTACAGAAACCTTGGATTAACAACAAAAGAACCTCAGTGTATGTCAGTGCAAGTTGTCGAAATATCTCTGTATGCATAAAACCACAACAGGAATTTAACTTAGCACGTCATTAAACTTGGATCTGGCATGTATGGAAAATAAAACCAAAATTTTACGACTACATAGAACAGTGAATTATACTGAACTTCATCAGAATTTTTTTTTAAAATTTGAAAATTTTAATTCAACAAGAAATCCCTTTTGAATTACTTTGTTGTACTTGGAAGTTTAAAGGATACATAATTGTTAAAATTGTGGTGCTGAAACAGCTCCTTACTAGATTTTCTAGACTTTTCAGTTTCAGCTTTTGATACACCTTACCCGAGGTCCCTCTGATATACTCCAGGCACGAATGACTTGTGCTACGTCTACCTTTCCAATAGAGGCATCTGTTTAGTGGCTACAATTCATGGGAGAAAGGACAGTTGGCTATAAAAGCCTTTATTTCTCTGTATGGATAGAACTTTTTTCTCTTTTCTCATTTCTTTGCATTTATATCAAGTGAAAAAAAATGAATAGCCAAGGCATGGCAGATTTTTTTTTCTTGCACAATTGGATGGACTTAAAAATCTAGTGAGCGAGTTTTCAAAGCCTGGACTACCCACTTCAATTTTCCCTCAAACAAAGGCTGAAGATGAGAAGAAAGCCCCACCTGGTACCACTGTTTGCTAAAATAATAATAAATAGATTTCATTTAATAATTACAAGACATTGCAAAGTAGGGCGCCCTGGATGGCATTATTCTTCAGGCATGGAGCAGGTATCACCTGCTCCTGAACAAGGCAAGTTTATTGTTGAATCACCTTCACACTACTACTCTGATAATTCTGGTATTTTCACAATGATTTGACTCTTATGTTTGCTCATAGTTAGCATAACAAACACAAAATTACCACAAACCTGATAAAATATATATAAAGCAGAAAACTGTTAGGTTTATACTCACACCTGTCTGTTCAGCTTTAGTATAGGATTTACAATAAATGTCCCATCCGAGGAGGGGCTCTGCACAGTTTACATTGGATTATGTTATGCTACTTTAGATCAGGTTTACTGTTATCCATATCTCCATGTCCTATTTGTCCTATTTTATTGAAAACATATGGTAACCAGCTTAACGATTTGTCTGCCAGCAGGTTTTGCAAACAGGCACTAGCTCCCAATCTGCACAAGGTGCTGTTTAAATTGGAGAAGGGCAGTTTGCTTAAGATTACACTTACCTATTCTATTATTCACATAGTTAAACTGCAAATAATAAGAGACAACAGAACACAGATTCTTAGAAAAGCAGCCTCATTGCAACATGGATGCCCTCCCGGACGGAGTGTGGAGAGGGTACCATATGCCACCTTAGGCGCACAGCTAAACACTTGTGGAAAAAAAGACAATAATAGAAAGAAAAACACAATGGCCTCTCCAAAATGGTCTTTATTTATGCATCCATGACATTCCCAGAAAGAATACAGAACAAACTCTTAATGCCACTAAAGTCCAAAAAGAGAAGGACTGAAAAGGTGCATGACGCACAGGCTGGACACCTGTTGGGCTTCCTTCCCTGAGAGCAGTGGCTTTCCCAGGCCAGGATGTGGACAGGCACTATGAAAGGATACTGTGATTTGTGATGACATACGTTTAGCGAATATTCAGACATACAGAGCAAGGAGCAGATGTTCCCACTGCTAACATACCTACCCATAAATGAATAATACCTGTAGCCAGCATCTCTTCTTTTCCTAACGCGCCAGACCCACTAATCTTGCTGACAACAGCCGCATTTAGTAACTTTATGGTCAAGTTTAACAGATGCACACTTGTTCCTAATGCACACAAACATGCTGTTGAGATACAAGCAATCCATATGCCAGGCTCAAGGTGCACATATGCTTTCTTTGTAAAAGCAAGCGAAGGCAAACAATATATTTTATTTGGGAACAAGTAGTAAAATGAAGTGCTGGTTTGAGCTTGCCATTAACTATATATCTTGTCCTTTGTTGGTTTGAAACACTTTTCTGTTCATTCAAGAAGCTGGAGAAGGGTTGACTGGAAAGCTATAATAATGCAGAAAAAAATCGACCACTGTCAGCATGTTAATCAAGCAATGTGGTAGAACGCTGCAAGATGCTTTCTGAGCATAAGAGAAAAGCCATGGAGACACATTTTGGAAACAAATCTGGTGTATTTAGATGAGACAGAAGGTATAACGCTGTAGTCCATTGTGCTTGTCCTCAAGGCTTTCAGTTGTTGCTTGTACTAGGCGATAGATCTTCAGGTAGACAGGCACCTATGCTGATAAAATAATATTTTTCTGGTTAGTCCTTTTGTGACATAAAATAGCACTAGCATTAATTATCTTGTCACTAGCTTTGGTCCATGGCTCAGAGTCTCTGAATCTTACAGTGCCTGGGAGGTGGACCACAAATGGATTTCTCTGTGCATTTATGAGAGTATCAATGTAACTTTTGTAGGAATTAAAAAAGAAATTGACTTCTGCTCCACATAAGATGCTTCATGATTTTTAGTTGTATGTTTTAATTCACTCTCATGTAATAATAGTAATTGAATTTCTGAACATTTCTTTTATCTTTTTTTCAGCAATAACTTTACACTGATATAGCACGGCCTTTGTTGGTTCTGATACTAAGGAACCATTGTAGCTTACGATGTGTCCTCCAAACACAGGGCATATGGGTTGGGTGACATGCTACTGCAGATTGTTCCTGGTGTTGTTCACCCCTAAAATTTGTGCCTGGAGAAGAGTGTGTAAAGGTAATGGGGAGCAATCTTGGATATCGCCAACAGTGTTTTTTTGTCCATAAAATTAATCTGATGCCCTACTTTTCTTTTATCCCACTGATGCAACTGTCAAACTCAAATGGAAATGACAATAGAAGACAAACTCTACTAGAGATCACATAAAATGAGAGCAATAGAGCTATGTAATATCACACTTACATGCAGAGTTCTGCCAGGATTTAGGTGCAGATTCCATCCCTAAATCCCAACTGAATGAGTTTACATATTTCATTCACAAAATTAATTAAGGTCGACAGAAATCTGGTCATGTCTATTGTCCATGGAGACCTGCTCCTCAAAGAAATCGAGCACATTCTACAAAACACAGATCTGTCGTAAGGAATAGGCAAGAGCCTCAAGCTGTTCTTTACTACCAGTGGATAAAGGAGTAAAACCTACATGGGGGCAGATTTTTGAGTATCACATACGGACACTGACTAGATAACTTTAAAGAGAACCTGACACCTGATACATGCTGCCCAGTCCGTAGCTAGCACATATCAGCACACTGGCTGTATCATCTGAGCCATATTTGTTTGACTCTGAAATGCTGCGGCGTCTCAGAGGAAAACACAGGCATCTTCCCATGCAATACCCTCGATTGACAGGTGTCTGCCTACATGTGCGTATGGACAGAGACTTGTCAATCCAGGTCAGCGGGTGGGGAGACGCTGCCGGGGACCCACCTGTCTAACTAGTCTACAGCACGGTCTCAGTCCACGGTGGCTTTTCTTTGAAGTTTTGCAGCATTTCAGAGTCAAACATACATGGCTGAGATCATAGAGCCAGTGCCTGATATATGCTGCTCGTGGATTAGGCACCATGTATCAGCTATCATGTTCTCTTTAAGTCAGCTCCTTTGTCACTCATTACAAAGAATAAAAGAATATTTGGATTAAATATCCTACTGACAGAAATAAGAGCAAAGGAAGTAAAAAAAGTTCCAGCACCAGGCGTCTCTTCATTAAAATCTTCAATATTTTAGTTCCATGTCAAGAATAGAACATAATGTGGGGACGCAGCCCCTAAATGTCTGACGCGTTTCAAACAAAGTGTTTAATCATAGCTATGATTAAGAATTTTGTTCAAAACACGTCAGGCGTTTAGGGGCCGCATTCCCACATGATGTTCTATTCTTGACATGGAAATTAAATATTGAAGATTTTAATGAAGAGATGCCTGGTGATGGAACTTTTTTTCCTTCCTTTGCTATTGTTAATGAGTGGTATCCAGCCACTTGTTCCTGGCGCCTGTGTGCATCCGAATTCCGGTGGGGCAACACTAATCCCTGTCCCTGCTCCCTGTATGAGGTTGGATTGACAGAAATAAGGTATCCTGAAGCCTATTAGATTGTGGGGGTCTTGCTACTATACCTGTTCTCCACTCTGGTTAAGCACTGGGAGTCTCCTTCCATTAACTCACTTCCACTATATCCAAATCACCTAAATATGCATATGTATAGCCATTACCTGTTTACCATGTTTGTAAATTCTGAATAATCACCCTCTCCCCTTAATATAGGAGAAAAATATGCAGACATTTTACTCTGGAAGGTACAGATAGCAATATAAAGGCACTTAAGTAAAATAAAGCAGACCCTTGCCTGTCTGGAGATAGGGAGCATTTTAGAATGAATTGGATTTGTAAATACTGCCATAAGGAAATTAAAAATATTTCTGGGGGGTTTCCGTCATAGCCATTTATGACATATTTATGTCTTATGCTATAAAAACCTGAGGCTCCACTCACATTAATGATTTTTCCAGGATCAATGATCTGTAGTAAACTTCTTTTTTAACAGATACCTTAGATTTTGCAGCACCCGAGATTTTACATTAAATTGAATAATGTCAAAAAAGCAATGCAAAGACAGCAAAGTCTCAGCTTCTATATCTTAATTCAATCGATAATCACTGTAGGATAACCCTTTAAAGCAAGAGTGTACAATCTGGGGCCATTCTGTGAGCCCCCCCCCCAGCAATCTCTGAGTCCTCTGTGTTCAGTAATTCACATAATAAATAGTGATGGGCGAACGCGCATGGATAATGTCTTATCCAAGCATACTCGGGTGTTTTCAAAGTATCTTGAGCGTACTCGTATATTATATTCGAGTCCCTAACAGGCAATCCCCACATGTGTTCTGGCTGTCTAACAACAGCAAATCATGCAGCCATGGGGACGAGAACATAATATACGAGCACGCTCAAGATACTTGGAAAACACCCGAGTATGCTCGGACACGACATTATCCGAGCACGTTCGATCGTCACTAATAATAAACTATAATGGTAGCTGCTCTCATGGTATTGTCATCTTAACTCCTTTTTTTCTGCAATGTTAAATAGAGGGGCACAGAACCTTCTTTGCCCATAAGGCCGGTGTCGCACTAGCGTTTGCTAATGTCCCTAGAGTCATGTGTCTGTGCTCCGAGCCTCTCGCAGAGAGCGGATCGGAGCACAGCTGCGGAGGAGGCGGAGAAATTAATTTCTCCATCTCCTCCATTGCCGGGGTCCGCGTTTAACGCACATCACTCGGATGATATCCAAGTGATGTGCGTTGTCTCACTCGCACCCATAGGTTTATATGGGTGCGAGTGAGCCAACAGTCAGTCGAGTGTCCGTGACAATCGCAGCATGCTGCGATTGTCTCGGTCTGAGGAAAACGGCCGACAAAAAATCGGCTGTGGGATCTGCCCCCTAGCTTAAGATTGGTCTGAGTGCAATGCGATTTTTAGTCGCATTGCACTCGTCCGTTTAAGTCGCCAGTGTGACCCTGGCCTAATTGTGGAAGTTCCAGAGATGGATCGGCCACTCAATAGTTTATGGCATATACAGCATTATCAATATATACCTAGAATATACCTAAGATCAGAATACAGAAAAAGAAAAAAGTCAGCTCACCTACATAGAAATTGCCACACAAGGAACCTGCAATGCTGCAGTCAAAGAACCATGGAGAAAAACAGGAAAAAATCCAACGTATTAAAAATAGAAGTCTTTATTGAGAATCCATAAATTCGCACTCCATTGGTGAGATTTTTAGGGATTATTCTCAATAAATACTTCTATTTTTACTACGCTGGAATTTTTCCTGTTTTTCTCTAAGATCAAAACACTCCTTCAAATTTTATGCGGCTCTCGGGAGTGGTACAATCACAAATTTGAACAAATGGAACAAAAAGGGTTGTGCACCTATACTTAAAGAAACTCTACTAACGAAATTAGTGCAATGCATGAGTAAGCGGTGAATAACAGGGACTTTCTTTTTGGTATTCCCTGTGTCATGTCTCCTACAGGCCCTGTGCTAGGCTTTATGTAATGAACCAGTTTTAACACAACCTAAATATTACTTTCTTATCTCGACTCCCCAATTTAGCCTCCTATAATGGTTCTAATCAGAAGAGTGATCAGATATTAATTTTATAATTTTAATTCATTAAAACATACATGTTTTAAAAAGCCGACATGCAGAATTCTAAGGGTGAGGGGGATTCCATCACCTAACCCGAATTTAGCTGTGAAAATCATCTCATCGCTTCGTGCCATATTTAGCATTTTCAGGCCTTGTCACTATTATATTTCAGATGTTGCAAATGACACTTTTTTTAGCAAGGTGCATGATGTAATTGATTAAGTATTATGTCATGCCCTATCACAATACTTTAACTTTTTACATTTTTTAGGCATACTGTATATCGATAAAAAAAATAACCTGAGCCATGCAAACCTTCCAGAGCCCCTTTGGATTGAGCATAGGCTGCTCTGGAGATCTGCGCTAGCTCCCGAAGCCGTGCCTTCCCCACTCGGATGTTTTATCCTAATGACACATACTTTTAGACATCTAAGGGCTGCAGCCAATCACAGGCTGCAGAGGTGTCGTGGTGTCCGAACAGGGCAGACACTGCTTCTGGAGCCAGGGAAGACCTCTGGAGCAGCCTGTGCTGGGTGTGCAGAGGTGCTGGAAAGTGAGTATGCTTTGGTTTATTCTTTTTAATCAATCCATACGTAAAACAATATTTTTTTGTCAAATAACACGTTTAAAACTCACTGCACACAAACTTTATAAGAAAAGCAATAAGCTTTACTAGGAAATTAACATTAAAAACTGTAATAATTCTACTTTAACATTTTACTATAATCAATTCTAGTATCGAGTGCAGACTGATAGCAATTTAGTGAAAACTTACCTTTTTGTTGAATTGAACAATAATTTTCAATAGCTTACCATTTATATATAAAGTGGTGATACCGTGATGAAATGACAGAGTATATATAGTAAATACATGTCTTATAGCCTCTGTTCTCATCGTATTACTCTTGTACTTTTTATACTTACCATATCTTACATAAAATAATTTTGTTTAGTTCGTCATCATATTTGGATTTTCATATAACGTTCACCCAATAGGGACAACTTTCTGTGCTATATTAACATGTAACATTTCATGTATTGATTTGCAATATGTTAGTTCACCTTCCAAATGTAAAGCATCCTCATTTGTTAGATGTGGATGTCCCGACCTCTATATAGATGTCATCCCCAATACTGCTGCAGAACTGATCTAACGCTCAGTTTCCGGTCAGTTTCAGCTGTGCTGGTCACAAAGTCATTCAGCACAATAGGAATAACCCAGCATTCTAGGCAGGCACAGAGAATGAAGAAGGCAAAGACGAGCCAATGATTCCACCACAGCTCTACATTGCTGGCATCAGAAGTAATTCACTGATTCCTGTTGTTGGGTAGACTCATGACAGTAGAAGGCAATATGTTACTGGACATAGATGTGAAAAATAGAATTCATTTTTTTCTCCATATTTGAGTATTAAATAAGAAGTGAAAGACCTTCCTCATGTGAGACAATGCATTTAAGGTCTCTGTTGCTTGTCGTACGGGTTTTTTTCAATTTGCTGAGAATTTCTGCAAAACACAATTAGGAACAGAATCTTTCAGAATCCGACTTATAGATTCATGGAATTTAACTTTACTTCATTAATATTATGTTACTCACATTTGCAGGAAAATCTTTTAGTGAGTTGTAAAAGTGGTGCTATTCTGTACCACTGTACATTTTTCATATATTTATCGAATCCAAAGAAAACTATCACTTTACTACAGTCTTTCTATACCCAATGTTGGCTTATATGGTACAACATCCTGCTACTATTAGTATAAGGTCCAAAGCCGTGAAACTAATAAAATTAACTACAAAGGACATAATGAAGAAAACAAAAACTTACCTGATAGACTTTCAGCCTGAATTGCTGCTTGAACTTGATTAAAGCAGGGGTAAGACACCAGGAGATGCAAGGTGTTTTTCATTCCTGGAACTCTAGGACCTATATGTTAGAGGAGCTTCAGTAGAAGGATGTATGAAGGATGTGGAACAGGCACAGAACTAGCTCCCAGGCATATATATACCATTGTGAAACAATGCAGATCAATAGAAAGTGTGCCCCCCTGGCACACTTTATCTTATCAGTCTAGCATGGAGTGTGCCGGGCTCATTACAACCTGGGAAGTGGCCAATCAGAATCATCAATGACATGCAAGCCTCCCCACTGCCAGACACAGCTGGAATCCCAACAAAGGGCCAAGTGGGAGGGAGAGCAATGAACCCCCACCCCTCCATAAATGATCCTTACAATTAATATGTACATGAATCTAGGAGCTGCCCATTTAGCTTTGCAGTATCAAGGAGGGGGAAAGAAAGATTAACTTAAGACTGAACTTTTGTAGTTCTTCAACTTTGCACAATTGCCACAGATTTCTGGAACTGGTGTTCTAAATTACACGAAATATGTTTATCCATGTGGAACTTCAAAACTTCACTCTGCTCATCCAGCAAATAATAGTACCTAGAAGTAACATTGAGAGGAGCATTATCTAGATAAACTGATGTCTCCTAGGTGTAAAGCACAGTTATATAATCACAATTGATATATAGACGAATTCTGTCTATGCAGTCTGGACAAACTTACAGAATACTTCTTATAAGATTTAATTGTAATCATGTTTACAGATAATTCTGTGTTGGAATTTCTGGAAAATGAAATCTGATAATACCAGGAGTTGTTATGGGTGTCAGTTCCAAAAATAATATTCCCCTTTACCAAAAGGCACGTCACAGATCTATGGGCGCAAAAGGCCATCATTGTGCCTTTCCCATCTCATCTTACATCCTTGCATTAATGAGTCTGAAAAAGTTTTCTTTCTTCTTAGATGATCATGATTCTGACACGCTTCCCTTAAGGCTTCTAAGTTAAACTTCTATTACCCCCAAGTGGTCGACAAATGCAGCCATTTCCTTCATTGTCACTTACTTTAAACAACTACATTGAAAACAGTAAAGGAACCATTTTTTTAGCCAAATTAGTTTTAGCACCAGCTTTAGACATCATTCTCTTTCACAGCTAGCATTACATGTTCTTTTCCAAAATTAACACTATCAATATGCAAGCCTAGCATGAACAAAAGTGACAGATCAACGCTCTCCTGAATGTGCTGGGGCGCCAAAACTAACTTTGCACCTCCTTATTCCAAGGAAAGGTCAAGGTATTCTCCCTCTCACACATTGGTGGAAAATCCAAACTATGTAAGTTAATCATCAGCTTGCCTGTAAGATGAAACAATAAGGCACTGAAAACAGAGAAAATAATCTCAGGAGGATGCAACAATTTGTTCTCATTGGTACAGTAGATCCAAATGCTCTACTGAGTGCGATCACTAAATGCTGCAGGAGCCTTAGGAAACTGGCTGAAATTTTTGCTCTGCCTCAAGCCCTTTTCTTTCTGGAGAAAGTGCAGCCTCTTTCACTCATCTGAACAATGTATATCATTACATTTTAATGCCTTAGCCTGAATGGCTTTTTTACTTCTTTACCATAAAACCCACCCAGTACCTCTTACCATAGACTTGGCCATGGATGCATTCCTACCTTGCTTTCATTGCCATCCATTACTTTCTTACTGCTGCATGCAACTTCATTTTGGTTGGAGAAAGAGCTGCATATAAAAATTCCAGCATCATAGAAGAGCAGCACTTCAAGAACAGGATGGGCATTGCCCTCTTTCTTCTGCTTGTGGAGCTGTCAGAAAGACTAGTCCTACTGCTGAATGAAGAGATTGCAAAGTATAATTCCTGCTGTTCTCCGCATTCCAATATTTTAATATATTCAAAAACATATGAATTGACACCACAAGCGAAAAACTAATGGAAGACGATGCCCCTCCCGATAACGGATCCCATGCTTGCCATTTACATTTTCAGAACATAAATCCATCAAAGTGCATGAGTAAAAGTAGACCAAGACCACCTTGCAGGTATGAGGATTCCAAAGTTACGCTCCTTTTCCTTTCTTTCTCCCATTTTACCACTGGCAAATGTTCTGCTACATATCCATTTGGCACAATCAGCACATCAAAGCAGATGTTATTAGTCAAGATAAAAAAAGTTGATCTTAACTTATTTTCAACCAATTTTTCTTCTTGCACAAAACTGAATGTTGAAGTTCAGTGCCTTTGGAGAAGATTTACTTGGATTCCCATAGGGAATCCTTACTCTAATATTCCAATTATTTATGCTTTAATTTACTCTACACACTTTGCTATATAATGGCTGTTAGCAAACATCCAGCAGAAGCATTTCTTACAAGAGCTAACCAACTGGTACCTTGCTTTCTCTTTAAAGGATGTTGACCAGTAGGCTTATAGACCACATGGTGGACTACATGAAACTATGTGATTGGCACGCTATATGTCTAGACACTCCTTCCTAAACAGAAGTGTGTGAATAACCGTTCATCAATATATTGTAACTGTGATCTCTGCTGGACACAAGTTTTCCTCCTTCTGAAAAGTATTCCAGCAGAATGAGGTGACCCTGTCATGGTGGGGTGTAATGGGGTGCCATTACTTTCTGGGGTAGACATAGAAGCTGCTGAGAAGTTCACATGATCTATTCACTTGGACTAATCTAATAGGCTATTAACCAAACAATTGCATTAAAAATAACAATACTTATAGGGAATCTGTCACTAGAAAAAACTGTATTAACTTACAGGTACGAAGTTAATCTGTAGCATATTAGCATTACTAACTTGCCTGATGCCCGCACTGAACCAAACGCTGCTGAGAGAAAATTAACTTTATGCCCCCACAGTGTCCTGGTTTCAGTCATGGGGGCGGCACCGATCCAATCACAGAGCGGCGATTGTAACCTCATCCCCAGTCCTGACTGACAGCCGGATCTAATGTAGAGCAAGTGTCATTCAGGGCCGAGGCTCTGTATTGTCAGAGCAGTGACTGAACCCACACCGGGCCGCCCTGTGACTTAAACCGGAACGCTGCAGGGGGAATAAAGTTAATTTTCTCCCCGCAGCGTTCGGCTTAGTGCGGGTGCCAAGCATGTTAGTAACGCTATTAACCTGCAGATTCACCACATATCTGCAGGTTAATAGGATTTTTTGTGCTGACAGGTTCCCTTTAAGTATCTAAGCAGCACCTCTTGCTCATCAATATTTTGCATCTGCTTATACTCTTGGGAACTGGTGTTTTTAACCCATTTCATATGCAGAATGACTAGTAACTGGTAAAAGTAGTTTACAACAACAGAATTAAGTGTTCACAATGTATACCATCTTGTCAATGTAAAACAGAGAGGCCCTTATTTGAAGAATTTATTTTCCAGGACAGTGGCATAAATATAAATTGTCATCACAATCTTGTCACTCTTGTCACAAATATTTTCATAAATGTCACTTCCAGGTCAATTTCCAAAGAGCCGACAAAGCTGCTTCTGTATCCAAGCTGAAGGGCTCACACTTGCAAAACTCCCAAAGGTCTCTGTCTCTCTTTCTCTCTCTCTTTCTTTCTCACTCACTCTATTTCTCTCTTATTCTCTCTCTTTCTCGCTCTCTTTCTCTCTCTCTCTTTCTCTCTCTCACTCTCTTCCTCTCTTTTTCTCTCTCTCTCTCTCTCTCTCTCTCTCTCATTTTCTCTCTCTTTCTCTTTTTATCTCTATTTCTCGCTCTCTTTCTTTCTCTGTTCCTCTCTCTCACACTCTCTTTCTTTCTTTCTCTCTTTTTCTATTTCTCTCTCTTTTTCTCTCTCTCTCTTTTTCTCTCTCTCTCTCTCTTTATCTCTCTCTCTCATTTTGTATACCTCTGTTCACATGTCATAATCTAGAACAATCTAAATAAAAACAATTAAAACACTCTAATACACTGTTCTGTGTTTCAGGGGATCCCCTGGGATTGGCCGGTTGCCTTCCTGTAATTCTGCTTACCTCGCACTTCTAGGCCTCATTCTTTGGTGGCTATTGCCCTTACATTACGCTCCTGACTGAAACTCTTACTCCTTGTGTGGTTCCTACATGCCTTATCTGATTGATATGTTTCTTTTCTTTCCCTTTCTTCTTCTGATCTTTTATTCTTTATACATTCTTTATACACCGAGTAACCTGATGCTGGTATCTCATTTGTGACTTCAGATATTCTCATTAAGCCGTTTGAACCTCAGACCCTGCCTTCCCCTCCAGTGTCTACACCTTCTGATTTCTTGCTATTTTACCTATAGAAGAATAAACCATTTGACACTACCAAATCCTTGCCTTCAGCAATGCAAGATGATGTACACCTTCTACTGGACAATATGTGACCTATGTTAACACCAATTTCTTTTTGTAGTCTTCCAAATTCTTCAAAATAGATTTTTGCAAGAGGAAAGGGATCCCGTTTCAATTGGAATTGATAAAATTTTAAATTTAATAATTAGAAATACCACAACAACACTATTGTGCACCTAGGCATAGGTGCACTTGGGGATAAGGGGTGCAAAAGAAGAATGGAAGTTAAACGGGCAGATTTCGAAACGCTTCTGCATCCTGTTCTCAGTCCATGATCATTTTTCAACCTGGTTACCAGCCATTATTTAGTATGAAAAGCTGGATCAAAACTTTTTCTCCCCTAATCTGCCCCCTATAACATTGCTACCATGTCAGTGTTTGGTTGAGGTGTCGCCCTGGTATCTGTAGGGTTTGGAGTTTGGAACCTTGCCATTCTTCTAAGCTTTGACATATTTTTTTCTCTAAATGTATTTGCCATGTCTTATAACATGCATATTATAAAAATGGTAGCTCAAAGTACTGATATTCTTTTGTCTGAGTAAAAAAATGCAATATTGAATATATTATTTCAATTGTGACTTGTATTTGGATTGTGTATATAATAAACCCATTTGATGTTTCAATAGACCAAGACTTTGAGATTTTCACAAATGGGACATTGTTATCCAGCAAGTAAACCATTAGTTCCAGTGGCTGCCCTTATATTAACCAGTGGTGCTGAAACAGCTCCATATGCGGGTTCTTTTCCAGGGACTTCTCAGTTTCAACAGACAAGTGCTTTATCTGAGGTTGCTCAGGAATGAGTGGACCAACTTCCACCTTTCTAAAAGAGGCATCTGTTTAGTGACTACAGTTTTCAAGTATGGAAAAAAAGACAGTTGAGTATAAAAGCCTTTATTTCTCTTCATCTTATCCAGGGGAACTTTTCTCCTTTTTTCTCATTTTCTGTGCCTTTTTGCGTGTATATGAAGAGATAATATGAATAGCCAAAGCTTGGCAGTTTTCTTCTCGTGCACAATTGGATGGACTAAAAAATCTGGTGAGCGAGTTTCCAAAGCCTGGACTACCCACTTCAATCGCCCTTCAAACAAAAGCTGGAGAAGAAATGAAAGCCCCACCTGGTACCACTGTTTGCTAAAATAATAATAAATGGATTTTGTTTAATAAATAATTACAAGAGATTGCAAAGTGGAGTGCTCTGGAAGGCATTAATCACAAGGCTTGGGGCAGGTATCACCTGCTCCTACACAAGGCAAGTTTATTGTTAGGGCACCTCCGGACTACTCCTCTCTCTGATAACTGCACTATGATTGAACATCGATATTTGCTCATAATTAGCATAACAAGCACAAAATTACCACAAACCTGATAATATATATAAAGCAGAAAACTGTTAGGTTTATACTCACAGCTGTCTGTTTAGCTTTCCTGTAGAATTGACATTAAATGGCCCACTCAAGGAGGGGTTCTGCACAGTTTACATTGGATTATTTTATCCTGCTTTATAACAGGTTTACTGCTATCCATATCTCCACGTCCTATTTGTCTTATTTTATTGAAACATATGGTAACCAGCTTAACTGTATCCTGTCTTTCATCTGCCAACAATGGGCAGGTTTTGCAATCAGGCACTTGCTCACAGTCTGCTGTCTGACACAAGGTGCTGTTTAATTTGGAGAATGGCAGTTTGCTTAAGATAACACTTACCTATTCTATCCCCCACACACTTAGACTGTAAAATAATAAGAGACAACACAACACAGATTCTTAGGAGAGCAGCCTCATTGCAGCATGGATGCCCTCTTGGATGCACTGTGGAGAGGGTACCATATGCCACCATAGGCACCCAGCAAATTACTTGTACTGAAAAAGACAATGAAAAACACACTAGACACTTCATATTGGTCGCAGTCCTTACTTACACATCCAAATTCCCCCTCCAGGAACAATACATCACAAATTCATGATGCTCCTAAAGTGGGGTCCAAGAAGAGAAGGACTGAAAAGGTGCATGACGCACAGGCTAGACACCTGTTGGGCTTCCTTCCCTGAGAGCAGTGGCTTTCCCAGGCCAGGATGTGGACAGGCACTATGAAAGGATACTGTGATTTGTGATGACATGTGTTCAGAAATACAGAGCAAGCAGCAAAGGATCCCACTGCTAACATAAAGTATCATGTGCTAATATGATAAATATATCATCCAAAATACATGACCTGTTGCTAGCCTCTCACTGACCCTTTCTTTCTAACATGCTTGGCCCACTAATCGTACTGACAATAGTTGTATTTCTTTACTTTATTGTGTTACTAAATTTGACAAATTCGTGCATCCTCCTACAGCACAGAGGTTGTTGAACAAGCAGTTTTTTATAGTATGTTAAGCTCAATATATATAAGGTGTAAATTAAGCTGCGCATTATCATTTTTTTACATTTTTGATAATGATATCAAGTAAGTAAACTGGGCTAGCAGGTATTACCTATAAATACATATATTATGACTTTGTAGTACCATGGAGTCCTATGAACATGGAAAAGAGAGACCAAAAACATCAAAAGGATTTCAGAAGTAGGCATGTGGAGGGTTTGCTCCAACAGATTCTGTATTAATGACGTATTGTCCGCTGCATTCCTTCTAAGGCTACGGTCACACTATCAGTATTTGGTCAGTATTTAACATTGAATTGGTGCACCCAGGGTTTTTTAGGATTTTCAGGGCCCCTTACTGGCAAAATTTTCGTGGCCCACTTGAAATTCCACCCATGCTAGACCCTAGCCCAGTGTTCCCCAAGTCCGGTCCTCAAGAGCCACCAACAGGTCATGTTTTCAGTATTTCCTTAGTATTGCACAGGTGATAATTGCATCACCTGCACAGGCAATAATTCCATCACCTTTGCAATACTAAGAAAATCCTGAAAACATGACCTGTTGGTGGCTCTTGAGGACCGGACTTGGGGAACAGTGCCCTAGCCCCACCTCCACCCCTCGAACCTTTCACAGTCCCCCCACCATCTCTTGGAAAAACTCTACTTCTGCACCATGTCCTCACCAGTCACACGTTAACAGTTACCATCACCAGATCACATATATAGCCAGCAGCTTTTGTTTTACCTAACATATTTTTTAATCTGTCACCACGATAAGGTAGACTCTTTTGGCCAGGCTCTACTGTAACTTATTAAACATTTGTTAAAATATCCAATACAATTTTAGGTATATTTTTATTTATTTTATTTATAGCGACATAATGCACCCCCATAGTATAATGCGGCCCATAGTATAATGCAGCCCCATAGTAGTATAATGCACCCCCATAGTGGTATAATGCACCCCTAACTTGGGTATAATGTGCCCCATAGTAGTATAAAGCAGCCCCATAGTAGTATAATGCAGCGCCATAGTAGTATAATGTGCCCCATAGATTAATGCAGTCCCATAGTAGTATAATGCCACCCTATAGTGGTATAATGCAGCCCAAAAGTAGTATAATGCAGCCCCATAGTAGTATAATGTGCCCCATAGTAGTATAATGCCCCCCATAATATAATGCAGCCCCATGGTATAATGCAGCCCCATAGTAGTATAATGCAGCCGCATAACAGTAGAATGCAGCCCCATAGTAGTATAATGCACACCCTAGTATAATGCAGCCCCATAGCAGTATAATGCACCTCATAGTATATTGCAGCCCCATAGTGGAATAATGCACTCCCATAGTATAATGCAGCATCATAGCAGTGTAATGCACCCCATAGTATAATGCAGCCCCATAGCAGTATAATGCACCTCCATAGTATAATGCACCCCCATAGTATAATGCAGCTACTGTACATAGTATAATGCAGCCCCATAGTGGCATAACGCACCCCCATTGTGGTATAATGTACCTCCATAGGGGCAACATAGTGTATAATATGCCACATAACAGTATAATGTATCTCCAAAGTAGTATAATGCACCCCATAATATAATGCAGCCCCGTAGTAGTATATTGCACCCCATAATATAGTGCACTCCCATAGTAGTATAGTGCAACCCCATCATGTATAATATGCCCCATATTGAGGCTTTACAAAAAATAAAGAAGTTTCTCCATACATGGCCAAGATACAGCTCTGTCCTCCACTCGGTACATCTGAAGCGCCAACCTTCGACGACGTGAGCACTGATGTCAGCTGTTAACTGTTGCAGTGCGGGAGGAACCTCCTGCCTGGCAACAAATTTTAACTGCCTATGTGTCTGAGGTTGCACGGGCAGTTACTGAGCTGGCAGAGTCCTGCCATTGGGGCCCACTGAGCAGAGGAGAGGGGGACCGCTGCGGGCCCCCTCTGCTCATTGTGCCCGATATGCCAGTAAGGGCAGTAATGCCCTGATGGCAGCCCTGCCTGTGTAAAATATCACTGCTGATCCCTTTATTACCTGTAAACTATATAAAATATACAGAGCTTTTGTGCATAATGTTTTGGTGATCCCTGTATTACCGGTACACTATACACTATATATACAGTAGAGCTCTTGTGTATAAAGTCACTGTATACAGAGCTCCTGTGCATATTGTTACTTGTGGTAATATTAGTATTGTGTTTTTTTTATTAATTATCAGAGCTGTATGTGAGATCTGCTCCTCTATTCTCTATTGACTCCTTTCATTCATATAAATAATGCAGGCACAATGATATATAGATCCAGCATCATAGTATATAAAGTACACAGGATAAAGGGGGCAACACACTACACCTTCCTGGCTGTTAATGTGCATATGTCACTATTCATCTCCCACCTGTTAAAATCTATAGAACAACCCCATATAAATCATAGGATTTGCCGTCACTTTGACAGATGTGGCAGTATTCAGAGTCAGTGGAAATCTAATTACCGTATGTTTCGGACTATAAGATGCTCTTTTTTTCTCCAAAAATGTAGAGTAAAATGGGGGGGTCTTATAGTTCAGATGTACCGGCTCTGGCTGTGGTGAGAAAGTGGGGGAGCGGGATCGGCAGCGGTGGAGCAGCTGGTCACAAGAGGCAGGAGTCTGCAGCTATCTCCTGTGCCTACTGCAAAAGAGAAAAGTATATTCACTGCATTCCACACTCATGGGCATGGAGGGCAATGAATATTCATTTATCGTTAATGGCATCCTGGTATGCATGGCCCCATCTTTATCATGGTATAATTGGCTCACCTCACCATCCTGGGATGCGTGGCCCCATCAGAAAAACATTACAAAAAAAAATTACACTTACCGTATATACTCGAGATTTTCAGCACATTTTTTGGTGCTGAAAACGCCCCCCTCGGCTTATACACGAGTCATTGTCCAGAAAGCTAGCGGGGGAGGCAGAGGGGAGCGGTCACTGAATTTTAACAGTACAAACTGCAAACATTTATTCAGTGTCTCTTAAACCTGATGAGAATGATGTACTTACTTTGAGAATCATTTTTCAAATGGTTATACAATCCATTTTGAAAGTCTAAACTCAAATCTCTTCCCACCGCGTTTTGTTTACAGCTCCTCAGTGTCCCTCCTCCCTGCTGCCGCCATATTTTTACACTGCTCAGTACAAGCTGCAGCTGTCAGTCAGGCTGGGTGTATGGCCAGAGACAGAAAACACTTGGACTCATAAGCTCTCTTTGTGGCTGAACTCATAAACTGCTGAATTTGTACTCAGAACTATACAGCAATTCTGACATGGATTTTTAAAGTAAGTACATCAGCCTTATCAGGGCTAAGATTAAATAATGTGTTCAGATTATATTGCAAAATCTGGTAACAGATCTGTTTACTGTTTTCCACTGCCTTCATCTGATCACATGCAAGTTCTTCCAATATATCTGACCAGCATTGGACTGGAGCACCAGAGAAAATCATTCTTGGGGCCCACTATGTAGCTACATAGAAATAAATACAAGACCACCAATTGTGTGGTAAAACATGCTAATATCAGGGTATAATATAAGGTAGTACACATCTTAATTATGTAGCAGGGGTTGGGGTAGCCCCCCTCATAGAATATAATGTAGCCCCCTCATAGAATATAATGTAGCCTCCCTCATAAAATATAATGTAGCCCCCTCATAGAATATAATGTAGCCCCCTCATAGAATATAATGTAGCCCCCCTCATAAAATAATGTAGCCCCCTCAAAGAATATAATGCAGCCCTCTCTCATAGAATATAATGCAGCCCCCTAATAGAATATAATACAGCACCCCACAAAATATAATGCAACCCCCTCATATGGTATAATATGAATATAATGTAGTCCCCTGAGAGAATAATGCAGTACCCCCACAGAATATAATGTAGCCCCTCAAAGTATAATGCAGTCCCACTCATAGGGTATAATGCAGCCCCTCTCCACCTTCATCATTGTTCTCCCACCACCCCATCATTGCCTTCTCCCCACAACCCCATCATTGCCCATTCCACCACCTCCATCATTGCCTTTTCCCCCACAACCCCCATCATTGCCCATTTCACCACCACCATTGTCTTTTCCACCACTACCATTATTGTCCTTTACACCACCCCATCATTGCTTTCTCCCCACCACCCCATCATTGCCCATTTCAGCATCCCCATCATTGCCCATTTCAACACCTCCATCATTGCCTCCCCCCACCACAATCATTGTCCTTTCCACCACAACCATCATTGCCTTCTCCCCCACCACCCCATCATTGCCCATTTCAACACCCCCATCATTGCCCATTTCACCACCTCCATCATTGCCTCCTACTTCACCACCCCCATCGTCCTTCCCCACCACCCCATCATTGCCAATCTCCAATACACACATCTCCAATACACACACAGCACTGCACCACTCTCTCTCACTCACATGCAGCGCCCCAGAGTCCTGGTCGTTGCAGTACTGTGGCTCCGCCACTATGGGGAGCTATGGTGCGTCTGATGGCACTGAAGGAGTTCATCTGATCAGGTATCACAGACACCAATACATTTCACAGCTGGGCCTCCGGGGGGAGCTAAGGGTGCTATTCATTAGGCCACTCCCCACCATAGTGGGTAAACTGGGGGTCAGGCAGGAAGTTAGATCAGAAAGCTGACTGGGTTGGAACCAGGCAACACCTTGTGGCAGAGGGTGTTGTGGGGGAAGATACAGTAGGGTCTCTGTCAGGGGTGGGATCCTGACAGAGGCTTGGCAACAAGAAAGAACGTTACGGGACCGTGCCTGCTCCGGGTAGCGGCAGTCCCCAAGAAAGGATTAGAAGCGAGATAGATTGTGCTGAGTGAGAAACGAGATCACGCAAAGGAGAAATACCAGTAGGAGTCGTGCTGTAAGACCGAAGCAACATCCTACTGAGGCGCACTACCGGTGGCCGGAACGCCGAGGGAGTAGAATAATATTCAGCTTCAAGCAATACTCCAAACCGCGGCAGGACAGTCAGTCTAAGGCGGGCTGTCTAACACATATCACCTATGCAGTCTTGGGGGGCAACTTGTGGAGAGGGGCGACTCTAGGGTCCTGGAAGAGCTCCGAGCCTACCCGTCAAACGGGTGCCGTCCCAACCAGAACATCAGGGAGGGACGGAGGATTAGCAGAACATCATCTAATCGAGTTGTGAGGGAACATCAGAAACAGACACAACAGTTGTGGGGTACTTTCCGTAAGCACAGCAGGGAAGGACCACAACACATAGCGCTAGTAGGAAGGCACCGATTTCCACCTGTGAAGAGAACTCTGGAGGTGCCATTGGACCGGCCGGACTTGCGCAGCCTGGTGAACCGTGTTCCGGACTGAGGACCCAGAGATCTTCAGTAAAGAGGTAAAGAGACTGCAACCTGGTGTCCTCGTTATTTACTGCACCGCACCACCACAGCATCCCCACCATCATCCACACCTATTATTCACTGTGCGCCCCACGGCAGGGTCACGGACCGGGGCCTAGCCGCCGTGACAACCCCAGAGCAGAGACTCACACAGGCCCAGTACCGGGTACCCCTCGGCCCTGCGGCAGTGGGGGCGCCACAACTTGGCGTCACGAACAGGATCTACTTAAGCCTGAAGAATCAGGTCATGTGTGCCTTGGAACTGTGATTTACTGTGCTTGGACTGTACTTTATTGCAAGGACTGTGCTGCGCCATTTGCCGCCAAAATCCACCGCCATTACAGCGCTGAGGAGAGCGCAGGAAGAGAAGAGGGGCGTGGAGTGGGCGTGGACAAGCTGGTGAGCGCGAAGGATAATGGCCGCCCAGTCTAAATATTTCTGCACCGTGAGGACGTGTCCGTCAGCAGCAGAGATCCGCCTCCTAATCCTCAATGGAGGGCGGAGACCGAGAAAACGACACCGCCCACGAAAGAGAGAGCGGGAAAAAGACCAGGAAGTGACCCACGTGGAGGACGCTATGGCCAGCAGCTCCGAACCCAACAGTGGGGTTGAAGTGGAAGTCTCCCCCAACTACCCGGATGAGCCCAGCAGCCCGTTCTCCGTGGACAGCACTGAACTTCTGTGGGTCGAGATGGAGAGCCTGATCGATCAACTCCTCCAACTGAACATGAAGGCCCAGGCTCCGCACCAGGCAGTGCCGGAAGAAGGTCCTCAGGCGTCGGATCCTGCACCGTTACCGGAGCAACCGCTGGGATCCTCGCCGACACCGCCGGAAGAACCCGCCTCGGAGGAGGAACCTGCATCGGCTGGTGAGTCCGCCGACCCCGTCCCGCTGGCCGAGGGTTTGCTGGTGGGTCCCGTAGCAGCACCACCTCTCCCGGGAACCCATAGACTCCAGCGCCTGTTACCATGGGAGGAAGCCACGGGCATGGAACACCGTATGCGAGCCCCAATCACCCCTACTCCCTTGCTGTGTGAGGTCCACGCGGAGCGCACAGTGTGCCGCTGGGTGAACCCCGGATCCAACCTTATGGGGTTCCCCGGGGTAGAGACCCAAGAGGGGGAGATGGTACAGGCCTTAAGCTGGGAGGAATACCGGGTCCAGCTAGAACAACAGTGGAAAGAGGAGGAGAAAACACACCAGGCCGGGCGGGAGGCCCACCATCAAAAAGACTTGGCGGTCAAGGACCGGGCCCGCAAGGACCCCACCACTCACCAGGCCTTGCGCAGGCAGGGCATTGTAGTTGACTTTAAGCTCCGTGGAGGCTGGGGCTTCATTAAAGAGCCGGGATTATACGCAGAGATCTTTGTCAACCGCCGGGATGTCGAGTCTCATCTTAGAGAGGGCCACCCTGACCGGGACCTCTACCCGGGGGACAGCGTTACCTACACCAGGCACCTTGGTGAGAAGGGGTGGTTTGCTTTAAATGTTTACAAGATGAAGCCGACGGAATCCCCGACCAAGGTGCCAGCAAAACCGTCCCCTGTGGCTAAGGTGCTGCCTTGTGGTTGGCCCACGACCACCACCCAGACCACCGTGGTCACTCCCACTTGTACACTTGTGAAGACCACGACCTGCAGTATTACTACCACCACCACTGTGGTGGCTAAGGAGGTGCTTCCCCCGGTGACCACTGTTCCTGCTGTGCCAGAGCGGAAGACGGTGGGTACGCAGACCCCCAGATGGGACAACACTCCCCCTTATGCAGTACCAGGTGGTGCGCAGTATCCTGCGGGGTTGCCTCCACCGGTGCTGCCGCCTGCGTGGTTCCAGTAAGAAAGACACTGCATTGTATGTAAATAGTTATTGTTTCCTGATTTTTTGCTGCTGAACCCGTCCAGGGTTAACTCTTAAGGGGATCCTTCTGTGGACCTGGGATCCCTATTGTTTTGCTTTTGTTTGATTTTTCTAAAGTTTTATTTGCACAAGTTTCTAGAACTGCTGAAATCATGAACAGTGCATGATCCGAACTTCTTGTATATAGTTGCACCTTATTAAAGACGCTCCCTACTGGTTTTACTTAAAGAAGGACTCTTTGTGAAGATACCACACTGGAACCTTTGCTGAGTAAGGACTGGTAGCTTGAGAAGGCGTGCTACTTCATAGAGACTTGGTCCCCTCTTAAAGGGGATGTTCATTTGTTGCGCTTAAACTGTGATGTTGCTTAAGATAAGAAGCAATAATGTCTTGACCAAAGAAAGAGATGATAATGTCGACATGAGAAAGTTATATGTATTTAATTAGTTAATTGTGAAGAAATACTGATGATGTTCTCTGAGAAGAAAAAGGTGAAAGATAGAAGAAGGATGCAGTGGGCCCGTAGGGATAGACGTGGTGTCCAGCATGCATGATAGAAAGAAAGATAATGAGAAGGCTTAATGTTCAATAGAAAATGTTTTGATAATGTTGATAGATAGTTAGGATAGAAGGTAAACCCTGAGTCCTCATAGGAGTCATGTAGAGATGGCTCAGTGCTCTTAAACTGAAAGTAATGTTATGTTCTATACCGTGTATAGTAGTTGAAAAGGCAGTAGGCCCTGGCTGAACGGGGCGGTCCTGTAATTGAAAGGAGAGGCAGAAGGTCTGGTGCCGATAAGACAGGCGGTCCTGCAGATCTAAAGAAGGAGAATGAAAAAGTTAAATTACCTTATAATGTGATTATAGGAAGGTCTTTAGTGGATACAGAGTGTATGTCCTTAAAGGCAATGTTAAATTATTGTTCAACAATTTTGCACTTAGTAGAATACCCGGTTGGGTAACAGGAGTTATTTATAGCCTGTAATTTATAATGTTAACCATGTTTGTAACGTTCAAGTGTCCTTACCTCCCATAAAGGGAAGCCTGTTCAAGTATACTTATTGTTATTGCACTCAACAGAACTGTATGTCTTTTTGCTAACTTGTATTGTTGTTTTCTTCCCAGTCCCGGAGTACTGTGTTTAACCAGGGGGGAGTGCAGCGCCCCAGAGTCCTGGTCGTTGCAGTACTGTGGCTCCGCCACTATGGGGAGCTATGGTGCGTCTGATGGCACTGAAGGAGTTCATCTGATCAGGTATCACAGACACCAATACATTTCACAGCTGGGCCTCCGGGGGGAGCTAAGGGTGCTATTCATTAGGCCACTCCCCACCATAGTGGGTAAACTGGGGGTCAGGCAGGAAGTTAGATCAGAAAGCTGACTGGGTTGGAACCAGGCAACACCTTGTGGCAGAGGGTGTTGTGGGGGAAGATACAGTAGGGTCTCTGTCAGGGGTGGGATCCTGACAGAGGCTTGGCAACAAGAAAGAACGTTACGGGACCGTGCCTGCTCCGGGTAGCGGCAGTCCCCAAGAAAGGATTAGAAGCGAGATAGATTGTGCTGAGTGAGAAACGAGATCACGCAAAGGAGAAATACCAGTAGGAGTCGTGCTGTAAGACCGAAGCAACATCCTACTGAGGCGCACTACCGGTGGCCGGAACGCCGAGGGAGTAGAATAATATCAGCTTCAAGCAATACTCCAAACCACGGCAGGACAGTCAGTCTAAGGCGGGCTGTCTAACACATATCACCTATGCAGTCTTAGGGGGCAACTTGTGGAGAGGGGCGACTCTAGGGTCCCGGAAGAGCTCCGAGCCTACCCGTCAAACGGGTGCCGTCCCAACCAGAACATCAGGGAGGGACGGAGGATTAGCAGAACATCATCTAATCGAGTTGTGAGGGAACATCAGAAACAGACACAACAGTTGTGGGGTACTTTCCGTAAGCACAGCAGGGAAGGACCACAACACATAGCGCTAGTAGGAAGGCACCGATTTCCACCTGTGAAGAGAACTCTGGAGGTGCCATTGGACCGGCCGGACTTGCGCAGCCTGGTGAACCGTGTTCCGGACTGAGGACCCAGAGATCTTCAGTAAAGAGGTAAAGAGACTGCAACCTGGTGTCCTCGTTATTTACTGCACCGCACCACCACAGCATCCCCACCATCATCCACACCTATTATTCACTGTGCGCCCCACGGCAGGGTCACGGACCGGGGCCTAGCCGCCGTGACAACCCCAGAGCAGAGACTCACACAGGCCCGGTACCGGGTACCCCTCGGCCCTGCGGCAGTGGGGGCGCCACACACACATACAAAGCAAAGCACCACATACACACACACACATGCACACGCATGCAGACAGACACAGAACACCACTCACCTCCCGCAGCACATCCCGGCAGTCTCTTCCTCGCCAGCAGCTTTCTGTCTGAAACAGCCACGCGCTGAATAATGACATCATCCAGCTGCGCTCTCTCAGACAGGAATTGCTGGGCAGGAAGCAGGACGCTGGGATGTGCTGCAAGATGTGCGTGTGTGTATGTGGTGATGTGCGTTGTGTTTGAGTGTGAGAGAGTGGTGCGCTGGTGGAGAGGCTTTACATGCGGGCAGTGTTAGCTGCAGCCTGCGGCTAATGCTACCCACTATTAAAGTGAAATGGTATTCACTGCTCTCCACGCCCATGGGGGCATGGAGAAGTGTGAATATTCATTTCTCTTTAGCAGCAGGGACAAGCGTGGCTTCCTGTCACCCGCTGCTTCTCCACTGGCACAGGGCGGGCCCCCTTGACTTAGGGGACCCATAGCCACTGGCTGGGGGCCCCTAGAGCAGTGAGGGCCTTAGGCAGCTGCTGGCCAGTATGCCAGCAGGTGTCAGTGCCTAAGCCCACCAGAGAATCCCCGGTACTCCGGTGGGCCAGTATGACCCTGTATCTGACTCTGTACATGGATGGTAAAAATATATATACTATTCCCTGAGGGATAGCGCCTAAAAATCTAACGTTTTTCTTCTTTCTACCATAGGTTACTACACAAGGACAGCCAGCCGACACAAAAAGAGGACTTAAAGATCCTCCAAAAAATTGAAAAAAGTCACAGAGAAAAATGAAGAGATGTTTACCTGCTGAAGCCTCCAACCAAATGCACTAGCAGGGTGCGGCGGACACAATTAATGATGACAAAAACACAGGTGCAAAAAAATACCGATGAAACAACCACTTTCAATCCAGTGTTGGCTGTTAGTGCACAAAAAAGGATAAGCGATAATATCCTGTATGTGGCGATGTTCATGCAAAATGTAAGGACTAGTGTTGAGCGATACCGTCCGATACTTGAAAGTATCGGTATCGGAAAGTATCGGCCGATACCGGCAAAGTATCGGATCCAATCCGATACCGATACCCGATACCAATACAAGTCAATGGGACTCATGTATCGGACGGTATCCCTGATGGTTCCCAGGGTCTGAAGGAGAGGAAACTCTCCTTCAGGCCCTGGGAACCATATTAATGTGTAAAATAAAGAATTAAAATAAAAAATATTGCTATACTCACCTCTCCGACGCAGCCTGCACCTTACCGAGGGAACCGGCAGCGTTGTTTGCTTAAAATTCGTGCTTTAACTTCCTTACGCGAAGTCCCGGCTTGTGATTGGTCGCGCGCCGCCCATGTGGCCGGGACGCAACCAATCACAGCAAGCCGTGACGTAATTTCAGGTCCTTCAGGATTTTAAAATTACGTTCCGGCGTTGTGATTAGTTGCGTCGCGGTCACATGGGCGACGCAGCCAATCACAAGCCGTGACATCACGGGAGGCAGGAGACGCGCGCATTTTAAAATGCGCGCGTGTCCAGCCTCCCGTGACGTCACGGCTTGTGATTGGTTGCGTCGCCCATGTGACCGCGACGCAACCAATCACAACGCCGGAACGTAATTTTAAAATCCTGAAGGACCTGAAATTACGTCACGGCTTGCTGTGATTGGTTGCGTCGCGGTCACATGGGCGACGCAACCAATCACAAGCCGTGACGTCACGGGAGGCTGGACACGCGCGCATTTTAAAATGCGCGCGTCTCCTGCCTCCCGTGATGTCACGGCTTGTGATTGGTTGCGTCGCCCATGTGACTGCGACGCAGCCAATCACAACGCCGGAACGTAATTTTAAAATCCTGAAGGACCTGAAATTACGTCACGGCTTGCTGTGATTGGTTGCGTCCCGGCCACATGGGCGGCGCGCGACCAATCACAAGCCGGGACTTCGCGTAAGGAAGTTAAAGCGCGAATTTTAAGCAAACAACGCTGCCGGTTCCCTCGGTAAGGTGCAGGCTGCGTCGGAGAGGTGAGTATAGCAATATTTTTTATTTTAATTCTTTATTTTACACATTAATGTTGTTTCGATACCGATACCCGATACCACAAAAGTATCGGAATACCGGTATCGGAATTCCGATACAGCAAATATCGGCCGATACCCGATACTTGCGGTATCGGAATGCTCAACACTAGTAAGGACCCTTGACGCGGGTTGCCAGCTTACGTATTGAGGCCCCAATATAAACTAGTACCTTACATACATTGATATGTGGGGTTTTTTTGCACTTTATCTTGCAGGGTGCAGTCGGACCAAGATGGCTCTGTAAACTGTTGGCCTCTGTTCACATAGCATGCATTTTGTGGCACTGGGCGGCCCGCATATATGTGCATCAGTAATAGGCTGTAAACCAGATTTGCCTGTGTGAACAACGCCACATACAGACTATTATCGCTTATCTTTTTGTGCACCAATGCCAGACAGCCAACACTGGATTGAAAGTGGTTGTTTCATTGGTATTTTTTGCACCTGTGTTTTTGCCATCATTAATTGTGTCCGCAGATAAACATCTCTGCATTTTTCTCTGTGACTTTCTACACAAGGACAGCCATAACCTGGAAGCCATCAGGATGTTGGGGATTTGTTACTTTGGCAGAGAAGGAAATGTTCATGAGGTAAGAGAAGAAACCAGTCAGTGTCAGTGCTCAGGCTATACAGTGGCTGTACGGCTGTACAGTGGTTGCTCTTTCCTTTAAATTCAACTTTAATTTTTTTTCCTAGAGCCATTTTTAAGAGCCACACCTACACAGGTCAACAGGGTCAGGCAGGCTTTTGCTGTCTGTGTGGCTGCTGAATAGAAAGGAAGTATGAGTCTAAAGCCGGGGTCACACTTGCAAGTGTGATGCGAGAAACTCGCTGGAGGTTTCTCGCATCAATACCTGGCACTACCGCCGGTACTCAGGACCAGAGTGTGCGGCTGCATAGAAATACATACTGAGTGCCGGCTGCAGCGCCGGGTATTGATGTTGAGAGACTCGTGTGAGTTTCTCGCATCACACTCGCAAGTGTGACCCAGGCCTAATATTAGGCCTTGTGGCCCTGGTGAAAATTACAAGATTTCCATTTTTTTTTCCAACATAGATATAATTTGAAAAAACATATTTTTTTAAAGTACATTTAAAATTAAAGCCTGATTTAAACAAAGTTGATCTTCAAACTATTTATGTTACGGGCTGTTGGGGGTTAGGGTCACAGGTTATTCATAGCCCAGGGTCCGTGGTCCTCAGCTGTTGAATCTGCTCTGTATACTTTTTCTCTGCCGCACTCACTCCCTCTTAATAATAATAACAATAATAATCTTTATTTATATAGCACAAACATATTCAGCAGCGCTTTACAGTTTAACAATTTCAAACATAACAGTCATAAGTAACAATGTTAACCATACAATAATTAAAGCAAAATAAGACGACCTTGCTTGAGAGAGCTTACAATCTACAAGGAGGTGGGGGAGATACAAAGCACAGGTCTGTATTTACAATGATGTATTTACAATGATGGTCCAGCCATCTTCAGGGGGTGCGGGATAGATGGAGATAGTGAATGGGCTACACACACACACACACAAACATAAAATGACTTTGATTAGGGAACGTGATAGGCTGCTCTGAACAAATGTATTTTGAGGGAGCGCCTAAAACTAAGCAAATTTTGGATGGTCCTAATATTTTGGGGTAGAGCATTCCAGGGGATTGGCGCAGCACGAGAGAAGTCTTGGAGTCGGGAGTGGGAGGTACAGATTAGAGGAAAGGTTAGTCGAAAGTTGTTTGCAGAGTGCAGCGGTCGGTTAGGCCTATAGACAGAAATGAGAGAGGAGATGTAAGGGGGTGCTACACTGTCGAGAGCTTTGTGGGTGAGAACAAGTATTTTGAATTGTATCCTGTAATGAATGTGAAGTGTCCGAGGGCAAGGCCGCCCATGCATATCCATGATCTGGCCCAGCAAAACCTCCACACTCAGATTCCATCTTAACAAACGTATCTTTACTGTTATACATTTTTCTTAACACAGCAGAACACAATAATAGACAGTACAAAGTATGCTTATTCACAGAAATAACGTGTAATAACAAACTATCCCCCACTGTCCCTATCCACACGTTACCAGTTCCTTTGCTCCAAGAGGTTATCTTCCCACGTCGCAGGCCTGTCGGTCACAGCAGGGAGACACTGCAGCCGAAGAGAAAAAAGGAATTAAACAAAACTTTGTCTCTCAGGTCCAGACTGTAGTCCTTGGGGTTCAGCAGGTAGGGGTGGAATGTTCGGCCTCTCAATAGAGGACCCGCTTACAGTTCATGAGCTCCAGGATCTGTGAAGATGTCACCGCTGAGTGCTCCGCAGTGTGGGAGCTGGGAACAATCTGGATGTCAGCTTCCAAGAGAGAGGGGTAATCCAGGCAATCTTCTATATCGCATCTACAGGAGGACGCCAGCACACACAGACCTCTCTCTGCACCGACTGGTTTCCCGGGCTCTTTCTCTTCTCCCTCCCCTTCCTGTTCACATGACATAACAGGGGGGAGTTTAGCCAATACAGTTTGTTTCTCTGTAATCACATTCGGCATAGGTATAACTTCTGGCCACACGGGGGCAGTGTCTGTCACAGATTCTATGTCAATGATAACGGAACAGCCACAGCCGGCCAGCTCACTACACGCCCCCCCGCTTAAAGGTTGGCAGTCCCTGTCATCGACTGTCTCCAGGGCGGCGATGGCTGTGGAGGTTGTAGGACCCGGCTGTGAAAAGGGCCACACATATTGGTCTCTGTAGGATTGTCCCGGGGGCACTCCTGCGGTGGTCCTCGCTGTCCGCCTAACGGGTGCTAGTCTCTCTCCCCGATCAGTCACCCCACTCTCCGCCCCAGTCGGTAAGTCAGTCGAGGAGGTAAGGGGTTCAGACGCGTCAGTCAGGCGAGCAGGGGTAGGGATGTCTTCCACCTCTACATCCCCGGTATCAGTGTCTCCCACAGTATTAGTGATATCTGTCTCTCTAGGCATTATAGGAGGGGAGTCAGGCTGAGAACGACAGGGGCGCAACATGTTACGGTGCAGGGTGCGGAGGCTGCCGCTGTCTTCGCCTTGTACTTGGTAGACGGGGCCACCAGGGTACGGGTGTCCAATTATTCAATAGACTTCGGTCTCCCACTTGGGCCGGAGTTTTCCTTGCGGTTTCTTTATACGAACTAGGACTAGTTGACCCACACTCAGTAGGTCTTCTTGTACTGGAAGTGGATCAGCGTGGACCTGGTCCTGGATCTGCTGTTCCACCAGCCGGTAGACAGTTTCCATCCTTTGACGGTGTGCTTGTAGCCAGGAAGGATAAGTACCACAGGTGTCTTCATCAGAGTTAGACAGGTGTAGCTCATGGATGCCTTTGCCTGGGCGGCCAAAAAGGAGGGTGTAAGGCGTGTATCCGGTGACAGAATGGACTTGATTGTTATAGGCCCACAGCAGTTCTGGGAGGAATCGAGGCCAGTCGGGCTTTTTGTCTTCTGCTAAGGTTCGGATCAGTTGTAAGAGGGTCCGGTTGAAACGTTCACACGCGCCATTCCCTTGTGGATGATACGGGGTGGTCCTGGACTTCTTGATTCCATACATCTGCTGAAGTTCTTCAATGACTCGCCCTTCGAAACACGCCCCCTGATCAGAGTGCAGCCGCTCCGGACACCCGTAGACCCGAACGAAGTGTTGACAGATGGCCTGTGCAGCTGATTCGGCAGTCTGATCTTTGGTAGCAACAGCGACGGCGAATTTCGTGAAGTGGTCCACCATCACCAGACAGTACTGGTAGCCACTATTCGCCGTTCCGATCAACAGATAGTCCACCATCAACAACTCGAGGGGCCTGGATGTGCTAATAGTCTGGATGGGTGCACGCTGCTCAGTAGACTTGTGGAGTTCACATGTTCGACATCTTAGGCAGATGTTTTCAACCAGCTTACGGAGTCCTGGGCAAAAAATGAATTGCTGGGTCCACCGGAGGGTCTTGTCTATGCCGAAGTGGCCGTTCCTTCTGTGGGCTTCAGCCACCATCTCATGGGCTAGCTGCACCGGGACAATCTGCAAACATTCTTCCAGCATATGGGATAAAAGGGCCCTGCGATACAAGACTCCATCCTTCACAATCAGCCGATCCCATTGGGCAAGTAGGGCAGAGGCCCTGGTTGATAGTCGGGCTCTTACTTCGGAGGGTGGTTTCTCTTGTGTCTTCACGTACTGTTTCAGTAAGACGTGTTCAGGGTCTCGATCTTGAAGCTTGGCCCATTCTTGTTGGGACAGGGGGGACCCCACTACGGCTTCGATCCCACCTACAGCATACTGGCGGCTATCTTCTATTTGTTTAGCTAGCCGGGCAAAGTCAGGCAGTTCATCTTCCTCCAACTCTTCATCCCGGTCCCCTACCGGCAGGGATGATGTCACTCTGGAAAGGCTGTCAGCATTCTGTATTTAATTTTGTATTGGAATCTAGAGAGCCTTGCCATCCAGCGCTGTTCCATTGCCCCTAGTTTGGCATTTTCTAGGTGGGCAAGAGGATTGTTGTCTGTCACGACCAGCACCTCCGCCCCTGTCAGGTAGCCAGCAAATTTCTCTGTCATAGCCCAGGTCAGGGCCAGGAGTTCCAGGCGGAAAGAGCTGTAGTTGACGAGGTTCTTTTTGGTGTCACGGAGGGATCTACTGGCATAGGCTATTACGCGTTCCTTGTTATCTTGGACTTGGGAGAGGACCGCCCCGAGACCTTGAAGGCTGGCGTCGGTGTATAACTGGAACGGCAAGGTGTAGTCTGCATATGCCAGAATAGGGGGTGATGTCAGAGCAGCTTGAAGCGCCCGGAAGGATTTTTGTTGGTCGGGCCCCCAGCTGATGCGTCGTCCTCTGGGACTGTTCGCGGTCCCTCGGAGGGTCTCATGCAGTGGTTCCACAAGCCGGGCAAAGTCCTTGACAAATCAGCGGTAATAGCCCGCTAGCCCCAGGAAAGCCTGGACTTCTTTGATGGTAGTTGGCTGTGGCCACTCTTGGACAGCTGCTATCTTCTCTGGAGAGGGTTGGACACCTTCGGCCGAGATCCGGTGTCCCAGGTAATCGATCTCCTGCTGGAATAGACGGCACTTGCTGGGCTTCAACTTCAAGCCGTGTTTCTTCAAGCGCTGGAACACTTTGCCAAGCTTGTGAAGATGATCCTCGAAGGTGGCGGAGTATACCATGATGTCATCAAGGTATATCAGCGTGAATTCGAAGTTGAAATTTCCCAGACAGCGTTCCATCAGTCTCTGAAAGGTCCCTGGTGCGTTATTCAAGCCGAATGGCATCCGGTCAAACTCGTACAGGCCCATGGGAAGGATGAAGGCGGTCTTTTCTCTGTCCTTCTCACTCATGGGGACCTGCCAATATCCACTGGCCAAGTCTAGAGACGAAAAATATTTGGCCTTTTTCAGGGCGGTCAGTGACTCTTCGATCCGGGGGAGTGGATAGGAGTCCCGGATCGTGCAAGCGTTCAACCGACGGTAGTCTACGCAAAATCTCAGGGATCCATCTTTCTTTTTGACTATCACCACGGGTGCAGCCCATGGGCTCTGGCTTTCCCACACCACTCCGGCATGTAGCATAGATTCTAAGAGGCTTTTCACCTCCTGGTATTGTTGAGGTGGTATTTGTCGGTACCTCTCGCGAATAGGGGCAGCATCGCCCGTGGGAATCTCGTGTTGGATACTGGTGGTGTACCCGAAGTCGGTGTCATGCTTTGCAAAGGAGTCTTGGTGTTCTCGCAGTAGTTTCTCCATTTGAGACACTTCCTGTTTGGTGTACTGGGACGGGTCCAGTTGCACTTTTTCCAGTAGTTTTCGCCCAATGTCTTCATCATCTGCTTGAGCATTTATGGCTGAGACAGTTACCATCCAGCCATCTTCTGTAGACGGGGTGAATTGTAAGGGTCCCATGGGGTTCACTTCTGTGGGTAGAGCATATACTCTGGCAAGTTGCATGCCAGCCTCAAGAGCTACACCTACGTCTGCGGTGTTGTTTAGCCTGACAGGGACTCTTCCGTTCCTCACGACGGCTAGGGTGCAGGCGACTAGTGGGTTTAGCTTACTCCCACTTGGAGCCCTCGGCTCGATTAACACTTCAACTCCTTCAAGTTGTCGCTTGGTGTTAAGAGGCAGGGAAATGACTGTCTCTTTTTCAGCGGGCAAAGTAATCCGGGTACAGCGGGGCACTTTAATGGCTGCTAGGGGTAGTTGTTCCTTTGCCATCTGTTGAAGTCCAATGGTCCGGATTACGCGTTGGAACGCCAGACGAGTCGGTTTATGTTTGGTAACTTTCTGCCAGTACTTGGGCCCTTTTCTTGTCAACAGCATAAGGTCCAGGTCTTTCAAGATATTCATTCCGATTATCACTGGGGTCTCGGAGCTGAAGCCTTCCTTGACAATGACGATTCCTCGTTTCCCTAGGTCTTGTCCGCAGGCCTTCGTATCCATCCAGGTGACTCCGGTTACTGGAATAGGTAGGTTATTAGCCGCAATAATCTTAATGGTGGTATCTGGATCACAAGCAGTTCTTGGTTTGAGGTACTTTTCATAAAACTGTTCAGAGATCGTGGTCACTTGCGACCCAGTGTCCATCAATCCTTGCACTGCAACTCCCTCCAGAATAACTTCAAGTGTAGGACTACTCGAGGCGAGAGTACTCCGTTGATGGCTCTGCTTTTCTACACCCCATTCTCTGTCCCCCCCTGCTGCTCGAACCTCAGCTGCAGGGGTGTCTAGTTTAACGGCGGCCATTGTGGTGAGACCTGGCGTGGTGGCTCTGCTTGTGGATGTAGCTGATATTCTGTTCGTCGTGGTAACTGATGGTTTGTTCGTTGAGGACAACGATTCACCCTGTGGCGAGGGTCACCACATGACCAACACGGTCCCGCGGGACGGCTAGGTCGTATCCGCTGGTCTCTCTGTCGTTCTAGTGTTAACTGTGACACCTGTTGCTGTAAATCTGCTACCATCTGTTTCAGCTCCTCGGTGTCACTGTTGGGCTGTTTACTGTCTAATATGGATCTGCACGCAGCACTTTGAGTCCCCACATCCATGACGGGTCCCCTAGAACGTTCTATGGCTTCCTGCTTGACTTCAGCGAAGGTGAGAGTCGGCGTCATCCGAATCAAGTCTTGTAGCTTACAGTTAAGATACTGGTCTCTCAGCCCTATAACGAATTGGTCTCTCAGTACCAGGTCACGAGGAGCTATAGTAGCCAGTTGTTCCCCTTTTGCACAGACTTGTTCAAGGAGTACCTGAAGGGCATTTGCATATTGGGGAATGTCCTCCCATTCAAGCTGTGTCCGTCTGAAGAACAGGTATCGCAGTGTTCCCTGGTACGTAGTAGGTCCATAGGTCTTTTCCAGCACCTGCACCAAATCCTCCAACGCACGCTGCCCCCTGACCGTCTCCAGTCTGACTGTCGTCCATGCCTCCCCCTCTAGCGTCAGTACCGCCATTTCTGCCAAGGTCTTAGGGTCAATATTATACATTTCTCCCAGTATCCGCACTTGTTCCGCCCACTCTGGTACGGGGTAGTTTCGCCCGCCAAACTTCCTGACCTGGTTTACAATGGACACCGGCGGCGGTTTCTGACTGTACACTGGGCCTGGGTGGGAATCTTGCTGGGCACAGATCCTGCCGAGTACGCCAGATGAAGTGTCCGAGGGCAAGGCCGCCCATGCATATCCATGATCTGGCCCAGCAAAACCTCCACACTCAGATTCCATCTTAACAAACGTATCTTTACTGTTATACATTTTTCTTAACACAGCAGAACACAATAATAGACAGTACAAAGTATGCTTATTCACAGAAATAACGTGTAATAACAAACTATCCCCCACTGTCCCTATCCACACGTTACCAGTTCCTTTGCTCCAAGAGGTTATCTTCCCACGTCGCAGGCCTGTCGGTCACAGCAGGGAGACGCTCCAGCCGAAGAGAAAAAAGGAATTAAACAAAACTTTGTCTCTCAGGTCCAGACTGTAGTCTTTGGGGTTCAGCAGGTAGGGGTGGAATGTTCGGCCTCTCAATAGAGGACCCGCTTACAGTTCATGAGCTCCAGGATCTGTGAAGATGTCACCGCTGAGTGCTCCGCAGTGTGGGAGCTGGGAACAATCTGGATGTCAGCTTCCAAGAGAGAGGGGTAATCCAGGCAATCTTCTATATCGCATCTACAGGAGGACGCCAGCACACACAGACCTCTCTCTGCACCGACTGGTTTCCCGGGCTCTTTCTCTTCTCCCTCCCCTTCCTGTTCACATGACATAACAGGGGGGAGTTTAGCCAATACAGTTTGTTTCTCTGTAATCACATTCGGCATAGGTATAACTTCTGGCCACACGGGGGCAGTGTCTGTCACAGATTCTATGTCAATGATAACGGAACAGCCACAGCCGGCCAGGTCACTACAAATGGGCAGCTGCTGCATTAAGGATAGACTGGAGAGGGGAAAGTCGAGTGAGGGGGAGGCCAATTAATAGATAATTACAGTAGTCCAGGCGGGTTTGGATCAGTGCGACAGTGAGGGATTTTGTTGTTTCCATTGTGAGAAAAGGGTGGATTCTAGAGATGTTCTTTAGGTGTAAGCGGCAAGAGCGGGCAAGAGATTGTATATGGGATGTGAAGGAGAAATCGGAGTCAAATATAACACCCAGACAGCGTGCCTGCTTCCGGGTGTTATTATGGTGCCACCCACGGAGAGGGAAATGTCAGATATAGGGAGGTTGGTAGACAGCGGGAGCAGAAGAAGTTCAGTTTTGGAGAGGTTGAGTTTCAGATAGAGTGCAGACATGATGTTGGAGACTGTGGACAGACAGTCACTGGCGTTCTGTAGTACAGCGGGGGTAAGGTCAGGGGATGACGTGTATAGTTGTGTGTCATCAGCGTAAAGATGGTACTGAAAGCCAAATCTGCTGATGATCTGTCCAATTGGGGCCGTGTAGAGAAAGAAGAGAAGGGGCAAAGGACTGAGCCCTGAGGTACCCCCAACAGCGAGAGGAAGAGGAGATGAAGTGGAGCCAGCGAATGATACACTGAAGGAGTGGTCAGAAAGGTAGGAAGAGAACCAGGAATGAGCAGTGTCCTTAATGCCTAGTGACTGGAGCCTAGAGAGTAGGAGAGGGTGGTCAACAGTGTTGAAAGCTGCAGAAAGGTCGAGAAGAATGAGCAGAGAGTGGTCACCATTGCATTTTGCTTTCAGAAGGTCATTGGTCACTTTGATCAGTGCAGATTCTGTCAAGTGTAGGGGGCGAAAACTGGACTGTGAAGGGTCTAGGAGGGAATAAGTAGAGAGGTAATGGGTAAGTAGATCAGGAGCTCCAAGAGTTTAGAGATGAAGGGGAGATTAGAGACTGGTCTGTATTTATTTGTGCAGGATGGGTCCAGGGCAGGTTTCTTTAGTAATGGAGTAATGATAAAGTGTTTGAAGGAGGAGGGGAAAATGCCTGAGGAGAGGGAGAGATTAAAGATTGTAGTTAGGTGAGTTGTGACAACTGGAGAGAGACTGGAGGAAATGAGAGGGAATGGGGTCAGTAGTGCATGTAGTCGGATGAGAAGAAGAGAGGCGCTTGGAGACTTCTCCTTCTGTGATGGGATCGAATGTGGAGAGTGAGCCAGGGGAAATGTAGGGAGGGATGGGAGTCACTGCACATGGTGGCTGGGAGCGGATTTCCTGATGGATGTTATCTATTTTCTCTATAAAGAGGGAGGCCAGGTCATCAGCACAAATGTCTGCGATAGGGGCTTGTGCTTTTGGCCTGAGGAGGGAGTGAAAGGTGTCAAAAAGTTTCCTGGGGTTGTTGGATATTGAGGAGATCAGGGTGGTGTAGTAGGTCTGTTTGGAGAGGTGAGGGGCAGAGTTATAGGTCCTTAACATAAATTTGAAGTGTATGAAGTCTTCTGGTGTGCAAGTTTTCCCCCATAAGCGTTCAGCACACCTAGATCATCGCTGGAGAAATCTGGTTTGTGATGTGAGCCAGGGCTGTTTTACTCTGTGTTTGGATGTTCTAAGGGTGAGGGGCGCTACTTGGTCCAGGGTGCTTCTAAGAGTGTCATTGAAGTGAGGTACAGCGAAATCAGGACAGGAAAAAGAGGAGATTGGGGACAATGATGAGTGTAGGGAGTCTGAGTGTGTATGAGGGTTAATGGCGTGTAGATTTCTGACTAAATGGTAGGTAGGAGTGTGCTGGGGTGGTCGAGGATTTGTGAGCATGAAGGAGAGAATGTTGTGGCCAGAGAGGGGAAGCGGTGAGTTATTTAGGCAGGAGATTGAACAGAGCCAGACAGACCAAGTCAAGGGTGGTACCGTCCTTGTGTGTCTCAGAGGTTGAGAGCTGTGAGAGGCCGAGAGAAGTGGTTAGTGACGCTGGGATGCAGATGCGGAAGTGGGGCTGTTGATGGGGATGTTGAAGTCTCCCAGGATAAGGGTTGGAAGTTCTGAGGACATAAAGTGCGGCAGCCAGGCTGAGAAATGGTCCAGGAAGTGGGTGGGTGAGCCTGGGGGCCGGTATATGACCACTACTCTGAGGGAGAGGGGACGAAAGAGCCTGATGGTGTGCACCTCAAAAGAAGGGAATGAAAGTGATGGAACTGGGAGATGACCTGGAAGGTGCATTACCCATCTGTTATCTCTCAATACGCCCCTGTAACTCCTCATTGCCCCATGTTACCCCGTTATTTCCTACCAAACCCATGTCGCCTCTGGTTATCTCCTATGACCCTATCTTACCCTCTGATGTCTTTTTCTCTTCATCTCTGGCAGGAGCAAAGAGCTTTGGTAATGTTGTCTTGAGAGCAGCTCACAGGGAAGAAATAATAGAGATTAGCATCAGTAGGGATCGGCAGGATTATTCATTAATAAAGCCGCTGAGGAATTCCCCTCTGTTACCGCTGTATGGACGCGCTGTACAAATCGCACAGAGCATTGTGAAACACAACATTAGTAGCCTAAGACGCCAGCCATCGTGTTAACAAATGGAATAGGTTTTAAGCAGGTGAAGGATCAACATCTCTTAGGACAGAGAATATTTGTAGTGGAATAAAAAACACAATCCACAACCAGTGCTTTGGTATAAAAATACATATCTCTTATTTACAGTATTTACAATATTTACACTATATACAAAATATACAAAAATATTTATATTGTATTCACAATATTTACACTATTTACAAAATATAATGTATATACTGTATATATATATATATCTTATTTGCAATATTTACAATATTTACACTATTTACAAAATATAAATTTAGATATATCTCTTATTTACAGTGTTTACAATATTTACACTATATACACGATATAAAAAAAATATAAATAGAGTAAGAAATATAAAAATAAATATAATATTCCATAAATTTAAAAATAACAATGAGTGGTGGGGATGATGGATAGATGGAGCTGGTTGGTGGAAGGCAATCTTTACTGGCACTGGCTGGTGGTAGATAGACGTATATGGAGCTAGCAGGTTTAACTTGGTCGCAGGTGGAGCTGGCATGCAGAAATTGGCGGTAGATAGTATTGGCTGGGAGTAGTTAAGCGTAGATTGTACTGGTAGACGCAAGCTAGGAGTAGATTGTACCAGCAGGTTGATGTTAATCGTACATGGTATTGGCAGTTGAAAGTTAGCCATAGGTATTATTGGCTGAAGGAAATAAGCCTTACATTTTGTTGGCAGGTGGATGTATAAAAATACAGATTTCTCATTTAGAATATATAAAAATATAAATATATAAAAAAATTAAAAATAAATATAACTATATAAATAAATGCTCAAACATTAACTAAATCTAAAAATAACAATGGATATAGAAAAATTAATAACTAGCCCTATAAATATAATAAATAATAGAATTATCCTAAATTATGGTGGTGGCTGGCTTGCTCTTGGCATTAGTGTATATCCGATAGTTTTGGGCAGAAAATACTAATTCTCCTGAATGAACGATTAAATTATCTTATCAAAAAGACTTGAAGAACTCTTAATAAAATCAACTATTCATTATTAAACACAATTATTAGGTTTAATAAAGAATTGTTGAGTTTATTAAGAGTTCTCCAATTCATCTTGGCATTAGTGGCAGCTTTCCTTATGTAGTTGGAAATGCTAATGGCAGGTGAATATTGCTGCTTGTCACCACCTAGAACAAGAAGATTAAAGGATAAACAGTTTAGTGAATTGTTAAATTGTTTCAGACATATAATCTTGGTTCTTTGTACCATTCCTGTCTGCTTTGAAGTGTCGGCCTTTATTACAATATGTAGCTTGTCATTATGTTATACACACATGGTCAAAATTGTTGGTACCCCTCGTTTAATCACAGAAAAACCCACAATGGTCACAGAAATAACTTGAATGTGACAAAAGTACGATAATAATAAATTAAAAATCTATGAAAATTATCAAATAGAAGTCAGACATTGCTTTTCAATCATACTTCCACAGAATTTTTTTTTTAAATTAAACTTATGAAATAGGCCTGGACAGAAATGATGGTACCCCTGAAAATAATGTGACAAAAGGGACATATTATATCACGGTGTGTCCACTAATTAACATCACAGGTGTCTGTGGAGCGCCCCCAGACGCAGGGCCGCGGGGTACTCGGTACCGGGCCTCTCTGGCTCAGTTCTGGGGTTGTCACGGTGGCTAGACCTGGTCCGTGACCCTGATAAGGGGCGTCCAATGAAAGATAAGATGATGGTGCGTGGTGCAGGTCGCGATGAATAACGAGGACACAGGGTTGCAGTCTCTTTACCTCTTTACTGAAGGCTTCAGGATCCTCAATCCAGAGTACTGCTAACAGGGCTGGCTGAGACCGGCCGGTCCGAAGGCACCTCCAGAGTTCCCTTTGCAAGTGGAAATAAGTGCCTACCTTCTAGCGCCTCTGTGTTGTAGTACCTCCCTGCTGAGCACCACGGGATAGTCCTCACAACTGTTGTGTCTGTTTCTGATCTTCTTCTTTCCCACAACTCGTATCTATTCTGATGTTCTTCTCCGTCCCCCAGATGATATGGATAGGACGTTCCCGTATGACGGGTAGGCCTTGGAGTTCAGAACCTCACTTCTTGTCCTTTCTTGAGATACCGCCGCAATGTAGTGCAGGCGCGGTTCCTTAACGTTCTGTCTTGTTCGCTAGGCCTCTATCAGGATCCCACCCCTGACAGGGACCCCCCTGAATCTTCCCCAGCAACACCCTCTGCCACAGGATGTTGCCTGGTTCCAACCCAGTCAGCTTCTGACTAACTTCCTATCCAGCCCCCAGTTTTACCAGATTGTGAGGAGTGGCCTAATGCATAGAACCCTTTGCTCCCCCTGGTGGCCAGAATGTGAAGTGTAAAGTGTGACTGTGATACCTGGTCAGGTGAACTCCTTAAGTGCCATCAGATGTACCATCACTCCCCTTAGCGGCGGAGCATCAGTACTGCAACGACCAGGACTCTGGGGCGCTGCACTCCCCCCCGGTTAAATCCAGTACTCCCGGACTGGGA
The DNA here is from genome assembly GCF_051348905.1 of Ranitomeya variabilis. Taxonomy (NCBI): domain Eukaryota; kingdom Metazoa; phylum Chordata; class Amphibia; order Anura; family Dendrobatidae; genus Ranitomeya; species Ranitomeya variabilis. Next base: position 130,467,086 of record NC_135235.1, on the reverse strand, counting down.
AGAAACCAACAATACATGTCAGCAAAAGACATACAAATTTTTGGAATGCAATAAACAAGTAATAAGTAATAATAACAGTGCTTCCCTTTATGGGAGGTGAGGACTCTTGAACGTTACAAACAAAACATGGTTAAATATTTTAAATAACACACTATAAATAACTTCTATTACCCAGCCGGGTATTCTACTAAGTGCAAATTCTGAACAATAATTTAACTTTGCCTTTAAGGACGTATAAGCTGAACCCACTAAAGGCTTACTATAAAACTCTAAAATATAAATTAACTTTTTCTTCATTTTTCTCTTCTAAGTGCAACATTTTCTTTTTACTCTCTGATTTTCCATATGCAGGACCGCCGGTCTATCTGCCCAGGCCTACTGCCTCTTTTCTAAGTACAGGATCACTGAGCCATCTCTCTATGGCTCCTAGGAGGACTCACTAACCTCAACAGGTTCACTTTTCCCTGAAATTCAGCTTTCAGTTCTTTTCCTGTTCTCACTCTTTGAATAACATCATTAAACATTTTCTATAACTATCTAACTGGCTACATATTACTTGCTATGTAAAACATTATTACTATTCACTTTCTTTTAAGGCAACATTATACATTAAGTGCAACTAGTGAACATCCCCTTTAAGAGGGAACCAAGTCTCTTTGAGGTAGCGCAACTTCTCAAGTCGCAAGTCCGTTTACAGCAGGAACTCCTATACTGTTTCCAGGAACAGCTTCTTTGAAAAGAGTTCCTTTTCTTGTAAAACCGGTAGGGGGCACCCTTAATAAGGTGCAAACTATTTACAATGCAGTTTGTGAACCATTCACCGTCCATGATTCGGCAGTCTTTATAACATGGGTGAACAAGGAGCAAAAAGGAAAATAAAAGCAAAAATAAAAGCAATAGGGATCCCGGGTAAACAAAGGGATCCCTTTTAGAACAACCCGGATCGGGTATTAGCAGCAAAGAGCAGGAAAACTAACAATTAACTATTTACATACTCGTGGTTCCGAGGTTTATCCTTACAGGAGGTTACACTGCATCAGCTGGTGACGGACACTCTCCAGCCGGTAAGGCTGCGGTCCTCTGTCCTCAGCGGATGCAGAATCGGTATCAATGGTTGGTCTCCCAGGCGCGGTCAGATCACCCGGTGTCTGGATTCGAATGTCAGCTGTAGTGGCAAGTTCTGTAGCGGCGATAATACACACCGTGGTGACAGTAGTGGCGTTGGTCAAATCCGGGTTAGTCGTAGTCGGGACAACAGGTGGCGCTACTACCGGCTCGCATCATTGGACGTCTCGAGCGCACCACCCCTGTGCACTCCGGTGGCGAGTGTAGGTCACCCGGTCCCCTTTACATGGTAGCTGATTGTCACATCTATTGCGGAACGGGGTTTTCACATTGTAGCTGGTAAAGAAGATTTCAGTCGGCAGTCCCGGTTCTTGTATAGAGCCCCAACCCCGCTTCGGGTGAAAGGCTAGTACAGTCCCCTGCCTTACCGAGTTCCTCCGGTTGTGTTCAGTCTTTGGTCTTTGTACTTTTGGTGGGTCATTTGGTTCTGTCTCTTTTTGGTTTTGCCATTGTAGAATTAAGCATTGCTTATACTGTTCCCAGGTGAGCGCAGCAATGCTGAGGCCTTCCTGCCTGGCCCCATTCGGCTCGATCCGTGGGGTGTCCCACTGGAAGATCACCCCCTCTGAGCTCACATCTAGCGGTTTCCCCATTGTTGTTGGCAATGGAGGAACCAGCTTCTCCATGGTGCCTGGGGTTAGCACTACCAGCTCAGCGGTGAAAACTCGGTTATTGTCGGGCTGGGGAGCGGTCATGGGAGCAGGGTCGGTCAGGGGAGCAGGATCGGTCGGGGGAGCAGGGACGCTTTCCATACCTGCGTCTGATATGATTCCACCGATGTCGATCTGTTCCGTTGACGAGGACGCTGGAATCAGCTGCAGCCCGGACCGCGGTTCCTCCAAGGCAGCCTCCTGGCACAGCTCCGACTTCCATTGCTTCGCATCGGCTGGCCCCATGTTCGGGATAAGTTGGCTCGGCTCCGCCGCTTGTAGCTCCGCGAGGTCTGGATCCTCCAGCTGTGGTGGGTTTGGGTCCGTCTCCGGTGGGCGAGGGCAGGCCGGGATCACTTCGCCGTCGCTCTGGGACTCGCTGGTCGCCATCCCTGCTCCGGGATCTTCGGTGGCACAAGCACGTTGCCCCTTCATTTTCTAAGGGCATAGCTTCTCCTTCCTCTCATTCCCACCGTTGCAAATCTCCTGTGCTTCTTGGCAGGTCGTCATCTCGCAGCAGTAGTCGGAGGGGGCGGTCGACACTTTTGGCGCCGCTCTGATAGTCTCCTCCCATGGCACGCCCTTCTTCTTCCTCTGCGCTCCCTGTGGCGCTGCAATGGCGGCGGTTTAGGCGGGAACTTTTGGCGGCAAGTGGCAAACCACAGTCTTTGCAATAAATCACAGTTCAAGCACAATTCAGTCATAGTTCCAAGGCACACATGACCTGATTCTTCAGGCTTAAGTAGATCCTGTTCATGACACCAAGTTGGAGCGCCCCCAGACGCAGGGCCGCGGGGTACTTGGTACCGGGCCTCTCTGGCTCTGTTCTGGGTTTGTCACGGTGGCTATACCCGGTCCGTGACCCTGCTAAGGGGCATCCAATCAAAGGTAAGATAATGGTGCGTGGTGCAGGTCGCGATGAATAACGAGGACACAGGGTTGCAGTCTCTTTACCTCTTTACTGAAGGCTTCAGGATCCTCAATCCAGAGTACTGCTAACAGGGCTGGCTGAGACCGGCCGGTCCGAAGGCACCTCCAGAGTTCCCTTTGCAGGTGGAAATCAGTGCCTACCTTCTAGCGCCTGTGTGTTGTAGTACCTCCCTGCTGAGCACCACGGGATAGTCCTCACAACTGTTGTGTCTGTTTCTGATCTTCTTCTTTCTCACAACTCGTATCTATTCTGATGTTCTTCTCCGTCCCCCAGATGATATGGATAGGACGCACCCGTATGACGGGTAGGCCTGGAGTTCTTCCGGGACCCTAGTGTCGCCCCTCTCCCACAATTGCCTCCTATGTCTGCTTAGGTGATTTAGGTGAGACAGCCAACCTATAATTAACTGTCCTGCCATTGGTTTGAAGTAATGCTTGGAGCCTAATACTTCCTCGGCGTTCTGGCCACCAGCTACACGCTCAGTAGGATGTTGCCTCGATCTTACGGCACGACTCCTACTGGTATTATCTCCTTTTTTGCTGTGATCTCGTTTCTCACTTCTCCACAATAAACCTCGCTTCTTGTCCTTTCTTGAGATACCGCCGCAATGTAGTGCAGGCGCAGTTCCTTAACATTCTGTCTTGTTCGCTAGGCCTCTGTCAGGATCCCACCCCTGACAGGGACCCCCCTGAATCTTCCCCCGCAACACCCTCTGCCACAGGATGTTGCCTGGTTCCAACCCAGTCAGCTTCTGACTAACTTCCTATCCAGCCCCCAGTTTTACCAGATTGTGAGGAGTGGCCTAATGCATAGAACCCTTTGCTCCCCCTGGTGGCCAGAATGTGAAGTGTAAAGTGTGACTGTGATACCTGGTCAGGTGAACTCCTTAAGTGCCGTCAGACGTACCATCACTCCCCTTAGCGGCGGAGCGTCAGTACTGCAACGACCAGGACTCTGGGGCGCTGCATCTGCAATCTTGGAATCAGTGAGTGGGCCTGTATAGAGGGCTACAGATACTCACTGTGCTGTTTGGTGACATGGTGTGTATCACACTCGACATGGACCAGAGGAAGCAAAGGAAAGGGTTGTCTCAGAAGATTAAAAAGAAAACTATAGACAAACATGTTAAAAGTTATAAGACCATCTCCAAGCAGCTTGATGTCCTGTGACTACAGTTGCATATATTATTCAGAAATTTAAGATCCATGGGACTGTAACCAACCTCCCTGGACGTGGCTGCAGGAGGAAAACTGATGACAAATCAAAGAGACGGATAATACGAATGGTAACAAAAGAACCCAGAAAAACTTCTAAACAGTTTAAAAGTGAACTTCAAGCTCAAGGAACATTAGTGTCAGATCGCAAATTCCGCCGTTGTCTGAGCCAAAGTCGACTTCATGGGAGACGACCAAGGAGGACACCTTTGTTGAAAAGAAAATCATAAAAAAACAGACTGTAATTTGCCAAACTTCATGTTGACCAGCCACAAAGCTTCTGGGAGAATGTCCTATGGACAGATGAGACAAAAATTGAACTTTTTGGCAAGGCACATCAGCTCTATGTTCACAGACGGAAAAATAAAGCATATCAAGAAAAGAACACTGTTCCTACTGTGAAACAGGAGGAGGCTCTGTTATGTTCTGGGGCTGCTTTGCTACATCTGGGACATGGTGTCTAGAATCTGTGCAGGGTACAATGAAATCTCTAGACTATCATGGGGTTCTAGAGAGAAATGTGCTGCCCATTGTCAGAAAGCTTGGTCTCAGTCGCAGGTCATGGGTCTTACAACAGGATAATGACCCAAACCACACAGCTAAAAACACCCAAGAATGGTTAAGAGTAGGGTTGAGCGACCTTAACTTTTATAGGATCGTGTCGGGTTTCACGAAACCCGACTTTCTCAAAAGTCGGGTCGAGTGAAATCGGCCGATCCTATAAAAAAGTCGGGGTCGGGGTCGGCCGAAACCCGAAACCCAATGCACTGCAATGGGATACTATGCTTCCCAGGGTCTGAAGGAGAGGAAACTCTCCTTCAGGCCCTGGGATCCATATTTAAGTGTAAAATAAAGAATTAAAATAAAAAATATTGATATACTCACCTGTCCGGCGGCCCCTGCAACTTACCGAGGGAACCGGCGGCCTGCTTTGGTTAAAATGAGTGCGTCCAGGGCCTTCCGTGATGTCACGGCTTTGTGATTGGTCGCGACGGCCCATGTGACCGCCACACGACCAATCACAAGCCGCGGACGTCATTCTCAGGTCCTAAATTCCTAGAATTCTAAATTCTAGGAATTTAGGACCTGAGAATGACGTCCGCGGCTTGTGATTGGTCGCGTGGCGGTCACATGGGCCGTCGCGACCAATCACAAGCCGTGACGTCATCTTAAGGTCCTTCACGCGCTGATTCTTAGGAAGGAAGGCTGCCGGAAAGAAGCAGGGCGCGTCCGAGGGTGAGTATATTCCTATTAGGTATATACTCACCCTCGTATGTGCCCTGCTTCTTTCCGGCAGCCTTCCTTCTTAAGAATGAGCGTGTTCAGGGCCTTAGATGACGTCACTGCTTTGTGATTGGTCGCGGCGGCCCACGTGACCGCTCAGCGACCAATCACAAGCCGTGACGTAATTCTCATGGCCTAAATTCCTAGAATGAGGAATTTAGGACCTGAGAGAATTACGTCACGGCTTGTGATTGGTTGCTGAGCGGTCACGTGGGCCGCCGCGACCAATCACAAAGCCGTGATGTCATCTAAGGCCCTGAACGCGCTCATTCTTAGGAACGGAAGATGCCGATTACTACCAGGGCTCGTCAGAGGGTGAGTATATCAATATTTTTTATTTTAATTCTTTATTTTACACTTAAATATGGATCCCAGGGCCTGAAGGAGAGTTTCCTCTCCTTCAGACCCTGGGAACCATAGTATCCCATTGCACTGCATTGGGTTTCGTGTTTCGGCCGACCCCGACCCCGACTTTTTTATAGGATCGGCCGATTTCACTCGACCTGACTTTTGAGAAAGTCGGGTTTCGTGAAACCCGACCCGATCCTATAAAAATAAAAGTCGCTCAACACTACTCATTACAACATCATACGGCAGAGAGTTCCATAGTCTCACTGCTCTTACAGTAAAGAATCCACATCTGTTATTATGCTGAAACCTTCTTTCCTTCAGAAGTAGAGGATGCCCCCTTGTCCCTGTCTCAGGTCTATGATTAAAAAAAATCATCAGAAAGGTGTCACGGAGAGACTAGGTGGGCGAAAGCTTATAACCTGGGCCCCTGCAATTTCCCTAAGACTAGGGAAATACTGACTGGCCCTCTACCTGAAGTTTACACTGATGGTGTGCATGTTCAGGCCTCGAACCTCACCCTTCCTCCTGATACAACCCTGAGCTGGAAACCTCCGCCCTCCACCCAGTGAATGCAATACACCAGTACCCACAGTTAGCACAGACAAGGATAAAGGAAAATATACATCACGCTGCAGTCACTCAGGAATACACTATAAATGTGCAGGGCAAAATAAACACAAATATAGGAAGGAGTAAATAAGACAAGGGAAAATACACCACCAGCAACGATACTCCAACGACCAGCTCTCCACTCCAGACCGAGATAACAAATGCGCAAGACAGAAGCTATAATCGGCGACACCCAATGATCAGGAGAACTATAAAAAGGCAATGGGCATGGCCCAGCCTCCAATCCGAGGATCAGGTAAATTAACCCCGGAACAGCTAGACAAAATCTAGCCGACGCCAATGAGCAAATAGTGGTCAAAGGCGGAACTACCGCTGTCTGTCGGATGACCTGGTCTGAACAGCGTCCAACATGACAGTACCCCACCTTCTACGAGGGACCCCAGGGCCCTCAAGGCTTATAGGACCCGGCTTGTCCGGATGACGACGATGAAAAAACCTGATCAGCCGATCCGCATGAATGTCTGAAGCTGGTACCCAGGACCTCTCCTCAGGCCCATAACCACGCCAGTGTACCAAGTACTGTAAAGTGCGGCGCACTACACGAGAGTCAACCACCTTGGAGACTTCAAATTCCAGGTTACCATCCACCAAGACTGGAGATGGCATAGGCGCCGCGTCCACAGAACCCACCGCCCTCTTCAGAAGAGACCTGTGGAACACGTTGTGTATCTTATACACCGTAGGGAGCTCCAGTCGGTACGCTACGGGGTTAATGACGGCGGTGACCCTAAATTGACCAATAAACCGTGGACCCAATTTAAGGGACGGAATTTTGAGTCTTATGTTTTTTGTGGATAACCACACCCAGTCATCCACACTCAGGTCCGGACCTGGCACACACCTACTGTCAGCCACACGTTTGTACCTAGCACCCACACTCAACAGGTGCTGTTTAACTCTCCTCCAGACTGACGACAATTGTGCTCCTAGGCGGTCCTCCTCCGGAACGCCGGAAGAACCCCTTTGACTCAAAGTACAAAATTGAGGATGTAGCCCGTAAACACAAAAAAACGGAGACTCCCCAGATGACTCCTGGCGATGATTATTGATGGCAAACTCAGCCAAAGAAAGAAAGGTAGACCACTCCTCCTGATTATCAGAGACAAAGCAGCGTAAGTACTGTTCCAAATTTTGGTTCATACGCTCAGTCTGACCATTTGACTGAGGATGAAATGCTGAAGAATGAGACAACTTGATCCCCAGCCGTGAGCAAAATGCTTTCCAAAATTTTGCCACAAACTGAGACCCCCTATCAGACACGATGTCAGACGGAACCCCATGAAGTCTGACCACCTCCTGCACAAATACCTGAGCCAGAGTCTTAGCGTTAGGCAACGAAGGCAAAGACACAAAGTGCGACATTTTTGAGAACCGATCAACAATCACCAAGATGACCGTGTTCCCAGCTGATGAGGGCAAATCAGTGATGAAATCCATGGAGATTTCCGTCCATGGCTTACTAGGTACCTCAAGAGGAAGTAGTGTGCCAACAGGACGGGAGCGAGGCGTCTTAGCCCTAGCGCACATGGTACAAGCTGACATGTATGAGACCACGTCCTGTCAGATCTTGGGCCACCAAAACCGACGTGACACCAACTCCAAGGTACCTCTAACCCCTGGGTGGCCAGCCAGGACAGCATCATGATGCTCCGCCAAAACCTTTAAGCGGAGACGAAGCGGTACAAAAGATTTGTTGATAGGTAGCTCCGATGGTACCTCCTCCTGAGCCTCGGCAATCTCAGCCTCCACCTCGGTAGTGAGAGCCGAAACCACAACACCCTTTTGGAGGATGGGTACTGGATCCTCCCGAGGTTCTCCCCCCGGAAAACACCTGGACAGAGCATCTGCCTTAGTGTTTTTAGACCCCGGTCTGTAGGTGACAACAAAATTGAACCGCGTGAAAAACAATGCCCAGCGAGCCTGCCTGGGAGACAGACGCTTGGCAGACTCCAAATACAGCAAATTCTTATGGTCCGTAACAACAGTGACCTGATGAATCGACCCCTCCAAGAAGTGTCGCCATTCCTCAAAGGCCAATTTGATTGCCAACAACTCTCTGTTGCCGATATCGTAGTTACGTTCGGCGGGCGACAATTTCTTGGAAAAATAGGCGCACGGACGCAAACCGCTCAAGGATGAGCCTTGTGACAGCACCGCCCCCACACCAACCTCAGATGCATCGACTTCCACCACAAAAGGTTTCGATACATCTGGCTGCACCACAATGGGGGCCGAAACAAACCTGTTTTTAAGCGATTCGAATGCGCACACAGCAGCCTCAGGCCAAACGGAGAAATTGGTACCCTTTTTAGTCATGTCAGTTAGCGGTTTAGCAATGGTGGAAAAATCCTTGATAAATTTCCTATAGTAGTTAGAAAACCCAAGGAACCGCTGAAGTGCTTTCAGGTTATCAGGCCGTTCCCAATCCAACACCGCTTGCACCTTAGCGGCGTCCATTTTAAAACCAGAGGCAGACACGATATAGCCCAAGAAAGGCAGCTCCTGTACCGAAAACACACATTTCTCCAGTTTTGCATACAGCTTATTCTCCCTGAGAAGCTGTAACACCTGCCTGACATGATCTAATTGAGTGTCACGGTCGCAAGAATATATGAGGATGTCATCAAGGTACACAATAACGAATTTCCCCAAAACATGCGAGAACACATCATTTATGAAATGCTGAAACACTGCAGGTGCGTTTGTCAACCCAAATGGCATCACCAAATTTTCAAAATGACCCTCAGGGGTATTAAAAGCCGTCTTCCACTCATCACCTTGACGGACTCTTATGAGGTTGTACGCCCCCCTGAGGTCAAGCTTGGTAAACCACTTAGCACCTGCCACCTGGTTGAACAAATCCGGTATCAATGGCATAGGGTATGGATCACGAACCGTAATCTGGTTTAACTCCCGGAAATCCAGACATGGCCGTAGTCCACCATGTTTCTTCTTAATGAAGAAGAACCCTGCTGCCACCGGAGAGGATGAAGGTCTGATGCGCCCTTTGCTCAAACTTTCAGCAATGTAATCCTTTAGCGCTTGTCTCTCCGGACCGGAGATGTTAAACATCCTTGCTTTGGGCAATTTAGCCCCTGGTTTAAACCTGATAGTACAGTCATAGGGACGATGTGGTGGCAACTCTGAACAACCCTTCTCAGAGAACACATCCACAAAATCCAGAAGTGACTCAGGGACACTTGAAGTCACAGCAGCAACACATGTGGCCAAGCAATTCTCCTGGCAGAAATCACTCCACTGAATTATGTCCTGAGTTTTCCAGTCTATCACCGGGTTGTGTGTAGACAACTATGGAAAACCCAGAACTAGTGTTGAGCATTCCGATACCGCAAGTATCGGGTATCGGCCGATACTTGCGGTATCGGAATTTCGATACCGAGATCCGATACTTTTGTGGTATCGGGAATCGGAATCGGAAGTTCCCAGTGTATGGTTCCCAGGGTCTGAAGGAGAGGAAACTCTCCTTCAGGCCCTGGGATCCATATCCATGTAAAAAATAAAGAATTAAAATAAAAAATAGGGATATACTCACCCTCTGACGCGCCCTGGTAGTAACCGGCAGCCTGCTTTGCTTAAAATGAGCGCGTTCAGCACCTTCCATGACGTCACGGCTTGTGATTGGTCGCCTGGCGGTCAAATGAGTGGCACGCGACCAATCAGAAGCCGTGACGTCATGGAAGGCCCTAAACGTGCTCATTTTAAGCAAAGAAGGCTGCCGGTTAACAGCGATGAGGTGCAGGGGCCTCCGGAGAGGTGAGTATATCAATATTTTTTATTTTAATTCTTTATTTTACACATTAATATGGATCCCAGGGCCTGAAGGAGAGTTTCCTCTCCTTCAGACCCAGGGAACCATCAGGATACCTTCCGATACTTGGTGTCCCATTGACTTGTATTGGTATCGGGTATCGGTATTGGCGATATCCGATACTTTTCGGGTATCGGCCGATACTATCCGATACCGATACTTTCAAGTATCGGACGGTATCGCTCAACACTACCCAGTACCAATGGTGCCGGAAGACTCTTGAGCACCTTACATGTAACCTGCTCAGAATGAAGAACCCCAATGTGGAGTTTAATCTCAGACACAAACTCAGTAATCTCCCCCTGTGGGAGAGGAGCAGAATTGATAGCGACCACGCGGATAGGATGAGGCAGTTTTTCGATCCTAAAACCAGCAGTGCGCACAAACTCCTCATCAATGAGATTTGTGGCAGAACCACTATCCACAAAAACAGTGATTGGCAGCTCTCTGCCAGCAACAACAACCTTGGCAGGGAGCATGCACTGAGATACCATCATCGAGGACATACACAAGCTCAGATTGGACTCCTCCACACCCTCTGAGTTTAGAAGTCTTTCCGACGTTGCATTTTTCTTTGACAGCAGAGGACAGATATTAATAAAATGACCAGTTTTACTGCAGAAAAAGCAGGCTCCCTGCCTCCCATGTACAGAAGCCTGATGCTTAACATGTGATACCCCTGCGATTTGCATAGGTTCCGTGGGCTCACCTGCAGCAACCTCACGTAAACCCAAACCTCCTCCCACAGATGACGTCACATGCTCTCCCAGACACAAACGGCGATCAATACGGACAACAAGACTCATAGCGGAATCTAGTGAAGTAGGAGTCTCGTACATCAGGAGGGCTTTTTTAACCCTGTCAGAAACTCCATGAATAAAATGACTCCGCAGCGGGGAATCATTCCACTGAGTGTCGACCGCCCAGCGGCGGAATTCAGAACAGTAATCCTCTGCTACTCACTCCCCCTGGCAAATAGTGCGTATCTTAGATTCTGCTAGAGCCATTCTGTCAGGCTCGTCGTAGATGTTTCCAAGTGCAGAAAAAAAACTCTCCACAGAGTCAAATGCAGTAGAATCAGATGGCAAAGAAAACGCCCATGCTTGGGGATCCCCGCTTAATAATGACAACACCAGGCCTACACGCTGAGCCTCATTGCCGGAGAAAGTCGGACGCATCCGAAAATATAATTTGCAAGCCTCACAAAAAGTAACAAATTTACTGCGTTCCCCAGCAAATTTTTCAGGCAACGGATACTTAGGTTCAGCAACTTTATCTGTAACAACGGCTTGCACATTAGATACTGCTATTCCCTGTTGCTGCACTGCCCCCCTCAACTCAGTGACCTGTAGGAACAGCGCCCTCAACTGGCGGTTTATGGAAATCATGAGATCCATGGAAATAATGTTGGCCGATTATAATGTCACGGAGAGACTAGGTGGGCGAAAGCTTATAACCCGGGCCCTTGCAATTTCCCTAAGACTAGGGAAATACTGACTGGCCCTCTACCTGAAGTTTACACTGATGGTGTGCATGTTCAGGCCTCGAACTTCACCCTGCCTCCTGATACAACCCTGAGCTGGAAACCTCCGCCCTCCACCCAGTGAATGCAATACACCAGTACCCACAGTTAGTACAGACAAGGATAAAGGAAAATATACATCATGCTGCAGTCACTCAGGAATACACTATAAATGTGCGGGGCAAAATAAACACAAATATAGGAAGGAGTAAATAAGACAAGGGAAAATACACCACCAGCAACGATACTCCAACGACCAGCTCTCCACTCCAGACCGAGATAACAAATGCGCAAGACAGAAGCTATAATCGGCGACACCCACTGATCAGGAGAACTATAAAAAGGCAATGGGCATGGCCCAGCCTCCAATCTGAGGATCAGGTAAATTAACCCCGGAACAGCTAGACAAAATCTAGCCGACGCCAATGAGCAAATAGTGGTCAAAAGCGGAACTCTCGCTGTCTGTCGGATGACCTGGTCTGAACAGCGTCCGACATGACAAAAGGTCTTTGTACTGTCCCCTCATATATTTATACATTAAAATAAGATCACCCCTTAGCCTTCGTTTTTCCAAACTAAATAGCCCCAAGTGTAATAACTTATCTTGGTATTGCAGACCCCCAGTCCTCTAATAACCTTGGTCGCTCTTCTCTGCACCCGCTCTAGTTCAGCTATGTCTTTCTTATACACCGGAGACCAGAACAGTACACAGTATTCTAAGTGTGGTCGCACTAGTGACTTGTATAGAGGTAAAATTATGTTCTCCTCATGAGCATCTATGCCTCTTTTAATTCATTCCATTATTTTATTTGCCTTTGTAGCAGCTGCCTGTCACTGGCCACTAAATGTGAGTTTGTCATCCACCCATACATCCAGGTCTTTTTCATTGACGGTTTTGCCCAGAGTTTTAGAATTAAGCACATAGTTATACATCTTATTACTTGTACCCAAGTGCATGACCTTGCATTTATGCCCATTAAAGCTCATTTGCCATTTATCAGCCCAAGCTTCTAGTTTACATAAATCATCCTGTAATATAAAATTGTCCTCCTCTGTATTGATTACCCTGCAAAGTTGAGTGTCATCTGCAAATATTAAAATTATGCTCTGTATGCCCCCTACAAGGTCAGACTCATTATTAAATATGTTAAAAAGAAGAGGGCCCAATACTGACCCCTGTGGTACCCCACTGCTAACCGCGACCCAGTCCCAGTATGCTCCATTAAAAACCCTTTGTTTCCTATCCCTGAGCCAGCTCTTAACCCACTTACACATATTTTCCCCTATCCCCATTATTCTCATTTTATGTATCAACCTTTTGTGTGGCACCGTATCAAAAGCTTTTTCTTGAGTTCTTTTCTTTTGGATTTTTCAGCACTGAAAAAGGAATAAAAGATCCTGATGTTTTACATGTGCAAAGGGCAAGAAATAAAATCTTGAGATGAGGTTATAGTGTGAGGCTGGCGTCATCACTGTAACTCACTGCTCGGTTGCTCCGTGCTCCTCCCAATTCTCTGATAGTTCCATAAGCGCGACCGCAGCATCAATCTCTTCTCTGTTTAGATTAGACAATGAATACAGTAGGGTTAAACGTGCATTTGGCTTAGACATAGCCAATCGCATTTAGTTATGGGTCTGATGTCAGCAAATTGGCATGGCCTTATCTTTTAAGAAGTGCTTCCATCAAACGTTTTTATCCTCTATCCAAAATTTTTAGGGGATTTTTCCATTACGTCCCTCAGGACAGCACAATGGAGGATGTCCTTCCTTTGACCTATAGCGGGACAGGATCATAGAGAGGTTAAAAGGACCCTCCCACCTCCACCCTCCAGTGTTTTTCCTGTCCCTACAGGGGACGGTTGTATGAGAGGTTGCTCCTAGAGCGAAGATAACCTGTGGATTCTCTCACCCCTGTCAAGTGGACCGTGGCCGACTCCTCTTTGAGAGGTTCCTCAGCCAACAGTCAGCCTGTGCAATGGGCTCAGGGGGATCGTGCGGCTGGTCCAATCCTTCCCCCTGTCAAGTAGCCCAGGGTGGAAACTCCCCGGTGGGGAGTCCCTCAGCCCCAGAGACCAGTCGAGCGGACGGGCTCCTGGGTAGAGCCGCTTCCTCCCGGTGGGGGGCTCTCGGCTCGGACGCCAACCGGCAAAACACCTCTATGTCCGAAAGTCGTGTGGTGGAGAAGGCCGTGGCGCTTACAGTGATGCCAGAGAGGAGCACCGGCACATAGGTTTGGCGTGCGTTCCACGATGGAACACAGAAGGGGGCACAGGAGAAGAGTAATGGGGACGCCACTTCCTTCCACGGTAGGCTTTTGGCGTTACCAGCTCCCCCTGTCTTCTAGCAGGTATGGAGCCAGCACAGGTGAGTGCATGGTTTAAATGTTGCATTGATGGCCTGGGCCTCTGGGCTGACTCTAGTCTCATGCCTTTGTGTCAAAGCTGTACCTGGAACCCATTTGCAGCTAGGCCTTGGACCTCTAGGCTATGGTAGGGCCATATGTCCAGGCTACATCTCATGACTGGACTTCAGTTAGTTGCAGGTTTTGTCTGCACAGAGCCTTATGATTGGGCTTCAGAGTTGTTTTTTTTTTTTTTTGGAATCATGCTTTCCATTTTTTGGTTCAATAAACAAGTGTTTCACTTTTCTTTGCAACTTAACTACTCCGTCCGTAGGAGGACACAAGGTGTTTATTCAGCACATTGTCTTCATGAAGTCTGCCCTCCAGCTGCAGCTCATTAATTAGCTCCTTCGGGTGGAGTCAGTCTGACAAATGAGAGGTACTGTTCAGAGTGGAGATTTATCTGGACCTCTGATAGATTGCTCTTTTGCTTAAAAGTGTAGGCCTGGTCTCTTGTTTGGCACCTTCAAGCATGGCCTAGTCTTTCTGTGCATCATATCAAGTGCCTCCGTGCATAATACTGCATCATACTGCTTTTATGCATCATATGGAGGGTCTCTGTGCATGATACTGAATCATAGTACATCTATGCAACATATTGAGTGCCTCTGGGTTATCATACGGCATCATATTCCTTTATAGTTCCTATATGCATCATAGCGCTTCATAGTTACTTCGTGTATCATATTGCATCATATTGCTTCATGGTTCCTTTATGCATCAGAGTGCTTCATATTGCCTTTCTGCATCATGTATTGCATCTCTGTTCCTATATGCATCATAGTGCTCATATTGCCTTTGTGTATCATATTGCTTCATGGTTCCTATACACATCATAGCGCTTCATATTGCCTTTGTGCATTATATTACAGCATATTGCTTCATGGTTCCTATACACATCATAGCGCTTCACATTGCCTTTGTGCATTATATTACAGCATATTGCTTCATGGTTCCTATACGCATCATAGCGCTTCATATTGTCTCTGTGCATTATGTTACAGCATATTGCTTCATGGTTCCTATACGCATCATAGTGCTTCATATTGCCTCTGTGCATTATATTACAGCATATTGCTTCATGGTTCCTATACGCATCATAGCGCTTCATATTGTCTCTGTGCATTATGTTACAGCATATTGCTTCATGGTTCCTATACGCATCATAGTGCTTCATATTGCCTCTGTGCATTATATTACAGCATATTGCTTCATGGTTCCTATACGCATCATAGCGCTTCATATTGCCTTTGTGCATTATATTACAGCATATTGCTTCATGGTTCCTATACGCATCATAGCACTGCATATTGCCGTTGTGCATTATATTACAGCATATTGCTTCATGGTTCCTATACGCATCATAGCACTGCATATTGCCGTTGTGCATTATATTACAGCATATTGCTTCATGGTTCCTATACGCATCATAGCGCTTCATATTGCCTTTGTGCATTATATTACAGCATATTGCTTCATGGTTCCTATACGCATCATAGCTCTTCATATTGCCTTTGTGCATTAGGTTACAGCATATTTCTTCATGGTTCCTATACGCATCATAGCGCTTCATATTGCCTTTGTGCATTAGATTACAGCATATTGCTTCATGTTTCCTATATGCATCATAGCGCTTCATAGTGACTTTGTGTATTATATTACAGCATATTGCTTCATTGTTCCTATATGCACCATAGTGCTTCATATTACCTTTGTGCATTATATTACAGCATATTGCTTCATTGTTCCTATATGCACCATTGTGCTTTATAGTTACTTCATGCATCATATTGCTTCATAGTTCCTATATGCATTATAGTGCTTCATTGTTCCTATATGCACCATAGCACTTCATATTACCTTTGTGCATTATATTACAGCATATTGCTTCATTGTTCCTATATGCACCATTGTGCTTTATAGTTACTTCATGCATCATACTGCTTCATTATTCCTATATGCATCATATTGCTTCATTGTTCATGTATGCATCATAGTGCTTCAGATTGCCTTTGTGCATCATATTTCTTCGTAGTTGCTATATGCATTATAGCGCTTCATAGTGACTTTGCATCATATTGCATCGTATTGAATCAGATTACTTAATAGTGCCTTTGGACATCATATTGCATTATATTGCCTCATAGTTCCTATATGCATCATTTTGCATCATAGGGTTTTGGTGCCCTGTGCCTCAGGGGGTATCATTAGTGTGTCAGGCTTGGTGCTTTTTTCGCCTCTGGCGGTGAACCACTGTGTTAGACCTTCTGTCTTGTGCCTTGTGTGTCTGCACATTGTATCATCGGCCTACCACTTCACGTTTTGTCTTGGGCCGCAACTCTGGATATAGAGTCCTTGTGTTTTTGGACCCAGATCCAGCTTCTGTTACTTCATTCTTTACAACAGGGCTTAGTCAAGCAAACAGATATGCTTGAATTGTCTTAGTAGAATTTGCATTTCTTCTGTTTGGAACAGATCTGTCAGGTAGATTCTACCTTGAGGGCTAAAGGCAAGTCTTTTACATAAATAGCTTTAAAAGATGACATATGTCATTTTGGTACATCCTATAATCCTATAAAAGGACATACTACTGTCCTGGGAATGGGAAAAATCCCACGAGTTGAAAGGAAGGATTCCTTCCTCCTTGAAATGATTTGCCCTAAAATATTAGGACCATCTACAATTTGCAGAGTTTTGGGCACTCCCTCAAAACACATTTGTTCAGAGCGGCCTATCACGTTCCCTAATCAGTCATTTTGTGTGTGTGTGTGTTTAGCCCATTCACTATCTCCATCTATCCCCACCCCCTAAAGATGGCTGTGCCATCATTGTTATACAACATTGTATCTTCCCCGCCTCATTGTAGATTGAACTCTCACGAGCAGGGTCGTTTTATTTTGCTTTAATTATTATATGGTGGTTACTTATGACTGTTGCGTTTGAAACTGTCAAGCTGTAAAGCGCTGCGGAATATGTTGACTTTATATAAAGTTTATTGTTGTTGTTATTATTGATCCTTCCCAAACTCTACATTCGGCAATCAGACAGATTCTTGTCCCATAAGTCTGTTGCGTTATGTTTACCAGGGACATCAGCACGGCCTTCTGTACCTTGTGGTGAAGCAGCAGCACTGTGTCGTGTGGCAGAGGATCCTATACTCGCTGCTCTTACAGCAGTCACGGCTCCTAAGATAAATGAAACTGGATCCAGGGCTCTTACTGTTAAGACCCCATAGTCTCACTGCCTCACAGTAGATAATCTCCCTCCGTAATGGGGAAGAGACCTACTTTTTCTGTAGCCATGGAATATGGTTACTCCCACAATGGCAGTCTGGGTGTATAAAGATCCCTGAGAAGATTGCCTCTTGGGATATGTATGTGCGTATATGCATATATGGACAAATAGTCGACATACTTATAATGTCTGGACTAATGACTCGTATAAATGCAGTTTCGAATAATTTCAAGTGTCGGAAGATTTTTAATAGCACCACCACATTTATTAATTCAGAGTCCAGACTCCCTGTGTCTAACATCAGTAAAACAGGAGTGATGATCCACGTTTCTCTTTCAGCGCTTCTAATGAGAAGCCCGACGTTGGTAATGGCAGGAGATAATACCTGCCGGAGGGTGTATTCCTTAGTTTCAATAATATATAACCCTTACTTGGGGTTAGACATCTAAGGATTTGGAATAGACGTGATCTCCTGGATGAGTAATGTGCGTACACCCAATGCTGTGCCATTATCCATGTACTAACTGTTATTGGTTTGATCTTTCCCAGTCCAGGGCCTCTGTCCTGCAGGTCTCCTTGTAGTACGGTAAGTTGGTCGGTAACCAAGACTTAACCTGAGCCCAGAAGGTCCGATGAAGGAACAGTCCTGTTATAAGCACATCCAGTTTATTATTGGTCGGTACAGTCCTCATTGTGTGGTGGCTGTGACTTTCACCATATTTTGCTGGGCAGTAAGGTTCTCTAACTATATTCTGGGGCGGTGATGTCTATAAGTATCTATCACAATAAATAACTTGCTGTGGTTCATTATTGGTATTGGAGTACAATGGGTGAATTTCCCTCTCTGTTTCTGATGCTTATTTCGTTTACCACATTCATACTGAAATTGGCCATTATAGATGTATATCAGACACTCACTACGGTGATTTTCTTTACGGATCTCTTTAGATATCTATGGTTTTTCTGATCTTTCATATCATTTATACATTTAGTCTGGTTTTAGCCTGGGACTTTGATTCCTGGGCTTCTTTACCCACCCTGGGAGAGTTTCTTTGGTATTCTCCATTGTGCTGTCCTGAGGGACGTAATGGAAAAAGGGAATTAGACCTACCGGTAATTCGGTTTCCAGGTAGTCCCTCAGGACAGCACCCTTAGTTCCCTCCCTTATGTTTCTCTTTTTAGGCTTGTACGGGATTAATCTACCGGCAGATCGTTTGTCCTTTGAGTCACCATGGCTCAAAATTAAGATGAAGCCGTTAAATGGATTATAACACACGTGTTTGTAAGGGCATGTTTAGACCATTTATTTCCATCCTTCTGTGGTACTTTGAAAAAACACTGGAGGGTGGAGGTGGGAGGGTCCTTTTAACCTCTCTATGATCCTGTCCCGCTATAGGTCAAAGGAAGGACATCCTCCATTGTGCTGTCCTGAGGGACTACCTGGAAACCGAATTACCGGTAGGTCTAATTCCCTTTTTATGATTGTCTCTAATACTTTAAGAATTACATGATAGTCTTAAGTATTGTAATAGGTCTTTGTAAATAGATGTCTCCTGATGATTTGTCTACTAGTAGGATGATGAAACGTCTAGAGACCTTATGGGGCAGTGATTGCTTTTGACGTACACAACACATGAGGCTTAAAGGTACCTTCACACGAAGCGACGCTGCAGCGATAGCAACAACGATGCCGATCGCTGCAGCGTCGCTGTTTGATCGCTGGGGAGCTGTCACACAGACCGCTCTCCAGCGACCAACGATGCCGAAGCCCCCGGGTAACCAGGGTAAACATCGGGTTGCTAAGCGCAGGGCCGCGCTTAGTAACCCGATGTTTACCCTGGTTACCAGCGTAACAGTAAAAAAAACAAACAGTACATACTCACCTGCGCGTCCCCCAGCGTCTGCTTCCTGACACTGACTGAGCTCCGGCCCTAACAGCACAGCGGTGACGTCACCGCTGTGCTTTCACTTTCACTTTAGGGCCGGCGCTCAGTAAGTGTCAGGAAGCAGATGCTGGGGGACGCGCAGGTGAGCATGTACTGTTTGTTTTTTTTACTTTTACGCTGGTAACCAGGGTAAACATCGGGTTACTAAGCACGGCCCTGCGCTTGGTAACCCGATGTTTACCCTGGTTACCAGTGTAAAACATCGCTGGTATCGTTGCTTTTGCTTTCAAACACAACGATACACGGCGATCGGACGACCAAATAAAGTTCTGGACTTTATTCAGCGACCAGCGACATCACAGCAGGATCCTGATCGCTGCTGCGTGTCAGACTAAATGATATCGCTAGCGAGGACACTGCAACGTCACGGATCGCTAGCGATATCGTTACAAAGTCGTTTCGTGTGATGGTACCTTAAGAGACGTCGGGTATTTGTATGTACTGTATTTTCTTTATGTCTGTATCAGTCATCTCCTGAGTGACATATTGTGGAATCAGGAATTGTACTTTACTGCTCTAATTGTAGTTATTTATTGGGGCTGTTTAATGTTTGGTGATTATACATTAAGTTTTCTCCCTTTCTCAGTGAGTCTGTGTAACGGACAAGAAGTTAAGATGAAGTTATAGAGTGAGGCCGGTGCCATCACGGAGTGTAACTCACTGGTTAGGTATTGTCTATTTAGAGTAGACAATGAATGCATTAAGAACTGTGAGATTTTGCACTTAAGATATGCAAATTGTCTCTTCAGAGAGGAAGAGGACTAGAACTCTAGTGCCACCTATTGGAAGTAGCAATCCTACAATCCAATGTTGACTCTTTAACGAGCCTTGTCACATGACTTAGGATAACAGCCAAACCAGAATCTCAATTTGCAGACACTGTGTTTCGGGGTACTGCCCCTCGTCAGTGCGAAGTGGAGATCTGGTTTGGCTGATTGAGAGGCGTCTGACTGGGATCCAAGAAATATCGTTTCTCCTTGTGGAGAGTGACATGTTAAGCATGTTGAGGTGAGGAGACTTAAAGCCACAAGGCTCCTCTGGGAAATATGCAAATTGTCTCTTCAGACAGGAAGAGGACTAGAACTCTAGTGCCACCTTAGTCCTCTTGCTCTCTGAAGAGACAATTTGCATATTTCCCAGAGGAGCATTACGGCTTTAAGTCTCCTCACTTTGACATGCTTAACATGTCACTCTCTGCAAGGAGAAACAATATGGCGGATCCTGCGTCCATTGGCTTCCATTATAGCCAACAATGGACAGCACAGGATCCATCGCTCAGCGATTTTACGACGTACACAAAAAAAGTTTCTAAGTGCATTGTCTCCACCCGACTGACACAGAATTTACGATGGATCCATTGTACGACGGATGAAATGGAAGGCCATCTATCACAATCCGTCTCTAATACAAGTCTATGAGAAAAAAATGGATCCAGCAGCAACATTTGCTGGATCTGTGTTTTTCACAAAATGAAGGATATGGACTGAAACAAAAACACTGTGTCAAAATGGTGCTAAAACCTGATGTCAGCTATTTATATGGAGATGAACATGTGATTTCAGCAGCCAATCAGACAAGCAGATGTGTCAGGACATTGTGGGTGTTTCCTGCACACTGATTGGTAAGCCGCAATGTACGCACATAAAGTTAGGGGGAAAAATACTGCTAAGGCTATGTGCACAGGTCCGGAATTTCCGTGGAAATTTCCTCGGCAATTCCGGAACTCCCTGCTGCGGGAAAAATGCATGCGGAATTGGCATGCGTTTTCCCGCTAAACACTAGCGTTTTCCAAGCGTAATTAGCTTGCAGAATGCTAGCGTTTTCCAATTGATCTGTAGCATCGCTTGGAAAACTGATTGACAGGTTGGTCACACTTGTCAAACATTGTGTTTGACAAGTGTGACCAACTTTTTACTATTGATGCTGCATATGCAGCATCAATAGTAAAAAGATCTACTGTTAAAAATAATTAGAAATCATGATATTCTCACCTTCCGACGTCCCCTGCAGCATTCCCGATGCTCGCGATGCTCCCGTTCCCAGTAATGCATTGCGAGAATGACCTGTGATGATGTTGCGGTCTCGCGAGAACACTACGTCATCACAGGTCATTGCCGCAAGGCATTATTGGGAACGGGAGCATCGCGGGGAGCGGGAAGACTGCCGGGGACGCCGGAACGTGAAAATATCACGATTTTTTATTTTAATTATTTTTTTTAACAATTATATGGTTCCCAGGACCTGGAGGAGAGTCTCCTCTCCTCCACCCTGGGAACCAACTGCACATGATCCGCTTACTTCCCGCATGGTGGGCAAAGCCCCATGCGGATAGTAAGCGGATCAATGCATTCCTATGTGTGGAATCCCTGCAATTCCGCACAAAGAATGAACATGCTGCATTTTTTTCCAGAATGTGATTCTGCCGTGGAAAAAAACGCAACATATGCACAAAAATTGCGGATGGCAGTTTAATAATAAGATGCTTAATGTATGAATTTTTTGCGGTTTTATCATGTTTTTATAGCAAAAAAACTAGAAAAAAAGTAAAAATTCCTCAACGTGTGCACACAGCCTTACAAGAATGCCACACGTCTGAGCTCTGCAAACCCCCTCCCCTCATCAAACACGTGCCATATGCTCATAAAACACCACCATTATTGTTTCTAAGGTGCTGCAAATATTTTTCCGCACTTTTACGAATTGTTACCTACACTGTGTTCCAAATTATTATGCAAATTGGATTTAAGTGTCATAAAGATTTAATTGTTTTGTTTTTCAAATAAACTCGTGGATGGTATTGTCTCTCAGGGCTCCAAATGGATCACTGAAATCAATCTTAAACACATGTGATAATTGGTTTTCCAGGTGATTCTAATTAAAAGAAAACTACTTAAAAATTATGTTCCACATTATTAAGCAGGTCACAGTTTTCAAGTAACATGGGAAAGAAAAAGGATCTCTCTGCTGCTGAAAAGCATCAAATAGTGCAATGCCTTGGTGAAGGGATGAAAACATTAGAAATTTTCCAAAAACATAAGCGTGATCATCGTACTGTGAAGAGATTTGTGGCTGTATCTGAGCACAAATGTGTTTGTGCTGATAAAGGCACAATGAGGAAGATTTCTGCCAGGCAAGTTCATCGGATTAAGAGAGCAGCTGCTAAAAAGCCATTACAAAGCAGCAAACAGATATTTGAAGCTGCTGGTGCCTCTGGAGTCCCTCGAACCTCAAGGTGTAGGCTCCTTCAAAGGCTTGCTGTGGTGCATAAACCTACTATTCAGCCACCCTTAAACAGTGTTCACAAGCAGAAATGGTTGTATTGGGCCCACACATACATGAAGACTAATTTCCAAACAGACTTGTTTACTGATAAGTGTTGAGCAACCCTGGATGGTCCAGATGGATGGAGTAGTGGATGGTTGGTGGATGGCCACCATGTCCCAACAAGGCTGCAACGTCAGCGAGGAGGTGGAGGAGTCATGTTTTGGGCCGGAATCATGGGAAACAGCTGGTAAGGCCCTTTAAGGTTCCTGAAGGTGTGAAAATGATATCTGCAAAGTATATAAAGTCTCTGACTGACAACTTTCTGCTATGGTCTAAAAAGCAGAAACGTGCCTTCAGGAGAAAAATCATCATGCTGACAATACCCCATCTCATGCTGCAAAGAATACCTCTGAGTCATTGGCTGCTGTGGGCATAAAAGGAGATAAACTCATGGTGTGGCCACCATCTTCCCCTGACCTCAACCCTATAGAGAACCTTTAGAGGATCATCAAGCAAAAGATCTATGAGGGTGGGGGGCAGTTCACATCCCAACAGCAGCTCTGGGAGGCTATTCCAACTTCATGCAAAGAAATACAAGCAGAAACTCTCCAAAAACTCACAAGTTCAATGGATGCAAGAATTGTGAAGGTGACATCAAAGAAGGGTCCTATGTTAACATGTAACTTGGCCTGTTGGGATGTTTTGGCGTTAAATAGCTTTTTTGTTCAGTGAATGTGACCTCCTAATGCTGCAAATTCCACAAATGAGCATTTTCAGTTCTTTAAAACATATCAAATGTTTAGAAATTCTACTGTGCATAATAATTTGGAACAGTGCATTTTGAGTTTTTATTCATTTTGGAGATTATACTGTTATCATTGGGAGGTTTCTTCTATAAAATTCGATTTATAATCTAACGGATGATGACTTTTATTAGACTGACTGTCATTTGCACCGACCATTTAGGAAAATCTGATAAAAATGTAACTTGCATAATAATTTGGAACATAGTGTATTTTTTTCAATTTTATAAAATGTTGCTCGTGTTTCCGATCACGAATCTGAATGTGCCATACTCGTGCAGAATTTATGTTTGGCGATCATATTCCTAACAGATTCACTCATCACTAGTTGTGACTAGCATCACAGATCAGATGGAGTATGATGGGAGATCATATGGGGCAGGATGGGAGATTACATTGGGGGCAGAATGGAGACACATGTGGCCAGCATGGGAGAGCATATGGCTGGAGCCAGGATTGAGACATAAGGGAGCCAGGATGGGGGATATTATTAATTCAGTGATGTATTTTATTTTTGAGGATACTGTTTTCAATGGGGATGGGTATCTTGTAACTGTGCATAGTGGCAATGGGTCACCTTTTTTTCTTCGTCTGATGTTGTGTAGAAGTTGGGAAAAAATTAAGTACTGTGATCTGCAAGCGCTGCTCTAGACAACTGTGTTATTTTGTGCAGAGACGAGTCCTGTGTGCAGTGCTCCTGTGCGTATTGTCACTGGTGACCCCTGTATTACCTGTACACTATACACTATATACAGAGCTTTTGTGAATAATGTTACATTTGATTACTGTATTGCCTATACACTATATACAGAGCTCCCGTTCACATGTTACTATTATGCTTTTTCTCTGTTTGTTCCTCACCTGGTTTTGGCTTACAAATAACGACGTGAAATACTGACCAAATACTGATTGTGTGACTGTACACTAATGGATTAGAACCCAGTGATACAGCCAGCACAGAGCATTGTATTGCATTATTAAACAGACAAGGTAATGTTTTTAAAAGGGTTGTCAAGTTAAAAGAAGTTATCCCCTGTCCCCAGATAGGTGTTAACTTGTTCATTGGTGGGGGTAGAACAGGAAACTTATACAGTTGTGTTCAAAAGTTTATATACCCCGGCAGAATTTTTACTTTCTTGGCCTTTTTTCAGAGAATATGAATGAAAACACCAAAACTTTATCTCCACTCATTGTTAGTGGTTGGGTGATGCCATTTATTGTCAAACCACTGTGTTTTCTCTTTTTAAATCATAATGAAAACCCAAAACATCCAAATGACCCTGATCAAAAGTTCACGTACCCCATTTCTTAATACCGTATAATGCCCCCTCTAGCATCAATGACATCTTGAAGTATTTTGTGGTAGTTGTGGATGAGGTTCTTTATTTTCTCAGATGGAAAAGCTGCCCACTCTTCTTGGCAAAAAGCCTCCAGTTCCTGTAAATTCCTGGGCTGTGTAGCATGAACTGCGCGCTTGAGATCTCCCCAGAGGGTCTCAATCATATTGAGGTCAGGAGACTGAGATGGCCACTCCAGAACCTTTACTTTGTTCTGCTGTAGTCAATGACAGGTTGACTTGGCCTTGTGTTTTGGATTCTTTTCATGTTGGAACGTCCAAGTACGTCCCATGTGCAGCTCCCGGGCTGATGAGTGCAAATTTGCCTCCAACATTTGCTGATAACGTGCTGCATTCATCTTTCCTTCAGCTTTGACTAAGTTTCCTGTGCCTTTGTAGCTCACACATCCCAAAAACATCAACGATCCACCTCCGTGCTTTACAGTAGGAATGGTGCTCTTTTCATGATAGGACTTGCTGACCTCTCTCCAAGTAAAGTTTATGGTTGTGGCCAAAAAGTTCAATTTTGGTCTCATCACTCCAAATTACCTTGCTCCAGAAGTTTTGAGGCTTGTCTCTGTGCTGTTTTGCATACTGTAGGTGAGATACTTTGTGGCATTTGCACAGTAATGGCTTCTGGCGACTCAACCATGCAGCCCATCTTTCTTCAAGTGCCTCATTATTGTGCATCTTGAAACAGCCACACCGCTAGTTTTCAGAGAGTCATGTGTTTCAGGTGATCCCATTTGTGGGTTTTTCTTTGCATCCCGAACAATTTCCTGGCAGTTATGGATGACATTTTTTTTGGTCTACCTGACTGTGGTTTTGTTTATACAGAGCCCCTGATTTTCCATTTGTTAATCACAGTTTGAACGCTGCTGACTGACATTATCAATTCCTTGGATTTTTTTTTAATCTCTTTCCTGTTTTATACAGTTCAACTACCTTTTCCTGTAGATCCGTTGACAATTCTTTTGCTTTTGACTCACAATCCAGGAACGTCAGTGGCTGGATGAAAGATGCAAGAGTTTTTCTGGATCCCAGAAACTCACTCAGCTTTTATGCACACACAATGATCACAATCAAACAAGTCACAGGTGAGGATGTTACCACAGGTGAGCAGCCATTCAAACCCATTTGTGTCAACTTCTGTGCATGTTATCAGGCCAAAATCACCAGGGTATGTGAACTTTTGATCAGGGTTATTTGGATGTTTCAGGTTGTCATTATAATTTAAAAAGAGAAAACACAGTAGTTTGACAATAAATGGCTTCACCCAAACACTAACCATGAGCAGAGAAAAAGTTTTGGTGATACCATTCCTATTCTCTGAAAAAAAGGCTAAGAAAACAAAAATTCTGCAGGGGTATGTAACCTTTTGAGCACCACTGTATATACTGTATGTATGTATATATTCCATGTGTAGAAGGACTGCTGAAGTACCAGGTCTGGAACTGCTGGGGCTGCACCTCCTGTTCCTGGAGGAAATGCAATTGCCAGACCAAGCCGGTACCATAGGTGTGGGGGCATAGCCAGGGAGAGTAAGCAAAAAGAGGCTGCGCGGGAACAGGAAAGGTCTTCCCGCCAGAGCGCTTAGCAGGTGCGGATCGCAGCTGCAGTGAGGGTACGTTAGGCCACAGTGTGCAGAGACGGGGTGGCTGCTCGTGAGAGACTTACTGATATCACAAGGCATGCAGGGTAATGCAAGCCAGGCAGAGCATTTTGTCTGGGTGATGGATGGCTCACAGAAGAGCGCACGCCGAGTGAAGCCGTGCAGAGCAGTCATTCAGGTGCCTGCGGCTGCTCAGAAAGACACATGCTGAGTTGAACTTTGCGGAGGGCTTCATCTTTTTGGTTCGCAGTTATATGGACTAGGGTCTCAGTGGGCAAAACCGAAGCCTGCCAGCTGCCGCCAGAAGTAGGATCGCGTATAGGGCGGAAATGCCTGAAGACGCCACATCGACCACCGCCGGAGTTCCACTACCCTCAGGATCTCCAGCAAGTGAGGAGCTGTGAAGCCACGATAATTAATCTGTTAACAAAAGACTGCCTACTTAACCACTTGTTATAAGGTTTAATGGTTGCATTTGCTTTTTTTTGCCTGTTATCTCCCTGCGAGGATATCCTTACTGTTAAGAGATTAAATATAGTTAAACTCTGTTCTGCAGCATTTGTGTTACTGCATCCCTGTACCTGTTTATTACACATGAGTTGGAATCAGAGATGTATACAACCCCTGGCAAAAATTCAGGAATCATCGACCTTGGAGGATGTTCATTCAGTTGTTTAATTTTGTAGAAAAAAAAGCAGATCACAGACATGGCACAAAACTAAAGTCATTTCAAATAGCAACTTTCTGGCTTTAAGAAACACTAAAAGAAATCAAGAACAAAAAATGTGGTAGTCAGTAATGGTTACTTTTTTTAATCAAGCATAGGGGAAAATTATGGAATCACTCAATTCTGAGGAAAAAATTATGGAATCATGAAAAACAAACAAACCAAAAACACTCCAAAATATCACTAGTATTTTGTTGCCTCCTCCCTTAAAATTGCTGTTGGTAGGAGGCACCCTTCAAATATGAGAAACCTGGAGCAGTTTACAAAAGAAATGTGCTCCAAAATTCTAGTTGAGAGGTTTAAGAAGCTTGTTAATGGTTATAGGAAGTGATTGCAGATATTTATACCAATGGGTGTGCAACAAAATATTGAGTTGAGGGTGGCAACGATTTTGTCCTGCCCATTTTGGGGGTTTTGTGTGAAATTATGTCCAAATCGCTTTTTTTCTGTTTCAATACACACTAAGGTTCCATTTACACTTGCCGTGTTTTTGTGGCCCGCTTTTGCAGCCCCAATACATTTCTACGGGGCAGCAAAAATGGGCCACAAAAATTCGTCGGAGTGCCGTACGCCGTATGGCAGTGAGGGCCATATTTACGACCATGAAAAATTATTGAGCCTGCTCGATATTTTTCACGGCTTATGGACACGGCCCCCATTGAAAATCACCGTGAATACCATTTTTGCCGAACGCCGTTTTTTACTTTTTCCCTAGTATTCAAAACCAGAAAAACGGCGATCCGCAAGATTTTTGCTGCCCGTTTTTGCAGTAGACCACAAAAAACATGGCAAGTGTAAAAGAAGCCTAAGGAAATAAATAAGTGTACAACAAAGCATGTGTAATAACAATCATTTTCTAGGAGAAATTTTTCATTTTATGGAACAATTTCAAGAGTGCCCACACTTTCGGCCATGACTGTATCTCTCCGGTGTGCCCCTTGACCCAAGGGATCACTGATGACTGATGTCATTGATGAGATTGAAAGTATACATTCGAAAAGATTAACTGTTAAGGCGCTTGAAGAGAAGGGAAGTGCGAACACTGACTTGACTAACGATGTCAGATTCAGAGGTAACATCATCTACCTGGGACTGAGATGAGGGATGGGCCATATAGTCCATAGTGTCCACCACTTCCTCCCCAATAATATGCTTGCTGTAGAAAAAAGAGAAGGACAATTGTGTTTTGCATTTGGCACTACTACTAACTGAAAGGCTGGTGCTAGTAGTGCCTGTGCTACTTGCAGTTCCCACATTTTTATTATTGCTAGGTCATGTGATATGGAAGCTTTTTATTTTATTATTATACCACTGATGATGTATATAGCTGAGATGTGTCTGAAGGATGTGAGCATGAGTCTCTGTACAAGCAATGG
Organism: Ranitomeya variabilis; assembly: GCF_051348905.1. Taxonomy (NCBI): domain Eukaryota; kingdom Metazoa; phylum Chordata; class Amphibia; order Anura; family Dendrobatidae; genus Ranitomeya; species Ranitomeya variabilis. Next base: position 130,438,851 of record NC_135235.1, on the reverse strand, counting down.
AAGATAAGTTATCCTCTCTTCTCTAGCTTCACTAGCTGCGTATAGACAATCCAGGAAGGAAGATGCGTTTGATAAATGTTTAATTGGCTTACTGACTGTGCCTTGAGAAATTGTAAGGTAGATATACAGTTTTGCTCAAAAGTTTACATACCCCAACAGAATTTTTGCTTTCAATGCCTTATTTCAGAGAAAATGAATGTTAACACCAAGACTTAGTGCACTTAGTGCATTTAACGGTGCTGCCTCCCTTTCTTTGAGCTGAAGAGCCATCTACTGGCTAACACGGCACAAAGATATTTTTCTTTGAGCTGAGCATTACATTTATATACCGTAGGCTCCCATTGCTGGGTGTCCATAGCTGGTTCCCGGGCCTGCTTGGCCCTTATTCACATTGAGGTACTGTTCGTCATACGGTAAGGTCCCAATTTGAGTACACCTTGATGTTGGTGGAATGGCTTTTACACTTTTATATCAAAAACAATGTTTACTAAGAACCCTATGGTATTTATATGCACTATTGCTTTTTACTTACTTATATCAAGGTATATGTTCATCTCGTTTCTGTCTTTGGTTTTGCTTGTTTAACCCCTTTACCCTCGAGGGTGGTTTGCACGTTAATGACCGGGTCAATTTTAACAATTCTGATCACTGACCCTTTATGAGGTTATAACTCTGGAATGCTTCAATGGATCCTGGTGATTCTGACAATGTTTTCTCGTGACATATTGTACTTCATGACAGTGGTGAAATTTATTTTATATGACTTGTGCTTATTTGTGAAAAAAAACCCGAAATTTGGCGAAAATTTTGAAAATGTTGCAATTTTCCAACTTTGAATTTTCATGCCCTTAAATCACACAGATATGTCGCAAAAAATACATAATACGTAACATTTCCCACATGTCTACTTTACATCAGCACAATTTTGGAACCAATTTTTTTTGGGTAGAGATTTATAGGGGTTAAAAGTTGACCAGCGATTTCTAATTTTTACAACACCATTTTTTGGGGGGACCTATATGATAGAAAATACTCAAAAGTGACACCATTCTAAAAACTGCACCCCTCAAGGTGCTCAAAACCACATTCAAGAAGTTTATTAACCCTTCAGGTGTTTCACAGAAATTTTTGGAATGTTTTAAAAAAAATGAACATTTAACTTTTTCACAAAAAATGTACTTCAGATCCAATATTTTTTATTTTGCCAAGGGTAACAGGAAAAATTGATCCCCCAATTGATTCCCAATTGGAAGGGAAGGAGCTCCGCTTGACTTTTCAATGCAAAATTGGCTGGAATTGAAATCGGACCCAATGTCACGTTTGGAGAGCCCCTGATGTGCCTAAACAGTAGAAACCCCATAAGTGACACCATTTTGGAGTGTAGGCCCCCTAGGGAACTTATCTAGATGTGTGGTGAGCACTTTAAACCCCCAAGTGCTTCACAGAAGTTTATAATGTAGAGCCGTAAAGATAAAAAATCATATTTTTTTCACAAAAATGATATTTTTGCCCCCAAGTTTTTATTTTCCCAAGGATAAAAGGAGAAATTGGACCCGAAATGTTATTGTGCAATTTGTTCTTAGTACGCTGATACCCCATAAGGGAAGGGAACCACCGTTTGGGCGCATGGCAGAGCCCGGAAGGGAAGGAGCACCTTTTTTGAATGCAGACTTTGATGGAATGGCCTGCAGGCGTCATGTTGCGTTTGCAGAGCCCCTGATGTACCTAAACAGTAGAAACCCCCACAAGTGACCCCATATTGGAAACTAGACTCCCAAAGGAACTTATTTAGATGTCTTGTGAGAACTTTGAACCCCCAAGTGTTTCATTAAAGTTTATAACACAGAAACCGTGAAAATAAAAAATCATTTTTTTTATCCACAAAAATGATTTTTTAGCCCCCAATTTTGTGTTTTTCCATGGGTAACAGGCGACATTGAACCCCAAAAGTTGTCCAACTTATCCTGAGTATGCTGATACCCCATATGTGGGAGAAAACTACTGTTTGGGCACACGTCGGGGCTCGGAAGGGAAGTAGTGACGTTTTCCAATGCAGACTTTGATGGAATTGTCTGCGGGCGTAATGGTCCATTGATGTGCCAAAAAAGTAAAAGAAAAAAACACAAGTGACATTATTTTGGCAACTACATCACCCAAGATGTGTTGTGAGAACTTTGAACCTCAAGTGTTTCACTAAAGTTTATAACGCAGAGCCGTGAAAATAAGAAATCATTTTTTTCCCACAAAAATGATTTTTTAGCCCCCAAATGTTTATTTTCCCAAGGGTAACAGGAGAAATTGGACCTCAAAAATTGTTGTTCAATTTGTCCTGAGTATGATGATACCCCATATATGGGGGTAAACCACTGTTTGGGCGCATGGCACCGTTTTACTTTTTCAACGCAGAATTGTCTGGAATTGAGATTGGACACCATGTCGCATTTGGAGAGGCCCTGATGTGCCCAAACAGTGGAAACCCCCCCAATTCTAATCCCATTCCTAACTATAACCACACCCTTAACCCGAACACACCCCTAACCCCAACCCTAACCATAACCCTAACCACACCCCTAACCCTGACACATCCCTAACCTTAATCCCGACCATAATCCCAACCCTAACCCTAATCCCAGCTGTAAACGTAATCCAAACCCTAACCCCAACTCTAGCCCCAACCCTAACCACAATCTTAACCCGAACACACCCCTAACCCCAACACACCCCTAATCCTAACCGTAACCTTAACCAAACCCCTAACCCTGACACACCCCTAACCTTAATCCCAACCATAATCCCAACTCTAACCCTAATCCCAGCCGTAAACGTAATCCAAACTCTAACCCCAACTCTAGCCCAAACCCTAACTGTAGCCCCAACCCTAACTCTATTCAAAGCTGGGACATATCAGCTGTTTTGAACAGCTGACATATGCCCGCAATATACGCAGGTGGAATCACGATCCACCCGTGCCTATTAACTAGTTAAATGCTGCTGTCCAACTCTGACAGCGGCATTTAACAAGCGCTTCCAGCCATCCAGCCGGACATACACACACCGCTGACCCTGTCACGTGATCGGGGGTCATCGGTGCTTTGGCATAACAACCAGAGGTCTCCTGAAGACCTCTATGGTTAATGGTGCCAGATTGCTGTGAGCACCACCCTGTGGTTATAGAAATGCAGTAATTCTGCTACATAGGAGCAATCTGAGCATCGCTCCTATGTAGCAAAGCCGATCAGGCTATGCCATTTTCTAGCCTCCCATGAAGGCTATTGAAGCATGGCAAATGTAAAAAAAAATGTTTAAAAAAATATGAAAAAAATTAAATAAATAAAAGTTTAAATCACCCCCCTTTTCACCCCATTCAAAATAAAACAATAAAAAAAATCAAACCTACACATATTTCATATTGCTGCGTTCAGAATCACCCGATCTATCAATAAAAAATGGCCTGATCGCTAAATGGCGTAGTGAGAAAAAAAAAATCAAAATGCCAGAATTACATTTTTGGGCCGCCGCGACATTGCATTAACCCCTTAATGACCGCCAATACATCTTTTAACTGACCTGAGATATAAGAGAATAGCCTCCCCATACAGGTGACAATCCAGCAGCTGTTGACTGTACACTATAGCTGACAACTTGCTGTATCAGCCACGATCAGTGTTTGCACCTTCCAAATCTGTTTAACCCCTTAGATGCTGCTGTCAATAGTGACTACATAATTATAAATGGTTAACAGAGTGTGGGGGCTTCCTATTTATCCGAACTGGTGCCCTCAGATCATTATTTTGTGTTCCTGATGTTTGCAATGGCAATTCACAACCAAATAGCGGCCTTACAGTCTGTCAGCTCTAGTAATCAGTTCAGAAGTTAGAGGCATTTAGGTGGTAAAAATACACATTTTCATTTCTGTCATACCACTTTGCATTAATTCCTGTAAAGCACCTGAAGGGTTAATAAACTACCTGACAGCAGCTTTCAATATGTCTAGGGGTGCTGTTTTAAAATGGTATCATGTTTGGGGGTTTCCCAATATATGGGACCCCTAAAGTCACTTCAAACATGGTTAAGTCCCTAAAAAAATAAATTTTGTTAATTTCCTTGAAAAAATGAAAAATTGCTGTTACATTTTTAAACCTCTTAAAATGCTAACAAAATAAAATAACATTTTACAAATGGTGCTGATGTAAAGCCGACATGTGGGAAATGTTATTTATTAATATGTTGCTGTGGTATGACCATCTGGATTAAAGAGATAATCTTTCAAAATTAGAAAATTGCTAATTTTTTAAAATTTTTCTCAAATCTTTGATATTTTTTAGAAATAAACACAAAACATGTTGAACTAAATTTACCATTATCATAAAGTATAATGTGTCATGAAAAAACAATCTCAAAATCACTGAGATTTGTCACTGAGATTTGTTGAAGCGTAGCAGAGTCATTACCACATAAAGTGACACTGGTCAGATTTAAAAAATTTTGCTCCGTCACTAAGGGGTTAAAATGCAATAACGAGCGATCAAAAGAACTTATCTGCATCAAACTTGTATCATTGAAAATGTCAGCTCGGTGCACAAAAAATAAGCCCTCACCCAACTCGAGATCATGAAATATGGAGACGCTACGGGTCTCAGAAAATTGCGCAATTTTTTTTTTTTTTTTAGCAAAGTTTGGAATTTGATTAAAAAAAAAAACCTAGACATGTTTGGTGTCTATGAACTCGTAATGACCCGGAGAATCAGAATAGCTGGTCAGCTTTAGCATTTATTGAACCTAGCAAAAAAATCCAAACTAAAACCAAGTGTGGGATTGCACTTTTTTGCAATATCACCGCACTTGGAATTTTTTTCCCGTTTTCTAGTACATGACATAGTGTAACCAATGGTATCGTTCAAAAATACAACTCATCTCACAAAAAATAAGCCCTCACATGGCCATATTGAGGGAAAAGTAAAAAAGTTATGGCTCTGGGAAGGAGGGGAGCGAAAAATGAAAATAGAAAACCGAAAAAAGCTCCGGGGGTTAAGGGGTTAACAAAGCTTGGATTTTTTTTCCACCACTTAAAAAAGAACCTAGACATGTCAGGTGTCTATGAACTCACAATGACCTGTAGAATCATAATGGCAGGCCAGTTTTAGCATGTGGTGAACATGGTAAAAAAAAATCCCAAAAAGCTTTGTGGAATTGCACTGTTTTTGCAATTTCACCGCACTTGGAATTTTTCCCCATTTTTGAGTACATGATATAGTAAAACCAATGGTGAAGTTCAAAAGTACAACTTGTTCCACAAAAAACAAGCCCTCACATGGCCATATTGACGGAAAAGTAAAAAAGTTATGGCTTTGGGAAGAAGGGGAGCGAAAAACAAACGCAAAGCGAAAAAGGGCTCCGTATTGAAGGGGTTAACGAGTCTTTTTTAATGTTGGGTTTGGAAAATTATAAAACTTCAAAGCAAGAATTGAATCTAGCTGACTCAATGTATCACTATAACTGAAGTTCTAAGTGTTTGTATAGAATCACTTTTGTTGCCCGAATCAAACTTGTGATTTTATTACTCACTTTCTCTGACCACAAACTTATAAATCTATACCCAAACAGCTGACATTGAAATCTAGACAAAAGATTAATCAGCACGTTAAGGCCAGTATTGACAATACAAACAGCACAAATAGATCACGCCAGTGTTATAATAGCCGCTGTCATTTTTAATTTTAAACACAATAAACCATATGTTAATTGATGAAGACTTTATGCTGTAACTGAAAAAAAATGGTAGAAAATCCAAGAATCCTGAGGCACCAGAGAATAAGCCTTAAAAAGTTGGATCTTTATCCCTTAGTATTAAAAATCCGCAACAATAGGAATACAAGACAATGTTTCAGACATATATGGCCTTTCTCAAGCCTCAAAATGCAGCTAACATATAGCAACATACAGCTACAGCTGGTAGCTGTATTATGAGGCTTGAGAAAAAGCCAAAATGGATAAAATGTTGCTTTGTCTTCTTATTTTTGTGATTTTTTTTAATACTATGGAATAAAAATCTAACTTTTTAAAGCTTATCCTCTGGTGTCTGAGGATTCTTGGATATTCTTGTCACGCGAGTATCACGTCCCCCTGGAAGATCTGGAGTTAGACGGTCAAGTCGGGTAATGAATCACAGGTCTTCTTTAGAGATGGAGTGATTTGTGTCCCATATTACATGGATTAAGATTCTTTTGGTGCTGAAGAGATTAATAATCCTTTCTATGCTGGCCAGAATCATGGAGCTCCATTTCAGTTGCTTCAGATCTGGTCATTACCTTTTTCTATATAAACTGGTCAGACCTTTTTGTCCCTGCCCGTGAAAGATTTGTCTTCCTGTGCTGTGTGCTAAAGCTAAGTTGTTGGAATACAGTTGTTGTAAAGGTGTCCTGTGGTTTGCTGTAGTACCTGTGTATATCTCTTGGTCCCCATTCCCATTTAGTTTATTCCTCCCTTTCCCTATCTTCCCCCCTATTGTTGGTTAGTGCTTTTGTATGATAGAGGTTTTCTGTTATCCTTGTTTTGTCTTTGGGTACCGTCACACAGTACCATTTTAATCGCTACGATGGCACGATCCGTGACGTCGCAGCGATCGTATGATTATTGCTCCAGCGTCGTAGACTGTGGTCACACTTTGCAATCACGGCGCTGGAGCGATGCCGAGGTCCCCGGGTAACCAGGGTAAACATCGGGTAACTAAGCGCAGGGCCGCGCTTAGTAACCCGATGTTTACCCTGGTTACCAGCGTAAACGTAAAAAAAAACAAACAGTACATACTTACATACCGGTGTCTGTCCTCCGGCGTTCTGCTTCTCTCCACTGTGTAAGCACCATAGCCGGAAAGCAGAGCGGTGACGTCAGACGTCACCGCTGTGCTCGCTTTCCGGCTGGCCGGCGCTCACACTGCAGAGAAGCTGAGACGCCGGGGACAGACACCGGAATGTAAGTATGTACTGTTTGGTTTTTTTACGTTTACGCTGGTAACCAGGGTAAACATCGGGTTACTAAGTGCGGCCCTGCGCTTAGTTACCCGATGTTTACCCTGGTTACAAGCGAACACATCGCTGGATCGCTGTCACACACAACGATCCAGCGATGTCAGCGGGTGATCAAGCGACGAAAGAAAGTTCCAAACGATCTGCTACGACGTACGATTCTCAGCAGGATCCCTGATCGCTGCTGCGTGTCAGACACTGCGATATCGTAACGATATCGCTAGAACGTCACGAATCGTACCGTCGTAGCGATCAAAATGGCACTGTGTGACGGTACCCTAAGTGTCTTGTTTACATTTCTGTCCCATGCCTCAAGGGGTGGGAAAGGGGACAGATCAGGGCTTAACAGGAGTATAGTAAGGTCAGAGACTTGGGAATATCTACCTTCAAGAGTACCCTTGGGACAGGGATAGCTAGGGTCTCAGTTCCAGCGACAGTTTGAGTCCCCCCTTCCTTACCGAAGACCGTCACAGCATGGCAATTCTATTGTTTTGAGTCTAATGGACCCTACCGAGCAAGCACAAAATGTATCAATGGTGCATTAGCTATCAAAAAGACTACATTTTTAAATACTATAAATGGCCTCTCACACAAGTTTAAAGCCCCCTCAACTAACATTGGCCTAACACACTGAGTTTCGCCAACACAATGTGTTTTGGAGTGCTGGCCAATAGGGTTGAGCGAAACAGATCGGCCAATTTCAAAAGTCACCGACTTTTGGGAAAGTCGGGTTTCGTGAAACCCGACCCGATCTCACTGTGGGATCGGGTCGGCCGTCGGCGATCTTCGCTCCAAAGTCGGGTTTCGTTTTTTGTTTTATATATATATATATATATATATATATATATATCATTGAGACACATATATATATATATATATTTATCTTTATATTTACTTCAGCGCGATATATGTAAAAAGCCGGTAATTCAATTGCCGGCTTTTCATTTCTCCTGCCTAAACCCGACATGATATGAGACATGGTTTACATACAGTAGACCATGTCATATCCCCCTTTTTTTTTGCATATTCCACACTACTAATGTTAGTAGTGTGTATGTGCAAAATTTCGGCGCTGTAGCTATTAAATTTAAGGGTTAAATCACGGAAAAAATTGGCGTGGGCTCCCGCGCAATTTTCTCCGCCAGAGTGGTAAAGCCAGTGACTGAGGGCAGATATTAATAGCCTAGAGAGGGTCCATGGATATTGCCCCCCCCTGGCTACAAACATCTGCCCCCAGCCACCCCAGAAAAGGCACATCTGGAAGATGCGCCTATTCTGGCACTTGGCCACTCTCTTCCCACTCCCGTGTAGCGGTGGGATATGGGGTAATGAAGGGTTAATGCCACCTTGCTATTGTAAGGTGACATTAAGCCAGATTAATAATGGAGAGGCGTCAATTATGACACCTATCCATTATTAATCCAATTGTATGAAATGGTTAAAAAAAACACACACACAATATTGCAAAGTATTTTAATGAAATAAACACACAGGTTGTTGTAATATTTTATTGTTCTCTCAATCCACCTGAAGACCCTCGCTCTGTAACAAAGGAAACATAATAAACCAACAATATACATACCATCTGTAGATCTGTAACGTCCCACGATGTAAATCCATCTGAAAGGGTTAAAATATTTTACAGGCAGGAGCTCTGCTAATGCAGCTGTGCTCGTGCCTGTAAACCCCGGGGAATGAAGAAAATGTAGGTCAATGACCTATAGTTACCTTCAGTCGCGGTGATGCGCCCTCTGCTGGATGTCCTCATATGATGTCGAGCGTGGGAAAAAGTTCCCAGGCTGCAGTTCATGAGGACATCCAGCAGGGGGCGCATCACCACGACTGAAGGTAACTATAGGTCATTGACCTACATTTCCTTCATTCCCCGGGGTTTACAGGCACGATCACAGCTGCAGAGCTCCTGCCTGTAAAATATTTTAACCCTTTCAGATGGATTTACATCGTTGGACGTTACAGATCTACGGATGGTATGTATATTGTTGGTTTATTATGTTTCCTTTGTTACAGAGCGAGGGTCTTCAGGTGGATTGAGAGAACAATAAAATATTACAACAACCTGTGTGTTTATTTCATTAAAATACTTTGCAATATTGTGTGTGTGTTTTTTTTAACCATTTCATACAATTGGATTAATAATGGATAGGTGTCATAATTGACGCCTCTCCATTATTAATCTGGCTTAATGTCACCTTACAATAGCAAGGTGGCATTAACCCTTCATTACCCCATATCCCACCGCTACACGGGAGTGGGAAGAGAGTGGCCAAGTGCCAGAATAGGCGCATCTTCCAGATGTGCCTTTTCTGGGGTGGCTGGGGGCAGATGTTTGTAGCCAGGGGGGGGACATTAACCATGGACCCTCTCTAGGCTATTAATATCTGCCCTCAGTCACTGGCTTTACCACTCTGGCGGAGAAAATTGCGCGGGAGCCCACGCCAATTTTTTCCGTGATTTAACCCTTAAATTTAATAGCTACAGCGCCAAAATTTTGCACATACACACTACTAACATTAGTAGTGTGGAATATGCAAAAAAAGGGGGATATGACATGGTTTACTGTATGTAAACCATGTCCAATATCATGTCGGGTTTAGGCAGGAGAAATGAAAAGCCGGCAATTGAATTACCGGCTTTTTACATATATCGCGCTGAAGTAAATATAAAAATATATAGATTTTCCATTACCTTGCATTGGGTTTCATGTTTCGGCCGATCCCCGACCCCGACTTTTCAAGAAGATCGGCCGATTTCACTCGACTCGTCTTTTGAGAAAGTCGGGTTTCGTGAAACCCGACTCGACCTCAAAAAAGGAAAAGTCGCTCAACCCTACTGGCCAACTGATCAGTGGTGAGATGATGATTGGGTATGTCTGATTTTGGACTGCAGTATACTTTGTTCTCCTGGGGATAAAACACCAGCATAGATGTCTGTAGGTTGCTTTCTCATAGAGAACACAGTAGTGCTCAGCGAAGTGAGCACTTCTTTGTATGGGAGAGATGGTGAAAATGACTATCGGCCAAGGAATTATTTAATAGTCATCTAACGTGTATGGCTGGTTTGAAGAGCTATAGATAGATGTTGATTAAACAAGTGTTTACTAGAGACTCAACTCTAACTATTACATGAACAAATATGGTTGACAAGGCTGTATGTGCATATTAAAATCCAGTACGGTTGATTTAATATTTAAATTGAACAGTAAGAAGGCCAATCCCATCTGCATGCTTTCATGTCTTCTATCTAGTGTATATGGCCAGCTTAATGAGCAATATTATATATGACCACCTTGTTGTCCCCATTCTGTCTGGTCCAAGATACAAGCTTTTCAACACCCGAAAGACAATGAAGAAGCTTTTCCCAATCAGAGATTATATTTTGCCAACTTGTTGTTAGTAGTAAAACTGCCTGCCTATGGTCATGGCTCTGAAAGATGCCAAAATGATTGGTCAGTTGTCAGTAGCACTTGGTGCATTAATTAGAATGCATTGACAGTGAAGGGCTCCCTACTTTATGTATCAATACAATGCATTGAAGGGTTGCATTCAGATTTTCATTGGGCAATCTGGGAGAAGACTTGGAGGACTTAAGCTTTAGCAGGTCAGCCAACCATTCACCTTTAGCAATTCAGCAAAGCTAAGACTAGCTGTCTTCAAAGACGCTAGTGTTAGGCAGTAACATTTCTGTTACTTAGGGTAATAGCTCTGAGGGTAAACCTCTCCACCAATCTTGAGTGTTTGTTTTCCACCATGTGTTTACAGCACGTTCCGTTTTCTTTGAAACCTTAAGCATTTTTTGCTTTATTTTCCATCTATATCCCATTCTATGTTTCTTTAAACAAACCCTCCACCATATGTTTCCCAGTGAAAGGGCCGATTGTGAACAGACACTTAACATAATATTGTGGCTACTTCAAGCGAGTTTGTTGCTGTGAAAAACACAGCACATTCTCCTAATGAGGCATTGAGGCATCTGCTTTTCTAACTTTCTGTGAAAAATAAATGAAAGGGCCACTGAAGTGTCTCATTCACATTCAGCCTTATTCTTTCCTTCCCTTTTTATTTTGACACCAAGTGATAATCAACTCTTTGCACTGGTCTGTTGTATGCTCTTGTCAAGGGATGGCCATCCCTTCAAGACAGGAGATGAGCTGCTATAGAAAGACTGCAGCAATCACCTTAGATAATACAACCAAACAAAACTGAGCTCTAGAGAGATATTCATATCTGATAGCAAACTCTTCTTACATTAGACAAAGGAGCTGAATGGCATGGGAAATAACAGAGGGTTTTTTCTTCTTGGTAAGAAAAGCAAAACCTTTGTTGGGGTTTTGGCATGAAGTATTATAAGCTGTAAACAGGAGATGCTTATAAAACTTAGACAAAGAACAATGACTGATGTTATGAGATTAACAAGCAAAAATCTAGGGAACAAAAACAGCAAACACATCAAGCAAAGATAGATATATCATGTATACTAATATAGTAACATTCCCTCAACAGAATATGTGCATGAATAACAGACTAAAGTATTATTCCCTGAAAAAAAAGCATCAAGTTAGTTACTTACCGGTAATGGAGGTTTTCGGAGGCCCATGATAGCTCCACGAGAGAGGGGATCCGCACTTCAGGAACAGGAAACCTACAGATACAAAAAGGGTGGCACCTCTCCCATGTATCAGTTGTATTTCAGAGCCTGAGAGGACTACCGCAGTTAATGGTACACATATATAAACATTATATACAATTACAGTGGGGCAAAAAAGTATTTAGTCGGTCAGCAATAGTGCAAGTTCCACCACTTAAAAAGATGAGAGGCGTCTGTAATTTACATCATAGGTAGACCTCAACTATGGGAGACAAACTGAGAAAAAAAAATCCAGAAAATCACATTGTCTGTTTTTTTATCATTTTATTTGCATATTATGGTGGAAAATAAGTATTTGGTCAGAAACAAAATTTCATCTCAATACTTTGTAATATATCCTTTGTTGGCAATGACAGAGGTCAAACGTTTTCTGTAAGTCTTCACAAGGTTGCCACACACTGTTGTTGGTATGTTGGCCCATTCCTCCATGCAGATCTCCTCTAGAGCAGTGATGTTTTTGGCTTTTCGCTTGGCAACACGGACTTTCAACTCCCTCCAAAGGTTTTCTATAGGGTTGAGATCTGGAGACTGGCTAGGCCACTCCAGGACCTTGAAATGCTTCTTACGAAGCCACTCCTTCGTTGCCCTGGCGGTGTGCTTTGGATCATTGTCATGTTGAAAGACCCAGCCACGTTTCATCTTCAATGCCCTTGCTGATGGAAGGAGGTTTGCACTCAAAATCTCACGATACATGGCCCCATTCATTCTTTCATGTACCCAGATCAGTCGTCCTGGCCCCTTTGCAGAGAAACAGCCCCAAAGCATGATGTTTCCACCACCATGCTTTACAGTAGGTATGGTGTTTGATGGATGCAACTCAGTATTCTTTTTCCTCCAAACACGACAAGTTGTGTTTCTACCAAACAGTTCCAGTTTGGTTTCATCAGACCATAGGACATTCTCCCAAAACTCCTCTGGATCATCCAAATGCTCTCTAGCAAACTTCAGACGGGCCCGGACATGTACTGGCTTAAGCAGTGGGACACGTCTGGCACTGCAGGATCTGAGTCCATGGTGGCGTAGTGTGTTACTTATGGTAGGCCTTGTTACATTGGTCCCAGCTCTCTGCACTTCATTCACTAGGTCCCCCCGCGTGGTTCTGGGATTTTTGCTCACCGTTCTTGTGATCATTCTGACCCCACGGGGTGGGATTTTGCGTGGAGCCCCAGATCGAGGGAGATTATCAGTGGTCTTGAATGTCTTCCATTTTCTAATTATTGCTCCCACTGTTGATTTCTTCACTCCAAGCTGGTTGGCTATTGCAGATTCAGTCTTCCCAGCCTGGTGCAGGGCTACAATTTTGTTTCTGGTGTCCTTTGACAGCTCTTTGGTCTTCACCATGGTGGAGTTTGGAGTCAGACTGTTTGAGGGTGTGCAAAGGTGTCTTTTTATACTGATAACAAGTTTAAACAGGTGCCATTAATACAGGTAATGAGTGGAGGAAAGAGGAGACTCTTAAAGAAGAAGTTACAGGTCTGTGAGAGCCAGAAATCTTGATTGTTTGTTTCTGACCAAATACTTATTTTCCACCATAATATGCAAATAAAATGATAAAAAAACAGACAATGTGATTTTCTGGATTTTTTTTCTCAGTTTGTCTCCCATAGTTGAGGTCTACCTATGATGTAAATTACAGACGCCTCTCATCTTTTTAAGTGGTGTAACTTGCACTATTGCTGACTGACTAAATACTTTTTTGCCCCACTGTATATGCAAACATTCTATTTTAACTGCAAACTAATTATCACATGTGAAAAAACTTTTTTTTTTGAGGAAGTGTAACCCCCCACGTGAATAGGGAGGGAACTAAGGATGCTGTCATGGGCCTTCGAAAAACGCCGTTACCGGTAAGTAGCTTAATGCTTTATTCGGACTCCCATGACAGCACCACGAGAGATTTACAGGGATGTAAGCTACCTTAGGGAGGGACTATAACCTGCAGCATCCTTAACCCGAAGGTGAGATCTGAGGAGAATTCCCAAGTCCAACTGATAGTGTTTGAAAAACGTGGAAAGGGATGTCCATGTGGCCACCTTACATATCTGGTCGATTGATACTCCAGATCTTTCTACCCAGGATGATGCCATGGTCTGGGTGGAATGCACCCTTAGATTCTGCAGAGCCGGACCCCCACCTCTTGTGTAAGCCAGAGAGATAGCCTCCCTAATCCATTTGGCTAGCGTGCATTTTGATACTCTAAGCCCTTTCCTAAGACCTTGGAAGGATAAAAATAATACATTATCCTTCTTCCAAGTATTAGTAGCTGAGATATATTCTAGAAGGCATCTTCTAATGTCTAATGTATGGAGTTTTTCTTCCTTAGGGTTAGAAGGGTTAGGGAGAAATGATGGTAGGGCTATCTCCTGCGACCTATGGAAGTGGGATGCTACTTTAGGCAAGTAAGCTACTACCCTGACCTGTAAGAATTCTGTATAAGGGGAAAGTCTGGAAAGTGCCTGGATATCTCCTACTCTACGAGCAGATGTTATTGCTACCAGAAAAGCTGTTTTGAGAGATAGCATCTTTTTTGAGGCTGACTGTAGGAGTTCAAATGAGTCCTTTGTCATAGCTGAAAGGACAAGGTTAAGGTCTCATGGTTTGCTTTATTTGTGTGTATGGGTCTAGCTCTACCGGCTGCCTTAATAAACCTAGAAACCCAATAGTGATTGGCAATATTACAAGAGAACAGGGCACCCAGGGCTGAGACCTGTATTTTTAGTGTACTCCTGGAAAGATTCAACTCCAAACCCTTCTGCAGAAATTCTAGGATCTGACGTATCGGAACCCCCTCTTTGATGTTAAAATCTGAAGTGGCCAGGAACTGCCTCCAGGTTCTAAAGTAGATTTTTGTTGTAATTTGTTTTCTACTCTTCAGAAGGGTATCCAGTAAATTTGTGGAGAAGCCTCTATCTTTTAACAATGACCTCTCAAAATCCATGCTGTTAAATGAAGCCTCCTGACTTGTGGATGGTTGATCGGCCCCTGGTAGAGCAGGTCCGGAAGGTCTGGAAGCACCCAGTGATCGCATACCAACATAGTTCTGAGCCACGCAAACCAGGTCCTCCTGGGCCAAAATGGGGCAATTAGTATGACTCTTGCCCGATCTTCCCTGATTTTCCTCATTACCAGAGGTAACAGGGTCAATGGTGGGAACGCGTAAGCCAAGGAGAAATCGCATTTTATCAAGAAGGCGTCCACTACCAGAGGATTCTCCCTGGGATTTAGGGAACAGAATTTTCTCACTTTTCTGTTTTCTCTGGTGGCAAAGAGGTCCACCTCTGGTTGACCCCATTTGCGGACAATCTGGTTGAAGATGTCCATGTTCAGAGACCACTCTCCTTGCCTTAGAGTATTGCAGCTTAGAAAGTCTGCCTTTACATTATCCTTCCCTCTGATATGAAGTGCAGTTAAAGATTGAAAATGTCTTTCTGCTGTTTGGAATAGGCGATCTGCCACTTGCATCAGAGCCTCGGACCGTGTTCCACCTTGGTGACTGACATAAGCCACTGTCACCTGGTTGTCCGAAAGGATCTTGACATGGTGACCCTGTAGATATACGAGGAGTTTTTTAACCGATAATTCAATTGCCATCAACTCCCTCTGGGCAGCAATCCCGGTGACCCGGAAGCGCACGCCGGCTCCGCCTCTGACGTCACCTCGGCCCATCAGCGCTTCCTGTATGCGATCAGAGCAGCGCAGGATGCCTGGCCAGCCAGCAGCACTCCGGACAGCGCCAACCATCATGCCACCGGCTCCCACACAACCCTCCAGCACCATCCACGCACCGCTGGAGAAGGACATCACGGGGGAATACTTACCTAGCTCTGGCCTCCATGGAGACGGATGTCCTCCGGAATCCACTCCCTGCTGCGAACGCCACCGCTATGTAGCCCAGCCAGGACCATCGTGGCATCTCCAGGAACTCTGCACCGGCTGAGGTAGGAGACCCCCTGCTACCTGAGTCGGCCAGCCTGGGATCCATAGGTTCTTCTGTACGATCCAGTCCCTATAGGAACAGGAAACCAACTGATATATGGGAGAGGTGCTGCCCTTTTTGTATCTGTAGGTTTCCTGTTCCTGAAGGGCCGATCCCCTCTCTCGTGGTGCTGTCATGGGAGTCCGAATAAGCAAGTTATTACCCTATCTAAAGGATAAAGGCTATTTTGCTGTTTGCTAGGAGTCCAATTGCTGTGACGCCCAGCAATTCTAAGATCAGGAATTTAGAACTCTGAGAATGTGGCTCTGCAGCCCCCAACCTGAATGACATGGTGGTGTGTATGCATGGCCTCCGCTCCATTTATTGCCTATGAGAGTAATAAATGGAGCAGAGACTGTGTAATAGAGTGCAGAGTTGAGTATGTCACCACGGAACAGACAGACCAACTATTGAAGGGAATTTATTAACAGGAGTAAGATTCTCCTCGCAGGGAGTAAACAGGGGGTTAATAGAGATAAAGCAAACAGTAAACAGTTAAGCGGAATCGAAAGGGTTAACGAGTGTTCTTGTAACTTTTCAGTCCAGGGAGGTCCTGACTGGAGGGTCCTTATTCCAAAGTGGGTACAGTCACCAGCCGCGCTTGAAAATCCTGAAGTCTCTCCTCTGTCTCCTGGGAACTGGAGACTCCGGGGTTAAGTCTTTGCAGTTTTTTCTCTCAGTGCAGCTGGAAGCAGGAAGTAACCCAGCCACTTTGCTGGGAGTCTCTGTATATCAGGCTGGCAGTCTCTCTCTCTGCAGCAGCAATGCTACACACACTGAGCAGTTTACTTGTCACACTCAGGAGTCCTGGCTTGTCACTGCGGTCACCGGGCTGCACGCTCAGGTCACTGTCAGGGGATACGTCTTCTCTGATTACGGAGGCTTCCAAGTCCACACTCTCACATTCGCCTTCACTACGGCTGGTATCTCATCCTCAGTGCCCTCATGGGGAGCACTCTCTCTCGGGGAGCGTGGCGCTTCAGCGTGCTTTCTCTCTGGCGCGCTGTCTCCTTCGTCTCGCACGCTCTGCTCTCCCACTCTTTTCTGACCACACCCCTCTCTCTTCCTCTCTGCCCCCAGCAGTCACATGGTCTCTTCTGTCCAGGGCAGAAAGTCTTCCCCCAAACAACCCAGCTGTCTGACTAAGTGGTTCCAGGTAAGGAGCAGGGAAAGCAACCTCCTTACATTCCCCCTCTCTTGAAGCTCGCCATTCCCCGGGGCGAGGACTCTTCGTGCTTCTCTTTGTTCTTTTGAGGGGAGTCAGATACCTGCAATTCTCGCATCTCCTTCTGCCTTTCTTCTTTCACATACTGCCAAACTAAATGGTCTAGGAGTTGTTCATCAGTCAGGTTGAGATGTTCTTCTTCTACCTCGTCAGCAGCCATAGAAGAAAATTCCTCAGACGAATTTTGTGTTGTCACATTAGATTTTCCAACAGCATCCACTGTCCTCTTCTTCTTTTTCTTCTTCTTTTTGGCTTTGCCACTAGCAGATGCTTGCATAGACGATTCGTCCTTTTCCTTGTCGTTATCAGAAACTTTAGGGACTTCTTGCCCAGGCTCCTCAGTCTGGGGGTTTAGTACAAGTAATTCTTCTCCATAGCTCCCCCTTTCTTTGACAGGAGCATTCTTGTCGAAACTAGAATCAGATTGATTAAGATCATGCAGGCCGGACTCTTCGTCATCTGCGCCGGGCTCTGCGGGCATCACTTCCCAGGGCTTCTCAGCCACACGCCCTGTCTCACACAGCATTTCCTCTGTCCGATCAGGATCTTGTGAGCTGACAGCCAGCACACTCTTCACTGCAGGGAGCGACATCAGTGGTTCCTCCTTCTCATCGACTAGGACCTTGAAAACTAGTGTCGCAGGAACACTAGGCACTTTTTCCCCTTCTCCAGGGCATCCAACATTGCTGTACTGTCTTGCTCTAGGTGGGGCTCTTCTCTTCCTGCTGTACCACTCCCTCCAGGGGCGACATTCCCTCCAGTTAGCAGGACCCTCAGAGGGGTGAGCAGATCTCTGCCACCGCTCTTCTCGGGTAGGGCAATTTCTGGACATGTGTCCCACCCTTCTGCACGACCAGCACTCACGTCTGCGTCTGTCTGGAGGGCGCTTCAGTCTGGATCGTCGACCTCAGCAGGAGACATCTCTCATCTGCGGTTGCTCTTCACCTCAAGATACGGAGTTACACTCTGGGGCCACCAATGATGCCTTCTGCATGCTACGCACCTCTCCGCTATCTCTTTCTGGCTGCTTCCGCACGTTACCTCGGAGTATGCCGCTGGTCCCAAAATGGCAGTCAGGGCTTTCCCCAGACTCTCAATCTCTTCTCAGATTCTTCTTATCTTCAACCGGGAATCCCAGGTCCATGTCATCTCCTCTTCATTCTGACTGGGTGCTCTGCAATTGTAGCATGTCGGCAGTCTTCTTCGCCGAGCGGCACTAGTCTTACTTTGGGGGCGGTCTCTCTTTCTCGCTCCGGAGGGCTGTACTCGGCAGCAAGGGTCTTCTTATATTCACCCACTTCCTCACGGACCCACTTAACTTCCTTCTTCAAGTCTTCTACCCATTTAGGGGCTGTTACCTTCCCCACTGGCACTACCACCCATTGTCTTGCTCGTGCGTGCGTGCCTCACTCCCGACCTCAGAGAAGGTCATATCTGGCTTTACGCACATGTGCTCTCGCAGGGCCTGTTTCATCAACACATCTCGCAAGCCTGTCACCAGTTGGTCTCACAGCACAACGTTAATTGACCCCACACCTACGCCGTCCTTCCGTATAATGGCAGTATGAAGCTCCTGCAGTGCATTCATATTTTGCATCACGGTCTCCCCCTCCCTTTGTACCCGGCGAAACAGTCGCATACGCAGCTCCCCTATGTCAGTGGGGTCCCCATGCGTCTCCTCAAGTATACATAATACTTTGTCCAGGGTATCTCTTGCCTGGGGGGGTCTGAGCATAACAGAGTCCCATGCATCCCCCTCTAGGGCCATCACAGCTATTTCTGCCAGCAGAGCTGGCATCATAGGATGCATCCACATCATCCCTCGGATTTGCTCCGTCCAACTCCACAACATGAAATCGCTCCTCGAGAATTTTGGCAGGTTAACTAACATGGCTCCCAGGGAGATGCTAGACCTGGGGCCCCCCCCAACTGCTTGGTCTGCCCTCTCCGCGCTACCGTGTGACATCCTGCCGACTACACCAAGTGTAATAGAGTGCAGGGATGAGTATGTCATCACGGAACAGACAGACCAACTGTTGAGGGGAATTTATTAACAGGAGTAAGATTCTCCTCGCAGGGAGTAAACAGGGGGTTAATAGAGATAAAGCAAACAGTAAACAGTTAAGCGGAATCGAAAGGGTTAACAAGTGTTCTTGTAACTTATCAGTCCAGGGAGGTCCTGACTGGAGGGTCCTTATTCCAAAGTGGGTACAGTCACCAGCAGCGCTTGAAGATCCTGAAGTCTCTCCTCTGTCTCCTGGGAACTGGAGACTCCGGGGTTAAGTCTTTGCAGTTTTTTTCTCCCAGTGCAGCTGGAAGCAGGAAGTAACCCAGCCACTCTGCTGCGAGTCTCTGTATATCAGGCTGGCAGTCTCTTTCTCTGCAGCAACAATGCTGCACACACACTGAGCAGTTTACTTGTCACACTCAGGGGTCGTGGCTAGTGTTGAGCATTCCGATACCGCAAGTATCGGGTATCGGCCGATACTTGCGGTATCGGAATTCCGATACCGGGATTCCGATACTTGCCGCGTATCGGATACCGGAATTGGAAGTTCCAAGATTCAAAATGCAGAAATTCAGCCAATGAGAATGATTCCAAGATTGGGCACATCCTGTTTAGCATGGAGGGCATGAAACTACTGGCAAGGCTGTGATTGGCTGCTGAAATGATGTCATGATGCAGTTTAAAAGTCGCTGGCGCCATTTTGCGATCACTCTGCTGTGAATTCAGTTAGTGACAGGACGCTGTTTGCTGACTGAGGGACAGTTTAGAGATAGCGATTTGCTTCTTTGTGCTTTCCAAAGGCTAATTTAGCAACCGCTGTGTTCACCTACTATTCACCTTGCTTTTGCCTTGTAGCGCTGTTTTCACAGCGATCTGCAAGGTCTGTGTGTGTGTGTGTGTGTGTGTGTGTGTGAGTGCAGCCCACTCTCTAGTCTGAGTGCAGCCACATAGGCCATCCATAGCTGGTTGTATTCAGTTCAGGGAGGGTGGTTCATTGCCTCATACTGTTCTTTTTTTTTTTTTTTTTCAAGTAGTGTAGTCTGCTGCTAATTTATTCAAAAAAATCCTATTAGTGTCTTTCCACCCGTCTCCAGCTAATTTGTGGAAAAACACTACATAGGATAACGTAGAGGAGGGTTTTTGGGCCTTGCAGCGCCGTTTACGGCTGTCTGCACGGTCTCCGTGTGACTGCAGCTCGCCCTGTAGTCTGTGAGCAGCCGTAGCCTGGTTGTCTCCAGCTCAGGGTTGTTCACTGCGTCATACCGCCAAATCAATTTTCATTTTGTTTTAAGTAGTGCAGGCTGCTGCACATTTTTTCAAAAAATTCCTATTAGTGTCTTTCCTCCCGTCTCCAGCTAATTTGTGGAAAAACACTACATAGGATAACGTAGAGGAGTGTTTTTGGGCCTTGCAGCGCCGTTTACGGCTGTCTGCACGGTCTCCGTGTGACTGCAGCTCGCCCTGTAGTCTGTGAGCAGCCATAGCCTGGTTGTCTCCAGCTCAGGGTTGTTCACTGCGTCATACCGCCAAATCAATTTTCATTTTGTTTTAAGTAGTGCAGGCTGCTGCACATTTTTTCAAAAAATTCCTATTAGTGTCTTTCCACCCGTCTCCAGCTAACTTGTGGAAAAACACTACATAGGATAACGTAGAGGAGTGTTTTTGGGCCTTGCAGCGCCGTTTACGTCTGTCTGCACGGTCTCCGTGTGACTGCAGCTCTATCCGTTGTCAGTTCAGCCCCCAAAAAATAAATAAATAATAAAGTTCACCAAACACACCAGTTACACCACTTTACATTTGTGTAGGCCACATTAGCTCATATTAAAGTCTAGTCCACACTTTAGAAAATTAGTGTTTCTTATACCTGTTAGGAGGAGTTGCTCAGGAATAAGCACACAAAGCCGTTAGTACTTTTCTGCTTATCTTTATCAGTCAACCAAGATGAAGAAGGCAGTGAGTAAGGCACGTGGGCGTGGGCGCGGAGCAGGGAGGGGACGTGGGGATTCTGTGCCTGCTGCGGGCACCGGTGACTCATCAGCACCCACATTCACCAGGCAACAGTCATTCATGCGCAGCTTTGTGTCAGAGCGCCGTACACCGCTGCTGCGTGAAGAACAAATTGAAGCCGTTGTCGGATGGATGGCAGCTAATGCATCAACTTCAATTAGTGCCACATCCTCTCAGACACAGAGCACTGGAGAGCAGCCATCTGTCTCTTCACCACCTGCCAAATTGCCCAGGCAGACAGAGAGCCCAGGACAGGAGCCGTCTCTACTTCTGTTCTCTGAATCTCTTGGCTTGGAAACAGGGGGCCAGCCAAGCAGCATTGGAGAAATGGAAGAAGAGGCAGGGTGCAGTGATGCCCAACAGCTTTTTCTCTCTTCCTCTGAAGAGGCGGGTGGGCCAGTGGCTCCGGTCACCACATCGCAGGCCGCATCAGCTGATGATGACACTCAGGTGCCACTTACTGGTGCGTGCTCTGCTGCTGAGACTACCCAGGAGGAGCAGTTGGGGGCAGAGGGTAGTGTAGATGATGAGGTCCTTGACCCATCTTGGCGTGAGGGACAGGAAGGTGGTGGGAGCAGCTCTGAGGAAGAGATTCCCCGTACGGCCCAAAGAGGGAGAGGGAGGGGGAAGACTGCGGATCCTGCAGCCTCCGCTTTGGCACCCGTTAGGAGCATGTCTCTTCCAAAAGCCAAAAAGGGCGCTCCCAAGACTTGCAGTGCCTGGTCCTTTTTTGACACAGTTGCAGATGACATTTGCTATGTCAGATGCAAGGTGTGTCATCAAAAAGTCAAAAGAGGTCGAAATGTCAGCAACCTCAATACCTCCAACATGTGGAAACATGTGCGCAACAGGCACCCGGCGGAGTTAGAAAAACACACTGAAGAGCTAGGCCAACCAACAGCGGCAGCTACCACCTCTTCAGCTCGTGTTGCCTCTTCCTCTAGCTCACACGCAGCTGGTTCGGCTTCCTCCCAGGATCGCTGTGGAAGAACCTCTGGCCCTGTTGTCCAGAGACCCGCTGTAATTCCACCCGCAGCACCACTTTCCCAGTCATCCACACACTCCCAGCCCAGTCTACAGCCATCGGTAGTACAGGCATGGGAGAAAAGGCGGCCTTTCTCGTCAAACCACCCACGAGCACAGGCTCTGACTGCAGGCATTGCCAAACTTCTTTCACTGGAAATGCTGTCATTCAGGCTGGTGGAGACTGACAGCTTCCGTGACTTGATGTCATTGGCAGTCCCACAGTACAATGTGCCCAGCCGCTTTTACTTCAGCAGGCAAGCCATCCCTGCCCTGCACAAGCATGTGGAGGGACACATAAAACACGCGCTACTGAACGCCGTCAGTAGCAAGGTCCACCTCACCACCGATGCGTGGACCAGTCAACATGGACAGGGGCGATACCTTTCCCTCACTGCCCATTGGGTTAATGTCGTTGAGCCGGGTACAGACCGTGCGAGTGGCGCAGGACGTGTCCTGCCCACTCCAAGGATTGCAGGAATCCATTCTGTACGCATTGACTCCTCCTCTTACACCAGTTCCTCAGAATCATCGCTGCAGGAGCCGTCACAGTCCACCTCCACATGGACCCGTGATGAACGTGTACCTGTTACGACCGACATGAGCACAGCCGTGGCCAAACGTCAACAGGCCGTCTTGAAATTAATTTTTTTGGGGAATCATAGCCACACAGCGCAGGAGCTCTGGAATGCCATCAAGCAGGAGAGCGATGTGTGGTTTGTGCCAGCGAATCTCCAGCCAGGCATGGTAGTGTGTGATAATGGCCGAAATCTGGTGGCAGCTCTGGGCCTCGGCAACCTCACTCACATCCCATGTCTGGCACATGTGCTCAATTTGGTCATGCAGAGCTTTTTGAGGGACTATCCGGATCTTGATGCACTGCTGCACAAGGTCCGCCTAGAGTGTGCTCACTTGCGGCGTTCCAGCACGGCAAAAGCGCGCATTGCGGCTCTGCAGCGCCGACACCGCCTGCCGGAACATCGCATCATATGTGACCTACCTACCAGGTGGAATTCCACGTTACATATGTTGGAGCGGTTGTGTGAGCAGCAGCAAGCTGTAATGGAGTACCAGCTGCTTCAGGCGCAAAGAAGTCGCAGTCAGCGCCGTACAGACTTCACAACCACAGAGTGGGCCACTATGAATGACGTCTGCCAGGTTTTGCATCCCTTTGATTATTCCACGCGGATGGCGAGTGCAGATGATGCACTAGTCAGCATGACTGTCCCCCTTATCTGCCTGCTTGAAAAATCACTGCAAGCGCTAAGGGATGATGTTGTGGAAGAGGTGGAGGATGAGGATTCACCATTTCCATCATCTTCTGGACAGTCAGCGCCACGTGGTTCCTCACAAACGCGTAGGCAGGGGACAGTTTGTGAGGAGGATGAGGAGGAGTCAATGGAGGAGGAAGACATCCGACC
This sequence comes from Ranitomeya variabilis, assembly GCF_051348905.1. Lineage (NCBI taxonomy): Eukaryota > Metazoa > Chordata > Amphibia > Anura > Dendrobatidae > Ranitomeya > Ranitomeya variabilis. The sequence goes on along the minus strand of NC_135235.1, from coordinate 130,415,501 downwards.
AGAGGAGGGAGTTACCGAATTGTCCAGTACTCAGTGTGTACAGCGAGGGTGGGGTGATGACGAGCAGGCAGAGATCACGCCTCCAGCAGGGGACAGCGTTTCTTGGGCAGTTGGCAGTCTGCAGCACATGGTGGATTACATGCTGCAGTGCCTGAGAAACGACCGCCGCATCGCCCACATTCTCAACATGTCTGATTATTGGGTGTTCACCCTCCTCGATCCTCGCTACCGGGACAACGTAGAAAGCCTCATCACACCGTTGAACCGGGAGCGAAAAATGCGGGAGTACCAAGACACACTGGTCAATTCCATCATCTTCTCCATTCCAACTGAGAGAAGTGCTGCTAGTGCATTCCAAAGCAGCTCAGTGCGTCCAGGCAGTGGTGGAGGCTCTGCACAAAGAGGGAGCAGAAGCAGTGCCTCTGCCCAAGGCAAGACCAGTATGGTCCAACTGTGGCACAGTTTTCTGTGCCCCCCACAAAAGTCTACACCATCACAGACGGCTCCAGTCAGCAGGAGGCAACGGTTCCGTCAGATGGTGACAGACTACATGTCTTGCCCTCTTGCTGTACTCCCAGACGGCTCTTCCCCTTTCAAGTTTTGGGTCTCAAAGCTGGATACATGGCCAGAGCTAAGCCAGTATGCATTGGAGGTGCTGTCTTGCCCTGCGGCCAGTGTATTATCGGAACGTGTCTTTAGTGCTGCAGGTGGTGTACTAACTGACCGTCGCATGCGACTATCCTCCGATAACGTTGACCGGCTTACTTTCCTGAAAATGAACAAGGCCTGGATCTCGCAGGAATTTGCCACTCCTCCTCCTGATTAAATAATTAGGTCACTGTATACGTTATCCAGGTCTCCTGTTGTGTTCATCTTTCTACCACCTGAACTTAAATTCCTGGGCTCCAACACCGCCAGTTGAGGCTCAGAAGTGCCGTCTGCACAGTCAAAACATACGACCCAGTGTTATTGGGTTTCAGTAACGTCAGCTGATCCCCAGCTGTGTAGCCGGCAATGTGTCATGCGACCGCCACGCTGACACAACAACTGAAATGTAAGGGAATCTGTCCCCCCCCCCAAGGCGTTTGTTACTGAAAGAGCCACCTTGTGCAGCAGTAATGCTGCACAAGGAAAAGGTAGCTATTTTGGTTTAGCTCCTTGCACACGCAGAACTTAACACTTATAAAATGTGTCCACTGATACCGTAAAACCGTCCCGGAGGTGGGACTTTCCTTCGTAATATGACGCAGCACAGCCGTCATTCCTACCCCCCCGGCGCCGCGCCCCGGCTCCTCAGCGTTGTTTGATTCCGTCCCGGAGCCTGCGCTGTTATGTTATCCCTTGGCCAGGCACACTTAGCGCTGCCCGTCTTCTGGCATCATTTGGTGTCAGGATGGCTGCGCCTGTGCGGCCGTGCTGGCCGAGAGCCCGCCTCGCAGTGTCTTCTGATTTAATCCCACTGGGGGCCTGGGATCCATGGACATGCGCAGTGCATATCTGAACCTCCACCTCTCACTCATCTCCCTATGGCTTCTTCAGACTGTTCGGTGTCAGCTGGTCCCTAATAGCATGCCACGGCCGTGACACCGCACAGTCTTAAGAAGCCGTAGGGAGGGGAGTGAGAGGCGAGGATATGCACTGCGCATGGCCATGGATCCCAGGCCCCCAGTGGGATAAAATCAGAAGACACTGCGAGGCGGGCTCTCGGCCAGCGCGGCCGCACAGGCGCAGCCAGCCTGACACCAAATGATGTCAGAAGATGGGCAGCGCTAAGTGTGCCTGGCCAAGGGATAACATAACAGCGCAGGCTCCGGGACGGAATCAAACAACGCTGAGGAGCCGGGGCGCGGCGCCGGGGGGGTAGGAATGACGGCTGTGCTGCGTCATATTACGAAGGAAAGTCCCACCTCCGGGACGGTTTCACGGTTTCAGGGGACACATTTTATAAGTGTTTAGTTCTGTGTTTGCAAGGAGCGTGATGAAAAGAGCCACCTTTTCCTTTTGCATCTTTTGTGCTGCACAAGCTGGCTCTTTCAGCTACAAACGCCTTGGGGGGGGTTAAAGGTTCCCTTTCGACTTTCTCAGGCTTCGGCCTACATTGTGTTCCTCTGCTTTTCCACCTGTCCCTGGGCTCCAACACCGCTAGTTGCCGTCCAGAAGTGCTGTCCGCACAGTCCCAACAGTCGCTCCTCTGTTATTGGGGTTCAGTAACGTCAGCTGTTCCCCAGCTGTGTGTGTGGCAATCCCTCCTACCTCCTCCTACCTCCTCCTCCTCCACCTGTCCCTGGGCTCCAACACCGCCAGTTGCTGTCCAGAAGTGCTGTACGCACAGTCAACAGTCCCTCCTCTGTTATTGGGGTTCAGTAACGTCAGCTGTTCCCCTGCTGTGTGTGTGGCAATCCCTCCTACCTCCTCCTACCTCCTCCTCCTCCACCTGTCCCTGGGCTCCAACACCGCCAGTTGCCGTCCAGAAGTGCTGTACGCACAGTCAACAGTCCCTCCTCTGTTATTGGGGTTCAGTAACGTCAGCTGTTCCCCTGCTGTGTGTGTGGCAATCCCTCCTACCTCCTCCTCCTCCACCTGTCCCTGGGCTCCAACACCGCCAGTTGCCGTCCAGAAGTGCTGTACGCACAGTCAACAGTCCCTCCTCTGTTATTGGTGTTCAGTAACGTCAGCTGTTCCCCTGCTGTGTGTGTGGCAATCCCTCCTACCTCCTCCTACCTCCTCCTCCTCCACCTGTCCCTGGGCTCCAACACCGCCAGTTGCCGTCCAGAAGTGCTGTCCGCACAGAGCCAAACACCTCGCCAATGTGTTAGTGGGGTTCAGCACCGCCAGCTGTTCCCCTGCTGTGCAGCCGGCAACGTGTACTGTGACCGCCACGCAGGCACAACAAGTTAAATTTAAGGGAACCTGTCCCCCCCCCCCCCCCAGGCGTTTGTTACTGAAGGAGCCACCTTGTGCAGCAGTAATGATGCAAAGGGAAAAAGTGCCTCTTTTCGTGGTGCTCCTTGCACATGCTGATCCTAACACTTATGAAAAGTGTCCCCTCCTACCGTGATACCGTCCGGTTGGTGGAACTTTCCTTTGTGATGTGACGCAGCACAGCCGTCATTCTTACCCCCTTGGCGCCGTGCGCCGCCTCCTCAGCGTTGTTTGAATCAGTCCCGGAGCCTGCGCTGTTAGGTTAGCCCTTGGCCATGCACACATTTTGCGCTGCCCGTCTTCTGACATCATTTGGTGTCAGGCTGGCTGCGCCTGTGCGGCCGCGCTGGCCGAGAGCCCGCCTCGTACTGTCTTCTGATTTAATCCCACTGGGGGCCAGAGATCCATGGACATGCGCAGTGCATATCTGAACCTCCACCTCTCACTCATCTCCCTACGGCTTATTCAAACTGTGCGGTGTCAGCTGGTCCCTAATAGCATGCCACGGCCGTGACACCGCACAGTCAGAAGAAGCCGTAGGGAGATGAGTGAGAGGTGGAGGTTCAGATATGCACTGCGCATGTCCATGGATCTCAGGCCCCCAGTGGGATTAAATCAGAAGACAGTACGAGGCGAGCTCTCGGCCAGCGCGGCCGCACAGGCGCAGCCAGCCTGACACCAAATGATGTCAGAAGACGGGCAGCGCAAAATGTGTGCATGGCCAAGGGCTAACCTAACAGCGCAGGCTCCGGGACTGATTCAAACAACGCTGAGGAGGCGGCGCACGGCGCCAAGGGGGTAAGAATGACGGCTGTGCTGCGTCACATCACAAAGGAAAGTTCCACCTACCGGACGGTATCACGGTAGGAGGGGACACTTTTTATAAGTGTTAGGTTCAGCATGTGCAAGGACCATAATTAAAAGAGCTAAGTTTACCTTTTCCAGCATTAGTGCTGTACACGATGGCTCTTTCAGCTACAAACGCCTGGGGGGGGGGGTTTAAAGTTTCCCTTTCAACTTGCTCCAGTGCAGGCTTCGGCCTACACTCTGCTCCCTCTCCTCCTCCTGCTGACCCTGGGCTCTAACACCGCCAGTTGGGGCCCAGATGTGCTAGCTGCACAGAGCCAAACACCAGCCAATGTGTCAGTGGGGTTCAGCACCGCCAGCTGTTCCCCTGCTGTGCAGCCGGCAACGTGTCCTGCAACAGCCACGCAGGCACAACAGACCCAAAGCTGCCGCCAGTGCAGGCTTCGGCCTACACTCTGCTCCATCTCCTCCTCCTGCTGACCCCGGGCTCTAACACCGCCAGTTGGGGCCCGGTACTGCCAGCTGCACAGAGAAAAACACCAGCCAATGTGTCAGTGGGGTTCAGCACCGCCAGCTTTTCCCCTGCTGTGTAGCCGGCAACGTGTCCTGCGACCGCCACGCAGACACAAGAACTGAAATTGAAGGGAACCTGTCCACCCTCCCCCAGGTGTTTCTATGTTTTACAGCCACCTTGTACAGCAGTAATGCTGCATGTGTGCAAGGTGGCTCAGAAACGTATTCTCCTTGCACTCGTGGAACTGAACACGTCTAAAATGTGTCCTCTGTGACCATTAAAACGTCCCTCAGGTGTGATTTTCCTTTGTATTGACACGCAACAAGCTCCTTGGTAACGCTGCCCGTCTTCTGGCATCATTGTTTGGCTGGGTGCGCCTCTGCGGCCGCCCTGCCCGACACAACGCCCCTCGGTGTCTTATTTATTTTGACTGCGAGGGTGTGATTGATGGGCATGATCAGTGCATCAGTTCGCCTGTCCCTCATCTCCTTCCGCCTTCTTCAGACTGTGCGGCTTCATGGCCGTGGCATGCGATAAGGGATCAGATGACGCCGCACAGTCTGAAGTGGGTGTAAGGACCCGAGTGTGAGAGGCGAACATATGTGCTGCGCCAGGCCCTGAATCCCAGCCCCGCAGTGTTTTAACAATGTTAAGACACTGCGGGGCTGGGATTCATGGTCATCGCGAACCGCACCGGCCGACATTAAATGATGTCAGAAGATGGGCAGCGCTAACAGCGCTAGGCCAGGGGATAACACGACAGCGCAGACTCCTGTACAGCAAATAACAACGCTCAGGAGGCTGCACCCAGCACCAAGGTGGGATTCTTGACATCTGTGCTGCGTCTCATTACAAAGGGAACTCGCGCCTCCAACACAGTTTGACTGTATAAAGGGCTAAATGTTATACGTGTTTCATTCAGCGTGTGCAAGGAGCAAAATTAAAAGAGCAACCTTTGACTTGTGCAGCACTACTGCTGCATAAGCTGTGGCTCTTCTACTTTGTAACCCCTGAGGGGGGGTTAAAGGTTACCTTTGAAATTGGTTCAAGTAGGCTTCGGCCTACACTCTGCTCCCCCTGCAGAGCCCGGGCTCCAACACCGCCAGTTGGGGCCCGGTACTGCTAGCTGCACAGAGCCAAACACCAGCCAATGTGTCAGTGGGGTTCAGCACCGCCAGCTGTTCCCCTGCTGTGCAGCCGGCAACGTGTCCTGCAACAGCCACGCAGGCACAACAGACCCAAAGCTGCCGCCAGTGCAGGCTTCGGCCTACACTCTGCTCCATCTCCTCCTCCTGCTGACCCCGGGCTCTAACACCGCCAGTTGGGGCCCGGTACTGCTAGCTGCACAGAGAAAAACACCAGCCAATGTGTCAGTGGGGTTCAGCACCGCCAGCTGTTCCCCTGCTGTGCAGCCGGCATCGTGTCCTGCAAAAGCCACGCAGACACAAGAACTGAAATTGAAGGGAACCTGTCCCCCCTCCCCCAGGCGTTTGTACGTTTTTAAGGCCACCTTGTACAGCGGTAATGCTGCATGTGTGCAAGGTGGCTCATAAACGTATTCTCCTCGCACATGTGGAACTGAAAACACGTCTGAAATGTGTCCTCTGTGTGACCATTTAACCGTCCCGGGGGTGTGACTTTCCTTTGTAATGACACGCTGCAACCCCCTTGATAGCGCTGCCCGTCTTCTGGCATCATTGTTTGGCTGCCTGCGCCTCTGCGGCCGCCCTGACCCACACAACGCCCCTCGGTGTCTTATTTCTTGGGACTGCGAGGGTGTGATTGATGGGCATGAGCAGTGCATCAGTTCGCCTGTCCCTCATCTCCTTCCGCCTTCTTCAGACTGTGCGGCTTCATGGCCGTGGCATGCGATAAGGGATCAGCTGACGCCGCACAGTCTGCAGCGGGTGTAAGGACCCGAGTGCGAGAGGCGAACATATGTGCTGCGCCAGGCCATGAATCACAGCCCCGCAGTGTTTTAACAATGTTAAGACACCGCTGGGCTGGGATTCATGGTCATCGCGAACCGCAGCGGCCGACATTAAATGAGGTCAGAAGATGGGCAGCGCTAACAGCACTAGGCCAGGGGATAACACGACAGCGCAGACTCCTGTACAGCAAATAACAACGCTCAGGAGGCTGCACCCAGCACCAAGGTGGGATTCTTGACATCTGTGCTGCGTCTCATTACAAAGGGAACTCGCGCCTCCAACACAGTTTGACTGTATAAAGGGCTAAATGTTATACGTGTTTCATTCAGCGTGTGCAAGGAGCAAAATTAAAAGAGCAACCTTTGACTTGTGCAGCACTACTGCTGCATAAGCTGTGGCTCTTCTACTTTGTAACCCCTGAGGGGGGGTTAAAGGTTACCTTTGAAATTGGTTCAAGTAGGCTTCGGCCTACACTCTGCTCCCCCTGCAGAGCCCGGGCTCCAACACCGCCAGTTGGGGCCCGGTACTGCTAGCTGCACAGAGCCAAACACCAGCCAATGTGTCAGTGGGGTTCAGCACCGCCAGCTGTTCCCCTGCTGTGCAGCCGGCAACGTGTCCTGCAACAGCCACGCAGGCACAACAGACCCAAAGCTGCCGCCAGTGCAGGCTTCGGCCTACACTCTGCTCCATCTCCTCCTCCTGCTGACCCCGGGCTCTAACACCGCCAGTTGGGGCCCGGTACTGCTAGCTGCACAGAGAAAAACACCAGCCAATGTGTCAGTGGGGTTCAGCACCGCCAGCTGTTCCCCTGCTGTGCAGCCGGCATCGTGTCCTGCAAAAGCCACGCAGACACTTGCTTTTGTACCTTCTGCTCCCCATCCTGGTTCCAGTACCGTCAGCTGGTTCCGGGCAGAGCCTTTGGCTTAGGTGCCTCCCTCTGGGTATCCGAGTTCCACCAACGTCAGGTGGTCCTTGGTAGTGCTTTCAGGCATGGGTACCTCCTGCTTAGTAACCGGGTTCCAGTAACGTCAGCTGGTCTTCGGTAGTTCCATTGGCTCTTGGACCTTCGGCTACCCATCCGGGTTCCAGCACCGTCAGCTGGTTCTCGGCAGTGTCTTTTGCTCTTGTACCTTCTGCTCCCCATCCTGGTTCCAGTACCGTCAGCTGGTTCCGGGCAGAGCCTTTGGCTTAGGTGCCTCCCTCTGGGTATCCGAGTTCCACCAACGTCAGGTGGTCCTTGGTAGTGCTTTCAGGCACGGGTACCTCCTGCTTAGTAACCGGGTTCCAGTAACGTCAGCTGGTTCTCGGTAGTTCCATTGGCTCTTGGACCTTCGGGTAGCCATCCGAGTTCCAGTTCCATCAGCTGGTTCTCGGCATTTTCTCAGCCTTCTTGTACCTTCTGCTACATTTCCAAGTTCAAGAGACTAAACACGATGACCCGGAAGACCACCCCTAAGATGACGACGACACCAGAGACGACAACCACCGTGATGACGACGACCCTGGAGACGATGACCCCGAAGACCACCCCGATGACGACGACCCCGGAGACGACGACCCTGAAGACCACCCCGATGATGACGACCCCGGAGACGACGACCCTGGAGACGACGACGACCTGGAAGACCGAGAAGCAGAAGAACAAGAGGCTGCAGAACAAAGAGCAGAAGAACATTAAGCATAACACTAAATATCAGAGCAAAAAATATTATCTAAATTATAAGCAGAAGAAGACTAAGCAGTGTATGGGGGTGAGTCCGTTCCTCCTCGTGGTGCCCCTGGATAAAGCCTGATGCTGCAGGCCAAACTGAACGCGGACAAATGTAACTCTTTTGTGACAGGCAGAACGGAAGGTGTAATCTTCAAACTTTTATAGATAACAACTACGGGAATGCCTGTCACAAATAAGAATATGATGAAGAAGTAGAATATGATGAAGATAATAGTAAAATAAAAAGAATATGAACAATGTAACCAAAAAAATAATAGGTAGAAGATGAAGAAGAAGATGAATAAGGTGAAGAAGTTGATGTCAAAGAAGCTGATGATGAGGATAATGAAGAAGAAAGTGTGGGAGAAGTAAAAAAGAAGGTGAAGGGCGTGGAAGTAGTGAAACATCAATATCTGACAAAATAAAAAAAAAATTAACATAGTCAAAATCTTTCTAACGCCAAACGTCATAAAAAAAAACAAAAACCTGCTATTCTATTACATTGGGCTAAACCTCTGTGCCTTTAATGTCTCCGCCACGTCCCCCAATACATCCTACATTATTCTTAGTTGTTTTCCTTCATGTAGAATGAACCTACAAGTTTATAAAGGGTTTATTTTAATTCCGATATTTTCGTCCCATTGACTTGCATTGGGATCGGGTATCGGTATCGGATTAGATCCGATATTTTGACGGTATCGGCCGATACTTTCCGATACCGATACTTTCCGATATCGGAAAGTATCGCTCAACACTAGTCGTGGCTTGTCATTGTGGTCACCAGGCTGCGCGCTCAGGTCACTGTCAAAGGATACGTCTTCTCTGATTATGGAGGCTTCCAAGTCCACACTCTCAAATCCAGCCTTCACTACGGCTGGTATCTCAGCCTCAGTGCCCTCACGGGGAGCACTCTCTCTTGGGGAGCGTGGGGTTGCAGCCTGCTTTCTCTCTGGCGCGCCGTCCCCTTCGTCTCGCATGCTCTGCTCTTCCGCTCTTTTCTGACCACACCTCTCTCTCTTCCTCTCTGCCCCCAGCAGTCACATGGCCCCTTCTGTCCAGGGCAGAAAGTCTTCCCCCAACAACCCAGCTGTCTGACTAAGTGGTTCCAGGTAAGGAGTAGGGAAAGCAAACTCCTCACAACTGCACATGTGAATTTCCACTCCTTTCAGTACAGAACTGATGAGTCCTGTTTTCAGGGCTCCGAAAAGAATAAATGTGGCTAAGCCCTAACAGGCAGATAGTTGCTGCTTGCCTTTTGTACCCGGCATCATTCTTCATTGGCATAGAGTGGTCACAGACCACTCCTGCCAGCGATTCAGCTGCCTGTGCTGATGTCACGTTGACAGAGCCACGGCTTTTTTCCACTGACATGGCAGTCTTTCCGTAGTCATTCTAATTAACACCCATTGCCTAACTGTGGAGTCACTGTCAATCTGCATGACATCATAAGTCACGGTCCGCCAACATAGCAGGGGGAAAGAAGCTGCAGCTCTGTCAATGAAATGTCTGCAGAAGCAGCTGAATCTCTAGCAGGAGTGGTCTGTGACCGCGCTGCACCTGTGAAGAACAGCACTGGGCACTGTTAGTGCTTTGGCACATTTTTTGTTGTTCACAAAGTCCCAGATAGCCCCTTTAACATTATGCCTGATAGTACATGCAGTTGAGAAGTTTTGCAAATTTATTTGCAGCCAAAATAATTAAATGGCATCTGTCAGTAGGATCAACTCCCTAAGCCGTCTATATGAACATGAAGTATAACCCCCCAAAAAAATCTTCACTCTGAAATGTTGTAATATGTAAACATTGAATATATGAAATTGGAACTGCATTTCTGGTATGGAAATATGTTAAAAAAATGAAGGTATTTAGCGCACAAGATGGTCAATTCATTAGAGCCGATAAAGCATGACAAGATGCACCCATTTTATAGGACCCTAATTCCTGAAAACTTACAATTTAAAATTTCCATCAAGGGGGTGCGGCTTGTCATGGCTGAAGGACTCTAATGAATTGGCCAATTTGTGCACTAAGTTTCTTAATTTTTTAACATATTTTCTATAGCATTAATGCAGTTCAAATTAGGAAGTGGGGGGAGGAGGGGAAGGAGTTTACAAGGTATTCGTTCCAGGTAATCATTGTACCAAAGTCTAGCAACACAGCCAGGGAGTCATATCAGAAAGAACTAAGTTTACTTATTGTGGAGACATGAGGGGATGGCGGGTGCCCTGGTCCACTAGCCGAAACCGCATGGAAAAGGAGTCGTCTCAGTGCACGACCGCTGTCCTTTCACTGTGGGCATAATGCTACTCAGACAACACAGGGTGAGAGTGAAACAGTGTGGCAATACTTTATTGAACCACAAATCAGGCAGATAACACATAAAACAGTCCCAGCAAAATGCTCCAAGATGGTGCACATTACAGAATCTCACCCTTCCAATGACTTGCCAGGATAATAGCAGCTATTACTTTAGATATTCTAGGGTCGATTACCCCACCTGTGGCACACACACAGAGCGGAGGTAACAACAAGCATAGGAAGATGACAGTCCATTCAGGTACATGGCCAGTTGACCGGAGGGTCACAACCTGGCTTTATCTTTCAGGGCCAACTACCCCACCTGTTGCATGCACAGAGAGAAGGTAATGACAAGCTTAGGAAGATAACACTCCATTGAGATACAAGGCCAGTTGACCAGAGGGCCACAACCTGGCTTCTCCGAACATCTCCTTGGAGTCAGGTGACCGGTGAGTGCCAATCCTGACTTTCTCCAAACATATTTATGGATTTGCGATGGCCAGTGGAGTAGATCCATATTCTTTCAGTTGGTCCCCTAAGCTGGCATTCTTTAGAAAGACAAATTGGTGTCCCTCGTGATAAAGCCATGATGTCTTGGCTGCTGCCCTATAGAGATTCTTTGGATGTTTGAATGTCTTGGCTGAATCTCTGTATCTTTCTGTGTCTCTCTCTCTATATATATCTGTTGCAAAGAGAAGCCATCAGGTCTTCCATTTACATTAAGTCATACAGTAATTGACTTTGAAAATCAAGAGGGACATACTAGGTGGATTTATTGTCTTCCAAAGTAAAGCAATGGAGGCTCTGGCAGTCATCATCAGAAATCTTAGAAGTGAGTGTTTATAGTAAGAAACAGAAGTCTTGTAAAGTTGAAGAAACAATTTAGGCCCCGTTTCTGATGTATGATCAGGGACTAGCCTCATTATGCTTTTCACCTGAGTCCAGAGGGGTTGCAAAACAGAGCAGAACCAAAAAATATGGAGAAAGTTGTCCTCATCTCCAACACATTTGATCAATAAAGGGGAAAATGTTGTTAAAATTTAGTTGGAACCATATACTATCTGGACAGACATGTCTAGCAGACATGAGCTTATTGAAGATTTATGAGGCAAGGACAGAACCTCAGCCCTTTGCTCAGAGGAAAGAAATGCCCAGATTATCTTCCCACTGGATCAAGGATCAAGGGAGAGGCAGATCTGTAGCAAGGAATAGACAATAGATAACACTGGTCAACAGCATTTTTGGTGCCAAAGATATTTCATCGAATTTAGGGTATTTTTGGGGTGCTGATTCTGAATATGTCATCAGTTTTGCCAGATTGGCTCAAGTTTTTGAGATTTTTGGTATCTTATTTATAGCACTTGTTGGTAAATGCGACGCATCATCTCATTAATTTCTTTGGATTAGTACTTGAACTGAGCAGTTCTCAATATAGTTTTGTGTTAATTAGTGTTCTAAAAGTTTGTTCATAGCTTGATTTTTGCACTAACTTTATGTTGTTGTCTGTTTTCCAGTGAAAAGCATGAACTCATCAAGAAGAAGTTGTCTTAACGATCCAGACTCATTCTGTTACATTTGTGGTGAATACACACTGCCAAAACATAGAAGAAACATAACAGACTTCGTAAAAAAAAGTGTATTTTGCCTATTTTGGGGTTATGCTTGGGGACCAAGACAAGTTTTGGGCACCACACATAGTGTGCAAAGCATGTATCGAATTATTACGAAAATGGAGCAAAAGACAAAGAAAAAGCTTCAAATTTGGTGTTCCAATGGTGTGGAGAGAGCCAAAAAATCATCATGATGACTGTTATTTATGGTAAACACAGGTACAGGCACATCTTCACAATGAGGGACAGTCCTTCTTGCAGATTCCATGTTACTCCCATTTTCGTTTCTTATGCTTATTGAATCCTTGCACTTGCACTGCACAGAAATAACAGTCATCATGATGATTTTTTGGCTCTCTCCACACCATTGGAACACCAAATTTGAAGCTTTTTCTTTGTCCTTTGCTCCATTTTCGTAATAATTCGATACATGCTTTGCACACTATGTGTGGTGCCCAAAACTTGTCTTGGTCCCCAAGCATAACCCCAAAATAGGCAAAATACACTTTTCTTACGAAGTCTGTTATGTTTCTTCTATGTTTTGGCAGTGTGTATTCACCACAAATGTAACAGAATGAGTCTGGATCGTTAAGACAACTTCTTCTTGATGAGTTCATGCTTTTCACTGGAAAACAGACAACAACATAAAGTTAGTGCAAAAATCAAGCTATGAACAAACTTTTAGAACACTAATTAACACAAAACTATATTGAGAACTGCTCAGTTCAAGTACTAATCCAAAGAAATTAATGAGATGATGCGTCGCATTTACCAACAAGTGCTATAAATAAGATACCAAAAATCTCAAAAACTTGAGCCAATCTGGCAAAACTGATAGCATATTCAGAATCAGCACCCCAAAAATACCCCAAATTCATTAAAATATTATGGACACCAGAAAAAAAATTTTTTTTTGTTGACCTGTGTAATGAATGGTTGATAGCACCTTCTTCAACACAGAGATTCTGAAATACAGTTTGTTTACATACATAATGAGCATAATTTGTGAGGGAATGGAGAAAATAACGAAGTTGAAGAAAGCACCAAGTTTCCAACGGAGAAGGATCCACTATTTCTTGTAAGGTTTCGAAGCAATAGCGTAGTTACCGGAGGGAGCCGGAGGGACAGTTGCCCCAAGCCCTGCGCTCACAGGGGTCCACCCAGATCTTCAGCTACCTTTAACTGTGGCCTCTTGGCCATGGCTGGATGATGCGCACGCACATGAGGTTAGAGTCCCAGTGACATCATTGCAATGAGTTTGAATTCTGAAGTCCTGTGCATGTGTGGGCTTCTTGGTAGTGATGAGCGAGTTTACTCGTTGCTCGGGTTTGCCCAAGCACGCTTGGGTGGACTCTGAGTATTTCTGAGTGCTCAGAGATTTAGTTACTGTCGCTGTAGCTGCATGATTTGCGGCTGTTAGACACCTTGAATACATGTGGGTATTCCCTAGCAACCAGGCAACCCCCACATGTATTTAGGCAATCCAGTAGTCGCAAATCATGCAGCTGAGGTCGACAAATCAAAATCTCCGAGCACTCACAAATACTCGGAAACCACCCGAGCATGCTCGGGCAAACATGAGCAACGAGTGTACTCGCTCATCACTACTCCTTGGCCATGGCATTACCCTGCCATGGCCGAGAGTCTGAGCCATAGTGCAAGGACAGCAAGGCATTGATCCACCCAGTAAGCTCATAGGAATCCTGGATTAGGTGAGTATGAGTTGTTTTTTTATTTTACTTAAAACTTTTGGTCTCGGTGGGGTGCTCGCATACATTTTAGGGGGCCATTTTGGGGTCCCTCAAAGTGTTGGGGCCATTACACAGCATGGGAACTAATGAGTGGGTCTTCATACAGTATGGGGGCTAATGTGGAGTTCATCATATGGCGTGGTAACGAATGTGAGGGCTCTCATACTGTAAGGGGACTAATAAGGGGGCCATCATATGGTGTGGAAACCAATGTGGGGTCCCTCATACAGAATGGGGGGTAATGTGGAAGCCATCATATGGTGTGGAAATGATTGTGGGAGGCCCTTATATAGTATGAGGGCTAATGTGAGTCCATCATAGTGTGGTAACTAATTTGGGGTGCCTTCATACAATATGGTTGTTAATGTTGTGGCCATCATATGGTGTGGGAACGATTGTGGAGGGCTCTTATACAGTATGGGGGTTAATGTGGGAACTACTGAGGGGGACATCATACAGAGAGGGGGCCATTATACACTTTGGGAGCTAATGTGTTATACAGTATGAGGACTTCTGTGAGGGGCATTATACTGCATTTTTCTGGAGCAATGAGGACATCACACTGTGTATAGGGAGCTGTGGGCCCATCAGACTGTGTATAGGTGATCTGTGGGCCCAACATGCTGTGTATAGAGGAGTTCTGGACCCTTTATAATGTGTATAGGGAGCTGTGGGCCCATTATACTGTGTATAGGGGAGCAGTGGCGGCATTATACTGTATATGCATGAGCTGTACATGGGGGCTCAGGGGACATTATTTAACCACTTTACCCATCAAGCCCGTTTTCATCTTCCTGACTAGGCCAAATTATACAATTCTGATCAGTGTGACTTCATGTGATAAATTAATAACTCTGGAACGCTTCAAAGGATCCCACTGATTCTGAGAATGTTTTTTTCATGACATATTGAACTTCATGATAGTGGTAAAATTTGTTTGATATGACTTGTGTTTATTTGTGAAAAAAATCGAAAATTTGATGAAAATTTGGAAAATCTAGCAATTTTCAAAATTTAAATTTTTATTCCCTTCCACCAGGAAATCATGTCACAAAAATAGTTAATAAATAACATTTCCCACATGTCTACTTTACATTAGCACAATTTTTAAAAAATATTTTTGTTGTTAGGAAGTTAGAAGGGTTAAAAGTTTACCAGCAATTTCTCATTTTTCCCAAAAAATTTACAAAACCATTTTTGTAGGGAACACATAAAATTTGAAGTGACTTTGATGGGTCTATATGGCAGAAAATATCTAAAATTGACACCATTTTAAAAACTGCACCATTCAAGGTGTTCAAAACCACATTCAAGTAGTTTATTAACCCTTCAGGTGCTTCACATAAATAAAAAAATAATAATTTAGACCCAATTTCTTTATTTTCACAAGGATAACAGAAAGAAAATGAACCACAAAATTTGTTCTCCAATTTCGCCTGAGCACAATTATACCCAATATGTGAGGAAAAAGTACTGTTTGGGTACACCACAGGGCTCGGAAGGGAAGCAGCACTGTTTGACTTTTTTAATGCAAAATTGGCTGGAATCAAGAGAGGACGCCATGTTGCATTTGGAGAGCCCCTAATGTGCCTAAACAAGTGACCCCATTTTGGAAAGTAGACCCCCTCAAGCAATGTATCTAGATGTGTGATGATTTATAATGTTGAGCGGTGAAAACCAAAAAAATCACAGTGTTTCCACAAAAATGTTTTTTAGCCCCACATTTTTATTTTCACAAGGGTAACAGGAGAATATGGACCACAAAAATTGTTGTGCAATTTTTTCTGAGTACGTCAATACCCCATATGTGGGGAAAATTACTGTTTGGGTGCACGGTATGGCTCAGAAGGGTAGGAGGACCTTTTGAACGCAAAATTGGATGGAATTATTAGTGGACATCATGTCGTTATTTTGGAGATTCATGTGCCTACACAGTTGAAACCCGCCACAAGTGCCCCATTTTGGTAAACTAGACCCCTCAAGGAATATATCTAGATGTGTGGTGAGAGCCATGAAACCACAGGTGCCTCACAGGAGTTTATAATTCTGAGCTGTAAAAATAAAAGATCACATTTTTCCCACAAAAATTTTATTTTATACTCAATTTTATTATTTTCAAGGGAAACATGAGAAAATGGAACCCAATATTTGCTGTGCAATTTCTCATATATGAATATATGGGGAAAATTACTGTTTGGGAGCACGGCAGGACTTGGAAGGGAAGGTGCGCCATTTTCAACCAAAAATTTGATGGAACCGCTAGTGGACACAATGTCCCATTTGGATGATGGGCCCTGATGTGCCTATTCAGTGGAAACCTTCTACAATTGACTCCATTTTGGAAACTAGAACCCTCAAGGAATGGATCAAGATTAGTGGTGAGCACCATAAACCTCAAGGTACTTCACAGAATTTTACAAAGTTGATCTCTGAAAATGAAAAAAAATATCCCAGCACCTTGAAACCCCAGGTGCTTCACAGATTTTTCCAAAGATGATCTGTGAAAATGAAAAAAAAAAAATTTCTTACAAAAATGTTGTTTTAGCCCCAATTTATTTCATTTTCACAAGGATAGCCGGAGAAAATGGACACAAAAATTTGTTGTGCAATTTCTCCTAAGTACATCGATACCCCATATGTGGTTGAAAATGACTTTTAAGGCACAAGGCAAAGCTCAGAAGGGAAGAAGTGCCATATTGGAGTTCAGATTTTGCTGGAATGGTTTGAGGGTGCCATGTTACATTGCCAAAGCCACTGAGGTGCCAGAACAGCAGAAACACCCTATATGTGACCTCATTTTACAAACAACACCCCCCTCAATGAATTCAACTAGGGGTGCAGTGATCATATTGACACTAAGAGCCTCTAAGAATTTTATATCATTGGGCGGTGAAGAAAGAATTATGACAATTTTACCACTAAAATGTTGTTTTAGCCCCAAGTTTTTAATTTTTCTAAGGGCTAGTAAGAAAAAATGGATGTCAGTTTGTTGTAAAAATGTTTCCTGAGTGCGCCAAAACACTACATGTAATTGTGAAATACTTTTCAGGCACAGTGCAAAGCTCAGAAGGGAAGGAGCACCATATTATAGTGTAGAGTTTACTGTTATGGTTTGCGGGTGCCATGAACTACTGTGAGAGCCCCTGAGGTGTCAGAACAGCAGAACCCCTCATAGGCTACCCTATTTTACAAACGACACATCTCAATAAATTTATCTAGGGGTGCAGTGATCATATTGACACCACAAATGTGTCACCGAATGTTATCCCATTGGGCAGTGAAGAAAAAATTACATTATTACCACCAAAATTTTGTTTTAGCCCCAGATTTTA
Source organism: Ranitomeya variabilis (assembly GCF_051348905.1). Lineage (NCBI taxonomy): Eukaryota > Metazoa > Chordata > Amphibia > Anura > Dendrobatidae > Ranitomeya > Ranitomeya variabilis. The sequence continues at coordinate 130,398,625 of NC_135235.1, read as the reverse complement.
CATTTTCACACTGGGAAGTGGGTAAAAATGGCAACAAAATCTGTCCCACAATTTCTGCTGAACATTGAAATACTCCATAAGTGGCTGTGCAGTACTGCTTAGCCACACAGCGAGACTTGGGAGGGACGGGGCTAAATTTGCTTTGTTAAGGGCAGATTTTCCTAGAATAGTTTGTGGACTCCATATACAGAGCCCCTGAGTGCTAGAAAAGCAGAATCCCCCTTCAAGTGACCCCATTTTTGAAATTTTACCCTTTTGGGAATTTATCTACAGGTGTACTGACGATTTTGACTCCATGGGAGTTTTCCAGAAACAACCACCAATGGATGTTGCTGAGTGGAAATTGCAAACTGCTGTTGTGGTCCCCATTACATTGTAGTGACCAGTATGTTGTAGTGACCAGTATGTTGCAGTAACCAGTACTTTGTAGTGCCCAGCTCATGCTTCTGAAGACACACACCCGTAAAATAGGCAGGCTCTCATAGCTACAGGAATGCCAAACGTGAACGCTAAATGTGGTTTAAAGGAAAACCTGTCACCCCCAAAATCGAAGGTGAGCTAAGCCCACCGGCATCAGGGGCTTATCTACAGCATTCTGCAATGCTGTAGATAAGCCCCCGATGTATCCTGAAAGATGAGAAAAAGATGTTATATTATACTCACCTGGGGGGAGGCGGTCCGATCCGATGGGTGTCGCAGTCCGGTCCGGGGCCTCCCATCTTCATAGGATGACGTCCTCTTCTTGTCTTCACACTGCGGCTCCGGCGCAGGCATACTTTGTCTGCCCTGTTGACGGCAGAGCAAAGTACTGCAGTGCGCAGGCGCCGGGCCTCTCTGACCTTTCCCGGCGCCTGCTGGAGCCGCAGCATGAAGACAAGAAGAGGACGTCATCGTAAGAAGATGGGAGGCCCAGGACCGGACCGCGACGCCCATCGGACTGGACCACATCGGGACCACCCCTGGGTGAGTATAATCTAACCTCTTTTTCTCATCTTTCAGGGTACATCAGGGCTTATCTACAGCATTACAGAATGCTGTAGATAAGCCCCTGATGCCGATGGGCTTAGCTCACCTTCGATTTTGGGGGTGACAGGTTCCCTTTAAGCACTGGGGCTCAGAAGGAAGGGGGTATTTGGATTTGGGAATGCAGAATTTGTGGAATTTCTTTTGGGGCGAGGAGCAATTTTGCTTTTCCAGAGCCTTTGTACGAATAGTAACGTGGAAGCCCCCTATATTTCTGTTGACAGATGACAGACCTGAGTGGGGTCTTTTTTGTGGATTAAGTTGAAGCTTTTGTTAGGAAAAATGTGCCTATCATTTGAGGATGACATTTATCGTGCGCTTTATGTTGAGCACTTACATCAAGTTTCCATCTAAATCTCCAAGTGACGTGATTCAGATGAAACCCCCAAGGATCCATTCAATATAATGAGTCAGCAGAGTTGCTCTGGTCTTTGTATGGACTCTGTTCAGCAATGTCCTTCTTTTCAGAAGTGCACAAAACTGTGGCCGACAGCACTTTTATGCATACCTAAAAAGTCTGACACCACTGGATCATATGCCACACAGTGTCTATAGTGCCTACCTCTGCTTCATTATAATGAACCTTCTAATGGGGGTTCCACGTGAATCACATAATTCAGAGATTTACACAATGCCAGCGCTAAGCGCAGTGTGCAGGATAAATATGAGCAGAGCCATACTGCGATTTTTTGTAGGCAGACCAAACAAATCAACAGCAGATAAAGAATTGGTTTTATTTTTTACACCGTTCATCGTGCAGTATAAGTGATTATATTACTTTATCCATCTGGTCGGTGCGATTACAGCAATACCAGAATTATATTGGGTTTTTATGTTTGGCTGCTGTCACACACGAAAAGACATTTTTCTTTTGCCAAAAAATAGTTTTTTCATGGCCATATTTTGATACCTATAATTTTTCCAAATTTCTGCCAACTGAGTCATGTGAGGTTTTGCTTTTTATGGGACAAGTTGACATTTTTATTGGTACCATTTTTGGGCACATGACATTTTTTATTCGCTTTCTATTCCAATTTTTGGGATGCAGAATGAACAAACGAGCAATTCAGGAATTTGTTTGGTTAAATCTACATAGTAGTCTGCATAGCTAGTTTATTCCCCCTGTAGGCTGTACTATTACAATGTTTCTATGCAAGTGGCCTTTCATAGGTATTTCCTCTCTGACTTGGGGTATGTGTATGTGAAATTTATAAATGTGGTTATTTTAGAACTTTTTTAACTTTTACAAAATAAATGATATGTTTGAATTAATTTTTGATTGGTTGGCTTCATTGGGTTCAGCAGTTTAATTACTGCTGTCTATGTTGTATATGAATATGGAAGTACCAATGGGTTTATAGGATAAGGACAATTTTGTTATTATCAATATCTGTATTAAGCCTGGCAAAATTCTTTACAAATACCTGCTTTGAAACAATTACTTCTACCTTAACGTAGATTGTTGTTCATCTTTAAACAAAACCAAATCTCCCAAATAGGGTTGAGCGAAACGGATCGGACAAATTCAAAAATCGCTGACTTTCAGCAAAGTCGGGTTTCATGAAACCCGACCCGATCCTAGTGTGGGATCGGCCATGAGGTTGGCGATCTGCGTGCAAAAATCGCGTTTCATATGACGCTTTCAGCGCCATTTTTCAGCGAATGAAGGAGGACGCAGAGTGTGGGCAGCGTGATGACATAAGTCTCGGTCCCCACCATCTTAGAGAAGGGCATGACAGTGATTGGCTTGCTTTCTGCGGCGTCACAGGGGCTATAAAGGGGCATGCACGCTGACCGCCATCTTACTTCTGCCGATCTTAGCATAGGGAGAGGTTGCTGCAGCTTCATCAGAAGCAGGGACATAGTTAGGGAGGGAAGATTAACCCCCAAACTGCTTGTGCTGTAGCGATTTCCACTGTCCAACACCACCTTTTTTTTGCAGGGACAGTGGAGGGTATATTTTTGTGCATCAGCTCTGTAGCTTATTAGGCTGCCTTATAAGGCTCCCTGATAGCTGCATTGCTGTTTGCACGCTGCTATGCAAACCAACTGCTTTTTTAAAAGCAAAAATCCTGTTGCTCATTTCTGCACAGTTATCTTGTTTATTTGTCCACACTTTTGTGTGCAGCAGTCCTTTTTATTGCTGCCATACTTGTCCTGAGATCATTGTAGGGAGATTGAAATTGTACTACAGTCCTTGTATTTTTTTCATATATCTTCCAGCCACTTTCCACCACTTACATTGTGTTGTTTTATACACTGGGCCTAAGTTTTGGTTCAGTGTCCCAAAAAAAAAGTGAGATTCAAATTCTCACAAAGTGGATATACTTCTGTCCTGATAGTTTGTTGTATATCAGCCAGCCACTTTCTGCCACTTACATTGTGTTGTTTTATGCACAGGGCCTGAGTTTTGGTTCAGTCTCCCCACAAAAAAAGGGAGATTTAAATTCTCAACAAGTTTATATACACCTTCTACCTTGTTTTACAGTACCATATAACGGTTGTTATTTTGGTTAGATTTTCCAAAAAATGAGGAAGTCTGGTGGAAGAGCCCGTGGGCGGTGGTTGCCAGCTGGTACTGATGGTGGTGGTGGTGCATCTGGTGGTAGTGGCAAAAGCACAATGGCACCTAAAGGTACCTTCACACGAAACGACATCGCTAGCGATCCGTGACGTTGCAGCGTCCTCGCTAGCGATATCGTTTCGTTTGACACGCAGCAGCGATCAGAATCCTGCTGTGATGTCGCTGGTCGCTGAATAAAGTCCAGAACTTTATTTGGTCGTCCGATCGCTGTGTATCGTTGTGTTTGACACCAAAAGCAACGATACCAGCGATATTTTACACTGGTAACCAGGGTAAACATCGGGTAACTAAGCGCAGGGCCGCGCTTAGTAACCCGATGTTTACCCTGGTTACCAGCGTAAAAGTAAAAAAAACAAACAGTACATACTCACATGCGTCCTCCAGCGTCTGCTTCATCACACTGACTGAGCTCCGGTCCCTAAAGTGAAAGTGAAAGCACAGCGGTGACGTCACCGCTGTGCTGTTAGGGCCGGAGCTCAGTCAGTGTCAGGAAGCGGACGGTGGGGGACGCGCAGGTGAGCATGTACTGTTTGTTTTTTTTACTTTTACGCTGGTAACCAGGGTAAACATCGGGTCACTAAGCGCGGCCCTGCGCTTAGCAACCCGATGTTTACCCTGGTTACCCGGGGACCTCGGCATCGTTGGTCGCTGGAGAGCGGTCTGTGTGACAGCTCTCCAGCGATCAAACAGCGACGCTGCAGCGATCGGCATCGTTGTCGCTATCGCTGCAGCGTCGCTTCGTGTGAAGGTACCTTAAGGCTGGAGGTGTTGAGCCAGCGTAATCATCTGTCTACACAAGGCCTCGAAGGCTCCCTTATCTGGGAGTAGGAAAACAGCTTTTAAAGCCAGAGCAGCAGGAAAAAGTTTTGGCTTTCCTTGCTGACTCAGCCTCTAGCTCTTTCGCCTCCTCTTCAGAAAGTTCCAAATATAAAAGCAGCGAGTCGTCAGTGGATGCTCCCGGTCAGGAACAAGACGTTTCCTTGTGTCGTTCACCGAAACCATGCCAATCGCTGAATCATCCCCTGCACTGCCTAATAATCGACGTTGCAACAAGGTGGAACTCCACACTGCACATGGTTCAGAGGCTGTGTGAACAGAGGCGTGCTGTAATTTATTTGTGGGAGGATACACATACACAGGCAGGCACTTGGATGGCAGACATGGAGTTGTCTGGTGTGCAGTAGTCGAAGCTACAAGACCTCTGTCAAGTCCTTCAGTGTTTTGAGGAATGCACACGGGTGGTAAGTGCAGATGACACCATCATAAGCATGAGCATCCCACTAATGCGTCTGCTGATGCAAAGTTTGACGCACATTAAGGAGCAGGCATCTGCAGCCGAAGAGGAGGGAAGCCTTGATGACAGTCAGCCATTGTCTGCTCAGGGAACTCTCCTGGACGAGGTGGCGGATGAAGAGGAGGAGGAGGAGGATGATGGGGATGAATATATATGGGAGGGGGATGCTTCTCAGGAGGCAATAGAAACTGGTGGCGTTGCAAGGTCAGGTACCGGGTTTTTGCGGGACACAAGTGATGTTGATTTGCAAGAAAGTGCTCCTCAACCCAGCACAAGCTGTGAATTGACACCTGAAACATTGGCCCACATGGCTGAGTATGCCTTGCGTATCTTAAAAAGGGACCCCCGCATTATCAAAATGATGACCGATGACGATTACTGGTTGGCCTGCCTCCTGGATCCACGATATAAAGGAAAATTACAAAATATCATGCCACATGAGAACCTTGAGCAAATATTGGCTACCAAACAAGCAACTCTTGTAGACCATTTGGTTCAGGCATTCCCAGCACACAGCGGCGGTGATGGTTCTCACACGACCTGTAGGGGGCAACATGGTAGAGGTGTTAGAGGTGCACATACGAAGTGGCGTTGGACAGAGGGGTTTTATGACCAGGTTGTGGAGTGATTTCGCAATGACCGCTGACACGACAGGTGCTGCTGCATCGATTCAAAGTGACAGGAGACAACATTTGTCCAGTATGGTTACAAACTACTTTTCCTCCCTTATCGATGTTCTCCCTCACACGTCATTCCCCTTTGATTACTGGGCATCTAAAATAGACACCTGGCCTGAATTGGCAGAATATGCATTACAGGAGCTCGCTTGCCCTGCTGCTAGTGTGCTATCAGAAAGAGTATTCAGTGCTGCTGGTTCAATACTGACCGAAAAAAGAACACGTCTGGCTACCCAAAATGTTGATGATCTAACCTTCATTAAAATGAACCAATCATGGATTTCAAATTATTTGGCCCCACCTTCCCCTGCTGACACGTAGCTTGCCTGAAAAATGTCTTGCTTTTGGCCTCCTCTTACTGACTTCTCCAATTCCTCCATTTGCAGCTGCTGAATGTCCACCATAGGCCATTTTTCTACCTCCCTAAATGGGCTGACTCCCCCCACAGGGCCGTTGTCACCACTTGGCGCAAGCACCCGTGTGAGTGCCGTTTGCCTGGACAGGTGGGTGGGCCCACTCTTGGGCGACGGCACTGGCACAGGGTCCCTCATGGTACAATGAAGTGTCTCTGACGGTGGTGGTGCACAACCAATGTCAGAAACACAGTCGTAATATGAGGGGCCCTGTGCCAGTACCGCCGCCCACGAGAGAGTGTTCCCCCCCCCAGCTCGAACAGTGCTCTACCACTTGCAATACTTACCTCTCCCTGCTCCACCACTGTGTAGTCTGTGCTGTTAAATCCTTCAATGGCACTGCCAATACAAATTTGTTGAAATGATAGATGATGGTTAAAATATACAGGGGCCCTCGCCTCCATTTAGACCAGTTAATACTTTGCGCCTACTACCACTGTCTGATACTCAGCAGAGGAGCCCACCCCTGTACCTAGCTATGCCACCAGGTTATTTATGAACAATTTTTTGGCAGACATTTAGCCCACTTTATTATTTGGGCCTACTAACTGTGTCTGCCACTCATTACAATTTTCCTCCACTGAACAAAGCAATGCCGCCTGTTTAGTCCTGTTACCAATTTTGAACTGCATTTAGCCTACTTTATTATTTGTAAAGGCACAGATGATTGGCCTCGGGGAGAACAAAACATCCAACACCGCGGAGACACCATCACGTGTTTCTCAACGCAGTGATCCAGAACACTGCCCAATCCGTTATGGGAAATATGCAAATGCATGTAGGATAGCTGCGGAGACACCATCACGTGTTTCTCAATGCAAGAAGTGAATAGCCAGGCCTTTCCCCGGGAAGGAACAACCACGGGAAGGGCAGCATCCAATAAAGCAAAACATCCAATACAGGAAAACCACCTATGCCAAGCATGGTATCCATCCACAGACAGCTGTTTCGGGGTGTTTGCCCCTCATCAGTGTGGAGTAGGAATCTGGCTATTAGGAGCAGTGCCTAGTAAAAGGCTGTAAAGGCACAGATGATTGGCCTCGGGGAGACCAAAACATCCAACACCGCGGAGACACCATCACGTGTTTCTCAACGCAGTGATCCAGAACACTGCCCCCATCCCTTATGGGAAATATGCAAATGCATGTAGGATAGCTGCGGAGACACCATCACGTGTTTCTCAACGCAAGAAGTGAATAGCCAGGCCTTTCCCCGGGAAGGAACAACCACGGGAAGGGCAGCATCCAATAAAGGAAAACATCCAATACAGGAAAACCACCTATGCCAAGCATGGTATCCATCCACAGACAGCTGTTTCGGGGTGTTTGCCCCTCATAAGTGTGGAGTAGAAATCTGGCTATTAGGAGCAGTGCCTAGTAAAAGGCTGTAAAGGCACAGATGATTGGCCTCGGGGAGGCAGTTTTCCTGTATTGGATGTTTTCCTTTATTGGATGCTGCCCTTCCCGTGGTTGTTCCTTCCCGTGGAAAGGCCTGGCTATTCACTTCTTGCATTGAGAAACACGTGATGGTGTCTCCGCAGCTATCCTACATGCATTTGCATATTTCCCATAAGGGATGGGGGCAGTGTTCTGGATCACTGCGTTGAGAAACACGTGATGGTGTCTCCGCGGTGTTGGATGTTTTGGTCTCCCCGAGGCCAATCATCTGTGCCTTTACAGCCTTTTACTAGGCACTGCTCCTAATAGCCAGATTCCTACTCGAGACTGATGAGGGGCAAACACCCCGAAACAGCTGTCTGTGGATGGAAACCATGCTTGGCATAGGTGGTTTTCCTGTATTGGATGTTTTCCTTTTTTGGATGCTGCCCTTCCCGTGGTTGTTCCTTCCCAGGGAAAGGCCTGGCTATTCACTTCTTGCGTTGAGAAACACGTGATGGTGTCTCCGCAGCTATCCTACATACTTTATTATTTGGGCCTATATCTGTGTTTCCTCCTCATCCTGCCCATTGCCCAGCCACTGCTAGATGAGTCTGCTGGTACATTGACCCAGACCACTACATTCCCCTTGCACTCTACACAGCCAGAATCTGACCCTGCTGAAAGTCAGGTTCCCCTTCCCGCATGTTATACCACCTTACACAGGGACAAAGAGGAAGGTGCAGATGAAAGTACAGGTTCCTTCATCAGGTGGGGGGGTCATACTCGTTGGCTTTGATTCCCCATTGACTTGCATTGGGTTTCGTGTTTCAGTCGGCCCCCGACTTTTCGCAATAATCGGCCGATTTCACCCGATCCAACTTTTGACAAAGTCGGGTTTCGCGAAACCGGACTCGATCCGAAAAAAGTAAAAGTCGCTCAACTCTACTCCCAAATTATGCTTGTTTTTCTGCTCTTAATGCTTTCTGTAGCATTGTAAAATATTGATAGATTTTTTTCTCCATCTGTTCCAAAAACAATTGGTCAAGTGTAGTACACATTTTTACAGGTTCGAATAAAAATCACTGTGTGGGTTGACATGGACAATTTAATAAATAATAAAAATCAAATACAATTTCCTATCTTAAAGGGAACCTGACAGGTAGTACATGCTGCCCACACGTTCTAGCCACGTATCAACCTCTGGCTGTACGATTATAGCCATATACGCTTGACCCTGAATTGCTGGAATGTTTCAAAGAAAAAAACACTTATGGTAGCCACTGGAGACCGAGCCGCACAGTGCATTAATCGTACAGGCGGGTCCCCAGTGGCTTCCCCCATCTGCTGACAGTGACTGACAAGCCTCTGTCTACATGCGTATATAGCCAGAAAGACCTCAGTCACTGTCAGCGGGGAGAGAAGCCGCCAGGGACCCCCCCTATACAACCAACAGCTATAAAAAGTGTGTTTTTCTTTGAAACGCTGCAGCATTTCAGAGTCAGACGTACATGGCTGTGACACTATTGCCAGTGGCTGATACACGCTGCCCACAGATTGGGCATCATGGATCTTCTGTCAGGTTCCCTTTAATAAATGTAATGGATCCATGAAAAACACATGACATACGCTTGGTAACTCATATGTCATCGTGTTTTTTGCTAACCCTTTGAGTTATAAAAGGTGAGTCTGATCATCATCAGAAAATTGCATTTTGATTAAATCATGTTTTTGTGTTTCATATATTTTGCTTTTTCCATATCAACATTTTTATTAATAAACACATTCCTTGTTGTTTCAGGAAATTACACATTTACAGTGCCTTGAAAAAGTTTTCATACCCCATGAAAGTTTTCACATTTTTTCATATTACACCCACAAATTTAAATTTATTTTAGTTGGATCTTATGTGATATAACAACACAAATTAGCAAGTATTTGTGAAGTGTAAAGCAAATAATACATAATTTTCTTAATATTTTTAAAATATAAATCTGAAAATTGTGACGTGCATTTCTATTCAGCCTTGAGTCAATACTTTTTAGGACGATCTTTCGCTACAATTGCTGCTCCAAGTCATTTGGGTTATGTCACTGAAATGTTTGCCCATTCTTTGCAAACTAGCTGTAGCTCAGTGAGTTTGGATGGAGAGCTGTGAAAAACAATTTTCAAGTCTTGCCACAGATTCTCAATGGAATTTAGGTCTGGACTGTGACTGGTCCATTGAAAAATGAATATGCTTTAATCTAAACCATTCAGTTGGGGCTCTGTCAGTATGTATGGGTCAGTGTCCTGCTGGAAGGTGAATCTACAAGTCTTTTTCAGCCTTCAATTGGTTTTCCTCCAGAATTGTCTTGTATTTAGCTCCATTCATCTTTCCATCAACTCTGACCGTCTTTCCCTGCTGAATTAAAGCATCCTCACAACATGAAGCTGCCACCACCATGTTTGATGGGGGGATGGCGTTTTCAGGGTGATGTGCAGTGTTAATTTTGTGCCACACATAGTGTTTTTCATTTATTCCAAAAAGTTCTACTTTGGTCTCATCTGACCAGAGCACCTTCTTCCACATGCAATGCAGGGGACAAAGTCAGAAAGTGAGGTCACAATATGGCGGCATGGGACCAGACTGGTGGCTGAAAGATTTGAAAACATCAGCTGGTAAGTATAAGGCTATGTGCACAAGCTGCGGATTTTGCTGCGGATCCGCAGCGGTTTTGACGCTGTGGATTCACAGCAGTTTTCTATGAGTTTACAGTGTCATGTAAACCTATGGAAAACAAAATCCGCAGTGCACATGCTGTGGACAAAAATGCAGTGGTTTATATTCCGCAGCATGTCAATTCTTTGTGCGGATTCCGCAGCGGTTTACACCTGCTCCATAATAGGAATCCGCAGATGTAAAACCGCAGGTGGAATCCGCAAAAAAACGCGGTAAATCCACAGTGCAGATTACCTGCGGATTTACCAAAATCAGTGCGGAAAAATCCGCACACCATTCCGCAACGTGTGCACGTACCCTAATGGTTGAGTCAGAGATCTTATGTTAATAGCATTTTTTTTTTTAAATGTAACTCAGAAGCCTGATTTAAACAGGTTCCCCTTAAGGCCTTCTCCTCATACCTTACCACAGTATATGTTGATTGTACGGCAGATAAAATTTGTTCTGTATTTTCTTTGTCATGACTTGAGGAGGATGTCATATATTTGGACAATATCTGATTGCAGACAGAAGAAAATAAGGTAGAGCACATCACTACCACATTCGGAGCGCTTAACAAAGCATTTGCGAGAATGTACTGTAGAAAGCTGTTAAGGCACAAAACTTAATGGCGTATTCCATGTTTTTGAAAAATCCCATTACGGCTTTTGAGCGAGATTTCCCTAATTTTGCAACAATTTGTAAGGGAATTTTGCTTATTATGAATAGATGTACTAGAGAGATGACCACAGCAATCCAAAATGAACATCAACGATGCGTGCTTATAAACACTGCAGCATATACATGGCACATGAAAGAAACGGTGCAACCTCAAACGGGTCTTTGTCAAGCAATTTCCAGAATGCCAACAATCAATTATTTATAAAAAATGTTGAAATCACTTCCTGACTTATACAAAAATATCAAACTTCGGAGACATCCAAATTATCATTAAGCAGATGTGTAAAACTATACATGGTGCGCAGTAGCTTAATCTTGCATTGTTGTATTTCAGCGGAAGGATTTATCATCAGCCCTCTGCGCTGCTTTATTTCCTCCACAGTCTGGAACTCACTGATGTGCCCACTCCAGATCAGCACTCACATGACTGCAAAACCTGCAATAATGTGACCAAATCACATGACTCGAGGCGATCCAAGTATCAGACGGCCACGTCACAGGACCCGCTATCACGCAAGTGTGAAACATACAGGCTGCAGTAATACAAAGCGACCACTAGATGACAGTACATGCAAACTATAAAAGTAATTCCAGTCACTTGTGTGAGGTTCAGCCTAATAAACAGGAGATCTCTTCAGTTGGGTCACCGTGCAACACACAGAAGTGAGGCTAGTTATGTTTTATTCTCATTTATTATTGATTTAATTTTACTATTGTCATATTACACATACTGTACTGTGCAAATGTTTTAGGCAGGTGGAGAAAAAACTGCTGCACAGTAAGGCTATGTGCACACGTTCAGGATTTTTTGCGTTTTTTTACTATAAAAATGCTTAAAAAACGCATACATATGCATCCCATCATTTATAATGCATTCTGCAATTTTTGTGCATATGTTGCGTTTTTTTGCGCGAAAAAAAAAACCCATCGCGGTAAAAAACGCAGTATAGTATGTTCATTAATTTTGTGGAGTTTTTGTGGATTTCCCACTATATTATTGCATTGGGAACCTCCGGAAAAAAATCTGCAAAAAAACGCGCAAAAAATGTGAGAAAAACGCATGCTGATTTCTTGCAGAAAATGTTCAGGAAATTTTGGCAAGAAATCCTGACGTGTGCACATAGCCTTAGGCTGTGTGGAGTTTTGACGCTGCATATTTTTGCTGCCTCAAAAATGCAGCGTTTTACAGTTCCAGCAAAGTGGATGGAATTTATTTTATGCAGAGTAAACTGACCTGCGGAGCGTGTTTCAAATCTTTAACATGTCAATTTCACCTGCTGGTACGCTGAGTTTTACATGCAGATTTTACATGCAGCAGCACGCTCCGCTCCCAAGTGCCGGCGCCAGAGCTTGCTTTTCACATGCGAGACACGGACGTTTATCTTGCAAGTGGAAAGGAGCCCTTAAACACATAATTATACATCTTATTTCTTCTGCCCAAGTGCATGAGTTTATATTTATCCCCATTAAAGCTCATCTCCCAAGCTTCTAGTTTACATAAATCGTCCTGTAATATTAAATTGTCCTCCTCTGTATTGATTACCCTGCAGAGTTTAGTGTCATCTGAAAATATTGAAATTCTACTCTGTATGTCCCCTACAAGATCAGACTCATTAATAAATATGTTAAAAAGAAGAGGGCCCAATACTGACCCCTTAACCCCCAAGGGTGGTTTGCATGTTAAGGACCCGGCCAATTTTTACAATTCTGACCACTGTCCTTTTATGAGGTTATAACTCTGAAACGCTTCAACGGATCCTGATGATTCTGACATTGTTTTCTCGTCGTGACATATTGTACTTCATCATAGTGGTAAAATTTCGACGATATAATTTGCGTTTATTTGTGAAAAAAACAGAAATTTGGCAAAAATTTTGAAAGTTTCGCAATCTTCCAACTTTGAATTTTTATGCCCTTAAATCACAGAGATATGTCACACAAAATACTTAATAAGTAACATTTCCCACATGTCTACTTTACATCAGCACAATTTTGGAACCAACATTTTTTCGGTTAGGGAGTTATAAGAGTTAAAAGTTGACCAGCAATTTCTCATTTTTACAACACCATTTTATTTTTTTTAGGGGCCACTTCATTCGAAGTAACTTTGAGGGGTCTATATGATAGAAAAGTATGACACCATTCAAAAAACTGCACCCTCAAGGTGCTCAAAACCACATTCAAGAAGTTTATTAACCCTTCAGGTGTTTCACAGGAATTTTTGGAATGCTTAAAAAAGAATGAACATTTAACTTTTTTTAACAAAAAAATTACTTCAGATCCAATTTGTTTTATTTTACCAAGGGTAAAAGAAGAAATTGGACCCCAAAAGTTGTTGTAAAATTTGTCCTGAGTACGCCGATACCCCATATGTGGGGGTAAACCACTGGGCGCATGGCAGAGCTCGGAAGGGAAGGAGCGCCATTTGACTTTTCAATGCAAAATTGACTGGAATTGAGATTGGACACCATGTCCCGTTTGGAGAGCCACTGATGTGCCTAAACATTGAAACCCAACACAAAAAGAAAAGGATATGCAAACCAATGGGATCCACCTTAAATAGTCAATTTTATTGTACAAAAATAGTAATCCACAAATAGAACCAGGCAAAACATACATTTAAAAACATTTAAAACACTAGTATGGCTAAATAGGCCATAAGTAATTTTACCCGAGGGAATGAAGGAAGCTAATACTTCACAGCATATGTGAGACAGGAGAAATAACCAGAGAGAAAAAAAAAATTGCTAGGTATGTGGGTACACCAATCTTAGTCAAATCTAATATATAAAGCTGAATGTGTGTGTGTGTGTATGTATGTATGTATGTCCGGGATTGGCATCTGAACCGTCGCAGCTACAGCCACAAAATTTTGCACAGTCACACGTCTGGACCCCGAGAGCGTCATAGGCTATGTTGTGAGGTGAAATTTTAACCCCGCGCTTTCCAATTCACCAAACAATTTTGCCCCTATCTACATAATGGGGAAAAAGTGAAAGGAAAAGTGTTGGAGGCGTCGCAGCTACAGGCACAAAAATTTGCACAGTCACACGTCTGGACCCCGAGAGCGTCATAGGCTATGTTGTGAGGTGAAATTTTAACCCCGCGCTTTCCAATTCACCAAACATTTTTGCCCCTATCTACATAATGGGGAAAATATGAAAGGAAAAGTGTTGGAGGCAAATTAACAGCTGCCAGATGTGAACAAGGGGGACTTAAAGAATGAGAGTGATGGCGCCAAAGAGTATATACTGTACAGTTGCTAAGGTGGGGCCCCGACATGGGATAATCACCACACCACCACGGGGATATGAACACACACACAAAATGCGCCACACACTACCACGTGCTCGAACACATATACCACCCTCAGCGCACATTTCACCACACATACACCAACCTCACCACATAAAAGTAGAAACACAAAAGTCGCCGCTCAAAACTCGCCACGCGCAAAAATCTCCACATGCAAAATTCGCCACACGTGCAAAACTCACCTCATGGAAAACTCGCCACACGCAAAACTTGCACACGCAGAAAAATTGCCACACGCAGAAAAATTGCCACATACACAAAAGTTGCAACACATGCAAAAGTTGCCTCACACAAAACTTGCACATACTCAAAAGGCACCACACATAAAACTTGCCACGCGCAAAACTCGCCATGCGCAAAACTTGCTGCACACAACTTGCTACACTAACCTGTCACATGCAACTCGACACACAAAAAGTTGCTACACACATGTCGCCACACAAAACTCATCTCACAAAAGTCCCTACATGCATGTCGCCACACGCAACTCAACACACACAACTTGACACACGAAACTCGCCCTAAAACACACACAAGTCTGGTATTATCCTTCAAAAATAAAAATCTGATTAATAAGCAGACAAACTACAAGAGCAACAAATGTACCATATAGGAATCCGGCAGCTGTCAGTCACATGACCAGTCTATTATGTGTATGTGTGAGCTAATATATACTGCCAGGGGGAGGGCTTACTGTTGGCTGGGGATTTATCAGGCTGCCATTTTAGCTTACAAATACTGAGGTAAAAATACTGACCAAATAACGTGTGAACGAGGGCTAATACAGGAGGAGATGACATACAGTTATATACTATATACAGGAGGAGATGACACACAGGTATATACTATTTACAGGGGAGATGACACACAGGTATATGCTATATACAGGAGGAGATGACACACAGATATATACTATATACAGGAGAGATGACACACAGGTATATACTATATAGAGGAGGAGATGACATACAGGTACATACTACATACAGGAGGAGATGACATACAGGTATATACTATATACAGGAGGAGATGACACACAGGTATATACTATATACAGGAGCAGATTACCTACAGGTATATAGTATATACAGGAGGAGATGACATACAGGTATATGCTATGTATAGGAGGAGATGACATACAGGTATATACTATATACAGAAGGAGATGACACACAGATATATACTATATATAGGTGAGATGACACACAGGTATATACTATATACAGGAGATTACATACAGGTATATCTAATATATAAAGCTGAATGTGTGTATGTATGTATGTGTGTATGTCCGGGATTGGCATCTGCACCGTCGCAGCTACAGCCACAAAATTTTGCACAGTCACACGTCTGGACCCCGAGAGCGTCATAGGCTATGTTGTGAGGTGAAATTTTAACCCCGCGCATTCCAATTCACCAAACAATTTTGCCCCTATCTACATAATGGGGAAAAAGTGAAGGGAAAAGTGTTGGAGGAAAATTGACAGCTGCCAGATGTGAACAATGAGGACTTAAAGAATGAGAGCGATGGTGCCAAAGAGTATATACCGTACAGTTGCTAAGGTGGGGCCCCGACATGGGATACTCACCACACACTGGGATGTGAACACAAACACAAAATGCGCCACACACTACCACGTGCTTGAACACATATACCACCCTCAGCACACATTTCACCACACACACACCAACCTCGCCACATAAAAGTCGAAACACAAAAGTCACCACTCAAAACTCGCAACGCGCAAAACTCGCTACATGCAAAACTCGCCATATGCAAAACTAGGCTCACGCAAAACTCGCCACACGTGCAAAACTCACCTCATGGAAAACTCACCTCATGCAAAACTTGCACACACAGAAAAATTGCCACATGTACAAAAGTTGCACCACATGCAAAAGTTGCCTCACATAAAACTTGCACATACTCAAAACGCACCACACATAAAACTCGCCACGCGCAAAACTCGCCATGCACAAATCTTGCTGCACACAACTTGCTACACTAACCTGTCACATGCAACTCGACACACAAAATGTTGCTACACGCATGTCACCACACAAAACTCATCTCACAAAAGTCGCTACATGCATGTCGCCACACGCAACTCAACACACACAACTTGACACATGAAACTCACCCTAAAACACACACAAGTCTGGTATTGTCCTTCAAAAATAAAAATCTGATTAATAAGCAGACAAACTACAAGAGCAACAAATGTACCATATAGGAAATACGGCAGCTGTCAGTCACATGGCCTGTCTATTATGTGTATGTGTGAGCTAATATATACTGCCAGGGGGGAGGGCTTCCTGTTGGCTGGGGATTTATCAGGCTGCCAATAGCAACCAATCACAGCTCAGCTTCTATTTTGCTACAGTTAATTAACCTGAGCTCTGATTGGTTAATATAGGCAACAAAGACATTCTCAGTATAACAAAGCTAATATATGTTGTGAAATTCTTCTATTAGCTTAGTTTTTGCCTTTTAATAATTACATTTCTATCTATTTGTTTTGTGGTTTTTGTGTGCAGAATAAATTTTTGTTAACACATTCTATTTTGCTAACAGCAGTCATTAACCCGGGCGAAGCCGGGTAGTACAGCTAGTATACATATAAGAAGCCTATTGTTTACTGCCAACTGACCCCCTGAGTACTATGACAGGTAACATATACTCCAGCCTAATATCAGGAAGAAATACGTAATGGATCCTATTTTGTTCAACACAGCATGCGTGCGCACAGTTGGTAAGCAAATGAAAGCAGACCCCTATAGAAAGTTAATCAGGGAAATAGATATGCTGCAGTACTACAATATCCTAGTTATTTGGATAAATGTATGCATACAGACGCCTTGTGGAAATACAAAGAATCAGGATCCACTGTCCTAAGGCTTGGAAAAATGCCAGGCCATGCATGAAGTAAATAAATGTAATTCCATAGCAGTTGTGAAGATAAGTTACCCAGTCCTGTCCCTCGGGAAAAACAAAAGAAGCCCTGAACCCTGGGCGTCCTGAGTACGCTGACACCCCATATGTGGGGGGAACAACCGCTTGAGCGCATGGCAGAGCTCGGAAGGGAAAGAGCGCCATTTGGAATGCAGACTTAGATGGATTGGTCTACAGGCGTCATGTTGCATTTGCAGAGCCCCTGATGTACCTAAACAGTAGAAACCCCCCACAAGTGACCCCATATTGGAAACTAGACCTCCCAAGGAATTCATCTAGATGCGTTGTGAGAACTTTGAACCCCCAAGTGTTTCACTACAGTTTATAACACAGAGCCATAAAAAATCTTTTTTTTTCCACAAAAATTATTTTTTAGCCCCAGTTTTCTATCTTCCCAAGGGTAACAGGAGAAATTGGAAGCCAAAAGTTGTTGTCCAATTTGTCCTGAGTACGCTGATACCCCATATGTCGGGGTAAACCCCTGTTTTGGCGCACGGGAGAGCTCGGAAGGAAAGAGCACTGTTTTACTTTTTCAACGCAGAATTGGCTGGAATTGAGATCGGATGCCATGTCGCATTTGGGGAGCCCCTGATGTGCCTAAACTGTAGAAACTCCCCAATTCTAACTGAAACCCTAACCCAAACACACCCCTAACCCTAATCCCAACCCTAATCCCAACCGTAAATGTAATCCAAACCGTAACTTTAGCCCCAACCCTAACTTTAGCCCCAACCCTAACCCTACCTTTAGCCCCAACCTTAACCCCAACCCTAACCCCAACCCTAACTGTAGCCCTAACCCTAACTTTAGCCCCAACCCTAACCCTAAAGTTAGCCCCAACCCTAACCCTAAAGGGAAAATGGAAATAAATACATTTTTTTATTCTATTATTTTTCACTAACTAAGGGGGTGATAAAGGGGGGTTTGATTTACTATTTATAGCGGGTTTTTATATCGGATTTCTATATTTGGCAGCTGTCACATGATAAAATATGCTTTTTATTGCAAAAAGTAGTTTTTGCATCACCACATTTTGAGAGCTATATTTTTTCTATATTTTGGCCTAGAGAGTCATGTGAAGCTGTTTTTTGCGAGACGAGTTGACGTTTTTATTGGTACCATTTTCGGACACATGACATTTTTTGATCGCTTTTTATTACGATTTTTAAGAGGCAGAATGAGCAATTCATTAATTTCTTTTGGGGGGCGTTTATACCGCCCCGCGTGTGGTAAAATTAATAAAGCAGTTTTATTCTTGGGGTCAGTACGATTACAGCGATGCCTCATTTATATCTTTTTTTTATGTTTTGGTGCTTTTATACGATAAAAACTATTTTATATAAAAAAATAATTGTTTTTGCATCACTTTATTCTGAGAGCTATCATTTTTAAATTTTTTCCCTAATGACGCTGCATGGCAGCTCGTTTTTTGCCGGACAAGATGATGTTTTCAGCAGTACCTTGTTTATTTATATCCGTCTTTTTGATCCCGTGTTATTCCACTCTTTGTTTGGCGGTATGATGACAAAGCATTGTTTTTTTGCCTCGTTTTTTATTTATTTTATTTACGGTGTTCACTGAAGGGGTTAACTGGTGGGACAGTTTTATAGGTCGGGTCATTATGGATGCGGCGATACTAAATATGTGTACTTTACTGTTTTTTTTTATTTACATAAAGAAATGTATTTATTGGAACAATATTTTTCTATTTTTTAGTTAGGAATTTTTAAAAAATATATTTTTACACAGTATAATATTTTTTTCCCTTTTTTACATTGCCCCAGGGTGGGACATAACTGTATAAAGTCAGATCGCTGATCTGACACTTTCCACAGCGATCTAACAGGCAGTGAAGGAGGCTTGCCTGTGCCTGCCCTCAGCAGGCACTAAGAAGCCACCTCCGTGCAGGACCCGGAAGGACCCCGCGGCCATCTTGGATACGGGGGTCTGCAGGCAGGGAGAACCACAGAACAGATTGCGTTGTTCTGAGGGTCTGAGGGAAGCACACAGGGATCCCTCTCCCTGCGCGATGCTTCTCTATGCCGCTGGAACGCTACGATCTTGATTGTTGTTTTTGTCTTGAGGTGCAATAAAGGTTTTTTCTTATATTTTACTATGTGGATGTACACACCATTATTATTCGTCTTTTTTCTCTTCTTTTTTACATCAATTAGGCAAGGTTCACATTGCGTCAATGGCAATGCGCTGACGCCATCTGTTACACAGCGGCACTAGCGCAATGTAATGGATTCTATAGCACACCCATTGACTGTCATAATCGGCATGCGTTAGCGATGTGCCGTCATTCTGTGACAGACCCTCGGACGCAGTCTGCAGAGTTTCCGGGTCCGTCACCACTAGCGTAGGTGGAGCATCTGCGCTATCGCGATTGCATAACGCGATCTTTAAAAGGCACTAGCGTTGCTGCAGTCCGTTTACCGCATGCTTTGAATGGACTGCACCAACGCAATGTGAACCCTGCCTTAAGTAATTTGCTCCTCAGACCTTGTGGGGGCATCACAACACAGAACCAGACCCCAATCAGAGGATAATGAACATTCACACTCCTTATCTATGAACTGTGGTATCAACCACTGAGGACTCTCAATTCTAAATATTTACATATAAGTGGTATTATTAAGCTGATATATTGATATCTTACCCAATGGATGGTAACTAGACCTTGATTATTTGTATATATCACACTTGTATTTATTTTTACCCTTTTGATTATAATAATTACATCAAGCAGTATTCTATTCCTGAACAGGATTGGATTGGGGTTCCCCCTACTGGGCACTCTGTGACATTTCATATGCTGTTTTATATTGTTTTAAATAATGATCATTATTTTTATTCACTAGATAGTTCTCTTCCTTCAGCAAATAATGAGTCATGCAAGTCTGAGTTTTGGCTAAATATGTTCATTAGAAGTGCCATTGCCCCTTAGATTTGAACACTTGTGTATATTCGCCTCATTATAGTGAATGGATCCCTAGAGAATGTAGTCTGAATCACGTAATTTGGAGATTTAGATAGAAACCCCAATGTAGGTTCTCAGCATAGAGATCCTAATACAGTGCTGCTCCTTTCTGAAAAACACCCATGGAGTCAAATCATCACTACACCTGTTGATAAATTCCCAAAGGGGTACAGTTTCCAAAATGGCGTCACTTGAGGGGTATTTTGCTTTTCTAGCAATTAGGGGATCTGTATATGGAGTCCGCAAACTATTCTAGGATAATCTATGCTCCAGGATGCAAATAATAATAATTTTATGTCAAATTTTGGTGCCATTTTTACTTACTTACTCATGTGAGAATCTAAAATCTGAGGCTAAAACAAAATTTTGGTGGTAAAAATATAATTATTTTTTCTTCACTGCCCAATGGTATAAAATTATGTGACACACCTGTGGTGTCAATATGATCACTGCACCCTTAGGTGAATTCATTGAGAGGTGTAGTTTGTAAAATGGGGTCACTTATGGGGGGGGGTTCTGTTGCTCTGGTCTGGTGCCTAAGGGGCTCTCCCTGTGGGTCATGGCACAATCAAACCATAATAGTAAACTCTACACTGATTTATGGTGCTCCTTCCCTTATGAGCTTTGCACTGTACCTCAAAAGTTGATCCTGATTACATGTAGGGTATTGGGGCACTCAGGAGAAATTGCACAACAAACTGAGAGGTCCAGTTTTTCCTATTTTCTATGAGTCCTTATAAAAATTTAAAATGTGGTGCTAAAACAATATTTAGCGGTAAAAATGTAATTATTCTTTCTTTCACCGTCTAAAAATTTCTGTGAGGCACATGTAGTGTCAACATGCTCACTGCACCCCTAGATGAATTCATTGAGAGGTGTAGTTTGTAAAATGAGGTCACTTATGGAGGGATTTCTGCGGTTCTGCCACATGGCACACTCAAACCATTCCAGCAAAATATGAACTCCAAATGGCGCTTCTTCCCTTCTGAGCTTTCCACTATTCCCAATGCATAGGACTTTCTTAGTGTTGATGGATTTGTGACACCCTAGGATCCTTTTTGTCATAGTGGTATTGCTTTCCTCACGAAATGAGTGATGTCACGCTTGGAAGCAAGGGAGGATCTCTTCTATCAGGTAACCACAAAGCACACAACATGTTCACACTCCAGGCCAGAAGTGGGAGCTCTGATCCAGTTTGTGGGTGGCTCCCCTATATATATTCTGGCTGGAGGGGAAGTTAGTGAGTAGTCTGTCAGAGGGACAGAGCAGAGAGGGAAGGCCAGACAGCAGACTGGAGCAGTCTGAGGCTGAGAGGAGAGTTGGAGAATGTCAGAGAGGAGCTTGTCACACAACAGCCAGAGGTGCTGCAGCTCCTGGACAGGCAAACAGAGAAGGAAGAACAGCGTATAGTGTGCATGCAGGAGAGCGAAGCACAGGAGAGTGACACCAGGGGAGGACAGCAGCGTATGGGCTATCTCCCTGTGGAGCGCAGATTCCCGGTGACCGGAAGACCGAGGTTGTGTCAGACTCTAGGAAGCACAGCAGAAACTGGCAGGACAGCTGGAATATTACACTTAACCTGTCTGCCCTAATAACCAGGAGACACAGTGACACATAGAGCCCGGGTCGTGATAGAGACCCTGTGAGAAGGCTCGAGTCACCTGTCATCCGGGTTTGTGTCCCACCTTTATGGAGGACAGAGAGAACTGTGAGGACCTTGATAGATGCCACAGGCATCAAGGGACTACACCAAAGCTTTCATCTCTACCTGGTAAAGGTGACTCTGAACTTGCTTCCAAGCCAGCCGGACCCTGCCTGTACCCGTGATCTGGTGCCCTGGACAGTGGATACCTGAAGTCTACAGTAAACCAGGTAAAGAGACTGCAAACCTGTGTCTTCCTTTTGTTTATACACTACCCACCCTCACCAGCTACACACAGGGAGCCCTGGGGACCTACTTCACCTGTGGGAAGTTATACCATCTAGCTGCCATAACATCACCCCAGTAGACCCCTTTAAGCAGCGTCGGTCCCCTCTGACTGAATACCACAGGTGGAGTCACAAGCACAAACTTTATTAAACCTTTATTAAACTTTTAACCTTTCCCTTTATTTGGGTGCCCAGGGCCAAGGACCGGGTCGCAGCCACTGTGACATCCCCTTTAAGTACCGAGTACCCCATGGCCCTGGCGGGTAATTCAGATTTCTCAGAGGAACGGGAGGAGACCTAATTTTTCATTTAGGCATTTATTGACCATGGTCTCCAGAATACTATTCCATTGGCATCTAATTGTGCCAATATGCATTTTGAATCAGCACTCCTAATTTCCCTGTGTTCACAATTGATCCCGCATACATTTAAAACTCCTTGGGTCACAGCCATGAAAGACCTTAAAATGTCGGGGTAGCATATTTAAATCCTCAATCTTTTTTGCACTTAATTGCATTTGCATATCACGCACGTGTTCCCTAACCCTGATGCGCAGTTGTCGGGAAGTAAGTCTTCAATGAATAAGGCAATGTGGTACAGTAGACCATGTGAGTGGTACAGCATGAGATATACCTTTTAAATGCAAATCTCTTTTGGTCATCAGTAGTGTTGAGCACTCCGATACTGCAAGTATCGGGTATCGGCCGATACTTGCTGTATCGGAATTCCGATACCGAGATCCGATATTTTTGTGATATCGGGTATCGGTATCGAAACAACATTAATGTAAAAATGTGTAAAAGAGAGAATTAAAATAAAAAATATTGTTATACTCACCTCTCCGACGCAGCCTGCACCTTACCGAGGGAAGCGGCAGCGTTCTTTGTTTAAAATTTGCGCTCTTCTTTCCTTTACGTGAGTCCCGGCTTGTGATTGGTTGCGTGCCGCCCATGTGACCGGGACGCAACCAATCACAGCAAACCGTGACGTAATTTCAGGTCCTTCAGGATTTTAAAATTACGTTCCGGCGTTGTGATTGGTTGCGTCGCAGTCACATGGGCGACGCAACCAATCACAGCAAGCCGTGACGTAATTTCAGGTCCTTAAGGATTTTAAAATTACGTCCCGGCTTTGTGATTGGTTGCGTCGCAGTCACATGGGAGACGCAACCAATCACAAGCCGTGACGTCACGGGAGGCTGGACACGCGCGCAGTTTAAAATGGGCGCGTGTCCAGCCTCCCGTGACGTCCCGGCTTGTGATTGGTTGCGCCGCGGTCAACCAATCACAAGCCGGGAGGCTGGACACGCGCCCATTTTAAAATTTTAAAATGCGCGCGTGTCCAGCCTCCCGGCTTGTGATTGGTTGACCGCGGCGCAACCAATCACAAGCCGGGACGTCACGGGAGGCTGGACACGCGCCCATTTTAAAAAGCGCGCGTGTCCAGCCTCCCGTGACGTCACGGCTTGTGATTGGTTAATGGCGGCCATGTTGCTGGGACGCGGACCAATCACAGCAAGCCGTGACGTAATTTCGTCACGGCTTGCTGTGATTGGTCCGCGTCCCGGCAACATGGCCGCCCTGACCAATCACAAGCCGGGACTTCACGTAACCAAGTAAAAGCGCGAATTTTAAACAAACAACGCTGCCGGTTCCCTCGCTGAGGTCCAGGCTGCGTCGGAGGGTGAGTATAGCGATATTTTTTATTTTAATTCTTTCTTTTACACATTAATATGGTTCCCAGGGCCTGAAGGAGAGTTTCCTCTCCTTCAGACCCTGGGAACCATCAGGAATACCGTCCGATACTTGAGTCCCATTGACTTGTATTGGTATCGGGTATCGGTATCGGATTGGATCCGATACTTTGCCGGTATCGGCCGATACTTTCCGATACCGATACTTTCAAGTATCGGACGGTATCACTCAACACTAGTCATCAGAGGACTCAAAGTCTGTGCTCCTGATGATATTTTTGCAAGCACGACAGTCCCCACATGGGTAGCAAGCCTGTCTTGGATTGCTGTTTGAAGAGGTAAAGGGACTGGACACCTTGGCGGTATAATGGATCCTCACCAACATATCCTTTAGACTCCTACCCCTCCTGGCAATCATAAGGGGATTTTTTGGTAATTGTGCTGCCAGAATCGTCTCCATTTTCAGTACAGACCAGTGTTTGTGGAGGATATTTTTCATCTCCTTCCACCGGCAGTTATATGTAGAAATAAATCTGATCTCATGATTTTTACTCATTTTCTCCTATATATGGAATAGCAATTTATCCCTGGGAGTCTTTTTTTACTCTTAGGTACCCATTTTTGATGCACCAATTGCTGTATCCTCTACTTTGGAATCTTAATTTGAGATCAGTGGCTTGTCGTTCACATCCTTCAGTGGTGGAGCAGATCCTCTTCATTTTGAGGAATTGGCCAACTGGGACTGCTTTGATGATGGGGTAAGTATGGGCTGAGGAGGTGTGAAGAAGAGCATTCACAGACATGTCTTTACAGAACACATCCGTGTATATCGAGCCCCCCAGTCCAACCTTCAAAATTATGTTGAGGAATTACATTTTTTGTTGACTTGCTTGGTATGTGAATTTGATTCAATTGGATGAAGGTCTGGGCTGGCTCTGATTAAGCCACTCCAAAACATTTACACGTTTCCCCTTAAACCACTCGAGTGTTGCTTTAGCAGTATGCTTTGGGTCATTGTCTTGTTGGAAGGTAAACCTTTGTCTCAGTCTCAAATCACTGACTGTCTGAAACAGGTTTTGCTCAAGAATATCCTTGTATTTCTCACCATCCATCGTCCCCTCAACTCAAACCATTTTCCCTGTCCTAGCTGCTGAAAAACATCCTCACAGCATGATGATGCCACCATCATGTTTCTCTGTGCGGATAGTCTTTTGGGGGTGATGAACTGTGTTGCTTTGGCACCAGATATAGCGTTTACCTTGGTAGCCAAAAAAATCAATTTTGGTCTCATCTGACCACAGCACCTTCCTTCATATATTTAGGGAATCTCCCACACGTCTTTTGGTAAACTTAAAACAATGCTTACAATTTTTGAGTGTAAGTAAAGGTTTTTTTCCAGCCACTTTTCCATAAAGACCATCTCTATGGAGTGTATTGCGGTCGTATTGATAGATACTCCAGTGTCCGCTTGGGGACTTTTCAGCTCGTTCAAAGTTACCTTTGGTCTCGGTGCTGCCTCTCAATTAATGTCCTCCTCGCCCGGGCTGAGAGTTTTGGTGGGTGGCCCTCACTTGGCAGGTTTGTTGTGGTACCATGCTCTTTCCATTTGATCATAATGATTTTGAAGGTGGTCCAGGGGATCATCATATTTTTTGTTTTTTAATAACCCAAACCGGACTTGGACTTCTCAACAATTTTGTCCGTGACTTGTTTGGAGAACTCCTTGGTCTTCATGGTGCTGTTTGGTTAGTGGTGCCTCTTGCTTACCCCTCGAGGTGGTTTTTGTGTTAATGACCAGGTGTGATGGGTTTACTGCAATGGAGCTCAGCTAAAACATAGCAGTGTATACTCCACAGTTGAGAAGAAGCACATTTCCAGTGTATTAAATGTATTTATTTATTTCAGCTGAACAGGGGTTAATTGGCCATGTTGGAAATTCCTGCATTCAGCTGTGCCCAGTTAGCCAGGAGAAGTTGGTTTTGTGAAGGAGTGCTGGAGGAGTTTATTGGCATCTGTTGCCTGGTTTGTACACTTGGAAATTCCTTTCCTATTTTGCTTTCTTACCCCTCCCTATACACCCTGGTGAATACCTCTGTTATATGTGAGTGTATATTTTGTGTGTATGCGTTTTCAGTTTACCCTTGTCTCTGTTACCCTGCCTGTCGGGTTGGTGTACTGCAGTGCACAGTAATGCCCCCTCTTCCCTGGGTGGGGGAAGGGGACAGACAAAGGGCTAATCTAGGAGATAGGGCAAGGGTGGAGGCCATGGCGTCCTCGCCATCTGAACTATCCCGGGGAACAGGGCGAGCTATGCTGCCCCCTAATGTTAGGGCCAGGAAAGGTGCCCCTGGTCCCAGGTCACTTGCCAATTGAATCATGACATTAACTTAGACCACAATCAATTTTTCTGATCCGTGATGAATCCTATCTCCGTTCTGACAGGGCAGTTGCAGCAGCTCAGTCTGGAGGTGGCGGATTTGCACACAGTGCTTTCACAGCACCCTATTACATCTGGTGTAGGGATCTTGCTCTCTAAGTAAACCATTGTGGAGCCCAAGGTTGCTTTACTGGACAGGTTCTCTGGGGGGCGTGACAAGTTTGTGATGTTCCATGACACCTGCAAACTTTATTTCAAGTTGTGTCCGGTATACCTGTATCAGGTACAGAGGAGAAACGGGTGGGGATTGTAATCTCTCTTCTCCAGGGGGACCAACAAGCATGGGCTTTTTCTCTAGCATCTTAAGGTACCGTCACACTAAACGATATCGCTAGCGATCCGTGACGTTGCAGCGTCCTGGATAGCGATATCGTTGTGTTTGACACGCAGCAGCGATCAGGATCCTGCTGTGATATCGCTGGTCGTTGATTAAAGTTCAGAACTTTATTTGGTCGTCAGATCGCCGTGTATCGTTGTGTTTGACAGCAAAAGCAACGATACCAGCGATGTTTTACAATGGTAACCAGGGTAAATATCGGGTTACTAAGCGCAGGGCCGCGCTTAGTAACCCGATGTTTACCCTGGTTACCAGTGTAAAATGTAAAAAAACAAACCGTACATACTCACCCTCTGATGTCTGTCACACGTCCCCCGGCGTCCGCTTCCTTCACTGACTGTGAGCTCCGGCCGGCCGCAAAGTGAAAGTACAGCACAGCGGTGACGTCACCGCTCTGCTGTTAGGGCCGGCGCTCAGTCAGTGCAGGAAGCGGACGGCGAGAGACGTGAAGGTGAGTATGTACTGTTTGTTTTTTTACATTTTACACTGGTAACCAGGGTTAACATCGGGTTACTAAGCGCGGCCCTGCGCTTAGCAACCCGATGTTTACCCTGGTTACCCGGGGACCTCTGCATCGTTGGTCGCTGGAGAGCGGTCTGTGTGACAGCTCTCCAGCGACCAAACAGTGACGCTGCAGCGATCGGCATCGTTGTCTGTATCGCTGCAGCGTCGCTTAGTGTGATGGTACCTTTACTCACAGTCACTACAGATTGGAGAGGGATTTTTTCAGGCTCTTGGTCTTGTGTATGATGACCCCGATCATGTCTCCCTGGCTGTGTCCTCTCTATGCCACCTTCAGGCTGGAGACAGTCTGGCAGAGGAATATTGCTCCGAATTCCGGAGGTGGGCCACAAACACTAGGTGGAATGACCCAGCCATCCGTAGTCAGTTCTCTGAGAGCCTCTCCGTGAGTGTAAGATATGCTTTAGCTCTCTATGAGACTCCTGACTCCCTCGAGGCAGCAATGTCACTGGCGATCCGAGTTGATCGCCGTCTTCGCAGAGACATAGGGAGTCATCTCTGGTGGCAGGAGGTCCAGTTTCGAGGGGGGTCAGTACCGAGCCTACTGTGGAACCCATGTAGGTGGGTGCGGCGTCTCATGCTGGCAAATTGTAGTCTGGCATAAGGGGGAAGTGTGTTTCTGTTGTGGTAAAAAGGGTCATTATGTGAGCAGATGTCCTTCTCGACCTCTATTTAAAAAACCGCCGGAAAAACTAGTGGTCCCAAGTTGGAGAGAGGTTGGCAACCAGGGTGTACTTATTACCTCGATGGGTAAGAATAATTTTTTCTTACCAGCTATTTTACACGTGGGTGGAGATATGGTGGATTTGTCCGCCTTCCTGGAAAGTGGAGTGAGGTTTAATTTGGTGAACGCTAGGTTCACCAGGACCAAGGCCTCGTCCCACATACATGATCCAGATCTATACCCATTATTGCAATTGACTCCACCCCCCTAAAGCAGGGACACTATGCAGGTGGTCTGTGACTTGCGGCTATAGGTGGGGGTCATGCACACTGAGGTGTTAGACCAGTGTTTCCAAAACTCCAGTCCTCACTGACCCCAACAGGTCATGTTTTCAGGATTTCCTTAGTATTGCACAGGTGATGGAAGTATCAGGAGTTCTCTCACTTGTGCAGCACTATGGAAATCCTGAAAACATGACCTGTTGGGGTCTGTGAGGACTGGAGTTTGGGAAATACTGTGTTAGACTTATATGCTAGAGGGTCTTCCCTCACCTGTGGTACTGGGGCTTGGCTCGCTCTGCACAATCCGGTAATTGATTGGCAGATACAGGAAGTGGTTAAGTGGAGTACACACTGTCAAGAACACTGCTTAGGTACTCAGTTGGCAGGGGTGCATACCCAGTCCATGCCCAATTACTTGTTGGACTTTGGGGATGTGTTTTCTGAGCAGGGGAGCCAAGAACTTCCCCCCATCATCCTTATGATTGTGCCATTAATATAGTTCCTGGTGCCAAGTTGCCCAAGAGCAGACTCTATAACATCTCAGTTCCTGAGAGGCAGGCAATGAAGGACTATATCTCAAAAAGTCTGGCTAAGGGTCATTAGACCATCCTCTTCTCCCCTTGCTGCAGGGTTCTTTTTTGTCAAGAAAAAAGATGGGGGAGTTACGTCCTTGCCTAGATTTCCGGGAACTCAATGCGTTCACTGACCGTGATCCGTTTCTGCTTCCCTTGATCCCTGACCTCTTAAATCAAATTGTTGGGGCAAAATGGTTCTCTAAGATGGACCTCAGGGGGGTATACAATCTCATCCGCATTAAAGAGGGGGATGAGTGGAAGACTGCGTTCAATACGCCAGTAGGACACTATGAGAATCTGGTAATGCCTTTTGGGCTGACGCATGCACCCGCTGTCTTTCAGCACTTTATTAACGACATCTTTAGTCACCTGGTAGGCAGGTTCATTGTGATCTTCCTGAACGATATTCTTATTTATTCATCTGACCTTGAGTCATACCAGGGTCATGTCAGGCAGGTCTTACACATATTACATGACAGTAAATTGTATGTCAACCCCAGAAGTGTATGTTCTTGGTTGAGGAGATCCCTTTCCTTGGATATGTGTTGTCTGCCACCAGTTTTCGCATGGATCCAGCGAAAGTCCAGGCGGTATTGCAGTGGGATCGTCCTGAGGATTTGAAGGCGTTACAAAGATTCTTGGGTTTAACCAACTACCACCACAAATTCATAAAAAACTTTTCGGTAGTAGTAGCCAAACCTCTCACAGATATGACCAAGAAGGGGATGGACATCTCCAAGTGGTCCAGTCCTGCCAGGGAAGCATTTCACATATTGAAAAGGTGTTTTCCTTCTGTGCCAATTCTTATCCAGCCTGACGTCTCTCAGGCTTTCTTTGTGGAGGTTGATGGTTTTGAGGTGGGAGTGGGGGCTGTATTGTTGCAAGGTGCGTCTCCTGGTAAATGGCAACCATGGGCTTACTTTTCTAAGAAACTGTCGCCAGCTGAGAGAAATTATGATATTGGTAATAGGGAATTTTTAGCTATTAAATGGGCTTTTGAGGAGTGGTGTCATTTTTTGGAGGGAGCTGTTCACCCAGTGATGGTTATCACAGATCATAAAAATCTGGTATACTTGGAATCGGAGAAACATCTTACACCACAACAGGCAAGATGGGCATTATTCTTTACCAAGTTTAACTTTTTTGATACTTTTAGGAAGCAAAAACGTTAAGGCCAATGCCTTATCCCATTGCTTTCCTGGGGGAGGAGATAAGTGCAAGCCAGTACCTATTGTGCAAAAAGGGGTAATGGCGTCTATATGCTCCAATCTTGAAAGAGAGGTTGCTGACGCTCAGGGGGATGCCCCTGCTACATCTCCACTTAGTAAACTGTTCATTCCAGTCAATCTCCATCTTAGGGTCCTCAGTGAACATCATGATACGGTGTTGGCTGGATATCCTGGGAATACAGCCACTTACTTACTCGGTGTTTTTGATGGCCAGGTGCTCATAAGGATGTTTGGGAGTATATTGCTGCCTGCAATATCTGTGCGCGTTCTAAGACCTCACATACGCATCCGTCAGGTGCTCTCCAACCATTGGAGATTCCCAGCAGACCTTTGACTCATTTGTCGGTCAATTTTATTATGGACATACCTGTGTCTGCAGGAAACACTGTAATCCTGGTGGTGATGGATAGGTTCAGTAAAATGCCTCATTTTATTGCTTTACCAACTTTGCCTAACTCCAAATCTCTGGCACAAATTTTTGTCAGGGAAATAATTAGACTGCATGAGATTGCTACCGATATGGTCTCTGTTTGGGGGGGTTGCAGTTTATCTCCAAATTTTGGAGGGCGTTTTGCACCAATCTGGAGATCCATTTTGTCTTTTTCTTCTGTATTTCACCCGCAGTCTAATGGGCAGACTGATCTGTTTTGTGTCTAAGAATTAGGAGGACTGGGTTACGAACTAATCGTTGGCTGAATTCACAGTAAATAATCGCTGTCGGGAATCGATTGGTAAGTCCCAATTTTTTGAGGCATATGGGTTCCATCCGCAGTTTAGTTCCTTCAATGTGGTATTTGCCCTTCCGGATTGCCGGAGGAAGAACAATTTTCATCTTCCATCTCTAACATATGGCAGGGGGTGACTAATAATTTGAGAAAAATGGGTTCTAAATATAAGAGTATGGCTGATCAGAGACGTGTGGTGGGTCCGGACCTGTGTGTTGGGTACTTGGTATGGCTGTCTTCAAGGAACATTTAGATGAAGGTTCCATCTTGGAAACTGGATCCCAGGTTTATCGGTCCTTATAAGATCTTAGCGGTTGTCAATCCTGTAGCATTGTCTTGCTCTGCCACCTACCTTTAGAATCCATAACATTTTTCACTGTTCGCTTCTCAATAAGTATGTGGTATCTGCAGTACCTTTGCCTCTACCACCTTCTCCTGTCATAATCGATGGTAATCTGGAGTTCCAGATAGCAAAGGTCTTTCGTCTTGTTAATCAATCGCTTCAATATATGGTACATCGGAAGGGGTACGGTCCTGAGGAGAGGATGTAGGTACCAGCTTCTGACGACCATGGCGGCCAGACTGGTTCGGACCTTTCTTGTTGTACACCCGGATAAACCTGGCCCTGAGGTTCCGGAGGTCCTTCGTATAAGAGGGGGTAGTGTCATGGGTTACCGAAATGGAGTGGAGCGAGAAGACCGCAGCGTCTGGTGGTTCCTACTCCACCGCTGAGAAGCACTTCTCCAGTGTATTAAACATATTTATTAATTTCAGCAGAACAGGGGTTAATCGGCCATGTTGGAAATTCCTGCATTCAGCTGTGCTCTGTTAGGCTGGTTTCACACTTGCGTTTTTGTCTGCAGCGTTTTTTGCACAAAAAACGCATGCGTTTTTCCCCCTATATTTAACATTGAAAACGCATGCGTTTTTTTGCACATGCGTTTGGTCGCGTTTTCAAACGCATGCGTTTTTTGTCTGCATGCGTTCATTTTCAAAAATGCTACCTGCAGTATTTTCTTGCGCGTTTTTTCGCGGCAAAAAAATGCATTGCTGTCTATGTAAACGCATGCGTTTTTAAGCACATGCGTTTGTTTGCGCTAAAAACGCATGCGTTTTTATAGAAAAAAAAACAGAAAACACACTGAAAAGCCACCCACCACCATCAAGGTGATAAAGGGATCCAAACCCTAACCCTAACTCTACCCCTAACCTCACCCCTAACCGTTTAATGAACATTTTCTGACAGTCATATTGCCACGTATTTAAGTGCCACGTATCACGTATTTCAGTGCCACGTATGCCACGTATTTAAGTGCCACGTGCCACGTATTAAAGTGCCACGTGCCACGTATTAAAGTGCCACGTGCCACGTATTAAAGTGCCACGTGCCACGTATTAAAGTGCCACGTATTTAAGTACCACATATTTAAGTGCCACGTGCCACGTATTTAAGTGCCACATATTTAAGTGCCACGTGCCACGTATTTAAGTGCCACGTGCCACGTATTTAAGTGCCACGTATTTAAGTGCCACGTGCCACGTATTTAAGTGCCACGTATTTAAGTACCACGTATTTCAGTTGCACGTATTTCAGTTGCACGTATTTCAGTGCCACGTATTTCAGTCACGTTTAGGGTTAGGGGTAGGGTTAGGGTTTTCTTGTTTTTTCTTGTGTTTTTCTATAAAAACGCATGCGTCTAAAAAACGCATGCGTTTTACCGCGTTTACATGCGTTTTTCACACATGCGTTTTTTTTAAAAAACGCATGCAGATAAAAACGCAAGTGTGAAACCAGCCTTAGCCACTCCTTTTCCCCTATAAAATCTGGGCTTCATTACAAAGTCCTTGTCTGAGTTAGCAATTGCTGCAAGACATAGGAGTGGGAGAAGTTGATTTTATTGGATTAGCCACTGCACCCCTGAATCCCATGTACTTCTCTCACTCTGTTCTAAGTGGTACGTTGCTTCTTTTTCCCTGACTTTAATTCCTGTATCATTCTGAAAACTTTTCTGACTGCATATTGACATATCTGTGCTCCTCACACCTAGCCCCATCTTTTGATCTTATCCTGCCTCTGTCTTCATCTTTGGTAGTCAAATGTTGTATTAACTGCAATCTGCTAATTATCCCCTGCTGTGGACTTTCCTCCACCTCCTTCCTCCCCTCCCTGTGTCACCTGGCTTCATTTCTTGGTCATTAGAATGGTATAAGTTGCATGGAGTGGGCCAGATTTGACTTTAGTCAGATGCGACATACTTTCAAGTGACATATTTTAAGTGTATCTTCTGAAATATACCAGAAATCGGCCAGACGGTAAGACTATTCACTGTCTTCTAAATTTACTTGCCTTTCTTTTTCTCCCCTGCTCTTTAACCATGCTCACATTTCCCCCACCGTTTTTTGCTCCACTAATCCTCACTCTCCTCCACTAACCCCATACCCTCGCACCCTCAAACCACATAACTATCTCCTCTCTCTCTTACATCCCCGCCTCATTCATCACTAATCCTCACCCTATCCTTCTCACACTATGAGAAACTATCGCAACCCCTCACACTTAAAATCTGTGCCACTGACCTCCACCCCCCCGCTTCCTCTCCCTGGGGCACTTTGGAATGCCTGCTCTATATGCAACAAGCTCCACATGATCCATGATCTCTTTACTTCCCGCAACCTTTCCTTCCTGGCCCTCACTGAGACCTGGCTGACTCCCGACGACACGGCCTCCCCTGCAGCACTGAGTTACGGTGGCCTCCAATTTACCCACACTCCTCGCTCTGGCAACAGACATGGTGGAGTGGGTATCCTTCTTTCTAAAAACTGTTTTTTCAACCCTATCGAAACCCCACCCTCCCTTATCCTCCCTTCTTTTGAGGTTCACTCTGTCAGTATCTATGCTCCCTCCAATCTCCAAATAGCTGTCATATACCGACCACCGGGCTCAGCCACTGCCTTCATCGACCAATTCTCCACCTGGCTCCTTCACTTTCTCTCCGCTGACATCCCCACCATCATCATGGGTGACTTTAATATCCCTACTGACACCCGCCAGCCAGCAGCCTCCAAGCTACTGGCCCTTACTTCATCCTTTGGACTCACCCAGTGGTCCTCCACAGCCACCCACACAGACGGACATACACTAGACCTCATCTTCACCCACCTCTGTTCCTTATCTAATCTTGCAACCTCTCCCTTCCCCCATCTGACCACCATCTACTCACCTTCTCATCCTTGTCCTCCTCACCCGCCCCCCATGACCAGCCATTACCACATCCACGCAGAAACCTCGCACATCTAGACATTCAGACTCTCAGACTCTCTCCTACCCCTGTCCTCCATATATTCACTCCACGACATGGACAGCGCCACCGCATTCTATAACTACACTCTCACATCAGCCATAGACTCAGTCGCCCCTCTCATGCATGGCAAAGTGCGACGAACCAATAGGCAACCTTGGCATAACAATCTCACAAAAAAACTTAGACAAGCATCCAGGGTTGCAGAGCGACGTTGGAAGAAAACACGCCAGCCAGACGACTTCACTGCTTTCAAACAAGCTACATTTGACTTCAAATTAGCCCTCACCTCCGCTAAACAGACCTATTTCACTAACCTTGTATCTTCACTATCCTACAACCCAAAACAACTGTTCAGCACATTTAACTCCCTCCTCCGCCCACCACTGCCACCTCCAACTCCCCTCATCTCCTCCGAGGACTTTGCCACCTACTTCAAAAACAAGATCGACCAAGCAAGGCAAACCCTAACTGTTCCACCACCCCAACCACTCCATATACCAGACCTCTGCCCTTCCCTAATAACCTCCCTCTGCAACATCACTGAAGGAGAGCTTACTCGCCTCTTTTCCAAATCACACCTCACCATCTGTGCACTTGACCCCATCCCCTCCCACTTGCTCCCCAACCTCACTAACATGCTCATTCCAGCCCTAACCCATCTCTTCAACCTATCGCTATCTTCTGGTACCTTCCCCTCTGCCTTCAAACATGCCACCATCACACCCATCCTCAAACTAACTAACCTTGACCCAACTGCTATGACCAGCTACCGCCCCATATCACTGCTCCCGTTTGCTTCAAAACTCCTTGAGCAGCATGTCCATGCTCAAATTTCCTCCCACCTCTCATCTCTCTCCTTGACAACCTCCAATCTGGCTTCCGCCCCAACCACTCCACCGAAACTGCCCTGACAAAAATTACTAATGACTTACTCACAGCCAAAGCTAACAGACAGTTCTCCATCCTCCTCCTTCTTGACCTGTCCTCTGCTTTTGACACAATCACTGCCTACTGCTACATTCTTTCTTCCCTTGGCATCAAAGACCTTGCCCTGTCCTGGACTGCCTCATACCTTTCCGACCGCACATTTAGCGTCTCCCACTCCCACACTACCTCATCTCGCCCTCTCTCTGTTGGAGTCCCTCAAGGCTCTGTCCTAGGGCCCCTTTTTTCCATCTATACCCTTGGCCTAGGGCAACTCAAAGTCCCATGGCTTCCAGTACCATCTGTATGCGGACGACACTCAGATCTACCTCTCTGGCTCAGATGTCGCCTCTCTTCTGTCCAGAATCCCGGAGTTTCTGTCAGCCATATCCTCCTTCTTCACCTCTCGCTTCCTAAAACTCAATGTAGACAAAACCGAACTCATCATCTTTCCCCCATCTCACGTATCCCCCCTACCTGATCTATCTATTATGGTAAACGGCATCACGTTCTCTCCCGCACCTGAAATTCGCTGCCTCGGGGTAACTCTCGACTCTGCCTTGTCCTTCAAACCGCACGTTCAAACTCTTGCCACCTCTTGTCGCCTCCAACTCAAAAATATTGCCAGAATCCGTCCCTTCCTCACCCCACAATCTACTAAGACTCTTGTGCATGCCCTTATCATCTCCCGCCTTGACTACTGCAACACCCTCCTCTGTGGCCTCCCCACTAACTCTCTTGCACCACTCCAGTCTGTCCTCAACTCTGCTGCCTGGCTAATCCACCTCTCTCCTCGCTACTCCCCTGCTTTTCCCCTTTGCAAATCCCTCCACTGGCTCCCAATTCCCCAACGAATCCAGTTCAAACTACTAACACTGATCTACAAAGCCATCCACAACCTGTCCCCTCCCTATATCTCTGAACTAATCTCCCAATACCTTCCCTCACGTAATCTCCAATCCTCCCAAGACCTCCTACTCTCCACCACACTTATTCGGTCCTCACACAACCGCCTCCAAGATTTCTCCCGAATATCCCCCATCCTCTGGAATTCCATGCCTCAACACATCCGACTATCCACCACCCTCGGATCCTTCAGACGGAACCTGAAAACCCATCTCTTCAAGAAAACCTACAGCCTGCAATAACCATTCTGCCGCCTCACCATCGCCAGAGCAGCCACCTCACCACCGCCAGAGCTGCTGCACCTCCGACCTTCTGTCTCTTCCCCACTATCCCATAGAATGTAAGTCCGCAAGGACAGGGTCCTCTCTCCCCTCTGTACCAGTCTGTCACTGTAAACGTGTTTACTGTAAACGATATTTATAACCCTGTATGTAACCCCTTTCTCATGTACAGCACCATGGAATTAATGGTGCTATATAAATAAATAATAATAATTTTATGAAGGAGTGCTGGAGGAGTTTATTAGCGACTGTTGCCTGGTTTCTTTGCTTGGAAATTCCTTATCCTTTCCTGTTTTGCTTTCTTACCCCTCCCTACACACCCTGATGAATACCTCTGTTATATGTGAGTGTATATTTTGTGTGTGCGAGTTTTCAGTTTACCCTTGTCTTTGCTACCCTGCCTGTTGGGTTGGTGTACTGTGGTGCACAATAGCACTCCCTCTTCCCTGGGTGGGGGAAGGGGACAGACAAAGGGCTAATCTAGGATATAGGGCAAGGGCGGAGGCCCCGGCATCTTCACCATCTGAAGTATCCCGGGGAACAGGGTGAGCTAGGTCGCCCCCCTAGTGTTAGGGCCAGGAAAGGTGCCCCTGTCCCAGGTCACTCGCCAGTCGAATCAAGACACCAGGTCAATTTTTACAATTCTGACCAGTGTCACTTTATGAGCCAATAACTCTGGAACGCTTCAACAGATCCCACTGATTCGGAGACTGTTTTTTTCGTGATATATTGTACTTCATGATAGTGGTAACATTTCTTTGATATAACTTGCATATATTTGTGGAAAAAAATGGAAATTTGGTGAAAATTTGGAAAATGTTGCAATTTTCAAATTTTGAATTCTTATGCCGCTAAATCAGAGAGATGTGTCACACAACATAGTTAATACAGTGGGTACAGAAAGTATTCAGACCCCTTTAAATTTTTCACTCTGTTTCATTGCAGCCATTTGGTAAATTCAAAAAAGTTCATTAATGTACACTCTGCACCCCATCTTGACTGAAAAAAACAAATGTAGTAATTTTTGCAAATTTAGTAAAAAAGAAAAACTGAACTATCACATCGTCATAAGTATTCAGACCCTTTGCTCAGACACTCATATTTAAGTCACATGCTGTCCATTTCCTTGTGATCCTCCTTGAGATGGTTCTACTCCATCATTGGAGTCCAGCTGTGTTTAATTAAACTGATAGGACTTGATTTGGAAAGGCACACACCTGCCTATATAAGACCTCACAGCTCACAGTGCATGTTTGACCTCATGATTCTCATTTGGTCTGAGGAACCGGCCAAGGAGCTCAGAGACAGAATTGTGGCAAGGCACAGATTTGGCCAAGTATACAACAGAATTTCAGCAGTACTCAAGGTTCCTAAGAGCACAGTAGCCTACATAATCCTTAAATGGAAGAAGTTTGGAACCACCAGAAGTCTTCCTAGACCTGGTCGTCCACCCAAACTGAGCAATCGGGAGAGAAGAGCCTTGGTGGCAGAGATAAAGAAGAACTCCAAGATCACTGTGGCTGAGCTCTAGAGATGCAGTAGGGAGATGGGAGAAAGTTCCACAAAGTCAACTATCACTGCAGCCCTCCACCAGTGGGGCCTTTATGGCAGAGCGGCCCGACGGAAACCTCTCCTCAGTGCAAGACATATGAAAGCCCACATAGTTTGTTAAAAAAAAAAAAAACACAAGGAGGACTCCCAGGCTATGAGAAATAAGATTCTCTGGTCTGAGACAAATATAGACCTTTTTGGTGATAGTTCTAAGCGGTATGTGTGGAGAAAACCAGGCAGTGCTCATCACCTGCCCAATACAATTACAAAAGTGAAACATGGTTTAAGCAGCATCATGCTATGGGGGTGTTTTTCAGCTGCAGGGACAGGACGATTGGTTGTCATTGAAGGAAACATGTATGCGGCCAAGTACAGAGATATCCTGGATGAAAACCTCTTCCAGAGTCCTCTGCACCTCAGACTTGGCAGAAGGTTCACCTTCCAACAAGACAATTATCCTAAGCACACAGCTAAAATAACAAAGGAGTGGCTTCAGAACAACTCTGTGACCATTCTTGACTGGCACAGCCGGAGCCCTGACCTTAACCCAATTGAGCATCTCTGGAGAGACCTGAAAATAACTGTCAACCAACATTCACCATCCAATCTGATGGAACTGGAGAGGATCTGCAAAGGAAGAATGGCAGAGGATCACCAAATCCAGGTGTGAAAAACTTGTTGCATCATTCCCAAGAAGACACATGGCTGTACTAGCTCAAAACTGTGCTTCTACTCAATACCGAGCAAAGGGTTTGAATACTTATTGACCATTTGATATTTCAGGTTTTCTTTTTATAAATTTGCAACAATTACTACATTTCTGTTTGTTTTCTCAGTCAAGATGGGGTGCAGAGTGTACATTAATGAGAAAAAAATGAACTTTTTTAAATTTACCAAATGGCTGCAGTGAAACAAAGAGTGAAAAATTTAAAGGGGTATGAATACTTTCTGTACCCACTGTAAATAGCATTTCCCACGTCTGCTTTACATCCGCACAATTTTTAAATCAAATTTTTTTTTTGTTAGGAAGGTATAAGGGTTAAAAGTTCCGAAACGCACCGGTCTATGGTCCTTACCGCGACCCGTACACTTTCTCCAGTCACGCGGGCGGTCACGCGATTCACTGCGTCGCGAAGGTCCTACAGACGAGCCGATTTCACTACTCTCACACCGCGCGGCGTCTGGACATAGGATCCCGCCTACTACTGGAAGTTACGGACGGAGCAGCTGCCACCGGCCGGGGCAGCTCTCCGACACAACTTTAAAGACTTCATTTACCTCGTTTTGGAGCATCAGGAAATCACCAACCTTCACTGCTGTGGGTAAGAGGCTGATGTACTTTATTATACAGACTGCTTATCAGTATCGCATGTGTCCAATATTAGCTGCTGTAAGCCACCTGTTGGTTATATCTGCACCTCTACCAGTAGCTCATTATATTCGTACCGACACGTACTGAATCTGGTGCCTCCTGCAGGAAGTTACATATTTTTATTGGCTGTTTTTAGCGCGAATATATTTCTTTATCCTATATTCTTCCACAATCCAGTGGTAATTGTTTATTCGCAGCAGAAAAAAAACTTAGCCTCTGACACCTTGCTCCACTTGTTTATATCTTATATGTTTTTTATTTTCTTCAGCTGTCCACACCAAAACTACACAATAACAATCTTCTCTGATTATTGCTGCATTTTTAAGGCTTTTTACCCTTTTTTTGATGCTTTTTTGGTGCAGATGTGAAGCTTCATTTTTAAGGTTCTTTTTATAGTACAGAAAGCTTTAAATTCTGCACTTAAAAAAGCAACATGTAAAAAACTGCAGTTACTTTAGGTTTCACATAAAAGCCTCCAGAACAAAAAAAAAACGCACAGTTCAGAAGTGTTTTTAGATGCACCAAGAGCACACTTTTCATGAAATCACATCCACTTTGCTTGCACTGTTAAACGCAGAATTTCTGTGCAAAAAAAAAAAAAAGCAGCAGAAAATACGCAGCATTTATGCTACATGTGAACACGGTCTAAATTTCCAAGCTAAGTGGATGCGAGTCTATGAAAACTCCATCCTCGGTGCGTCTAAAGATGCTGCTTAACTCTGCGGTTTTAGTAAATTTTTTCGCTATAGGCTTCTTCTGAAAAAAAACGCATGAAAAAAAAAACACTGTTGCAAATCTTTTGGGGTATGTCTCGACCAGCTTTGGCATCTAGAGGCTAACATTTTTGCCCATTCTTCTTTGGCTTCTTTCACACTTCCGTCGGTACGGGTCCGTCGCAATGCGTCGGGCCGACATATCGACGGACGTTGTGAATTTACTGCACGACGTGGGCAGCGGATGCAGTTTTTCGATGCATTTGCTGCCCATTCTGCAGTCCGGGGAGGAGGGGGCGGAGTTTCAGCCGCGCATGCGTGGTCAAAAATGGCGGACGCGACGTACAAAAAAAGTTACATTAAACTTTTTTTGTGATGACGGTCCACCAAAACACGACGGATCCGTCGCACGACGGACGCGACGTGTGGCAATCCATCGCGATCCGTCGCTAATACAAGTCTATGGACAAAAAACGCATCCTGCGGGCACATTTGCAGGATCCGTTTTTTGCCCAAAACGACGGATAGCAAAAAACTGAAGTGTGAAAGAGGCCTTTGCAAACTCGATCTAGCACAGTGGGAGGCGTCTGTGAACAGCAATTTCCAAGTCTTGCCACAGATTCTAAATGGGATTTAGGTCTGGATTGTGACTGGCTCATTCACACACACATGAATATGCCTTAATCTAAGCCATTCTATTGTAGTTCTGGCAATATGTTTATGGTCTTTCTCCTGCTGGAAGGTGGACCTATGAAAAACAGTCTTAAGTCTTTTGCAGTTTCTAACAGGTTTTCCTCCATGATTGCCCTGTATTTAGCTGCATTCATCTTCCCAGCTACCCTGTCTCTGCTGATGAAAAGCATCTCTACAGCAAGATGCGGCAGCCACCACGTTTCACGGTGGGGTTGGTGTTAGTTTTCGGCCACACAGGGTGTTTTACATTTAACCCAAATAGTTTTAATTTTAGTCTTATTTGTACATAGAACCTTCTTCCACATGCTAGCTGTATCTCCTACATGGCTTTTTGCAAACTGCAAATGTGACTTATTTTGGCTTGTTTTCAAAACTGACTTTCTTCTTGTAACTTTTGCATAAAGGCCAAATTTGTGGCATTAATAACTGTCCTGCGGACACATTCTCCCACCACAGCTGTGGATCTCTGCAGTTCCTCCAGAGTGACCACAGGCCTCTTCGCCGCTTGTCTAATTATTGATCTCCTTCTTTGGCATTTCAGTTTAGGTGGACAGACATTTTTTGGTAGGTTTGCAGTTGTGCCATACGCCTTCCATTTTTGGATGATGGATTGAACAGTGCTCCGTTAGATTTCAGAGCTTTTGCTATATTATTCTTTAAAAAAATTAATCGTGCTTTACTCTTCCCTACAACTTTATCACTGACCTATCTGGTGTGTTCCTTGAACCCTAATGTTGTCACACAAACCTCTGGGACCTTCACAGAACAACTGTAGTTATACTGGGAATAAATTACACACAGGTGGACTCAATTTACTAGTTATGTGACTTCTGGAGGCAATTGGTCATTCAGGATTTTATTCAGCCATAGGAGTCTAGAGGGGGATGAAAAGAAATGCACATCACAGTTTTCAGATATATACTCATGTATAAGCTGAGTTTTTCAGCACATTTTTTGTGCTGAAAACCCCTTGGCTTACACACGAGTCACGGTACAGAAAGCCAGCAGGGAAGGGGGGTCCCCGGAGCAGCGGGTGCCAGTAGCCGGCGCACACATCATACTCACTTACCTGTGCGCCCTCAGTGCTGGCACTGCATCTCGTTCCGGCCGCCGGCGTCTGCAGCTCTTCCTGCCGAGCGATCACGTGGTACCGCTCATGAAGGTAATGAATATGGACGTGTCTCCATTCCCATAGGCGTGGAGCGCATATTCATTACCTTAATGAGCGGTACGTGATCGCACAGCAGGAAGAGATGCAGGCAGGCGCCGGAACGAGATGAATTGCCAGCACCGAGGGCGCGCAGGTAGGAGAGTATGAGGTTATGTTTTTTCAATAGGAAACATGCACACAGGGGTAGGGGATAAGGAGGCATGTATACAGGGACGGAACAGGGGAGGTATGCAGACAGGGGCAGGGACGGGGAGGCATGCATACAATGACAGGGATAGGGACGGGGAGGCATTCATACCAGGCATTCCTTGTGGTCTTCGGTGGAAGCAGTCAAACTGGCAGCATGTAAACAATCTGTAGACTTTACTGGCATCAGTGTTGAGTCATGATGCCAGCAGTACAGCACAAGACCGCTGGACCACCAAAGTGTCTACACTAGATCAGTAGCGGTTAAAAAAAAAAAAAAAAATGAGCGACATTCGCTGCCCTTACCTTACTTTTTATATTTAGAAACTTGATACACTAGCTCAAATATTAAAAAGGTCTGAGGACATGAGGCCTAGGCTGGAGTCACTTGCATGCACAGGGCGCCACTTTACTAACGTGAGCTCACCTGTACAATGCACACTGTCATGATACAACACACTCACAACCCATTTACCACTGACCTCTCCTTTAATAGACATACAGCAAGATATTTTTTTGATCAGCGCTCACATTTTCAGACAAGAACACATATTCTTAAGTTATAGAATGAAAGAAAAAAAAACAGATCAGA
Source organism: Ranitomeya variabilis (assembly GCF_051348905.1). NCBI lineage: Eukaryota > Metazoa > Chordata > Amphibia > Anura > Dendrobatidae > Ranitomeya > Ranitomeya variabilis. Next base: position 130,356,542 of record NC_135235.1, on the reverse strand, counting down.
TTCATTTTAATAGAACTATTTTATATATTTATTTGAAAAATACTTACAAAAGCAAATGTTTTGACACTAAAATATTTAATTTATCCTCTAGCTGTTAACATCAGTGGGTTTAAGCATGCAGTGATAACAGTCATCTGTTATGAACTTGCTACAATTACTGGAGAGAAGGAAAAAGGGGTGGGCAGGGCATTCTTCAATAACGTGGCATTGCCCCCCCTCCTCTCCCACCTCCCTTACAGTAGTCAAGATTTGTGCTTAACTATCTGCATGGTTAATGCTGGGTTTGCCTTTCTACTAATACTTACAGTCCCGTGACTGCACGCTGTTTTTTTTTTGTATAGAGTGCCACTGTAAGACCAACTGCCTGAGCGCAGGGTCTTAGCACAGTTTTCTCTCTGCCAGTGGTTAACAAATCCCTTTTCTGGCAGCAAAAGCTATTAAGGTAAATTTAAGGAAGGACCGACTATACTATACACCCTGTAGAATTGCAGTCCATGGGTAAATTAAACAGATATGGACCTTTGGTCGCATAGATGCCAAAAGGAATCCAACACATAACAAAAAAAAATGGTCTGCTTACTCTAAGGATCACCACTGCAACATAACTATTGCTAACTGAAGCAGGGTCTGAAAGAGCAAAGGCAATGGTTCCCAAAATACTTGGGGTGCAGCCACGATGGAGCCGAAAACCACACACCGACATACGGTTTTATTGCAAATTGCTGTAGCTTTCAAATTTATTATAAGTGTCCTTATGGTTTACAATTGCTGTATATCTGCAAAGTTGTGTGGCCAATATCAATCAGTATGTAAAACGCACATTGGTGCTCGCGGTCAGCTCGGCGTGGCCTTACCCCCAGGTTTTACTCCTTACCGAGTAGTTGATAAACACCCTGTACACATTAATGCTCTCTTTTTAAGCATATTATTGCTAAATGAGCACCATACTGACAAGGTAGGAAATGAGCAGTTGTTCTCACGGTTTGTTAAGTGGAAGAATGATTTGTCAGCAATTCCCACACCTGAAGGAGATGTGAGCTTGTAGAGTATGGACGTCTGCTAGCTCTGATGTTACTTCATTGCAAAGCCCTCCTGCACCAGTTGGGCAATCTAAAATAGTAATTACGATTCCAAATCTTGACCAAACATCTAGCACAAAGGGACTTTCCACAGGCTTATAGGTGTTAAGACAAGACTGGCGATCACACTACGAACAAATAACCTTTGCGTTACAAGACTTGGATCAAAAGTATAAGATGCAAATCTGGCAGCTTCTGTAGGCAGGCATTCTGGACAGCTATACAAACACATTTACCTCCCATTTCTAGGTAAGGCAGATGTACCCCTCCAGCTGGCTGCACCAAACATGTCAGAGGCAGATGAATAGGTCCGATGTGGAGAATATGCTGGATGTGGCCTCCATCCACTCATTTGAGGGGCAAAACTGTTCTGTCTCCAGTCCTCCTCTGGTGGCATGTCTACTCTCCTAGGACCTTGCACTCTAGATTGTGGAGCAAAAGCTTTTGACAACACATCTCCTCTACCCATGGAAGAGCTACGTGGCATACTCAAGGTGCTGTACTCTGTAGATGGTGATGGTCTGCGGTTCATCTTATAGGCCTCATAACCCCTGTAACTCGATTCTTGCTGATACAAACCATTTTGTAGTCTTCTGCCTGGTGAGGTAGAATTGACCATGTTTTGGTCGGGTCTGTTCGCCTGCACTGAGTGACCTGACCACTGGTGGTAGGTTGGAATATTATGTTCCATGGTTTCTGGTTGTTGCCAAGAGTCAGGTGAAGACCTCTGTGAGGGGTATTTATTGGAACTGATCTTAGGTGCCCTTGGGAGAGTTGCATAGCTTACTGCCATATCCGAGTGTTCGGTAACTCTGACACTTTCACTCCTGTCAGGCAAAGCCAAAAGCTTTTGGACAGTCGGGTCTCCTAAAGTGAAAAGAGAAAGTACATTTCATCCATTATTTCTATAGACTAAAATAGGTTGCATTCCTTCTCTAATAAGACCAGAGACACAGTACACCAATCCTCTATGGTTCACTATCCAAACCTTTAGGCTGTGTGCACACGTTGCAGACTTTTCGCGTTTATTTCACTATAAAAACGCATACTTTATGCATCCCATCATTTAGAATGCATTCCGCAATTTTTGTGCACATGATGCGTTTTTTTTTCCGCAAAAAAAACCGCATCGTGGTAAAAAACGCAGCATGTTCATTAATTTTGTGGATTTTCCACTATATTATTGCATTGGGAACCTCTGGAAAAATCCGCACAAAAAACACACCAAAAACGTGGTAAAAACACGAGAAAAACACATGCGGATTTCTTGCAGAAAATGTCCTGTTTTGCTCAGGAAATTTCTGCAAGAAATCCTGAACATGTGCACAGAGCCTTAAAATGTAAATGTTTAATATCTAAACAAAAAAAATAATGCTTTACATTACTGCTGAATAGTGTATAAAAGGAACTGACACATGACCCAATGGCTGTAGTTATTCAGTATAGTCTAAGTGGGTACACAAGGATAGTAGTCGCCAATCACAAAAAAGTCAAATCGTGTAGCAAATGGTGCTAAAAACAGCCCGTGTCTTACAGACACTTTTAGTAACTTTTGGTGCTTTGGTAAGTCTACACAAATTGTAAGGAATTGTCTCAACGTTTTCCTACGCCACTCGTTTTACCAATAATACACATCTTTGCTTTTTGGGAATAGTTATCTAAAATATTATATTACCACACATTTACCAAAAATGAACCATCCCTTTAAGTAAAAAGCACTAGAACTATGGCATTCTGCATTTATCCTGTGGCTGCGCTGTAGGGAAACCCCTGCAGATCACAAGAGATTGCTGAGAGTCTTTGCTGCTGGAGCCCTTGTGGTCAGTGCACTTCTGGAGGACTAACAAAAATGGGTTCTTTTATCAAAATAAAATAAAACGAGGAGGCTTGTATTGTTTAAAAATGGAACTTGTTAAATGGAGGCACTCAAATTATTGTTCTCTACTAAAAAGATCTACAATAGGGGAACGTTTGTTGTATGGTCACTGATCACATGGGGCAGACAAACCCAAGCAGCTCTTAAATCCACAGCAATCAAGTTACGTGACATGTTGTGAATGTGGATTAGTGATTCACATTGATTAACATTGGCTGTGTGATAGCTGATCAGGTTCCTGTGGGCTCCCTGTCAAATGGTGTGACGCATCTTTATAATTTTTAAAGTTTTATGTTTAGGAATAAATGCTTACTATAGTCTAACTCAAGATATTCCTGTAAATGTCCTCCAAAATGCTATTTACCTGGAGATATAGCGGTAATCTGCAAGTAAATAGTATCCAAATCATATCCAGCAGGCTTACTGAAACAGCGGCTACAGGGAGAAAATGAAGCTTTATTCTCCCTGCAGCCACTATGCTTCCAGTCATCGGAGCAGTGCAGGGTGAGATTACAGTCCCTGTACACAGGGAGCAAACTGTGATCCCTCCTCAGCACTTTAGCCGCTTACCCTACAGCAAGCGTTGTCTGACAATGTGCTGGGCAGTAATCACAGTGCGCTCAGTGTGTAGTGAGGGGGACTGTAATCGCTCCCTGCACCATCCTAATTGCATCCCTGCAAACCGTTGCTCCAGTAAGCCAGCTACACAGGGCTTAAATAATATTAACCTGCATATAGCTAATACATCCACAGGTAAGGGCGTTTCTGAAGGAGGCAGGTTCCTTTTAGAGTTAGAAACAAAAGTCACATTTAACATCACAGCCACCAGGTGGCCCTTGCTGGCATTAGTATAGCTGCACAAACACAGCTGTATGCCCTTAGGGTGTAAAAATCCATAATAAATACACATAACTGGACATACAAGGAAACTGTAAAGCAAGTTTCAAAATTAGGAGTTGAAGTGCAGCTCCTGCCATTGTAGAAAGATACAAATAACTTGTAGTTGTAGTGTAAGGCCATGTATTTCTTTGCAAATATATTAAGATATACTATTGTTTTGTGTCTACAGCTCTTACACAGGCCTGTGTGTTTCCATGGTGACAGACTACAATCATTACTGCTCTTGTGTTCTCTTGTAGTCAGACTCTCTTCCATCTGTGCCTTCCATCTTTCTAACTTACCAAATGTATGAACTAAACAGAAGGGAACAAATGGAAGGGAGTAATGTTTGTTGGTAATTGGGAGTTATGATTGTGTACAATGCCTGTAAATTGGGGGTAATGTACTACTATAAAACCATCCAAGCATACCCCTCATTAAATATAGGGAAATAAATGAAAAAGCAGAACTAAAGACAGCCAATTCAAGACAGCACAGAGGATATAACAGAAAACAAAAATGGCTTTCAATTAACTAGAACAGTAGCATACAATAGAGAAAAAAACATGCAGGAGGGCTGTGTGCAATTACCTGGTGGTCTGTGTGCCTCACCCACCATGCTGGGCGCCAGAACCTCATGAGATGGGTAGTGCTGGGGTTCATAGGATAAGACAGAAGGATTGTGGGTGTAAGGGTAGGAGGAGGAGCTGTGAGAGCGATGACTGCTGTCCACAAGCGCTTTCCTCTCATTGGATGCCTCCTTTTAACAAATGAAACAGAAAAAAATAAATATATACAGCCATAAACCAGATGGTTAATGTGAAACAGGATAACATTTTGTCAGAGACCAAATACTTGCTTGGGAAAACATGTGGCCAAACATCAAGCAGCATGAACAAGAACCAATATTAACACACTGCCAAAGAAAAGCAGTGTACAGATGGGGGCAATACAACGTGCAGGACCTAAGACAGGACCCACAGCAGTCCGATACCAGTACAAAGAAGCAGTTTACTGCTTAGCTAAGGCTGCACTTTACATAATGACCCCTTATAACCAACCATTTATGGACATTCAGGAACAAAGGAAAATGTGATAGCAAATGGAGATGACCAACCCATGTAGTGCCATGATCAAATACTTATGTAATGGGGCAGCAATGTGGCATCATAGTAAGCATGGCTGCCTAGCAACACTGGAGCTTAAATAAGGCCATTAACACCTGCATGCAGTCTGTGTGCCCTCCCAGGGTCTGTGCGCCCTCCCGTGGTCTGTGCGCCCTCCCGTGGTCTGTGCGCCCTCCCGTGGTCTGTGCGCCCTCCTCGTGGTCTGTGCGCCCTCCTCGTGGTCTGTGCGCCCTCCTCGTGGTCTGTGCGCCCTCCTCGTGGTCTGTGCGCCCTCCTCGTGGTCTGTGCGCCCTCCTCGTGGTCTGTGCGCCCTCCTCGGGGCCTGTGCGCCCTCCCCGGGGCCTGTGCGCCCTCCTCGTGGTCTGTGCACCCTCCCCCAGGTCTGTGCGCCCTCCCCCAGGTCTGTGCGCCCTCCTCGTGGTCTGTGCACCCTCCTCGTGGTCTGTGCACCCTCCCCCAGGTCTGTGCGCCCTCCCCCGGGTCTGTGCGCCCTCCCTCGGTCTGTGCGCCCTCCCACGGTCTGTGCGCCCTCCCCCGGGTCTGTGCGCCCTCCCTCGGTCTGTGCGCCCTCCTAGGGTCTCTTACTCCATTTCAAACAGTTAAATTAGGTTTTGAGGACAGGGATATACGTTTGTGGTGACACTCTCTACGTAATAAACGGAAATAGATTGGCATTATGTAAGCAAGAGGAAAGAAATGTGCCATGATTTGAAGGGGTTGTCTACCATGAGTAAATGTACAGTAAGCTGTGCAGCTTGCAGGATCCCAACGCCGTGTAATGTACACACCACCAGGTTCTGGCTCTGCTTGCTGGTTCCAGTGATCATCACTTGACTAAGTATGAGATTTGCATGTAATCCTAGAGGCTCTGCCACTTTGTAACGTGCGGCTGAGACTCTCGGCGGCACGTGAAAGCAAGCATGAAAGTCGCATACTACTAGCAGTCACATGAAGATCACTGGAACTGGCAAGCAAAGACGAATCCAAAAGGTGTCTACTTTACAAACAGTTACGATTTGGCAAGGTGCACGGCTTCACAAACATTCACTTGGTGTTGACAACCACTCAACAGTCACACTGTGCAATGACGCCTGACAAACATCATTGGCCGAAGGTCTAAAATACAGGGTGTCCCTAAATTCTGGGCACATAATACATTTAATTTCTTGAAAATATTTGTGTGCTTAACATTTTATTCAATTGTAGTATTATATAACTTCTTCAATACGATTTCTCCATCATATGCAAAGCAAAGGTTGATTTCATGTGAACTAGATGTAAAATCCACATTGCAGACAATTTTAGCACATTCATGCTCGTTAATGAGAATTCCTATATGTCCAGACGTTAGGGACACCCTGTACAATGGAGAGAAGAAACTCTTGAGAAAATTGCTAAACTGAGCAAACAAGAGTGAAGGTAGCAGGAAAGTAAGGAACAGGAGTCTGCTGGTTAGATAAGCAGAGAAATTAGTAATCGCCATAAGATCTATCCATGACTTTTCACACGGTGCCACATTTTTAATCTGTTTAGGCTTAGTGGTCTGTGATACATTAATATGGTTTCCGACTGTTGACAACATTAATCAAGTTGTTACTACTTACAAAACTGTGAGAAGAGACCAGAGTCTCTTCTCTGCTAGAGATGACAGTCCCACTGAGGCTCCTTGCCAGCCGCCGGAAGTTCTCTGCACTGTACAGCTCGTCTTCCTCAGACCTCCTGCTCTGGTCCCTGCCATGAGTGACCTGCAGGTGCACACACAATTTGGCAGGAATGCCTATAATATATAGCACCAATTACACTGCCACATACTCCTAGCTATCCAAGTCAAATTCTCATTGCCCATAATATTTCAGGGCACAAAAAGTATCCCAAATGATGGGATACCCGGGGTTGAGGTCCAATTACAAGGAGTAATAATCATTTCAATTAATAAGAGTGCTCAATCTCAATCATCTGCAGTTGATTGGATCAGTTAGGATGCCTCCAAAATATTGCTGTTGGTGCAAATTGCCTGAGTAACTAGAGGACGTGCTGCCGACAACATGCATGCTGCATAGGGACTGACCGATCAGATGACCCATCACTCTGCCCCCATACCCTTGGATCAGCCTTCTATTATGGATAGAAGTCTGCCTGTCTAAATGGACGACTATACTTCCTAAAAAGTAACTTCACCATGTCCAAACACATTTGTTCTTACATTAGAAAAAGGGAACAATGGAACTGTAATTATTTTAGATTTTAGCCTTAAAAGGGTTGTCCACTACATTTCCATATATGACCGGTTACTATTGCAAGGCTGGTGAAGGTCTGTCCTCCCGGCATCCCTACTGATCAGCTATCATCACCTCTGTTGGCAGCCGGATGTAAACAGTGTACAGAACAGCTGATCTGTCCATGGAGCTGTGCTGCACGCCGAGTACATCCAGCCATCACAGGAAGTAATAGCAGCCGATCAGCGAGGATACCAATCCCCATCTATCTTGTACTGATGTCCTTTAAAAGGGAACAGGTCAGCAGTTTTGGCCAACATAAGTTACAGCCATCACCTTTCAGGGCTTATATACAGCATTCTATAATCCTGGAAGAACTGAAAACTAACTTATTATACTCACCTGTGGGGCAGTGCAGTCCGCTATTCGGACCGGACCGCAGGTAAGCATAATAAAAGTAACTTTTCTTCTCTTCCAGGTCGGGTTGGGTGCAGATATACAGCATTATAGAATGCTGTATGTAAGCCCTGAAAGGTGATGGCTGGATCTCATATCGTCCAAACCTGGTGACAGGTTATTAAAGTTAACCTATATGGCTCCTATCACTTATTCTGTGCATATTCTATATGGAGCCTATGTGCAGAGTTTTGATTAAGTTTAGAGTGTGAGAAGAAACCCACCAATGATAGAGAATTTGGACTGAGTCCCAATGGGATCAGTAATGATGTCTGTAATGCGCTGTGGAATATGACGGCGATATACAAATAAAATAAATATATAAGTATCTAATACCCGTCTAATTTCTTCCTTCATTGCTTATTTGTCACACCTAAATGGGTTTTCTAGGATTAGAAAATGTGTTTTGTTCCGAAAAGTGCCATGTCCAATTCGGACACTTCAGCTGACTCTCATTTAAGTGAATAGAGTATAACCGCTATATGGGGCACAGCCAATGGACAGACATGGATCTGAGTCTGGGACTTTAAGTGATCTGATGGTACATACAAGTCTTACTAACCCAAAGCATTACTCATGGTCAGTGGACCACAATCTATCAGACCGTGCCTCTGACTTATTATTGGCTAGGTCTATCTTTGCAACTCTATAATCGCTATGTATCTATAATTAAGAGGCTTTGCCATAGATAAACTTATTCCTCCTATTTTTTTGCACCTAAGCACCTCCATGGTAGTGGTTCCTTGATATTAATCAGCATCACCAGGAGAAAGCTGTCAATCAGCGGTGAGAGGGATGGGGAAAAACATGGAGGATTTCAGAGCCCATGAACATCATTGAGTTCGCCTCACCATGCAGCCAATGAACAGAGTTTATGGAAACTATCGCATATTTACAAGTGACACGGGACTATTATCAAGGTATTGGTCCTTACTTGATAAATACCTTTTAGAGCAAAATCTGTTCTTGCTGATGTATGACATGAATCTCCAAATAGGTCTGAGTGATATTACTTTTTACTCCTTAACTGTGCAAAATAAGCAATAAAAAGGCATCTGGGAGCCGGGAGATACTTTTATTTTTAGTGAGCAGCACTTTATTTTATGTTTATTTTATAAGGAAATCTTTTAACTGTCAACTTGTAGCACAGTCAATTGCTTAGCAGCAAAAGTCGCCATCATGGAATAAGGGTTAGTATTTAGGCAGAGAGCAAGAACAGTATGTACAGTATACAGAGCAAATATGTTCTCTATACTTATTAATATAGAAACAAGCGCATGGAAGAAGATAGGAAGAATCTGGAAAACAACCAGCAAGAGATTTCTATGGTTTGTCAGATCGACCTACTTACCCTGTGAAATACACAATGATCTGTATTTTGGTGTAACAGATATAAGGCCACATGAAAAGGCTCGAAAACTGTGCAAAATCATGCTGGTTGAGGTTGTTTTTTATAATTGTTAATGTTTTTGCTACCTCATCTGAGAGCTGCCTGATGTAGGCAAAGAGAAGCTGAATCCAATGATGTATCACTTACATTACTGGGTGCCGCCGCTCTGACACAATCATAGTTTTAGATTTAGCAATGAAGCAGGGCTAAGAAAGCTAATCCCGCCCTCACCAGGCTCTGTATACACAAATGTCCATAGACAGTGAGCTGCCTGCCACAGGAGGGGGAGTGTCAGGCCAAGAGGCACGTGCTGCTGTGTCAAAGCAATGATAAGCTCCTGGTGGTAAAACAATCATTGCAAGCAAACATAAGAGAGGCATCACTGAGATCTGTGTTTTAATCCGTACAACATGTTGTCTTCAGCTTACATAGCAAACGCCTGCTGACAGATTCCCTTTAAATACTACACAATCTTTCAGGCATACAGCACTTTTACTCGCAAAGATCGGAAAACTGTCCTCCTTTGCTCTAGTGCAGTAACTGAGAAATGACCAGGTATACACAGGACAATCTTGGCATAGATATACAAACACCCCACCAGCTCATATTTTTATCAATTATCTCAAATCAGTCTAATTTTGATTCCACACACAATTCCGCATTTTGTTCTTTTCTTTTATAAAAGAACAATCCATCAAATGACGGTGACTAAATATAACATGACGTGGATGGCATATAGCAAAGATGTGCAGCACATAGCACTACTCGCCATACTGATACAACGTTTCGCAGATAAGCCCCTTCCTCAGATAATAAATATTGAAAGAAAACCATCACGAATGGTGCTGGGAGATGTCCTGATTCACATACAGCAGTCCCTGTAGTATTATAGAAGGGTCTTTGCTTATACTATTGTTGGACGCATGCAGCAATATGAGCAATAATAAAATTGCTTGTAGTAAATGCTTTACCTATTGTTGTATAGCCATGTTCCCCCAGCACTACCCGACACCCCTAACTGCACTTAAATATATATGTATTTAATGAACAAAATTATGGTTTTGCAGTAATGTTATCGGAAATAATGACTTGACTGCACTTTATAAATGAACCTAATGAACTAAAGGGAATCTGTCACCACATTTGACCTATCTAAACTATGAATATGGGCGTACAGATTATAGACTGCTGGAAAAACTCACCCCTGTAAGAATCATATCAGATGCCTTATTGCTGATAAATCCTCTTATTTTATATAAATGGCCTCTTCCAAGCTATGGGGAGGACGCTGCCTGGAAGATAACTATGCCTCCAGAGATTATTTTACATTAAGGGGGAGTTACCAGTGAGGCGTGTAATGGTTACCAGTGTGATATGTGATGGCCGCTCTCTGCTCTGCTGATGTCACTGCAGAGCTGTGTGTGATTATACCTGACACATCTGCAGGTTCCTCTCAGCTTCCAGCTCACAGGCAGACAGGGTTGAGCGTTTGTTGCAATTCAGCAGAGCTCAGAGAGCTGCAAAAAAATGTGTTTGCAAGAATACAAATTTAATATTTCTCCTTTTCTGTGTTAGTTACTTGCCTCCCACTGGTAACTGCCCCTTCTATTTAACCCCTTCATGATCGATGACGTATAGTTACATCATCGGCCGTGTGTCCCTACCTCAGAGCCGAAGCATGCATCTTTTCCCACAACTGATCGCTGATTTAATCACATGGGCAGGACTTGAGAGCCACACACAGCTGATAACCAGTTAAATACCGCCATCAGCTACTGATATCAGCATTTAACAGGAATTGGCTGAAAGCAGATCACAAGTCCCGCCCATGTGATCACAATGGGTTGTCATCACGATCCCCATAGCCATTGTTCATAGGAGATCGTGATTTTTGCTATATATAGTAGTGATGAAGCCCTGCTAGGTTTAGCACAGGCCACCGGAAGATCACCGCTTCAAGGCTCCTAAGGGTACTACTGAACACAATAAAAAAAACAAAAAAAAAACCAAACAAAAAAAAAAAATATGTAAAATATTGAAAAGAAACAAAAAACAGTTCCAATTACCCCCCCCCCCCTTTTTTTTGCCCCATTAAAAGTAGAACAATTTAAAAGAAAAATTTAAAAAAACAACATGATATATTTGGTATTCCTGAGTTCAGAAATGTCCTATCAAAATATAAAGTTAAATAATCTGATCGATAAACGATGTAACGAGAAAAAAAAACAGCCAATTATGTTTTTTTTGCTTGCCGCTACACTGCAATAAAATGCGATCAAAAAATTGTATCTACCCCAAAATAATATCAATAAAAAAGTCAGTTATGGCCACAAAAAATAAGCCCTCACCTAACCCCAGATCCCAAAAAATGGAAAAGCTACAAGCCCTGGTAAATGGTGACAAACGCAAAAACTTTTTTCATTCATACTTCAGAATTTTTTTTCCACTAGTTAAATAAAAAATAACCTATACATGTTTGGTATAGGAAAGATATTGACAGCTCAGTTTGACCATATAGTGAACATATTAAATAAAAAACCCAAAAAACAATTGTGGTATTGTACTTTTTATGGAATTTTTGGTATTTTTTTTCCTCTTTTCCATAACACTATGTGGTAAAAGCAATGGTGTCATCCAAAAGTACAACTCATCCCGCAGAAAAAAAACCCTCATACAGCTATATTAATGGAAAAAACAAACAAAAAAAACTATGGCTCCTGGAAGAAGGAAAGAAACGAAAGAAAAAATGAAAAAAAAGCCTGGGGGGTGAAGGGATTAAAATAAGCTCTGGAGGCAGATTTTTCTTTCTGGCAACATTCTGCCCAGAGCCTGGAAGAGGTCATTTACATAAAATTATAAAAGATGATTTCTCAACAACAAGGCATCAATGAAACACACAGGTATCACTCTCCTTAGCAGTCTATAACCTGTATGCCCATATTAATAGTTTACATAGGTCAAGTGTGGCGACAGATTCCCTTTAATGCCAAAAACCTTTAAGGCTGCATTCGTACATCAGTGTGACACATCTAGTGCCCTTCATTTTTAATCTTGGATAGCAAAAATGTATCCGAGTCTCCAGTCTGTCATACTCAGAGAAGGTCCTATTCTCATCCGTTTCGCAGATCAGACTTGTCTGTTAAAATCTAAAGGGAATTTGTATAAAATACGGAAAACATTCTTTGTACGTCACTTTTACAACCGAGGATCTTCCATTTTTAAATAATCAATTGCAAAGAGTCCATGCGTAAAGAAAAGTTCAGACAGTGAGTCTACCTGCTTCAGTGGCAACACTGACACGGATGTGTAAATGCAGGCTTACATGTTCGGTGATGGCCACACGTGGATTACAGTAGCACAACTAGCGGCTCTAAGCCTAATATTAGGTTTGTTTCCTACATACCTTAGACACAGGTGAATGTGTGGTTCCACAGAGACTGCGTTCTATCTCAGCTGTCGGTGTTCTTGACAAACCTCTACCGGCAGCATGCTGCATTTTTCTCGTAGATGTGTTGTCCAAACCTTTTGGAAAAAATTTTTTGAGAAAAATCAAAACAAAAAAATATACTGAACTATTCACAATTATGCGTATATAAAGCACTTACTGCAAGCAGGTCCGCCATCAGGTTACTACTGCCGTATGGGGCCCGCACTGAGCCCCCACTACAGGATTCTGCCGATTCAGTAACTGAACATGCGTCCTCGGACTAAAGTTCAGTTAAAATCTATTGCCGTGCAGGAAAGCTTTCCGCACAGACGGCAATAGTTAACAGCCATAAGCCAATCACAGGCCGGCAGCTGACATAGGTACGTACGTCATTGTCATCCGCCGTCACCTCCGTGACTCAGACAACGCTGGACCACAGTCAGGTAAGGATAAACTTTTTGTTGTTAAAGCTGCACTATGAGGGCAGTTTGGAGATACAAGGGGTCAGGAATGGGAGAACACATGGGGCCAGGAACAAGACATATGGGGTCCAGAATGGGAGGACACGTGGGAGCAGGATGTGGAACGTTTTTACTGTAGGGGCTGATTAAGGGATATTACTCCTCCTGTGATGCATTTTATTTTTGAGGATACTGTTTTCAGTGGGGGGGGGGGTCATGTTACTGTACAGCGCAACACTGTCAATCTTTTTCTTTATCTGGCGTAGTGCAGAAGTTTGGGTAAAATTGGGGAATGTGCTCTAGATAACTTATTTTCTTCAGAGAAGACCTGGCTGGAAGAAGTGATGGTGGTTTGTGCTGGATGAAGAGGGAAAGCGAAGATGAAGGACTTAAACTAGAGACGTAACTGGTGAGTCAATGCATTACCTGTACACTTACACTATATAGTATATACAGAAACCCTGTGTATAATGTCACTGGTGATCATGGCATTAGCTGCACACTGACACTATTTACAGAGCTCCTGTGTATAATGTCACTGGTGATCACTGTATTACCTGTGCAGTGACACTAAATACAAAGCTCCTGTGTATTACCTGTACACACACACTATTATACAGAGCTCTTATGCATAATATACCCGGTGATCACTGGATTACCTGTATACTATATACAGAGCTCCTGGGTACAATGTCACCGGGGATCCCTGTATTACCTGTACACTTACACTATACACTGAATACTATGTACAGAGCTCCTGTGTATAATGGCACTTATATTAATATTTGTATTGTGTTTTTTTTTCTTAATGATCAGTATTGTAGTATTCGGTCACTATGTAGTGGCAATATGTGGTCTGGTCATGGTGTGGCGGTATGTGGTATTATTGTTCATTTAAAAAAATGTATGTGACTGATTCCCTTAAGGACAAATATACCTAAAAAGAGTATTGGATATTTTAAGAAATGATTAATAGGTTACAGTAGAGTAGGGCCCTGCCAAAAGAGTCTATCTTGTCATGGTGGCGGCTTAAAAAAATCTTTTGGCTAAAACAAAAGCTGCTGACTATGTACAGTACAGACCAAAAGTTTGGACACACCTTTTCATTTAAAGATTTTTCTGTATTTTCAAGACTATGAAAATTGTACATTCACACTGAAGGCATCAAAACTATGAATTAACACATGTGGAATTATATACTTAACAAAAAAGTGTGAAACAACTGAAATTAAGTATATAATTCCACATGTTCATAGTTTTCATGCCTTCAGTGTGAATGTACAATTTTCATAGTCATGAAAATACAGAAAAATCTTTAAATGAAAAGGTGTGTCCAAACTTTTGGTCTGTACTGAATGTGAACTGGTGTTCGATGGGAACTACTAGTGAGTGATTGAGGACGTGGTGCATAAGTAGACTTTTTCCAAGAGTAGGTGGTGGTACTGTGGAAGGTTCGAGGGATGGAGGCAGGGCAGAGTCTGAAGGGGGCCTGAAAATTTTGCAAGTATGGGGCCCTGAAATTCCTGGTGGCAGCTATGATTGCAAATGAGCATCAAAGTATGCATATTTCCTTTGTGGACTAAAGCCTTACATGAACTTGCTTTTTATGCAACACCCAATACTAAATCGTAGAAGGTGGTTTGGGTTTTCTGGTGCCACGTGTGTATAAATGGGTTTTACGTCAATACCATACTTTTTCACATATTGAATTTAGCAAAGCTTGCACACTTAAAAAGTATAATTTGGCTGACATAAAACAACCTGCGATGGCCTAATGGATTTCATAGATTGAAAACAAAGTGCTTAATAGACATTTCCACTTACATGGTTTTCCGAATGTCTGTCTGGAGTTCTCAGGTCTCCACTGCAGAGTCCTGCTGCCTGCACAAGTCTGAAGGCTGTTGTTATACAAGGTATTCAATTCTGAAACATCATGCTCAAATTCCTGCTTCCACTCCTGCCGGAGATCAATTGAGCTCTTTGATAAGCCATACCTTACAGACTTTCGATTCGAGGAGAAACTTGGACGAAGATGGTGTTCCATATCTGTGTCATCCACTTGGGCATTATAATATCTGCTAACACTATCAACCCACTGGTTCATGGGCACAGAGGCTGGCAAATGCACCGTGCTTCCAAATTTCACCTTTTTCTCAGTTTTGTGATAAAACTTGCCACGGTTAACACTGTCAGCCATGTCTTCTGGAAGAACTTCCTTAATTGACATGGCATTATGGCTGTTTAGATGGTTAATACTGGATCCATTTATATTACATGACCCATCTTCGGAATCTGGAGAAGTACTTGCTTGATCCGTGCTGACAGATTTATTCTCTTGCATGACTTGAGGCTGTGAACCAGATTCGGTTTCGAAAAGGTTCACTGAATCGTGTATATGCCCCACTGGTGAAGACTTCTGTTCAGAGTTGTCTATTCCAGTAAAATTCACGCCAAAACTGCTTCTCTTTGGTGAGCCCCCCTGTAGCCTCTGGAACTGTTCTGCGAGAGAACGCACCAACCCTTTACTCTTAGGCGCCTCAACTTTGCTAGTCTCAAAGATGTTCAAGTCACATTGTTTGTCTAGTAAATTGTCCTGACTGTTAGTTTTTGAGGAGACGTTAACAGGATGAACATTAACACCGTTTGTAACAGTTGGAGAGACTGGTGGGACAATGCAAGAACCAACCTTATCTTCACTTGTATGGATTTCTGTACTGACAGATTTGTTACAATGGCTGGGTTGGTTATTTTTATCTGGAGACTGTACTTGTGTCCGACGTGCCCAGGGAAACAACAATGATGGCAAAGAACCAGATTTAATGCCATGGAGTTTCATCTTCCGAACAGGTAGCGGACCGTCTTTAGCTTCATGCTCCTCAGTCACCTTACTGTTATTAGGGCTTCCAGCAGTTGCTCGATTGCTTTTTGGGTTTTTGATTTGTAGGTCCGGACTACAATCATCCACTCTCAAAATGTTATCAACTGTGCTCTGTGTAGGAGTTGAGGCACTCTCTGGGGAACTAGGACCTGAAGGACCACGGTAGTTAGAAAATGTTTTGCTACATGGGCAATGTTCAGAAGCTGATAAGCCGGAAGACTCAGAAGACGATGGAAGCAAGTCATGGCTAGAAGCAAACGGGTGTGGTAATGGAGTGGATGTGAAGTCCTCCTTTGTGGTCGTCTCTGCCATTACCTGACGGTTCACTGAAACTTTGTCCGAGATAGCCTGGTCACTGCAAGGAGGTGAGATAGCATTTGCCAAATTATTTGAAATTTAATTAAAAGGAAATTTACGGTAGTCTAATTATGAAAAATATATAAATTATGGGCATCTGCCAACACGAAAAAAAAAAACCTTAATATTTTCTTTGGTACCTTAGTCATACAGGAGTTAATTACATGCACAATTTATTTATACCATGTGGCAGAATGTACCAAAATGTCTGCAAAATACATATTTTTCATATTTCAGACAGGTAAAACGTGCATTTGATGCAAATCGAAAATGACAGTACGTCACAAATGTAAAAATCAGTTAAGCACTTACAAAATCAACAAATGCAAGTTTAAGCCGCAATGGAATCAATGCAGAAGAACAAATATGAACTTCTCCAATGTATTAGCTTGGAAGGCTTCTGGTCTCTTCGCACAGAATATTTACTTTCTCTATACATGAATTAATTTCAATACTTGGAATGGCTAAATAACACTGCTGAAAAGATGGTTTATGTATGGAGATCTATACTTTGATGCTTTTCCGTCCAAACAATAGGTTTCAACTCAAAGGAAGACTATACCTCAAAAACAAAATAAAAAACTCTAGCGTATAATGATCAGCGCAGCAGGGAGAAATGAAAATGGTTTTGTTCTTTTTTTTTTTTTTAGTGACCCAATGCATCCATAATAAAAATGAAGCAACTTTGCAAAATTATCTACAACTCCTATGAAGAAATTGTCAATCCCCGTAGGACTCTGATCCCATAGCCATACCCCATCTGTCCTCTACTGCTTGTTTATCTATGTTAGCAAGATGTAAGGACAGATGAAAAAGAGATCCGCTTACATAGGGTTTGACAGATCTGCAATGGAGAAGTAAACACAAAATAATAGGGTCAATCAAGATCATTTGCAAAGTGGTTCATTTCCCCAGAGTCCATTGTCTTGGTCGTTAAACATGAAGTTCATCTTACACTGAGTTCACACATGGTGTCGCCACATTAAACCACCGGACAACAAAAATCAAAGGGATTTTGACAAAGTTCACATCATGTGCAGTTACTCTGCAGTTTGCAATGAATTTCGTCCATTATAATGCAGAGAATGAAAATCAAGTTGAAATTTGCAGGTAACAGATGCTAATTTTTTTGAGGATTTTGCAGCCGATTATTTATGTTGTGTGTGAACTCAGCCTAAGGACTAAGTATACTTTCCCGCTGCTTTTTAATAACTATAGAGTTGGCAGCAGACAGGGTGGCACTAATACAGGACCCCATGTTGATCAATATACAGTCAGTTTTTATTTTATATATAGTATTCCTTTAAATGATGTCTAAGTCAAGTTAAGAGCAACAGTTCTCGAATTCATTCCTAGTTAAGGAAGGTTCATGGCAGCTACCTTGTAGATTGGTTTATAGCTCCCCCTTGTGGAGAGGGGTAAGCTGGTGGCAGCGGTTGAGGAACTGTCGGCAGCAGCATGCGGTCCTGAAGAGTCCGTGCCTTTCGTAAACACATTTGCAACTTCTTATCTGCTAGGGCTCTGCAGTGTGTGCTAGATCTGGCATCATGCATGGCAAGTCTGAATTTAGCTAAAATGCAAAAGAAAACATAGCAGAAACAAATGCACGCA
Source organism: Ranitomeya variabilis (assembly GCF_051348905.1). Taxonomy (NCBI): domain Eukaryota; kingdom Metazoa; phylum Chordata; class Amphibia; order Anura; family Dendrobatidae; genus Ranitomeya; species Ranitomeya variabilis. Next base: position 130,338,785 of record NC_135235.1, on the reverse strand, counting down.
CACAAACCAAAAGAATAAAAAATAGGATGCCAAAAAGAGCATAACATGGAATCATGCAATACAGAGGGGAAACAAAACATAATGCATCCTAAGAGTTATCAACAATGCACATGTATGTAAGCAATGCGCCCTGAGCATGTTAGCGGAGCCATCAAAGCTGGGATGAAAGAGCGGCAGCAGGAACAGGCTCAGCTAACTGCACACCTTCCAACGCCATCACCTTTCCTACAGAAATTACCCCACATCAGTTATAGAGAATACTGGGGATCTGCTATTAAATCTAGGATTTGGTACAAACTGGACGTGCGGAGGTAATAGGAGAAAGTGCAGCAGATGGTTATTAGACGGTGCAGTAATGGAGGATTAGATAATAGTCTATATTACGTGTTGCTACTTTTATTAATTATATTATGCTATGTTGAGTGATGATGTTTATAATCATTTAGCTACTGTATCTCTTATTTTTATATTTGACCTATAAGGGTAGAAGGGTGGAGCATACGAGTGGGTAAGTGCATGTACCCACATACTGTACTGTATAGACAGTAGAGAAATGTGTGTGCTTCATGGAAGCAGGAATAAATGGAAGTCGGTCTCCAGGAATTGATGGAATATACCCCACAAACCAGAGGGTAAGGAGAGAGATGCATACAAAGCAGGGGATTGTTACCACCCAACATCTGCGGCACACACATCTCTACTTTCAGCTCCTGTGTAAACAGCAGAAACCCACGTTACAGTATGGAGCCGGACGGCCATAGGTAGCCTCACCTACTATATTCATCTCGTCATGGCGTCACATGGCCTGCAAAGGGCTGATAACGACACAGATCCCTGCGCTCGTCAAATATTAGGGTTTATTTTTTTTATTAATGGAGCACAAAAGGCAGCAATTTATTTTACCGTATTAGGCACTCGGGAGGCATTAATCAATTTTAAGGGGGCACTCAGTGGGCATTACATCTGACAAAGCGACTCCCAGGGCATTATAACCTTCAAAATGGAAATGGTTACTGTCTAGATAGCCAAAAAGGGCTTTAACTCTACGTGGGGCTATAAAAGAGGCACTATTAGTGCCTTGTTTGTGCTTCCATGCAGTTTGAGGGGCACTATTACTGTATGGGGACACTGAAAAATCAGCATTACTCTGAGAAGCACAAAGCAGGCACTTCTGTTAGGGTACGAACAGCAATGAGGCACTATTACTACTTGTGGTACAATATGGAGCATTATCTGTTGGCATTGTTCACTTTAGGGGCACTTTTGGCTTCAGGCTCGCCGTATGGAAGGCAATATTTTTGGGAGTAATTATAGAAGGGTATTATTGAGAAGTACAATATTTGGGGGAACTGTGCTAGAGAGCAGGTGTAGTAATAGGGTTACAAGAGGCAGCAACAAGCACAGATTTGGGAGTAGCAACAAGAAGCGAATTGAGAAAAGGTAGAGAGGGTAGGAGAAAAGTGAGGAGTCAAACTGGTCTCTGTAGACAAGAGTCCGGGCTACAAGAAGTCAACGGTCAGATGGATTAGAAAGAAAATGTGAATGACTACAATCAGAAAGGACAGCTCCTGTGTGTCAGTGAGCGGATAAATGCCTCCTCTGTGTATAATGGCCTCTTACAGGATTTCCCTCTAATGATACGAGATGACTCTGCTATGCTACACAGCAAAGCCGAGAAGTGACTTATAGGAACACAAAGCAAAAGGGTACTTGTGTAAGCTAGAATATTTCAAGATTTGCTTTTGTTGAAAGTCAAATAGAAATAAATAAATAAAACACACAAAAAATGTTGTAATAAGAACCGGATTTAAAAGTCCTAATAAACCCGATGGAAGACACCCAACTTTATCCCTTTACCCGTTTGCTGCTGTTTGTTGAGAACAGGGATCAGGTATATTCATTCCCATGGCAGATGGACTACTACTACCAGAACAGCCTGAAAGTGGCTTATTTCCCTCTACCCATTGAAAGAAACATGCATGTTCAAGGAATAATCGGAGTACAGCTTCAACATGTCCCAGCATTTTAGATTGCCTAATATCAGGGGCATTAATGTCACTCTGGGCTCAAAATCCCAATGTATTTAGCCAAGAAACTGAACAATGCATGACCTTCAACGGGGAGGAAAAGTAATTAAAGTGTCCATTCTGATCCATGCTACACGCAGATGAAAGAGATGCTTTGTTACACTTGTCACATACGTAAAAAAGAAAAAAAAAATTGGAACCAAGAGCACTGTTTCCACACTGCAAAGTCTCTTGTAGAAATGCGGGCAAAAGCAACAAAAGCTGGAAGAAAGCAATGAAGTATTTTTTTTTTTATTTGAGTTAACAGCAATTTGCAAGATTGTGTTGGAATAGAGAGACAAAGGTCACCTTCCACAGCCAATAGCTGAGCCACACAATGTTAGGCATGCCATGTTAGACGATACAGAACTGAAAGCGGAGAGAAGCCTTGGTTAGGAGTTACTTACACATAGCTTCATTACACAGTGCCAAAGCCGTAGTGTAATCTCCGTTCTGCTCCAGCCTCATGGATTGCTCAAAGACAGAGTCTGCCTCCTGCACGGATCGCTCAAAGCTGTCACTCCTCCCTGCAATAGCCACACAATTCTACAGATCTTAATGGCTTCTTATACGGCGTACATCAAAATCTAACACCTTCCACCAGATCTTCTATGGTTGCTAGGACCACAAGGAGCTTCTACCATTGCCCATACCGTTTGCCTGGCAACTGCAGTACGTACAGCTAAGGTTGTCAGAGGAGCTTGTGCCAGTCACAATAGAGGATACCGCCTGCCAAGTACCACTGACACCGGCATTGTGGTGCTAGCAATTAAAGAAAACAAATGGTTGTTGTGAATGCGGCTTATACAGCCCTGAACATCCACTCACCAGGTCTCAAAATACTGGCTTTGTCCAGGTATAATGTCAGACACCACAGTAAGGCACAGGACGGTGTATGAAATAGGCTCCAAAAACATGTTAACACAGTATGTACATGACTTTCTATCATTCGATTTTGCAATTAAAAACTATATTACACTGGCATTTTACAAAAGACAACATAAACCTACAAAAATCAACTTCATGGGTTAAAACAAATGCATCTACTAATGCATGCTGCCCAAACAACGCTGCAGCCTTACAGAGAAAACACAGTTACAGGGGCAGTAGGGGACAAGGCAGGACTAGTCACAGAGGCATGCCCGCCCGGCTGGTGGGGATTTCACTCCATGACTTGTCACTTCATCCCTGGTCGCGCTTTCAACTAGGTTTCTCCTTGAAATGCTGCAGCGTTTCCGAGTAAAATATTGATGCTTATAAGCAGGAGAGGCTCCCGGATTTATGCTGCCCAAAAGTCAGGCAGAATTAAAGGGAATCTGTCACCACTTTTTTTGGGATATCAGGTAAAAACATCATTCAATTCAGTGTCCCCTATGCATTGTAACAGTACTTTTGATACCCCTTGACTCCCCACCTATGATCCATAAATACAGTTTTTTACCCTTCGCCACGACAGCACCCCACATGAGAGAGGGATCCGCCCATAGGAACAGGAAACCTACAGAATAAAAGGAGGCGTCCCCTCTCCTCCTCAGTTTAGGTTTCCTGTTCCTATAGGAATCCCTGCTTATCTACAGATGAAGAGGATTCCTGGGCCATGCATCCGCCTGTGTCGGTTCTGTGGGAACGGCAGTGGCTGCGGTTCCAGAAGCAGCAGCGGGGGAGCCCCTGCTTGCAGCCTCCCCCCTCGTCTGATCAGCTATCCGTGGTCCGGGTCCGGTCACTGCTGGTCCGCCCGGCTCCATGAGGACGCGCGCACGCTGCAGCAGCCGGCTTTATTATCTCCGGCCGCCACATGGTGAGAGAGAGTGGCACGTCTAACCCGGAAGTCGCCGGAGCACTTCCGGGTTGGGTCCGGGGAGGCAGGAGATTCGGTGCCAGACTCAAAAGCAGCGCTGACGCCGGACCGGTGTGTGCGAGTATGGCTTCACCGGCCGACGAAGCGCACCTGCCTGCAGCAGAACAACGTTCTCCCAGTAAAGAGAGAAGCGCTAGGAGCAGCACTAAGGCTAAGTGCACACGCTGCGGATTCCAATGCGGAATTTTCCGCAGCGGATTTGCAAAATCCGCAGTGAAAAACCGCTGCGGATTTCACTGCGGATTTATCGCGGTTTTTTTTTGCGGTTTCCTCTGCGGGTTTTCACCTGCAGATTTCTATTGGCCCAGGTGGAAACCCGCAGCGGAATCCGCACAAAGAATTGACATGCTGCGGAAAATAAAACGCGGCATTTCCGCGCGTTTTTTTCCGCAGCATGTGCACTGCGGATTTCGTTTCCCATAGGTTTACAGTGTACTGTAAACTCATGGGAAACTGCTGCGGATCCGCAGCTGCGGAAACGCTGCGGATCCGCAGCAAAATCCGCAGCGTGTGCACATACCCTAAGAGTGGTGGTCGCCCCCCCAGAGAAGCGATCCACCACCAAACAGAATACCAAGGATAACTTTCCAAAAAATCCGCCTCCAGAACCGGTCCCTGTCAGCTTCACTGGGTGAGTTTTTAAAATCCTCTTCCTATATGCTGATATATTTTCCTCCTGTAACCCTCTTCCTCTAGACTAAGAAACGGACACACAAGTCCAAGCACAAAGAATGCGCCTTATGTACGCAGCCCCTTCCGGATTCTTATGCTAAAAGGTTGTGCTCAGAATGTATCATGCTAACCTTACGGCAAGAAAATATCCAGCCGAGTTCATCCAAGAATGAAGGGGGGGCTTTGTCTACCTAACAGCAGTATAGACAATTTAGTAAAATCCGTCAGAAGCACAATGGGGTGCCCAGAAGAAAAAGGGAAAAAATCGGCTCAAGACATCATGTTTGCGGGGTTAGGACAGAAAAAATGTAGATCCTTCCCCGTCACACCCACTATTAAAGACCTAATTAAAAAAGAATGGGATAAGCAGAATACAACGGGTTTCCTACCATCATCCTCTAAGAGACGCTATCCCTTCAGCGATGAGGAACTAAATTCCTGGTCAAAGGTGCTAAAAGTTGATGCCGCAGTCACTTCTACTTCTAAACAATCGGTCTTACCAGTAGAGGATTCGGGGGTCCTGACAGACCCTTTAGACCGTAAAGCAGAAGTCTTACTAAAAAGATCGTGGGAAGCTAACACGAGGGCATTCAGGCCAGCTATATCTAGTACCGGCACCGCAAGGTCACTACTAGTGTGGATGGAACAGCTGGAGGAACAAATTAGAGGTAGAACTTCGAGAGAATCAATCTTGCCGAAAATCCCTCTAATAAAAGAAGCGATAGCATTCCTGGCAGATGCTTCTGTGGATTCGCTACGCCTAGCAGCCAGATCAGCCGGCCTAGTGAACACAGCCCGGCGAGCACTCTGGTTGAAAAACTGGAAGGGGGACGCACAGGCAAAAGCAAAACTTTGTGCGATCCCTTGCCAGGGTGAGTTCCTTTTTGGGAAAACATTGGATAATCTCCCATATAAAGCGGGAGAGAGAAAGAAAGGCTTCCCTAATCAATCTCTTCCATCTTACAGGAGAGCCTTTAGAAGATGCCCCTTTACCAGAAACAAACCGTTTGAGACTCAAAGGGAGCGCTGGGAGACAAAGGATCCATAATAAAAAGGTGCTCTGATTAGCGGATCCTATAATACGAAGCGTAGCAAGTACCGCTGACCATGAAGTGGGCGGCAGATTAAAATTTTTCTTTCCTAAATGGAAACAAATAACATCTAGCCAATGGATTCTGGACATTATACAATACGGTTTAAGATTGGAGTTTGGATCAAGAAGGGAAGGGGTTCTATTCCCCTTTATTTTTGATCAATAAACCAGATGGTTCATTCAGAACCATCATAAATCTCAAAAAATTTAATTCTTTTTTGCATAATCATACTTTTAAAATGGAATCCATTGGTTCTACCATCAAACTCTTGTTCTCTAGATGTGTCATGGTGGGGATAGACCTAAAAGATGCCTACTATCATCTTCCCATACATGCCGAACACCAGCGGTACCTAAGGGTAGCAGTCATCCTGGCGGGACAGGTTCGTCACTTTCAATACGTAGCAATGCCCTTTGGGCTTTCAATGACTCCCCGCATCTTCACGAAAGTGATATTAGAAGTGATGGCTCATGTACGCCAACAGGACACTTTAATAATACCCTACCTAGATGATTTTCTAGTAGTAGGAAATTCTATACCTCAATGTAATTCGATTATCTAATACGATCTCGTCCCTACAGGAGTTAGGTTGGATCGTCAACTTCGAAAAGTCCAGGCTGAATCCAGAAACCGTTCAAACATTTCTAGGAATCCAGCTAGACTCAGTAAGTCAGAAATGCTTCCTCCCACAGTCAAAAAGATTCACTATACAATGAAAGGTGTCATGGGCAATGGAAAACCCACACATGACACTAAGGAAAGCTATGTCCTTACTGGGATCATTATCCTCATGTATTCCAGCCGTGCCGTGGGCTCAATTTCATACCCGTCCATTACAGTATGAAGTATTATCGGTTCAGGGAAAAGAGGGACATCTGGAAAAAAAACTAACTCTTTCCAGGGATGTTATAGAATCCCTATCCTGGTGGCTAGATATGGAGCACCTTTCAAAGGGAGTACCATGGATAATAGACCCTTCTAGGATAATTACCACCGATGCCAGCCCTACGGGGTGGGGTGCCCATATGGAGGATAGTCTAGCCCAAGATATCTGGGATCAGACAGAATTGACATGTTCTTCCAATTGGAAAGAATTAAGAGCGGTAGAATATGGCTTAAATCATTTCTTCCACAGATACGAGGAGCACATGTAAGGGTTTTCTCGGACAATTCCACCACAGTGGCATATGTGAACCGTCAAGGTGGTACACGGTCAGGAAGTCTGATGACCATAGAAGCAGACATCTTCCAGCTAGCAGAGACTCATCTCGCATCCCTAACAGCCCTACACATCAGAGGTGTAGAAAACATCAAAGCAGACTACCTCAGCCGAAACATGTTACGCCAAGGGGAATGGACCCTCAACAGAACCATATTCAAAATGATAACAAGATCATGGGGTATACCACAAATAGATCTGTTTGCCACCAGGGACAACAGACAAGTAAAAAGGTTCGCTTCCCTGAACTTCATGGATCATCCAGACATGTTGGACTCTCTTCACCACCCTTGGAAGTTGAAACTAGCATATGCCTTTCCTCCGATGTCTCTGATTCCACTAGTGATCAGAAAAATCAGGAGGGAACGAGCAAGAGTAATCCTCATTGCACCCTTTTGGCCAAGAAGACCATGGTTTTCTTGTCTCCAGACCATGTGTCTATGCGACCCATGGGTTCTTCCATCAAACAAGGAGCTGCTGTTCCAGGGCCCCTTTTTCCACCCGCAAGTGAAAGGTCTTCACTTGACGGCGTGGAATTTGAGAGGCAGCTATTAAGCTCAAGAGGGTTTTCAGTAGAACTAGTAAACACCCTTTTACTAAGTAGAAAAAAATCTACCACCCTAATATATAGTAGGGTATGGAATAAATTCTTAAATTTCTATACAGTACCGTTCACTACGCAAGTTCCGGTGACACCTATTCTAGAATTCTTACAAATGGGCCGAGAATTAGGGTTATCGGTAAACACCTTAAGAGTACAGGTCTGAGCATTGGGAGCCCTATACGGATGCAATATAGCAGCTAATAGGTGGATCACCAGATTTATAAAGTCTTGTGAACGTAGTAACCCGGTCCATATTCCCCGTCTACCTCCGTGGGATTTAAATCTAGTACTGGAGGCCTTAACCAGCTCCCCATTTGAGCCACTAGATTCCATACCTTTAAATGTCCTAACATATAAAGTAGCCTTATTGGTAGCTCTAACCTCTGCCAGAAGGGTTAGTGACATCCAGGCCCTATCAGTAGACCCACCTTTCTTACTAATATTCCAAGATTGGGTAGTCCTAAAACCAGACCCCTCATACCTCCCTAAGGTGGCATCCATCTACCACAGATCACAGGAAATTTTTCTCCCTTCCTTTTTTGATTCCCCTGTAACTCCAGAACAACATAAGTTCCACACCTTAGATGTCAGAAGAGCCATCCTGACCTATACAGAAAGGTCTCAGACATGGAGGCAGAGTAGGGCTCTGTTTGTCTCCTTTCAGGGCCACAGGAAAGGACATGGGGTCACAAAAGCTACCGTATCTCGGTGGATCAGAGAAGCTATCTGCTTGGCCTATACATCAAAAGGCGAGATTCCTCCATTGGGTATAAAAGCACATTCAACACGAGCCATGGCTTCCTCCTGGGCGGAACAAGCAGATGTACCAATCCATTTAATATGTAAGGCCGCAACCTGGTCAACACGTTCTACTTTTTACAACCATTATAGACTTGATCTATCTACATCTTCTGACCTGACCTTTGGTAGAGCTGTCCTTAGTACAGTAATCCCACCCAGATAATGGCTCTCTGAAAATCTCTCATGTGGGGTGCTGTCGTGGCGAAGGGTAAAAAGCCGGATTACTTACCGGTAATGCTCTTTTAATGAGTCCAGGACAGCACCCATTTACTACCCTCCCTAATTATGCACAAATTCCTTCTTTTAAGCTCACAAATAATGGTTGTATAGAGTTTAAGACATTTTTAATTGCTGATTATGAGTTAATACTAAAACTTTGCGGTTCCCTTTATACTCTGAAAACTAAACTGAGGAGGAGAGGGGACTGCCTCCTTTTATTCTGTAGGTTTCCTGTTCCTATGGGTGGATCCCTCTCTCATGTGGGGTGCTGTCGTGGACTCATTAAAAGAGCATTACTGGTAAGTAATCCGGCTTATTCCTCCCGCGGTGTATGTAAATATTCTTGGTCCGGTCCGATGGGCGCGGATTATTGTCCATCTCTCCCCCCCTCCTGGCTTGCTCTACGCATTCTTTTGGGAAATTTCTGCGTTCGCGTATAGTTTTGGTGCGTGTGCATTCAAATGGCCTCTCGCGCGTGCTCCCGGGCCACAGAAAGCCATGGCGTATGTCGGCGCATGCACAATAATGATTTTTGGCTTTGCCCACAGTTGAGCAAAGCATAATGCGCACGTGCGAGAGGCTATTTGAATGCGCACGCGCCAAAACTATACACGAATGCAGAAATCCCCCAAAAAGAATGAGCAGAGCAAGCCAGGCGGGGGGGGGAGACGGACAATGAGCCCCGCCCATCAGACTGGACCAGACCGAGGATATTTACATACACCGTGAGAGAAATAAAAACGATATTTATGGATCATAGGTGGGGCGCCAAGGGGTATCAAAAGTACTGTTACAATGCATAGGGGACACTGAATTGAATGATATTTTTACCTGATATCCCAAAAAAGTGGTGACAGATTCCCTTTAAGCTGACAGGTTTCTTTTAAAAACAATTCAAGTATAATAATCATAGCAGAATAATGCAAATACTAATCCATTGCAAACAATGGTAGAGATTTTGCAGGCAAAAATTTTTTAGAATTTTAGTATTTTAGTTTCAATAACCTAAAAAAAAAAAAAAATGAAGTGTATGAGACTGAAATAAAGGAGCGCAGCACTGTATCAACCTTACTAAAGTTCTGCATGATTTTTAGTGTACATGTTTGAGGTACTGCAAAGGAGAGGTACTGAAATCATAGCACAATGCTGCAAAAAGGCCTAAAATACAATAAAAATATGAAATATTCATTAAACTGTAGAAGTGAGAATCAATTATGTGGCTCTTCACACATTAAATAAAATGTATGCAGAATTAATTGTTGGTGATCATCTTATCCACCAAGTATGCATTCACAATCTTCACAATTGAGAGTCCTCAGTGGTTGATACCTTTTAATGGCTAACTAAAAAGATGGTAACAAATTGCAAGCTTTCGAGACTACACAGGTCTCTGCATCAGGCATAGACTAATACAAATTCTGAAGAATCACATATTTATACACAACATAGCACACATTTCACAATCTTCAGAATTCTCTGCACTAACAGCCACCGTTCTGATACTTTACAGGATTTGTGTCATTCATTTCAGAGAATTAAAGTCCGCTGTATAGTGGGTCCTCTGTGCATGTCTTTAGGGGACACGCAGCAACTCCCCAGTAAGTTACCAGATCAGGAATTTTAGAACAGTAGGAAACTAAATATTACATGATCATTTGGAATCAGCAGTACTTCAGATGATGAGGATATGCAAGAAGTATAGAAGTAAGTGATCAGATCAAATTACCCTGGTTCTGTAACTCATCCAAATCTAAAAACCGCCGAGGTCGTGGGTTAAATCCCATGGCCGCCTCAATCTCTTTTTCACGCTTCCAGCGCAACTCCTGCTCCCTTGCTCTTCTCGATACTTCCTCTTGAAGTTCATCCAATTCGCTCTTCATAGGTCCTGGACTCTCGGATACTACAATGATAACACAGAAACATGCCGAATAAGAAATAATTTTGTTTAAAGGGAATCTGTCAGTAGGTTTTTGCTACGTAATCGGACAGCAGCTCGATGTAGGGACAGAGACTCTGATTCCAGCGATGTATCACTAAGGCTAGTTTCACATTTGCGGTTAAGTCCGCAGCGTATTGTTCGCAACCGCAAACGCATGCAAACGTCTGATAACGCAGCGTTTATTATCTGCATCAGCTTACACATGATGGTAAAAAAAAAAGCAGCGTTTGCATGCGTTTTTACATATGTTTGCGCTTTTTATGCGCATGCATTTGATATTTCCAGGAGGGTGTGTCTTTAATGGGCATGTCTAAATCAGTTCCTGGACATGCGCCGTCCGAAGTACGCAATTGCATCAAACGCATGCGTACGCAAAGACATGTGTACGCATGCGTTCCCATAGGCTGTGATGCGTTTTTTTTGCCGCATTCCTAGCGCTAACAATCGCATACGTTTCTAGGCGGCAAATTGACGCCTCTAAAATTACTACATGTAGCGTTTACCGCGCCAAACCGCAGACGACGAAACGACGCATGCGTCGTCAAACGCGGCGAAACGCAACCAATCGCAGACACGTGCCCCTAATGTTAAAGATAGGAAAACACAACGCATGCGGAAAATTGCGGCACAAACGCTGCGGACACAACCGCAAATGTGAAACCGGCCTTAGTTTACTGGTTGCTGCAGTTGTCATGTAATCAGTTTGCTCTGCTGAAAATCTAGCAGAGCTCGGAGTGTTGAGCTCTCTGTAACCCCGCACACATCACTGATTGGCAGCTTTCTGTATATACTGTACATTGAGAAAAAGCTGCTAATCCGTGATGTGGGTGGAGTTGGACCAAGAGGCAAAAGACCCCTAATCCTCTAGTGATAGTTTCCTGCTGATAAAAACATTGATTTTATTGAAACAGCCAAACACAGCCATTAGTTACATTCGTGACATCACTGGTATCAGGGTATGTGTCGCTATGTTGACACCCAATCTTACCAACATGAGAGGGATGGACCTTAACCCAGACACTTGAGGCAGAATCTGCCATGTCTAAGGCGCTGCTGCTCTGAGACTTTGGGATGTTACGCCAGGTAGGGGCTGGAGCGGTACCGGGACTTTTCCTTGAATGATATTCCCTTTTAGAAAAAGAAAAAAAAATAGATTTACACAATAAAATATACAGCAGGGTGAGAAGCCTTTACTTCACGAGTAACAAGAAGGTTCTTTGTCTTCACATAGAAAGTAGCATTTTTGCATAGTGTATGCGATATTTTTTTTCTCTCTAAGTAGTGTAAGTAGTGACTCATCACTTATTACATTGTTCTGCTCTGTTCTCCAGTGAAATAATGGTCCTCTATAATTAGGCCTTCTGCTTCCAAATGAATAACATCAATTTAGGCAGAGTAGTGTGCTTCAATTGTTATGCTTTTTCTACGAGAGCTGCTTTAAGGAAAACATTTTTTTTTTAAAGTGTCTTTTATAGGCAGCTAAATCACAATAAATAAAACTGTAAAGATATGATTCACAGCACACCTATTGTTTTCATTTTATATTTAAAGATAAATATTCTCATTTTATTAATGGGGTGGTCCGAACCTAACATTTATTTTAATCCAAATGTCTGTCTAATTCATGTAATAATCTCTTTTCTAAAACACTTTAATAAAAAAAAAAACCCTATCCCTCTCTCACTACTCTGCTTTATTTTTTCCTCCTTCCTCTTTGATGACACTTAGGGTACCGTCACACAGTGCCATTTTCATCGCTACGACGGTACGATTCGTGACGTTGCAGCGTCGTATAAGTATCGCTCCAGCGTCGTATACTGCGGTCACACGTTGCAATACACGGCGCTGGAGCGATAATTTCATGACGTATTTCCGATGTAGAAGCCGTTGGTTACTGTGCGCACATCGTATACAACCTGTGTCACACAATGCAATCATGCCGCCACAGCGGGACACTAGACGACGAAAGAAAGTTTCAAACGATCTGCTACGACGTACGATTCTCAGCGGGGATCCGGATCGCAGTAGCGTGTCAGACACAGCGATATCGTAAATGCATCGCTGGAACGTCACGAATCGTGCCGTCGTAGCGATCAAAATTGCACTGTGTGACGGTACCCTTAGTTTGAGAATCCCAGTGATATCTCAAGATATATCATCAAGGGGCAGAGGCTGTGGTCATTGCTACAGACTCTGTCCCCACCCAGAAACATAGTGTCCTCCATTTCAGGGGCTGGGCTAATCCCTGCTCTTCTGAGTATGTGTCAGTTGTCAATTCCGACATATGCTCCACAGGATCTGTTTCACTTTTTTAATGCATAGTGACAGTGCACTCCCTCACCGACTCTGATGAGACGTGACAAGCAAGCAAAAAGCGCACTGTCAGTGCTCAATGTAAGGAGATTACATGGCAAACAGAGACTATCCCCAACCCCGCAAGTGATATCACTTTGGGGGGCAAGGATGGTCTCTGCTTTTCCTACACCGTGGGTAGTCTCCTAAAATGTGCACTGGCACTCTGTGGTGCATTACTGCTGTGTGTGGGTAACTCGCACAGACATTGTGAAAAGGAAAGGCAGGCTGGGGAAAGGGTCCAGCGCCTGGCTATTTTGCAGTGTGTATCTAATTAGTAACATTATTCCTGACCTCAATTGATAGGTTATTGTGGACTTTAATATGGAATGAATTACAGCAGTGTTAGACAGGCAGGGTTCCCTTTAGGGTATGTGCACACATTGCAGATTTGGGTGCAGAATTTTCTGCACAAAATTTGCATCTCCTGGCAGAAAATGCAGGCGCAGATTTGATGAGTTTTTCTTGCGGATTTTGTGCGTTTTTGTTGCAGGTTCTGTTCGGATTTCATGCGTTTTTTACCCCTGCGGATTTGTATAATGGAATGGGTGCAGAAACGCTGCAGATCCGCACAAGAGAAGTGACATGCTCCTTCTTTCAATCCGCTGCGTTTTCCGTGTGGAATTTTCCGCACCATTAGCACAGTATTTTTATTTTCCCATTGATTTACATTATACTGTAAATCACTTGCGGATCTGCAGCGTTTGTGTGCGGAAAAAAACGCTGCAGATCCGCAGTAAATCCGCAACGTGTGCACATAGCCTTACCATGTTATGTGCCTTACATGTATGCGGTTATTCCAAACCATGTTCTGCCATGTAAAATACGTGTTCTTAATAAATAATCATACAAAATAGTTACCGAAAAGCACTACAATTCTCTGATAAAGGTAAGTCCATGCTGATGGGACTATTGCTGTTGCGTTCACTACTTTCGTAGCCAGACTCCATCCTCTGGATAAGACGAGGCTGCTGCTGATCCACCAGGTGAGGAGGAGTACCACGTCCAACACCCCAACTTCTATATTTCACACATGGATGCTTCTCCTTTGTGTCAGGATTGGCAGATTCCCTCCGATCACTGACCGAGAGTTCCTTGGCTTTTATAGAAAATAATTAAAATGATTTTCTCATCATATTTCACTCTATGAAATCCTTACAAGTTCTGATGCTGACAAAGGTGAAGACATGACTATTTTTAACCTCAAAAGCCCACTCGCCCCTGTCCATGTGTGCGAGATTAATGGATGTGAAGTCACAAGGATGGTATATCACGCCAGAAGCAGGGATTTGGACAGCTGCAAACAAGGTTCAGGACATATCCTGCACACACTTATATCTTCGCTAATGTGGAAGGGAATACATCAGAAAATAACCTTCATTTTTATGTCAGATTATTACTTTACATTTATTTTTGAAAACTTCACACTTGTCACTTGGGGTATTTTAGACTCATACTTTCTGTTCTTTATAGAGGCCTTTTTCAGCAGTCTCATTATCATCACAGACAATATTTCACCTACAGGCAAGACCTCTGTACAAATCTGATAGCATAGGATTCACAACAGGGGACTTCAGAGTTCCTGTCCCTGCACCATGACAGTTGGCTTATGTGGACGGACTGGCTACACTAAACAACCGCTGATCAGTAAACTTCTCCCAATTGGTGTTGGTTTAACAGCTGGTTTACACAGGCAGACCTAAATAAACGATGCGCACTAAGCAATCTATACTACGGGGCGGGCCATGTATATGGATACACCTAAATAAAATGGGAATGGTTGGTGATATCAACTTCCTGTTTGTGGCACATTAGTATATGGGAGGGGGAAAACTTTTCAAGATGGGTGGTGACCATGGTGGCCATTTTGACGTCGTCCATTTTGGATCCAACTTTGTTTTTTCCAATGGGAAGAGGGTCATGTGACACATCAAACTTATTGAGAATTTCATAAGAAAAACAAAGATGTGCTTGGTTTTAAAGTAACTTTAGTCTTTCAGGAGTTATTTAAAAGTTACTCTTTGTTTACAGCCATTGAGATGTCGCAGAGGTTAACACGTGAGAAGCGGATAGAAATTGTGTTGATGTCTGGTGAACGCAGTACCCGGGACATTGCAGCAGATTTCAATGCAAGACGCCCTACACAAAAAAACTGTCACCATTCCCATGTTATTTAGGTGTATCCATATAAATGCCCCCCCCCCCAAAAAAAAAAAAAAAAAAAAGTTTGCCTCATCACTGAACATAATGTTCTGTGTAAACTGAGGGTCCTGTTCCAATTTTTGTTTTGCTCATTCTGCGCACCGATCTGGGTCATCCTTGTTGAGATGCTGCAGCAGCTGGATTTTGTAAGGGTGCCATTCGTGAGTAGCTAAAATCCGCTGAATGGTCAAAACAAAAATTGGAACAGGACCCTCAGTTTACACAGAACATTATGTTCAGTGATGAGGCAAACTTTTTTGGGTGGGCCATTTATATGGATACTCCTAAATAACATGGGAATGGTGAGTTTTCTTGTGTAGGGCGTCTTGCATTGAAATCTGCTGTAATGACCCGGGTTCTGCGTTCACCAGACATCAACACAATTTCTATCCGCGCCTCACGTGTTAACCTCTAAGACATGTCAATGGCTGTAAACAAAGAGAAAATTGTAAATAACTCATGAAAGAATACAGTTAAGTTAAAACCAAGCAAACCATTGTTTTTCTTGTGAAATTCTCAATAAATTTGATGTGTCACATGACCCTCTTTCATTGGAAAAAACAAAGTTGGATCCAAAATGGCCGACTTCAAAATGGCCGCCATGGTCACCACCCATCTTGAAAAGTTTTCCCCCTCCCATATACTTATGTGCCACAAACAGGAAGTTGATATCACCAACCATTCACCTTTCATTTAGGTGTATCTATATACATAGCCCACCCTATAGATCATTCTGCGCATAGGCAGCCATTGTTCTCAGCTGCGCATGTCTTGTTTTCACAGGACATTGCACCGCCGAGAATGATGATCAAAATTGCAAGAATACCAATTTCTTTCTTTATTACAAAAAAAATGTAAAACATTAATACAAAAAAAAGCTAAACATTTTACTAGTAGTAGTAGGTCATTTTCTCATTATATTTTTCCTTTACAACAGTATTTTTCGTTATGGATGCTGTCATCAGAACATCGAGATTTCCATAGCAAACAATAACATACATACGGTAAAAGGCATCACTTTTTTAACCCCCTGGTCAGCGTTTTCACTGTTGCTTTAGGGTATTCTACAATTGTAAGAACATGCGTCCCTTCATTCGGGCAGGTTTCACACATCGCCAACTTGACAAACTCATTAGGCATATACGAGTCTCTCATATTCAGATCAGAAGAAACACAGATGTGTGAAACCAGCACTAGAGATCACAACACCTGTGTTGTGTCCGCTACTGCAGCTCAGCTTCACTGGAGTTAGTAGAGCAGAGCAGGAGTACCACATATAACCTGGGTACTGCGTCATGCCATTTTAGAAGAAAGAAGCCATATTTTTTTAATATTGATCCATAACTTTAATAGGGAATCTGTGACCAGGTTTTGTTCAGGTTTTGTTATGTAATCCGACAGCAGCATAGGGTAGGAGCTTAGACCCGGATTCCAGTGATGTCTCACTTGCTGCTCTGCATACTATTATTTTGATACAAATGAGTGTTTTATCAGCAGGAGATTATCACTACAAGACCTGGCGTCTCACGTCTCTTAGTAAACGGCTCTGTGTAACCCTGTCCCCACCACTGATTAACAGCTTTCCGTCAATGTACAATGTACACTGAGAGCTGCCAATTAGTGGTGTGGGTTGGATTAGCAGCAGAGAAAACACCTATTTTATCGAAACAGCAACACACAGTCAAGTGATACATGGCTGGAATCACATCCTCAGCCCCTCCATCCTGCTACTCTACGATTACATAATAAAAACCTGCTGACAGACTCCACTTAACTTTGTCTATAAGAACACAAGCACACGCGATGGACATTCACCAGGGTGCAGCATATAAAGCCACAAGTCCTGACATACAGTCACTCAAACTGAAAATGGGACAAACCACACCTCGCCAAAACCACAGAACCCGTCAGTATGCCTAGGTGGAACCATTACAGCTAAAATGCAAAACCAGGTTTCACTATGAACAACGTTGTCCTCTATAGTGAGACAAATATGGACGTTAACGTGGAAAGAAGGTCTGACAACAAAGGAGAAGAGAGGACTTCATGATGAGCAAACGAGCATAAGATGCTTAAGGAGGACATCATCTTACCAGCTTCTTCTGAGAAGGGACTGAGTGGACTGTATCCTGTATTTTTTCTCTTTTCAGTTCTGAACACACTATCAACATTTAATGGCTCACGTGTTGGACGCCATGTGGGCCGATACCTGCCGGATAACCCCGATTTCATCTCACTGCTGGTATTGTCCATTTCCCAGTCCCTCGGTCTTACTGCTAAACTTGAGGGGGGCTTGATTTCGGCTTGATCCACTGCACTTCCAACATGATGTATGCTTGGCGTGGTTTGTGACGCTTGCGATGGTCGACTGTGAATCATATTGCTAACAGTGGTCTTAAAGTCTCTCAGCCTACTGGAACTGCTGGACAGCTTCAGACCTGCTCTTGGAGCCTGCTTCTCCTTTAAGGTCTCACCTAATACAATGAACAAGCAATCAAAGAGAAAGCCAAGTGTTAAAACCGGACGCAAAGCTCACTGAAGAAAGGAAAAAGTGATATGAAGCAGGACCACTAGTAAAAGTGCAGGTCAGACCTTCACTGTGATAACCTGAAGATTGGGACTCATCTCCTTTTCTCCGTGGCCGACTGGAACTTCGTTTTCGGTCAGTTAAGGGTCCCTTCCTTGAAAAATGTCTCTGACTACACTCACTATCTGTCAGGTGTCCTGTATACAAGAAAGTACACCATAAAACCCTAGAAAATGAGGATACCTGCACAGCAACCTTAAACCTCTTTATAAGAATGTATACCATGGAAACCGCGAAATACCTAATGTGATATCACACGTTGGCTTTCTTCAGAGTAACTGAGGCATAAATTCCCACAAATGTGAGACTCATGATGACAATAACAGCTGATCTCTGAATCGGTTTGCACGCAATACAATGCTTGGTAAACGATAATGGTTCTATTGGTTCCATCAAAGGAAAAAGAAGAATATTTACATCCATTCCAGGTAAAATACAGTAAATCAATAAACACCTTGAAGATAAATTCCACCTTAAATCTATAATCAATTTCTGGATATTATTTACAAGTTAAATTAATTGCTATATAATGCTTCTAGAGCGTCCATGATCATAGGCATAGAGCGTGCGGGCAGATGAGTAGAAGCTTCTGCGTGTCACACATACAATCACTGCCGGGGATGTGGCTGCATTACCAAGTCAGGCTTCCGGTTAGACGGTATAACGGCTGCGTAGCAGAACGGCACAGCTAGATCCACTGTACAGCAGCCACAGTGGGGTACTGCGGATCCACTCCATTCAAATAGGAGCGGCTCGGCAACTGATCACAATGGGCCACCGCCGGCACAGACGGGCAATGGTGCCAGGTGTCGCACCCCCACGATCTAGTATTGATGACCTATCCAAAGCACAGGTCAGCAATGCAAAAGTACCGGACAACCGCTTTAAAGGCCGTCCACATTTTCCCTACTTTATTTTTATTTTTTATTGATTGTGTGCTGCTGCATAACTTTCTTTATTTTTTTATCAATATAGTTATATAGGAGCTTGTTTTTGTTATATTGTTCAAAGCCACCATTGTGTGAAATTTAAAATATATTAATAATTATTACATTATGTTTATGGGCATAATAATAATAATAAATCGGTCATACTTTTTCCGGTTTTAAATCTACACCGTTTAACTTTTTGCACAAATAACGTATTAGCGCCTTTCTATGTGTTGAAATGACTGTCAAAGTGTTAACTTTTGCGTAAGGGTTATTAGGATTGAAACTATATCATATCATGTATATGGATTTAAAAAAAAAAAAAAAAAATTACACCACTTTTTCTGAAAAAAAAAAAAAGGTTTTTTTTGTTCCTTCATTCTGAGATTTGATTTTTTCTTTAATTTTTTCAGACTAGCTTTTTATATAATTTTTCTTTTTTTAGTCCCAAGCTGTCGGCAGCTTTTTGAGGTTTGAGAAAAGCACAATGTAGGGGCAGAGACCTAGATTCCAGAAATGTGTCACTTATTAGGCTGCATGCTGTAGTTTCAATACAGTGTTTTATCACCAGGAGATTATCAGGGGTGGACAAAGTCTCAAGTGCAGGCAAGCCATGCTAATCTGTATAACCCCGCCCCCACCACTGACTGGCAGCTTCCTAACAATGGACACAGTAAGTGGCCAATCAAGAGTATGGGCGGGGTTATAAGCAGCTCAGAATTCTAACCACTACAGCAGAGAAAACAGGGATTCTAGCCAAATGCCACCAAGCAGCCCAGCAAACAATGCTGGAAGCAGGCTCTCTGCCCCTACATCATGCTGCTCTTAGATTTCATAGCAAAAAAATCTGCTAATGAATTCCCTTTAAATACTATTGACTGTGGCATCTAAGGTGTTAAACTGCCAGGATTAGAGGGCTTTCTCCAAATAATCACTAGGGCACAGAATCGGGTTGTGTGCAATCATGGTGAAGTCATGGTACGTCAAGGTTCCCCAACTATCTCAGGACTTTTACATTCAAGATAAATAGGAATTACATCCTGGGCTTAAATATAAAAGATCAAAATTCATTATAACCAGAATTTGATTAAATGATTAAACTGGAATTATTAGATATTTAAGCTGTTTAGATTTAAGTTAAAATTAAATTATGGATGTTTTTTATATATACCTGGTAGGTTTAATAGAAAGAGAGAGAGAGAAGAGAATGATTTCCAATGAGCCACATGGCGGTACCTGTATCTCTGCTGCTCTGTGAGGCCGCATCGTTCTCCAGGTTGTAGATGACGGTGCCTTGGGAGTCCGAGGAGAAGTGGCTCACCACAGATTCATGATGGGAATGTTTGTAGTGATAGCTGTCGGTGGAGGAGTCCGTCCTGGTGTCACTGGAGATGGAGGGCTCCCTGCCTGAGGTACAAGTAGTAATTCACCGCTGTGACATGCTATGCAGGCAGGGGATAGATAAGGGAGCGGTGTACACAACAAAGACGGGTGCTAAAATAAAGCCAATAATTCACCCGGACAATTCTGCACGCATTCAACCCTTACACAATACCTTAAGGAAAGGCAGCGTTAGATAAAAAGGTGTGCAATTACCAGAGTCTTCACTGTCATAGCATGTCCTGCTGTACTGGCGAATATCCATCTGAGACAAAACATCTGGAACAGACACTGGAGTACCTCTGGGATCGGCGTACAACAGGAGTAATGGCTGGTAGTGCCCCTTTATGCATTTTGTAACCACGTCTTTCCATTTTGGACCAATCTAGAATAAAAAAATATATATTAAAAAACATAAATGTTAGCACATAAATGAAAACACATTGGCGGGAATATTAATTATGCTAAATGCGTCAGCAAACTATCTTTCATGACTTGCACCATAGTTGTGTTTGAGACACTTTTTGCACCAAAGAAGAAAATTAAAAAAAAATTGGAACACAGATTTGTAGCATAAATTAAGCCAACTAGCATTATTTAAATGGTGTAGATTAAGACTACACTAGAAAAGATGGATCATATTTATCAAAGCAAGGTTTTAGTGTATTTTCAGTCTAAGGGGCTGCTTAGATTAGTCGATGTGCAGGACTTCGGGACCACCGTGCTGATCAGCGCTCAGTAAATAGCATGTTTACACAGGCAGGCGGCACTTCAGATGTGCACAGAATGATCTGTAATAGACTGATCTGTGTGATCTGGGCTGCCGAGAACAATGTGCTGCTGAGAACGAGGATCTTTAAAGCTTGATTAAAAACTCATTTCACTCAAGGAACAAGAATTTTACTCGTTCATTTGGCAATTGTAAAGCGGTTTACAATGAAGGATCATTGAGAAACGCTTGGTCATGGTAATCATTCAGTATAAATGCATCTTGTACTAAAAATTCAACAGTATTAATAAATGTGCCCCATTGTTCCTTTACAAGTCATCAGATTCATACGTTTCACTTTATGTGACTTTTTTGGCTAGTGGTATTTGTTGTTGTCATTTTGGCATCAAATTTTTCAATACGGTGCATGAGAGTTTTACATTTTTTTTTTTTGCACCTTCCTACAGTCGCACAATCCCAGAAAATATCTGACATTAGCCTTCAGTAGTGATTAAAAAAATAAAATAATTATTAACTCTGCTAAGTTACAGAGTAAAATTGCACAAAATTGTGAAAAATGTGCTCGTTATGATTTAAGCTAAAACATCTGGATAACCAAAACTATGTCCACAACGTTGAATTCTTCCACCGCCCCCCCCCCCCCCAAAAAAAAAAAAAAATGGTGAGACCGATTCAAATTAACTTCTAAAGGGGGCAAATTAAATAAATAAGGTACTAACAGCGAAAGGGCGCAAACAAAATAATGAATCGGGGGAGGTGGGGACAATTTAACCCTTCACAATCAATGGTCAGGGAAAGCCACTGTCCAACACAATCATCTAAAAATCGGGAGGACCTAAGGGAGCAAATCCCTGCTGCTCACTATCCTGGGGGATCAATGTGAATGGCACCGTAGTGTTAGGGCGATCCTGGGATTAACTAATGTCACACTGTATTCAATATGGTCAGTCTCAAAAAAAAACCCCAATAGTGAAATCCATAGTGACTGACATGACCATAACGCAAACCCCCTATAATGTCAGAGACCATTTTGATTGTTTGCTGTGAGCTACGTAAAATACACATAGATTTATTACTTTGATTACCTCTTTTACATGGGCATCATCGAAATACATCCACTTGCGTATTTTGGTTTGAAAGAAGAATGTGGAGTAATGTTTGCCATAATAACAGATCATCCCGACCAAATAGAGCTCAGAGTGTTTCGCTCGGTCATCTGTCACCCGATAGAATAGCTGAGAAGAAAAGAAGCAGAGAAATCGATCATGTATGAGTCAATATGGTGCTCAGCAATGCAGACAGATTCAATGCTTTTTTTTTCTTTTTTTAGAATGAGGGAGGCCGGGGTCACACTAGCAGTATTTGGTCAGTATTTTACATCAGTATTCGCAGCCAAAACCGGGAGTGGGACAATCAGAGGAAAAGTATAATAGAACCATATGCACCACTTACTTCTGGATTTATCACCCACTCCCGGTTTTGGCTACAAATACTGATGTAAAATACTGACCAAATACTGCTAGTGTGACGGCAGCCTTAGATAACATGTCAGTGCTTGGCTATAACACAACACTGAGCACTTTCCAGAAGCAAGGATGGATGGGACAAGGACACTATGTGGAGCAGTGATTTTATGACTAGACGATCAATGCTATTCCTCCTTTATGGGATGCTGTTAGACCGGAAATGAGGCTATATCGATCCGTAAGTTTGTCTTGTCTGGAAACTCAACAACCTATAGAGCGACTTACATCCCCGAGCTTCAGGCAGGTCCCCAGGCTGTGAATGACGTCCTCAGCAAGATCAGAGTGGTCAGAGTCCCACACCAGGCCTATCGTTATGATCTGGGGGGAGTTCATGAGTACGCGACGGATGCGGATTTTCTCACCACAATTACTCTGTAAAGTTAATGTCGCTGTTATAACAGAATACAAAGTACAGAAACAATAAAGTACATTTTCCATTTCATTGCAAGAGATAAAGGGTTAAAAAAAGCACAACATTGAGTACTCACAGGACAGTTCCTCAAGTCTCCCATTGTACTCGCTTTTTGCAGTAATTCTCCAAACATATCAGGGGTTGGCTTTTCTCTCCTTTCCAACATACATATTGCCTGGTTGCTAGGGTGCAAGCATGAAAAAAATAAGAGCGTAATTTAAGATGTTAATGTGCCACAGAGGAATATGAGCAGCATCAAAAATAAATAGAAATGATAACACCTCTCGGCATCCACGGCTCTTATTGTGATTAGTCAGCCTGGCGTGCCATCATCATGATGCACACGGGACATCGAGCCAGGCCAGGCAATCAATAGAAGAGCTGTGGATGCCAGGAGGGAAGCGGCGGCTCTCATGGCTCCCGGCCAGCGGCCACAAAGCACCGACACTGCAGATGGACTGCGTCCTAGGAACCGAGTCGCACCAATTCTAATAAGGCCTAATGCAATGTTGTCTGTTTGGTCCATATTTGACATTACAGTATGTATGCTACTCAGACCTAAAAGTTTATATTTCTATTAAGATATAAATCACCACATTAAATGGAAAGCTAGGAAATTTAAGATGGGTAACAAAGGATAAGACTAAAGGTTTGCATAAGCACTAAAGCCCAGCGTTCTGTGTTATATGTATTTAATATTGGATCATATACTTATACTCATAGACAACAATGTTATTCTACGGCTATAGCATGACTATGCTCTATAACATACAGGAGGAACCTGTAATCTGGAGAGAACGCCATGCCTCCTATGGGACCATGTGGTGAGTGTGCGCTAGCTACAACGGTCACTGACTGTCTAATATAAGAAGATGGAGTAGAAATGGAAAAAGAAACCTTACCAGAGAGCAGTAGTGGAGATATAATGCACCATCTGAATGAAAGGCAGAGGGTCTGATGTGGCACCACAGCTGGTACAAACACACTGCAAAAGCAGATTAAATTGCTGAACAATGAAAACAGAGCACACCCCATAACAGCCGATGACAGAACCATCAGGTTTCCATCAGCGAACCCCAATGGACCCCCACTGTCTAATGGGGTGTGTGAGCATTTAATGAAAAGAATAAAGCTCTCTGCTGCACTGCGCCAGGAGCTGGACAGCGAACAAAGCGGTAAACTAAAAATGGCCACAGCAGCTGATCACATGATTTTTGGGCGCAAAAGCCATTACCGCACTAAGTCCAGATAGGTTGGTCTAAAGGAACTAAGACTGGTAAAGAAATGACCAAAATACCTGCTCAAATAATGTCATTGCAAACTTCTGATGAGAAATGCAGTGCTGGGCGGTGCAGATATCTTCTTTGGATTCATCTGCGATGTGAATGTGGAGGCGAATCAGAAGATTTTCCTGCAAACCCAAAAAGAATTCTTCTGGTGAGCAAGAATTGGTACATTACAAAACCTCTACTACCGCAACGTAGGAAGGAAGAATTGGTGAACATTTACATTAGTAAGCCTACAGAATACAACCATGGACAACTCCTGCCATAACCCGACATTGGAGAGCAAGGAACTGTGCCAGGAGCCAAATGCAGCATATTACCAATTATTATAGTAGAATATTACAATATTATCAGTGGCAGAAATATTTTACTCTGCCATAAAGAATAAGTATTTCCACTCGACTCCAGCCACAACTCTTCATAGCAGAACCCAAAATAGGGAGCTGCTGTTCATGCTCCCAGACCTAAAACCTGCCAAATGACTGGGGTAAATGTAGATATTTACTGTACAGTAATACAGGTTGACACACAAAACATTCTATGTACGTGTATGCGTATATAAAGCTTACAAAACACTCTGCTGCATCGTCCATGATACCCAGTTGGAAACGTTGCTCATCTTGAAAGGTCTTGGCAAGGGCACTGCGGAGGGCGTCCGACGGTAACACCTTCTCACTGCTACACTGAAACTGGTTGAATATCCCCTGTGTAGAGAACAGATTATGGCCGGTGAATAAGTTACATATCTTAAGACAAAAAGTTCTTATAAACTCCATAGAATTCACTGCACAGATGCCCTTAGGCCAACATGCTAAACAAACTGGCGTCAGTGAGTCAGAGCGTACACATCAGGCCAGTCCTGTGTGAGGTTTTATCCGATAGCACTTAGCCCAATGTTATACCATGGGGCAGTGCAGATCTGCTTTTTTTTTTTCATGGAATCGGCATGAGAAGAAAAATCACAGCATGTTGCGAGTGGTGGCACACATCGGATCATGCACATCCATTCAAGCCTATGGGTGTAAGTAAAACATCAGACTGCACTCTGATGACATCTGAGTGCAGTCCAATTTACACGGTGGACACAGACAATTGAGAAGATGGAGAGATTAAGTTTTCCATCTTCTCCACACCTGTGCTGTGATTCTCTGGTGCGAGAAGTAAACTGACACTCAGCTCAAACTCTGACAGTGTCATTTACATAATGGAGCAGAGTCTCTTGCATGAGAGAATCATCACTTGTGCGACCTCAGCCTTGGATTCTCTCCTTGCTGACATTTGGGGGGACATATAGCTTCCAAAAGAACCACTAAAAGAACCTTATTGGTGGCACACAGAAGGCCTATTTGTGGCAGATACACCAGACACCTGTGCCGTGTCTGCATCTATGAGCAAAGCTTAGGCTACGTTCACATTTGCGGTCAGCGCCGCAGCGTCGGGCGCCGCAGCGTCGCCGCATGCGTCATGCGCCCCTATATTTAACATGGGGGCGCATGGACATGCGTTGTGCTGCGTTTTGCGCCGCATGGCCGCAAGCGTTGGACGCAAGAAACGCTTCAAGTTGCATTTTTTTTGCGTCCAACTTTCGGCCAAAAAGGACGCATGCGGCGCAAAACGCAGCGTTTTAGCATGCGTTTTGCCGCGTTTTTGTTTGCGTTGTGCGCTGCGGCGCCGACGCTGCGGCGCACAACGCAAATGTGAACGTAGCCTTACATTGTAGCATTTCAACCCTATTTTTCCTTCTTCTTTTACTCAGACCCAGGAAATGTTCCTTTTTTTTTTTTTTTTTTTTTTTTTAATGTGTGTAATAAAAGGTTTCAATAAAAATAGAAAAATTGAACAGAAAAACCCAGACAGACATAAGCGGAGGTCATCATGTATGGTCTGCTGTGTATTTTGGCACAGATGAGGCCCATGCTGCAGGACAAGGCAGCTCTGTTAGCAGAACAAATGAAGCCTTCATCCCACTGCCGAAACCAATATCAGCCATGACCCCTGCCACTACAAGAGATGCTTTATTAAAGGGAACGGAAGAAGCTTCCATGCAGAACTTCATATTTACAGTTATCAAAATAATTGCTTCCCATCCTCACATGTACACTGAAGCATCCTTTACCACCATTGATCTTCGCAGTATATGGTTGTATAATATTCAGATACAGTAATGTTACGCTATATATTTAGGAAATTTACTACATATTGTCATTCTCATACTTTTAATCTGAAGATATTGTTCCCTTCGTTTATTTAAGACGTTCACAAATATTCTGCCACTTTCCGTTGCATTAACCCTACGGCGTTATCTGAATCGTTATGTGTTATTTGTGAAAATGGCCTTGTAGTAAATTCCAGGTGTATGAAAATTCGTATTGCCTGGCTAGGGAAAATAAAAATGGCTACAGAGGTGGGATTGACGTGTAAAGTCCACAATCATCTGCTTTCCCGTTATAACAGGTCTGGTTGTATAAACCCGTCTTGGTAAATCACATCAGTCTAAAACTTCTGCCTTCTTGCCAACATTCTCACTTATTTTATAAAACACTATAAATGACTAAAACGTGCCTTCACACGCTGCGTATCGGGACCAAAAGGCTGATACTTTCCAGGATGAGATGTGACTAACGCTCACCTGCAGCGTGAATGGAGCAGTGCGACGACATCGGCGGATTTACAAAGGGTCAAATACACCTGATAAGGCAATGGTGACAAAATGACATTAAAAGAGCTGCATTTCTGCAGCAAAATTAGGCTACTTTCACACTAGCGTTTTTTGCAATCCGTCGCAATGCGTTGTTTGGCCGAAAAAACGCATCCTGCAAAAGTGCTTGCAGGATGCGTTTTTCCCCCACAGACTAACATTAAGCGACGTATTGCGACGGATTGACACACGTCGCAACCGTCGTGCGACGGTTGCGCCGTGTTGTGGCGGACCGTCGGCACAAAAAAACGCTACATGTAACGTTTTTTGCCGCCGACGGTCCGCTTTTTCCAACCGCGCATGCGTGGCCGGAACTCCGCCCCCACCTCCCCGCACCTCACAATGGGGCAGCGGATGCGCTGGAAAAATGCATCCGCTGCCCCCGTTGTGCGGCGTATACAACGCTAGCGTCGGCAACCTCGGCCCGACGCACTGCGACGGGCCGAGCCCGACGCTAGTGTGAAAGTAGCCTTCGTAACAAAATCTGCATCAATTGCAGCGCAGAGGAAATGTAGTGTGTGGACACACAGAGCATGATGTTGCTGGCTTCCTTACTAGTTTCCCAGAATGCTGCATGCTGCCAGTGGGACGCTCTTTAGGGAATAATTAAGTCAGACACCTACAGTGCCTGCGAAAGTATTCGGCCCCCTGGAACTTTTCAACCTTTTCCCACATATCATGCTTCAAACATAAAGATACCAAATGTAAATTTTTGGTGAAGAATCAACAACAAGTAGAACACAATTGTGAAGTTGAACGGAATTTATTGGTTATTTTAAATTTTTGTGGAAAATCAAAACTGAAAAGTGGGGCCTGCAATATTATTCGGCCCCTTTAACTTAATACTTTGTTGCGCCACCTTTTGCTGCGATTACAGCTGCAAGTCGCTTGGGATATGTCTCTATCAGTTTTGTACATCAAGAGACTAAAATTCTTGCCCATTTTTCCTTGGCAAACAGCTCGAGCTCAGTGAGGTTTGATGGAGATCGTTTGTGAACAGCAGTTTTCAGCTCTTTCCACAGATTCTCGATTGGATTGAGGTCTGGACTTTGACTTGGCCATTCTAAAGGTACCGTCACACTAAACGATATCGCTAGCGATCCGTGACGTTGCAGCGTCCTCGCTAGCGAGATCGTTTAGTTTGACACGCAGCAGCGATCAGGATCCTGCTGTGATGTCGCTGGTCGCTGAATAAAGTCCAGAACTTTATTTGGTCGTCCGATCGCCGTGTATCGTTGTGTTTGACACCAAAAGCAACGATACCAGCGATGTTTTACACTGGTAACCAGGGTAAACATCGGGTTACCAAGCGCAGGGCCGCGCTTAGTAACCCGATGTTTACCCTGGTTACCAGCGTAAAAGTAAAAAAAACAAACAGTACATATTCACCCAGCGTCATACCTCCCCCAGCGTCTGCTTCCTGACACTGACTGAGCGCCGGCCCTAAAGTGAAAGTGAAAGCCGCTGTGCTGTTAGGGCCGAAGCTCAGTCAGTGTCAGGAAGCAGAAGCTGGGGGACGCTGGGTGAGTATGTACTGTTTGTTTTTTTTACTTTTACGCTGGTAACCAGGGTAAACATCGGGTTACTAAGCGCGGCCCTGCGCTTAGCAACCCGATGTTTACCCTGGTTACCCGGGGACCTCGGCATCGTTGGTCGCTGGAGAGCGGTCTGTATGACAGCTCTCCAGCGATCAAACAGCGACGCTGCAGCGATCGGCATCGTTGTCGCTATCGCTGCAGCGTCGCTTAATGTGACGGTACCCTAACACCTGGATATGTTTATTTGTGAACCATTCCATTGTAGATTTTGCTTTATGTTTGGGATCATTGTCTTGTTGGAAGACAAATCTCCATCCCAGTCTCAGGTCTTTTGCAGACTCCCAACAGGTTTTCTTCAAGAATGGTCCTGTATTTGGCTCCATCCATCTTCCCATCAATTTTAACCATCTTCCCTGTCCCTGCTGAATAAAAGCAGGCCCAAACCATGATGCTGCCACCACCATGTTTGACAGTGGGGATGGTGTGTTCAGGGTGATGAGCTGTGTTGCCTTTACGCCAAACATATATTGGCATTGTTGCCAAAAAGTTCGATTTTGGTTTCATCTGACCAGAGCACCTTCTTCCACGTTTGGTGTGTCTCCCAGGTGGCTTGTTGGAAACTTTAAACGACACTTTTTATGGATATCTTTGACAAATGGCTTTCTTCTTGCCACTCTTCCATAAAGGCCAGATTTGTGCAGTGTACGACTGATTGTTGTCCTATGGACAGACTGTCCCACCTCAGCTGTAGATCTCTGCAGTTCATCCAGAGTGATCATGTATTGTTAACGTTGTTACCTATGACTGTTGTGTTTGAAACTGTTAAACTGTAAAGCGCTGCGGAATATGTTGGCGCTATATAAATAAAGATTATTATTATTATAATGGGCCTCTTGGCTGCATCTCTGATCAGTCTTGTCCTTGTTTGAGATGAAAGTTTAGAGGGACGGCCGGGTCTTGGTAGATTTGCAGTGGTATGATACTCCTTCCATTTCAATATGATCACTTGCACAGTGCTCCTTGGGATGTTTAAAGTTTTGGAAATCATTTTGTATCCAAATCCAGCTTTAAACTTCTCCACAACAGTATCACGGACCTGCCTGTCGTGTTCCTTGGTCTTCATGATGCTCTCTGTGCTTCAAACAGAACCTTGAGACTATCACAGAGCAGGTGCATTTATACAGAGACTTGATTACACACAGGTGGATTATATTTATCATCATTAGGCATTTAGGACAACATTGGATCATTCAGAGATCCACAATGAACTTCTGGAGTGAGTTTGCTGCACTGAAATTAAAGGGGCCGAATAATATTGCACGCCCCACTTTTCAGTTTTGATTTTCCACAAAAATTTAAAATAACCAATAAATTTTGTTCAACTTCACAATTGTGTTACACTTGTTGTTGATTCTTCACCAAAAATTTACATTTGGTATCTTTATGTTTGAAGCATGATATGTGGGAAAAGGTTGAAAAGTTCCAGGGAGTCGAATACTTACGCAAGGCACTGTATATTTTAACCGAAACTGGACTAAAAACTAGGACTGCCTGTACCTTCCATGTGCCTGGAGCAGGTTTTTCTATTAAGGCTACGTTCCCATGATGAGCTTTTGATGTTGCAGATTTTCTGCATGTATTAAGTAAATTTGGTTACGTGTGTTTTTCATGGTGTTTTTGAGGGCATTTTTTTTTACGTGCGATTTATCGCATCTTCGATAAGGTGTCTTTTGTCTCTTTTTGGAGTGTCATGTTTAAAATAAAGCTGTTTTGTTTTAGCTACTTCTTGGTATTTGGCTTTAATAAAACTATTGATATTGTCATGTGCCGATTACATGCGGTTTTTTTAGGCATTTCTGCTGCAGAAACTCCCTAAAAACGAGTGTGCTTTTTTTTACCGGATTATCCACATCTAATGCAAGTTGGTGGGAAAATCTGCATGTAAAATTCAGCTTATATACAAGAGAAGTTGACGTTGTGAATTTGAAACCCGCACCGCAGGTCAGTTCATGCTTATTCGTTTACACTAATCTCATCCGCTTTGCTGAAACTGTAAGATGCTACGTTTCTGATAAAATACGCAGAGTGAAAAACTCACCAACTACTCATTGTAGGCACACAGCCTAAATGTTCTGGTCTTCTCTCAAAATGTTTAACAATCAGGCTAACATTTTGTTATTCAGCTCACAAGTGCAATATTTTAACTCCCATTTGCCTTAGCTCCTTCATGACACATATTTACATCCTATACTGTGTGTCCCTGGTATTTGAGCTCGATCACAATCAATTAAACGGAGCAAAGCTTCTAAATCAATCCCCACAGTCAGGTGTGACATGGCATTGCTTTAAAAAAAAAAATAAAAAAAAATGAATAATATTGATTTTAGATTTATGTTCTTGGAAAAAGTTGTGTATACATGAAGAAAAATACTACACAACATGGCAAAAGGGAAAATTGAGGTAAAAAATAAATAGCAGATTGTGGAAAGATATTTTAAGAGTATTAGAGTTCAGAAATTCCTAATAATGGGGGTTAATGTATATAATGTATGTTGTATTACAAATAGTGATAAGCTCAAATGCTCCTTACGGTTTTCACAAAACATGCGGGACTTCCTGTGTATGTCAGGCAATCCGGGCATGTTGTGGGGGGACTCGAACAACACACGTCTAAGACACTGCATTTTCACCAGACTTGTACACTATAAAGGAAAATAATGGGATACCTTACATGTGCCCCTACAAGTGAATACATCCTTTTCATGGGTACACGCTTTACCTCTACACGAGGGAGAAACATCCATTGAGAAAATGAGTGGCTACAAGGCACACATTCTTTCAGCTATTGTTTTAGATCTGAAGAAAGACGCCCGGATTAGTCTGTCGCCACATTTTAACTAAAACACACAGCAAAAAGCTTCCATGGAAGATTTCCACAGAAGACTTTTGGCTCATACTCGCTTCTAAACTTTATTGTAACAGCACAGAGGGAATTGGGCTGTAAACAAGTCAGAAACCCATAATGAAAAGAAAAATCCAAGTAATTTGGCATAAAGGTGATACCAGTATCCACAACCAATTGCACCATTCATGGTGACGGCTTACCAATATTTGAGGCCAAATGAAACTATGTCTAAGGGCAGAGACAGACTGCCATATTTCTCGTGCTAGAATCCCATGGTAAACCTTGTACAGGCTGTCGGCTCTCCTGACCTGAGCTTGTCAGCTGCATAGAAATCCATCATACTGTCTTGCTCAGATCAGGAGAGGTGCCGGCCAGTGCGTGCAGTGCGATACGATTCTCGCACGAGAAATACAGCAGTCTGACTCTGCCCTAAGAGCCACCCACATACAAACTAAGGCCTCTTTCACACATCCGTGTCTCCGGTACATGTGGTGAAAGTTTTCACACGTACCGAAGACACTGATACATGTAGACCCATTCTGTGCACGTCACTGTGTTTCCAGGTACTGTGTGTCCATGGGCAAAACACACTAACATGTCTGTTTTTTACAGTCAGCACGGGCCGCAAAACGTCCCGCAAATGTGCACATGGAGAACACATGGATGTCATCCGTGTAACACGCACCGGCGCCAGGGAAGAAGCGCTACAGTAAGTGCTGTTCCCCGGCACAGGGTGCTGAAGACGCTCTAATCATTCTCCCTTGCTCTGCCGGCGATCAGCGCGAGCAGAGGAGAATGAGGAGTGTTATATTCAAGTGATAACAATAACAGCAGGCGGAGGCTGATGGGACTATTACTTCCATCAGACTACACTTGCTGGCGCTAATAACACTGACAGCAGGAGCGCCTGATGGTAGTATTCATCAGCCGGCTACTGCGCTATAAATAATAAAAAAAAAAAAATTCAGCGTGGGTTGCACTCTATTTTCTATAACCAGCCAGGCAAAACTCACAGCTGGGGGCTGCAACCCTCAGCCGTCAGCTTCAGCAAGGCTGGTTATCAACATAGGGGTTACATTCCATAGCTCACTGGGTACTACAAGGGATACAATCCATAGTTCACTGGGCAACACAGGGGATCCATTCCATAGTTCACTGGACAACACAGGGGATACATTCCATAGCTCACTGGGTACTACAGGGGATATATTCCATAGTTCACACTTCCTAAGTTTATGTGATGTTTGTGCTTTCTTTTGCTCTTATTCTTTTCAAGTCATCGAGGAAACACAAAGATTACATAAAGGGAACCTGTCACTCCCAAAATTGAAGGTGAGCTAAGCCCACCAGCATCAGGGGCTTATCTACAGCATTCTGTAATGCTGTAGATAAGCCCCCGATGTATCCTAAAAGATGAGAAAAAGAGGTTAGATTATACTCACCCAGGGGCGGTCCCGCTGCGGTGGGCGTCGCGGTCCTGTCCGGGGCCTCCCATCGTTTTACTATGACGTCCTCTTCTTGTCTTCACGCTGCGGCTCCGGCGCAGGCGTACTTTATCTTCCCTGTTGAGGGCAGAGCAAAGTACTGCAGGGCGCAGGCGCCGGGAAAGGTCAGAGAGGCCCAGTGCCTGCGCACTGCAGTACTTTGCTCTGCCCTCAACAGGGAAGATAAAGTACGCCTGCTCCGGAGCCGCAGCGTGAAGAGAAGAAGAGGACATCATCTGATGAAGATAGGAGGCGCCGGACAGCGACACCCATCGGATCGGACCGCAGCGGGACCACCCCTGGGTGAGTATAATCTAAAATCTTTTTCTCATCTTTCAGGATACATCGGGGGCTTATCTACAGCATTACAGAATGCTGTAGATAAGCCCCTGATGCCGGTGGGCTTACCTCATCTTCGATTTTGGGGGTGACAGGTTTCCTTTAACCATTTCACATTAAAATAGAGTTTTCCATAAAAATATTTCTACCATCACGATCTATACTTTATAGAAATGATATGCAATATGACCATGCATTTTAAGAATGTCTCTTTAAATCTATAGGTAACCAGAAAAAAATAAAAACAAACATCCTGGAGATGTGTAATTATGATGTAGCTGTTGAACAAGTTACAGTACAATTATTTTTAATTCTCATAAATCTCTTCTAACTAGTCTTACATTCCAGCATCCAGCCTGGCCGCATTTTCAGCATAATGTCTTAATTATCGTATCATTATACACGCGCTGCTTGGCACTTCTGATTAGTCACACAGGTACAGCTTTTACTCGCATTTAGGCCATGGATTCAAGGCCATGACTGACACCTGATCAAACCTATTCACCATTTGACAATAGGCTTTCATTTTGAGGTCACCTAATATCTGATTCCTTCCGCAAACCTCAGTAATGTTTATGTTACATGATTATTAATTCCTGTTGCAATCAGATTGAAAGAAGTAGGTCAGGACAACACAATGTATTATTAGTATTAAAATCAGAGTCCATCTATATGAAAGGAGAGCACTTAGCAAGTAATCGCCCCATCAGTCACATCTAATGACCGGTCTCCACCTCCTGTCTTTATATTAGGAGAACTGGCAGAGAAATGATCTGCTCTGTAGGCTTCTATCACACATTCTAATATCATTGGGCCCATGCACTGTGAAACATTAATAATAGGTAAATCCATATAAAGAAGAAAGTAGCAACACTTCCGTTGTGTGACGATCAAACCTTAGTCCTTTATTTTCAATACATATTCATGGACAAAGTGGTGCGAGCAACGGAAGTGTTGCTGCTTTCTTCTTTATATGGATTGATCTACGTGTCTACTTCTGGCAAGCACCCTCCAATCGTGACTTCACTCCCATAACGTGCCAATGATTCAGAGTGTATCCCCTCTTCACCAGTAAGTAATTCACTACAATACAAATCTCAGTGCCATTCACTTTTTTCTTCTTTTTGGGCCTATTAATAATAGGTAAGTGTGATCTGAGCAGCAATGTCTTTTCCCCAGTCGGTTTGCGTATCAGAATGTACTCACTGGAGTACCGATGATGGCAGTGATGGGTCAGCTCAGAACAATCTCCTGCAGCATTATTCCCAGAGTTAGTGAGACAGGTGCTGAGCTGACCCATCACT
Source organism: Ranitomeya variabilis (assembly GCF_051348905.1). NCBI lineage: Eukaryota > Metazoa > Chordata > Amphibia > Anura > Dendrobatidae > Ranitomeya > Ranitomeya variabilis. The sequence continues at coordinate 130,304,641 of NC_135235.1, read as the reverse complement.
GCCATCATCTGTACTCCAAAGGAGTATGTTCTGAGATTAGTGCAGCTAAAGCCTGGCAAATAAACTTGAGAATAGTAGTAGAATGCAATTTCTTTTCTATAGTAATGAAGACAAATCCCCTAATAAAGGCATTTACAAAGTCTTATAACTTTGCCACTTTTGTATTATTAGCTTTACACTTATACTGTGATCGGCTGCTCTTTTTCACTTTTACACTTAGCCTACACTATTTTTTACGGTTTGCCTCACCATTGTTTATACAATCACATAGTCTTGACCAGCCTTATTGTATCACAACGTGTATCTCACATATTCTTTTGTTGCTGCTTATTTTTTTGATCATTATTGATATTTATTTATACTCATGGTTTTTATGCCAGGGCAACACATTGTGTTATATCACACTGTCTAATCAAATTATTTGGATTGATGCTCAGTGATTTTTGTGTATATACGATTTATCTTCGACCCATATATTATATACACCCTTGTGTTCCACCCAGTTCTATCTCTAGTCATATTTACCCATGTGTGTGCGTCCTTTTTGGATAACTTTGTACTTTTTGCATTGCGGTCTGTATCATTTTTTACCTGTATTTATTTTCCACTCAAATTTGTTTTTACTAGTTTCATGTATTAATAAAATTATATTACATTGGACTGTATGGTCGGTTTTTGTGCTGTCTTCTGTGTTTGCTAATAATGACATTGTACGGTAATAAGAACCCTAATCTGATGGTGTGGATGTGCCCTCTATCAGTCAGCTAATATTGATAGACTGGAATGGCAGGATTAATCACTGCTCACTGCCTTTATGCCACAAGAGCACTTTTGGATTTTATAATATTTACGTCTGCTATATCATTACTGGCAACTGATGTGACAATACAATAAAGAGTCAAATCTTCTTATGCATACACTAGCTATACTCAAACCCATCTGTATACACACAATATATGTTTTTTAATTAAATATATGTGTGAACGTAAAGATCTGATATATACATTTATGGCACATTATCACCTACCTTCAGCGCACAGAATATGCAGGAGTCACCCATACATTTGTGAGTGGTTAACTGGCGGAAGCTCCGGCGGAAAATATCAAGGTGCCACAAAACCTGTGAAGAAAGATCACATTCAGGTTAACACAATGGAAAGAAAGATCAACACAGCAACTGTATATGGGGGCATCAGCACAAGGAGCAAAAATATTATCCAACGAAAGCTGAACAGATACGTCGTTTTGTGGAATGAACAGAGGTGTAGATCAGTGAATGGCAAGGTATACTAAATTATCAGCCCGCCCATAGTGATCTGGGCACAGATACAGGGAAGAACATTAATCATAGAGGGTGAAGGCCGAATGGACTGCTTGTCTCACAATGAGCAGAGATTAAGAACAATAAATTATATTGACATTTTACTCACAAAATATATTAGAGATGGACAGATAGGAGTTTCTGTATCTCCATCTGTGGTGCAGCTCTTGTTGTATAATGTATATATATATATATATATATATATATATATATATATATATATATATATATATATATATATATATATAAAGAATATATATATATATATATATATATATATATATATATATATATATATATACACACACATACACATATATATATATATATATATATATATATATATATATATATATATATATATATATATATATATATATATATATACATACACACACACACATACATACACACACACATTTTATTTGTTTATTTTTTATTTTTTTTGGGGGGGAGGGTTTTTGGTTTTTCTAAAGCTGCCCCCCCCCCCCATTAAATTGTCTATAAAGGAAATGTGCAGTACCTTAAAGAGGTTCCTGGGGGTTTTTTGTTTGTTTTTTTTTAAAAAAGGATCTCACATCCAGGCTTTTTTTTTTAAAACAAAGTTTTACACACCCTCCCCAGGTTCAGCACCAAGCCTCAGACACTGCCCCTTGCGTCAGTAGCGTGGAGGTCATGCCGACAGCACCATAGCCAATCACTGAGCTAAGCTCTATACTCTGGGAGAGCCACTGAGCTCATGGATTGGCTTTAGGACTGTCGATATGATGTCAGCACTGCAGCCAATAACCAGGAACAATGGCGGTGACTCAGAGCCGGACCTGGGGAGGGTGCATAAAGAAAAGTTTGTTTTTAAAAAAGAAAACCAAGCGTGGTAGCAGGGCTTTTCTGAAACCTGAAAACCTACTTTTAGCATTTTCTACTTCAGCCATTTTTCTCAAACCGAGAAACAGAGAGGAGATTGTACTGTGCCTTCCTCAATCACTTAGCACTTGGGTCATGCGTTTGAAGCAGATATTATTGCACCCATTGGGACCTCTGACAAACTGAACTCACATGACTGGCGACCCTGGGGGCATCCATTACGGTTAGGCCTAGATTTCTCACCACTGGAGACTTGGACCACCACAAGATGTAGACAATCCAACTGTGTCACTGGTCTAGTTCTAAGGGACAGCACTGAAATGTAAGGTCTGTGGACAGATCAGTCTTTGATCTGTAATCTGTTCACACACTTGTTTTTTGTCATCTACTTACTGTCTTAATGATGTTTGGGGCAAGGGTCTTTCCCTTCCTGGCCAGAAGCATTTCTATGGTTGTTTAACTATGGGACAATAAGGACCCAATAGATACCATGATATGCTTTATACGTTTTGGTTAGGTACGCACTTTCTAAAATGGCATTATAAATTTGCCCTTCAGGTTAGGCTACACAATGCTGTTACAGCAGCTAGTCCTCTAGAGCGGCCCATACACATTTATTTCAGGGGTCTGGTCTGATCCCGCTGGAATAGACAACAATGTAATGCGTACAGCAGCTTCCCAATGATGACCGGGCACACTGTATGTATCTATAGTTTCTGGAAGACAGTCACTACACAGAGATGTTGTAATGGGCTATCTGCCATTCTATTGCTTGTTACCGACTGTAACAGACACTGGAAAAGAAGAGTGAATATTACCATTATATATTAAATAATTCTAGCCAAAACATATCCCACCTACAAGTCTATACTTCTGGGTATTCTGATCACAGAAGATGGAGAATATCTACTATATAATTGTCTAAGGGTCACTTCCGTCTGTCCTTCTGTCTGTAACGGTTATTCGTTCGCTGATTGGTCTCGCCAGCTGCCTGTCATGGCTGCCGCGACCAATCAGCGACGCGCACAGTCCGGAAGAAAATGGCCGCACTCACTGCCCGGCGCCCGCATACTCCCCTCCGCTCACCGCTCACACAGGGTTAATGCCGGCGGTAACGGACCACGTTATGCCGCGGGTAACGCACTCCGTTACCGCTGCTATTAACCCTGCGTGACCAAGGTTTTTTTTTACTATTGACACAGCCTATGGAGCGCCAATAGTAAAAACATCTAATGTTAAAAATAATAAAAAAAAATAAAAAACGATTATATAATCACCTACGCCGCCTTTCCCGCTGCTCACGATGCAACCAGCACGTTCCGGTGGCACAGATGGTCTGGCAGAAGGACCTGCCATGACGTCACGGTCATGTGAACGCTACACGGTCATGTGACCGCGACGTCATGACAGGTCCTGCACGACAAGGACCTGCAGTGACGTCACGGTCATGTGACCACGTCACGGTCATGTGACCGCGTCACGGTCACATACCACGACGTCATCACACCCTGGGACCGGAAGATGCACCCCACACAGGCGACAGAGCTACAACGCGCCTGCGGAAGGTGAGTATATGTTTATTTTTTATTTTTTTAACCTGTGTCATACGTGGATGGGCAATATGCTACATGGGCTGTGCAATATAGTACCTTTGTCATACGTGGCTGGGCAATATACTACATAGCTGGGCAATATACTACATGGGCTGTGCAATATACTACGTGGCTGTGCAGTATACTACGTCACTGGGCAATATACTACGTCACTGGGCAATATACTACGTCACTGGGCAATATACTACGTGGCTGTGCAGTATACTACGTCACTGGGCAATATACTATGTGGCTCTGCTGTATACTACGTCACTGGGCAATATACAATGTAACTGGGCAATATACAATGTAACTAGGCAATATACTACGTGGCTGGGCAATATACTACGTGGCTGGGCAATGTACTACGTGGCTGGGCAATGTACTACGTGGCTGGGCAATATACTACGTCACTGGGCAATATACTACGTCGCTGGGCAATGTACTACGTCGCTGGGCAATGTACTACGTGGCTGGGCAATATACTACGTGGCTGGGCAATATACTACGTGGCTTGGCAATATACAATGTAACTGGGCAATATACAATGTAACTAGGCAATATACTACGTCGCTGGGCAATATACTACGTGGCTGTGCAATATACTACGTGGCTGGGCAATATACTATGTGGACATACATATTCTAGAATACCCGATGCGTTAGAATCGGGCAACCATCTAGTATTAAATAACCATCTTAACTATTCTTGGCGTGTCCGATGTCAGTTTGTGTCCAAAATACTGCCACCATGTGGTTGGATGCCTGCATGACATGCTAAGGCTACGTTCACATTAGCGTCTTTGGGTGCAGCGTCATCGACGCAACCCAAAACGCAATACACATCGCAGCGTTTTTTGACGCATGCGGTCAACGCATAACAACCCAATAAAAATTAAATAAACCACCATAAATTGCAAGAAAAAAAAAAAAATGTCACACACATAAAAAAAAACCAAACAACAAACATTGCAAAGAATAAAAAAAATGGGCAGAGAAATTATGTACTTACATCTCTTGAAGGCAGAGCTGTGTCTCGTGTACGCTCTGTTTCCAGACGTGCAGGCAAGTGAAATACAATGCAATCACCCTTTTTTTATATCTATGGGGTGGTCTTGTCACTGTCTAGACAATTCATCACTTGTTTTTTACTCAAAAGGCGCATGCGTCGAACAACGCAGGTCAACGCAGGCACTTGCGCCCTATGCGTTGTACATAGACAGTAATGTGGTTTTTTGGCGCATTTACGACGCAAGTGCGTTGCATGCGTTGTTTACCGGAAATTTGGCGCAGGAAAAATGCAACATGTAGCGTCGGCCGCGCCCTGTCTGGGGTGCCCAAATGGCGCATGCGTCGTACAACGCATACCGGTGCATGTCCATGCGCCCCCCATGTTAAAGATAGGGGCGCATGACGCATGCGTCGGTATCCGTCGACGACGCTGCGCCCAAAGACGCTAATGTGAACGTAGCCTTAGGCATTTATATATTTGGCTAATAGAGGACTTGATGCCTAATTCTTTACACTGTAGAGCAATGTTGCCCAACTCCAGTCCTCAAGAGCCACCAACTGATCAGGTTTTCTGGGTTACCATAGTATTGTACAAGTAAGAAAACATGATCTGTTGTTGTCTCTCGAGGACTAGAGTTGGGGAAACGTTGCCATAAAAGGATGCTGGGCCCACACTCACCAGCCAGGGGAGGGAGAATAATGTTGCGCCACCTACTCACCATGGTAGCGGAGAGCGGCTCCTGCTATTCTGACAGCACCCACATCAAAGTGTAGAGCATGATAGGGGAATGTACAGTGTGATGTGGGAGGCACAAAACTAGCACCGAGCGGCTCCTGCTACAATGAGGGTATTGCACAGAGATCTCGACGTTGGTTTGACCTGGGGATTTTGTGTACTGGAAATACCACATACATTACTATTATTACTATTATTATTCCTAATGCTACAAAGTCATTTTTGTGAGCATGGATGTTTGTATATTCAGATTGCAGTCGTTATCCTAAGTGGATGCATCCTGGGGCGAGCTCTCCACTAGTATATACACTGCTCAAAAAAATAAAGGGAACACTAAAATCCCAGATCCTAGATACCAGTGAATGAAATATTCCAGTTGTAAATTTTTATTCATTACATAGTGGAATGGGTTGAGAGCAATAAAACATAAAAATGATCAAAGTAAATCAAAACTAATACTCCAAGTAGGTCTGAATTTGGAATAATGCTTAAACTCAAAGTGGAAAATCAAATCATAGGCTGATCCAACTTCAGTGGAAATTCCTCGAGACAAAAATGATGCTCAGTAGTGTGTGTGGCCTCCACGTGCCTGTATGACCTTCCTTACAATGCCTGGGCATGCTCCTGATGAGGCGGCGGATGTTATCCTGATGGATCGCCTCCCAGTCCTGGATTAACCCCTTCCCAACAGATGCAGTATAGATACGTCATGTCAATCAAGCGACCACCAAGACTAATCGCACGGTGAACGCTCATTGCCGCTGCTATTTCTCACAGCATAGAACATATCGCTTTCGTCCCGGGGGGTGGCAACTATGATGGCGGTGATTGGATGTTGAATCCTGAACAGCCAATCACAGCGTTTCAGGCAGATTGCACTTATGTCCAGCCTAGGATCGGTGCTGTAAGGGCCAGGTCTGATTGGTGCTATAGGCATCATCGTCAATCAGAACGTGCAGACACGCTGTGACTGGCAAGTGACCACCCTGTTCATCCTCAGTCTAGCTTCAGATTTGTACAGGGCGGGCACTCTGTGCACCATGCTGGGTCTTGTGGTGCCACCAAAGCCTGTGCCATCAATGAGATTGCTGCTGCTCCTCCTGCTGAAGAAAAATGAAGGAGTTTCTGATCCTGCCCTGATCTTTCCCTAATCCCACTCTCCCCACCTGCCCCCCATCTGCCGCCGAGCGCTGATCATTACTTGATCACTGATTCTTTTTCATGTGTCCTGCAGCCGCCGAGCATTGATCCGTGACAGGATTCACTGATCAACATCAGTGCTCGCTGGTTTCCAGGACTTTTTTGTCCCTGTCTATTTTTCTCCCCTCTTTGCACCACCTCTGTGAGTGCATCCTGCAGCTGCCGAGCGTTGATCATCCGTGTGTGCGTTCTACAGCCATCGAGCGCTGGTTGGTGATAAACATCACTGACCCGGCCTCCGGTTGTTTTGCTTTTTTTGATGATAAAAGAATCAAGTAAAAAATAATTTAGATTAGTTGATAGGATTAGATTAGTTAGGGACAATAAAAATTTACTGCAGTGAGGGTATGTGCACACGTCCGGATTTCTTGCAGAAATTTCCTGAAGAAAACCGGAAATTTTCTGCAAGAAATCCGCATTTTTTTTTTTGCGTTTTTTTTCCGTTTTTTTAGCATCCTGCAAGCGTAATTAGCTTGCAGAATGCTAAAGTTTTCCAAGCGATCTGTAGCATCGCTTGGAAAACTGACTGACAGGTTGGTCACACTTGTCAAACATAGTGTTTGACAAGTGTGACCATCTTTTTACTATAGATGCAGCCTATGCAGCATCTATAGTAAAAGATAGAATGTTTAAAAATAATAAAAAAAATAAAAAAAAATGTTTATACTCACCTGCAGGCGTCCGTTCCTATAGATGCCGGCGTGGTTCAGGACCTTCCATGACGTCGCGGTCACATGAGCGGTCACATGACCGGTATCGACCAATCACAAGACCGTGACGTCATCGCAGGTCCTTCACCGCACACCAGCTATAGAAACCGAAGCGGCAGCATGCAGCGGAGAGACGGGAACACTCCGGGGACATCGAAGGTGAGTATATGACTATTTTTTATTTTATTTCTTTTTTTTTTACCAATTATATGGTGCCCAGTCCGTGGAGGAGAGTCTCCTCTCCTCCACCCTGGGTACCAACCGCACATAATCTGCTTACCACCCGCATGGTGTGCACAGCCCCGTGTGGGAAGTAAGCAGATCAATGCACTCCTAGGTGTGCGGAATCCCCGCAATTCCGCATTTTAACGAACATGTTGCTTTTTTTTCCGCGATGCGATTTTTTCGCGGAAAAAAGGCTACATTTGCACAAAAAATGCGGAATACACTGAAAATAATGGGAGGCATATGTTAGCCTTTTTTTCGCATTTTTATCACGTTTTTATAGCGAAAAAACGCGAAAAAAAACACAAAAAATACTGAACGTGTGCACATGGCCTGATCGTCGTCTACTACAGCATTTTTTACTAAATTGAGTTAGTGTCAAAAAAGAGAAACAAAAAGAAATTTAGATTAGTTGATAGGATTAGATTAGGGAAAGTAAAACTATACGTAGTAATCGTTGTCTACTACGGTATATTTACTGAACTGAGTTAGTGTCTGCATGGAAAAAAAGAATACAAAAAGAAAAGAAAAAAATAATGTAGATTAGGTACAGTAAAATATATTGCAGTAATCGTTTCAATTCAGTAAAAAATACTGTAGTAATCAGGTTAAGTGTCAGTTTTAGTAGGTTTGTTTTTTATTTTACCAATTTTTTCTAATTTTTCTTTCTACATTCTTTTCTTTTTTTTCCTCTTCTAAATAAAAAAAGTTTTATACCAAGCAATCAAACACAACTGAATGAAATTTGGCAAACACAAAAAAAAAATGTTGTCCTGCTCGTCCAAACCCCAGCATTCAGCGGAGGAGGCATACGCTTTCCTTGCCCCCGACACGGACAGTGAGGGAGAGGATCCCACCTTCATTTTTCCTCCTCCTCCTCCTCTTGTGATACCGAACCGCCACGAAGAAGCCCCAGGACAGAAAATGAACCAGCGCCTACCATTACTGACCCCGTCTGAACCTCACCTCCCAAGAACTATGAGCCACAGATTCCTGAATTTGTGGCGCAATCAGGTATCTAATTTGACACCACCTGCCTCACAGAAATTTACTTTTTCAAAGTCTTTTTCTCTGAAGATTTTGTTGTTAATCTCATGTTGTCGCAGACCAATTTGTACGCCCAGCAATTTTTATCCCAAAATCAGACTTCATCATTTGCCAACTGGACCCATGTAGACACCCTAGAAATGATGAAATTTTGGGGCATGGTTTGTCACATGGGGATAGTGAAGAAGCCACAAATTCGGCAATATTGGAGTTTTGACGTTTTGTATAATACTCCAGTGCTCCACATGGCTATGGCATGACACGTGAATGAGTCCCTAATACAATTCAAAGGGAGGCTCAAATTCCAGCAATACCTGCCCAGTAAGAAGGCCAGGTACAAAATTAAGCTGAAGAAAGTGTGCGAGAGTACCTCAGGGTACACCCACAAGTTCAGGGTTTATGAAGAGCAGGACACCCATAGTCAACCCCCTGTGGTGTACCCACTGCAGGATCAAGGCTATCATCTCTATGTAAATAACTTTTATACCAGTGTCCCACTGTTCAAGTCAATGTCTGCACGAGTACTGTCCGCAAAAACCAGAAAGGCCTCCCTAGGACGGTAATTGGGCAGCTGCTCAGAAAGGGTGAGAGCAGTGCACAATGTTGTGACAACATGCTGGTTGGAAAGTACAAGGACAAGAGGGATGTCCTTTTCTTGACCACCATACAGGGTGATGGCAGCACCCCCAGCACTGTATGAGGTACCTCTACACAGGTCCACAATCCAAACTGTGTACTGCGGTACAACAAGTATGTGGGGGGATTTGAGTTGATCTCTCTGATCAAGTCCTCCGGCCATACAGTGTGGTGAGAAAAGCCAACGTGTGGTACAAGAAGCTGGCCATGCACATCGTACAGATGGCAATGTACAATGCTTTCGTGCCATCACAATGTGCAGGCCAGACTGGGACCTTCCTTCAGTTTCAGGAAGTAGTGATCAAGGCCCTAATATTTGGCAGTCGGGAAGGAGCGAGTACCAGTGCTAGCGGAACTGAAAGTGCCTGTGTTGTACCAGGCCAACATTTCCCCGGTGAGGTCCCTCAAACTGCAGAGAGAGGAAATACACAAAAAATGTGCAAAGTGTGTTACAGAAGGGGGATACGAAAGGACACCATTTGTCAGTGTGACACCTGCCCCGACAAACTTCCCCTGTGTATGAAAGGCTTCCAGAGTCTACCCCTCATCCATGGACTAATAAATTTATTTCTCACAAATGCCAAACTGATGGGACTACACACTACTCACATATGCCAACCTGACGTACACTACATAAGTCACGTATGCCACCACAAAATTCACATACCAGGAAAATACTAGATCAATTCCAATATAGGGTCACTAGTGGGGGATTTCCAAAGCTAAGGCACATCAGGGGCTCTGCAAACACGAGACGGTGCCTGCAGACCATTCCATCAAAATCTGAGGTCCAAAACGTCACTCCTTCCCTTCTGAGCCCTGCCATGCGCCCAAACAGTGGTTTTCCTCTACTTATGGGGTAACAGCATACTTCAGAGAACTTGCACAACAGATTTGGGGGTCCAATTTCTCCTGTTACCCTTGTGAAAATAAAAAACTTCGGGCTAAAAGATGATTTTGGGGATTTTTTTTTTTTTTTTTTACATTTTCACAGCTCTACGTTATAAGCTTCCGTACAGCACCTGGGGGTTCAAAGTGCCCACCACACATCTAGATAAGCTCCATGCGGGAAGGGGAGGGGGAGAGGCTAGTTTTATAAATGGGGTTACTTGTGGGGGGTTTCCACTGTTTAGGCACATCAGGGGCTCTCCAAACGCAACATGACGTACACTAATTTCAACAAATTTTGCATTCAAAAAGTCAAATTGTGCCCCTTCTCTTCTGAGCTCAAAAAGTGCTTTTCCCCCCACATATGGAGTATTGGCATGCTCAGGAAAACTAGCACAACAACTTTTGGGGTCCATTTTTTCAGGTTATTCTTGTGAAAATATAAAAATAGGGTCTAAATTAAAATTTTATTGAAAAAAAACATAAAATGTAAATTTTTTCCCATTCACATTCCATTAATTCCTGTCAAGCACCTGAAGAGTTAATAAACTTGTTGAATGTGGTTTGAGCACCTTGAGGGGTGGAGTTTTTAGAATGGTGTCACTTGAGTATTTTCTCTAATATAGGCCCCCTAAAGTCACTTCAAATGTGATGTGGTCCCTAAAAAAATGGTTTTGTAAATTTTTTAGGAAAAAATGGGAAGTCGCTGGTCAACTTTAAGCCCTTACAACTTTCTAATAAAAAAATCATGTTTCAAAAATTGTGCTGTTGTAAAGCAGACATGTGGTAAATGTTATTTATTAACTGTTTTGTGTGACATAACTTTCTGATTTAAGGGCATAAGAATTCAAAGTTTGAAAATTGCTACATTTTCCAAATTTTCTACAAAATTTGTTTTGTTCACAAATAAACGCAATATCGAAGAAATGTTACTACTATCATGAAGTACGACATGTCACGAAAAAAAAAGAATCAGTGGGATCTGTTGAAGGGTCCCATACAGTTGTGGCCAAAAGTATTGACACCCCTGCAATTCTGTCAGATAATACTCAGCTTCTTCCTGAAAATGATTGCAAACACAAATTCTTTGGTATTATTATCTTCATTTAATTTGTCTTAAATGAAAAAACACAAAAGAGAATGAAGCAAAAAGCAAAACATTGATCATTTCACACAAAACTCCAAAAATGGGCCAGACAAAAGTATTGGCACCCTCAGCCTAATACTTGGTTGCACAACCTTTAGCCAAAATAACTGCGACCAACCGCGTCCGGTAACCATCAATGAGTTTCTTACAATGCTCTGCTGGAATTTTAGACCATTCTTCTTTGGCAAACTGCTCCAAGTCCCTGATATTTGAAGGGTGCCTAATCCAGACTGCCATTTTTTAGATCTCTCTACAGGTGTTCTATGGGATTCAGTTCTGGATTCATTCCTGGCCACCTTAAAGTCTCCAGTGCTTTCTCTCAAACCATTTTCTAGTGCTTTTTGAAGTGTGTTTTGGGTCACTGTCCTGCTGGAAGACCCATGACCTCTGAGGGAGACCCAGCTTTCTCACACTGGGCCCTACATTATGCTGCAAAATTTGTTGGTAGTCTTCAGACTTCATAATGCCATGCACACGGTCAAGCAGTCCAGTGCCAGAGGCAGCAAAGCAACCCCAAAACATCAGGGAACCTCCACCATGTTTGACTGTAGGGACCGTGTTCTTTTCTTTGAATGCCTCTTTTTTTTCTCCTGTAAACCCTATGTTGACGCCTTTGCCCAAATAGCTCTACTTTTGTCTCATCTGACCAGAGAACATTCTTCCAAATTCTTCTTTTAGGCTTTTTCAGGTAAGTTCTGGCAAACTCCAGCCTGGCTTTTTTAGGTCTCGGGGTAAGAAGTGGGGTCTTCCTGGGTCTCCTACCATACAGTCCCTTTTCATTCAGACGCCGACGGATAGTACAGGTTGACACTGTTGTACCCTCGGACTGCAGGGCAGCTTGAACTTGTTTGGATGTTAGTCGAGGTTCTTTATCCAACATCCGCACAATCTTGCGTTGAAAACTCTTGTCAATTTTTCTCTTCCGTCCACATCTAGGGAGGTTAGCCACAGTGCCATGGGCTTAAACTTCTTGATGACACTGCGCACGGTAGACACAGGAACATTCAGGTCTTTGGAGATTGACTTGTAGCCTTGAGATTGCTCATGCTTCCTCACAATTTGGTTTCTCAAGTCCTCAGACAGTTCTTTGGTCTTCTTTCTTTTCTCCATGCTCAATGAGGTACACACAAGGACACAGGACAGAGGTTGAGTCAACTTTAATCCATGTCAACTGGCTGCAAGTGATTTAGTTATTGCCAACACCTGCTAGGTGCCACAGGTAAGTTACAGGTGCTGTTAATTACACAAATTAGAGAAGCATCACATGATTTTTCGAACAGTGCCAATACTTTTGTCCACCCCTTTTTTTATGTTTGGTGTGGAATTATATCCAATTTGGCTTTAGGACAATTCTTTTTGTGTTTTTTCATTTAAGGCAAATTAAATGAAGAAAATACCAAAGAATTTGTGTTTGTAATCATTTTCAGGAAGAAACTGAGTATTATCTGACAGAATTGCAGGGGTGTCAATACTTTTGGCCACAACTGTAGTTATTACTTCAGAAAGTAACAGTGGTCAGAATTATAAAATGTAGGCCGGTCATGAAGGTGAAAACAGACCTGGGGTGAAGGGGTTAAAGAAACAGGCAACTCCTGTACAGTCTGCGGTGCAATGTGACATTTGTGGATGGAAAGAGACATGGTGTCCAAGATGTGCTCAATTGGATTCAGGTCTGGGGAACGGGCGGGCCAGTTCATAGCTCAATGCCTGCATCTTGCAGGAACTGCTGACATACTCCAGCCATATGAGGCCTAGCATTGTCCTGCATTAGGAGGAACCCAGGGCCTACTGCATATGGTCTCACAATGGGTCTGAGGATCTCATCTTGTACCTAATGGCAGTCAGGCTACCTCTGGCGAGCACATGGAGGGCTGTGCGCCCCTCCAAACAAATGCCACTCCACTCCATTACTGACCCACTGACAAACCGGTCATGCTGGAGGATGTTGCAGACAGCAGAACCTTCTCCTCGGTGTTTCCAGACTGTAACATGGGCTCAGTGTGAACCTGCTCTCATTCATGAAGAGCACAGGGTGCCAATATCGAATCTGCCAAGCTTGGTGTCCTCTGGAAAATGCCAATCAGCCTGCACAATGTTGGCATGTAAGCCCAACACCCACTTGTGTACGTTGCACCCTCATACCACCCTCATGGGAGTCTATTTCTGGCAGTTTGAGCAGACATGGATGTTAGTGGCATGCTGGAGGTGATTTTGCAGGGCTCTGACACAGCTCCTCCTGTTCTGTCTTGAACAAAGGAGGAGGTAGCGGTCCTGTTTCTGGGTTGTTACCCTCTTACATCCCCTCAACATCTCCTGGTGTATTAGCCTGTCTCCTGGTATTTGCTCCATGCTCTGAACACTGTGCTGACAAACCCAGCTACCCTTCTTGAAGCAGCTCGCATTGATGTGCTATCCTGGATGAGCTTCACTAACTGAGCATCATCTGTGGTTTTATTAACACAAACGTCACTAAATTTATAAACATAAGGCGACTCAAAATTATATTACTAATTTTGGAGGACAAAGAGTCAAAAAATGGCCCAGAAAGTAACATTAAAACATGTTTATTGAAAATTCAACTTGCATAAAAGCACATACATATCGCATATGGAGAAGACATCATATTATAAAAAAGTGAATTGTGACTGTGTCCATTGGTGCAACCAAAACACCAGGTTCACAGATCGGGACACGATTGCAGTAATAATATAAATTATATGTTGCAGCAACAAGTAACAATAAACTCCATATATATATATAGAGAATTATATCTGATGCATGGTAACTAAAGTAAATATTACCAGCTTGTAATAGTGCTGACCGTATTACCATACATACATAAGTGCCTTACAACATATAGAGCATAAAAATGTAAGAACTAGTTACCCATCAGTGTTCAAGTGAGCCCGACTGGATCCTGGATGTGTACCCCACATATGGTAATATTTACTTTAGTTACCATGCATCAGATATAATTCTCTATATATATATATGGAGTTTATTGTTACTTGTTGCTGCAACATATAATTTATATTATTACTGCAATCGTGTCCCGATCTGTGAACCTGGTGTTTTGGTTGCACCAATGGACACAGTCACAATTCACTTTTTTATAATATGATGTCTTCTCCATATGCGATATGTATGTGCTTTTATGCAAGTTGAATTTTCAATAAACATGTTTTAATGTTACTTTCTGGGCCATTTTTTGACTCTTTGTCCTCCAAAATTAGTATCATCTGTGGTTTGTAGACAACGTCTCAAGCTACTGAACCTCTAGGGGTGAGAGCAATGACAATATGCAAAAGTGACCAAAACAACAGCCAAAAAGGATGAGAACAGAAAATGGTCTATGGTCACCCCCTGTAGAACCTCTCCTTTATAGGCGTTGTCTTGGTAATTACCTATCATTTCTATCTGTTGTCTGTTCAATTTGCACAACAGTAGGAGAAATTGATTCACAATTGGTGTTGCTTCATAACTGGACAGAATGATTTCACAGAAGTGTGACTTACTTGGAGTTACATTGTGATGTTTAAGTGTTGCCTTTATTTTTTAGAGCAGAGTATATACAAGATTTACTTTCCTAACATTATTACACCTTTAATTTACTGGAAAATCTCCAGAAGTCCATTTATTTTGGTTGACAAGCAGACAGGAGAAATCCATGGATATATTTTTACAATGACTCAAAATGGGTTAAAAAAAAATAATAATGGAATACTCATTTCCCACGTTTTGAAACATTGCCAAAAAGTAGAGATTACATTACAAATACCACAGGAAAAAGGAGTTTTGACAGATTGAGTATATTAAATACCGATTCTCTTGATTCTGGGGTTTATAACAAAAAAACCAGAACTGCAAATGCAAAAAAAAAAAAAAAAATCACAGAAATTTACTTTTAAAGGGTACATGTCTAAACCATTTTCATGAACTAATATCGCTGTATAGGTCGTATAGCAACTCGTAAGATGATAAAAGTCTTGCTGTAGATCGATGTACCATACTACTTTCACTCAAAAAAAGCATCCTGACAGGTTCCCTTTAGTTTTTGTTCCTGTGATGGGGAGCTTTGCAGCTACTGTTGCACACCCCAGTAACACCAGTCATGACTCCATTGTATTATATGTCTCCCTAACCAGTGAGAACCTGCATATAAAGCAGCTATGAATTATTGCTGAGCAATTTTACAACCAAATGCCACAGATTTTGTAATTTTCCCAAGACCAACCAGGTTTTTTCATGAGGATTTTGGTAAAAATATGCACAATAATACATTTTATTGGAGAGAAGTTCAGACAGGTATTTAAACATCTCACATAGGAGCCTATGGGCGACTGATGCCTCCAGGTGTGTACCTCTCATGGGCACTTCAAAATGCCGTGTGAAAGCTGCCAAAATGGGAGGCATAAAGACGCACAGTCCTAATGGGACCCATAATTAGCGCTCTGGGAAGCACCATTTCTCCTTAGCGATGTGACGGTGCAGCTTGGAAAGTATCTCGGCTCAGGGACACTCTGAATTCCTGAGCTCACCACTAACGAATGGGCAGAGTGCTCCTGAATCGCTCAGTCTGATCATAGAGAAAACAGCAGTGACGATTACAGCTGCGTTGTCCTGTACTCCCCTCCCTGCAGTCATATTAATGATCAGTGCAGGGAAGAAACAAAGTTCAGTATCCGGTAACAGTCAGGACAACACAGGGGCATGGAGAGACGAGCAATCACTTGACTCCAGGTATGATATACCAACTGCTCCACGGCCCTCCACCAGGGAGTTTCATGTAACCAGTTGACTGTCCTACACCACCAGGATCCTTACGTTAACACAGTTACTGTCCAAGACTACAAGGGACAAAAGAACTAACCAGCTGACTGTCCTAGACCACCAGGAATATTGACATCTTTTCAGTGTTTTAGATTGCCATGAATGCCATACACCTGGAACCAACGTCTCTCTCCCAACCCCCCATACACAGGAGCACTGAGCTCCGCTGACTGCATTTTCAACAGGGAAACAATAGACATCTGTGGTCGTAGATTAGCTCCTCTGACACTAAAAGGAGGGGGCGTTAAGCTCCATCATGACAAATGAGGTCCGAGACGGTTGAGAGGTCAAACAGCTCCACAGAAATTGGCAGGTGTGGGCAATTTTCATCTAATGTGTATGGGGGCATTAAAAGGATTTTTTGATTAACAAAAGTTGTCCCCAAACACCTATATACATGTAAAATAGAAAACTGAGCAGGAACTTTCCCTCCATGGGTCCTGCGCGGGCTCACCTGCTCCATTATTTGACATGCATGAAAGAACTAGGGGAGCACCTTCATTAAAGCACCAGTTTGATTTTGGCTTGGATTTCAACCACACATGGTAAGACCCATGAGGTACCTTTGTCCACCTGGCAAAGATCAAGCTTCCTCCTATTATGTTCCACCAAAAAAACCACACAGGCTGGAGAAGCCTTGCTTCACGGTCTGTTGAGTTCCCATTAGTACACATCCATTTAAAATAGTTTTCCAAGTATTAAACTACTTATGGTAAATGAAGCAAATGTTCTAAAATGAAGTAAAAACTCTGTACCCTCCTATTCACACCCCTGATGTCCCCACACATAGACTCCAGTGGTCCTAGGAGCAATGATCTGCTGTACCAGCGTGGGCCTCGGTGATGTCAGTATGTACTGCACGATTGCGGATGGCTGAAAGGTTAAGAAGCTGGATTACCCATATTAGAATGTACAGCGGCAGTGAATTTGTTCTGTTCGGTTACTGGATTTCAGCAATGTTGGATATCCTTGGAGAACCACTGTGTTTCTGGTTGTCATCTTTCAACTTTTTTTTTTTTACAAAATGCAGAAGAACACATTATGAATTATTTTGCGCTTGCAGCGGATATCACCGCCCCTTATAATTGGCGGAGTGGCGCTCCCTCTATAAAGGGCATGACACCCTGCTACAGGTGAGGAATACACATAGGAGAACAGTTTCTTCAGGTTCCTAATGTCGTCTGACAACAACCTGACGCCCCTTAAACAAACTGACTTAAATTGCTTGTAGTCCAAAAGGTGCATTAATACAGAAATATTCACAAAACACAAATCCAGCACCCCATTGTTAAAAGCGCAGGAAAGAAAAGTCTCTGTTTTCTCAAAAAATACAATACATTTTTCCCAACCAATGTGAAGTGATCTGAAGGGACCGGGGACCTTACGACCGCCGCACTACCGCAAATATTTCACTTGGACTAAGCCTCGCACTGACCACGCAGCGCGCCTAGGTAAGCGGATTCCCACGAGCTGGAACAATATTGTTTTATTGCAGGGAGTGTAACGAGAACAGCATGTCTCCAAGAAGCTCGCCTTTCTCCAAGGTTACCCTCCAAGTAGGGAAATATTTAAGTGGCCAGCTGAGCCTCCCATCCAACCCACTAAAGCTTAAAGCTATGCAAATAACATCACAGACTTTATAATTACTGTGTTAGTCAGAAAACCACGAAGGGAACACCCCGGTTGACGGCTTGAAGGAAATGATCTTAGGTTATTAAAATAGCAGTGACATTAAGAAATAATGCGGGAACCTCGGCGCAGCCCAATAATCCAAGATTCCTTGACAGTGAGTCAAGTGCTTGACAAGCATCTACAAAAATACAAGAAACACGTTAACTATCAAAGTAGTTATATGGAACATTTCTGCTTAGAAACTAGACAAGTATTTTGGAAGAGAAATGGTCAGTATTTCAGGCCTCCAAAGCAGGACGGGGAGAGGTTTATAATCATCTCCTTTTTGCTCCATGTCTTTTTCCTATATTTTGATTGATGAAGCAAAACACATCATGGGCTATACTGTAAATGACCTCAAAGGAGTCATGTGGGTGGAGCAGCTTAACTCTTCAGAAGAACAGCTCCTTCTCTAGGACTCCTTAGTATTCAGATACATTTTTTCTAAGTTATGCTGCATTGGCCTGAATACAGAAGGGCACCACTATTAACCTGTAAACGAAATGGAGAACAGGTTGGCAGTGGTTTGGAGGACTAAATGCTCCTGACAGATTCCCTTTAAAATCAGTATACAAAATAGAGTCAGGTCACTGTCAGACATCAGAAAATGTGATACATTTACTAGTTTTTCTATCTATCCAATGTTTGTTACCTAGTTGCCAACGCCATATTACGTGCAGCGATTATTGCACTGTGATTGTGGCAGATCAAAGCATGATGTTGAGCTTTGGTGACTAACACCGATTCTGGCATTTTAAAGGAATGTGTAACTAAAGCACGAACCACAGTTTTCACTTTGCATCCTTGCACATTCAGATCCAGATGCTCCTCTACAATGAAATTGCAACACATGTCATGCAATTATGGAAATCACAGGAAAGACATCTCAATGATATGCAAAAAATGAATTTTTTTTTGAACAACTTAATTTACACAGTATGAAGTTTAAATGAGGTTATTAATAGTTGTCTGAGGAATGTGCTGCCAGGTTGAATGCACTTCGTTAAATCATCAAGATCCATTGCTGGCAGCTCACTTTGCAATTGTCCTCCAACAACGTCCCAGATGTGCTCAATAGAATACAATGGTGGCACATTTAGGCCAAGCAAGCTACTCACAGCACGAGCAGCCTGGTGTGGTGTTAAAAAATAGCTCCTGGGACACTTTGGAAAAATGGTCGTGCCCCTGGTTCCACCACCAAATCAGTGTAATGCTGAGTTGTTAGTGTACCTGGAATCCAACCTAGAGGGATCTGGTTACCGTGCATTATTCTACTCCACAACATAATAACATAGTAGGAGAACTGTGGGTGAGTCCTCTTCATGACGTTGCCCAGATGGTCTCCAGATGAAAGCTGGAATGGAATAATGGAGGCTGGAATGTTTAGCGATAAGTCCCAAATGCAATGATAGCAGGAGAACGGCATGGCGACCTTGTGGGCAATGTTATGGAGACCTTGTGGCCAACGCCATGGAGGGGCCTTCACGAGGAAACCTCACTCTCCAAATTATGGTGTGAGGTAGCATAATGCACAGTTGCCGGATCCCTTACATTTTCATTCCAGGTACACTAATAGATGGGTGTTACATTGGTTTGGTCGTGGAACCAATGGTGTGGCCATTTGTCTCAGAAGCAGGTTTTTTTTTTTTTATTAACATGGCAACCTGCGTCGCCTAAACGTGCTACTATGATCTGTACAGTCTCCGGACTGGTTCCTTATCGAGCACATTTGGGACGTTATTGATAAGCAAATCGCAGGGAGCTGCCAGCAGCGATCTTACTGATTTATGTGCACAAGTGCATTCCTCAAACAACCATTAACAACTTTATAGCAGCCAAGGCTGTAACTGCAGCGAATTCTGCACATGGACGTCATACTCAATACATTGAGATATTTTGAAAATGTGGTTTCCAATGTTGCATCATTTGCATATCATTAACATGTCTATCCATCCTGTGGTTTCCATAACTTTTCCTTCCCGATGTTGTATTTTCAATGTTGAGTATATAACCTGTGTAGACTTGGCTTCGCTGACTTCCCAACAAGGTGCGTGATTTATTAAAAAATGCTAAATAAATTGTCACCTCTGGTCAGGACTTCAATGGGTGGTCTTAAGAAATTATCATTCTGAAACCTAACCCCCTCACGTAATTGTGGTCTGTCCTTGTTACAGATGCCCATTATACAAACAAAAAATAATTTGCATTTAAAATGTTATAACTGCGCTGACAATTGTTGAAAACCTTAATCCACATATTTGGGGATGGGGGGCAAGCTAGAGGATTCGGTGAGGTGCGAGGCAGTGGCTGAAAATATAGTTTTTCGTGTGTCGTGGCTCCACTGTAAATTAGGAATCATTTATACGTGTAGTGAATGTAATCCAATGCACATCAATGTGTCAATGTAATTTTAGTTGTGAATGTAATAAACATTTCTTCCAAATCTTAGGAACATATTATACAGTATATTCACGAAGGAAAGGGCTCTGCAGAGTGCATAATAAAGAGGTCCCATCAAGGTATCCTTGACTCCTGACAGCTGATCAAAGTGGGTTCAGCACAAAAACCAGCTATTATTGGCAGGAAAGTTATGGCTTTGGAGGGAATTGTAGCTTTACATAGGAGTTTGAAATACTGAACAACCATATACTAGGGCTGTGTGGTCAAGCCTTATGCAGGTCCAATAAAA
This sequence comes from Ranitomeya variabilis, assembly GCF_051348905.1. Taxonomy (NCBI): domain Eukaryota; kingdom Metazoa; phylum Chordata; class Amphibia; order Anura; family Dendrobatidae; genus Ranitomeya; species Ranitomeya variabilis. Next base: position 130,284,075 of record NC_135235.1, on the reverse strand, counting down.
GGTCTACGGTTCACTAGAACACAACATGAAAAAACATGTGGAGTCCAGATGAGAACAGGAAAGGCCAAAACATCTGTGTAATACATTGGTTAAGTGAACAACGATTAGTTATTCCCTAAAATATTATCATTTTGGGTAGAAGTATTATGTTTTTCAGCTCCATGCCTACTGGCGAACCCTTTTATAAAGGCATGGATTGTGGTTTAAAACTGCCGTAATCTTAAATAAATCATATTCAAACGAGAAAATGTCCTAAATCTTTCAAATCCAACAGAATGATTTTATAATTCTTTTCCATTTGTTTTGTTTTTAGAAGGATTTGTGGATGGCTATTCTCACTTCCAAGAAAAGCATCTGTGATCAGGCTGACTGGGGAAGTGAAGAGGCATATAAACATTATAAAAGAACAATGAAATATCTTTTAACAACATATCAACGAAGACTTAACACATTGAGTAATTTTTTATCCCCACTTAGCTTGGCCTGTCTCTAAGTATCCATGGCGGACCCCTTTACCCATTTTGTTCACTCAGGCTCTTATCCTGCTAAAGGGAGACTGTCACTGACCCACACGTAAAATATAGTGGTAAGAATGGGAATTTCTAGATTCTGAACAAGCGTTTTATGCACATACTAAAGCTGCTGGGATTGAACAGTCTTGTAGACTCCCATGTGCAGATAAGTCAGGACTAGACCGGTGAGGAGTCTCTTCTGCCCGAATCCACCTTCCTTACATCTTCTATTCGCGCCTGCCTAGGAGTGATTGACAGTCTACAGAACAGTAAAACTGGGGCACTACCTGAAACATGACCACAATATAGAAATCCCCATGCAGAATGCTATACTTTGTCAGAACAGTCTATAGACCTGATAGGTTCTCTTTGAGCCAATATACAAAGTGTACACACTGTCCAAAGGGATTTCTCATGCCAAACAAAATCTGTCCTACTGGAACGGAGTCAATTAATTGGCAATAATATTCTGGACCTTGGGCACATGCTTTGCAGTCGTCCTTCCATTCAACTTAAGACAGCTCAGGTACAAGTAGCACAGCAAAGGCAATTCAAGGGGAAAGAAAGCAGCTTCCCAATCAGAAGTGAATAGTTATCATAATGGCTAAAATGAACAATCTAATAAAGATGCAGGAGTCTTTCAGACCACCACAACACAAGCAATTACCCTGTGATGCACAGCACTTATAAAATGTACATCATAACCAAAGACGCTAGTTGCACGTGTACAAAGACCAATATCTGCACCATCTCCTACAGAACACCCGAATTCTGAATGTTGTGGATCCTTGGACTTTGGCTTCACACACTTGTGGCACATTCATGGCGTCCCAAAACAGCACTGACCCTTTCTGAACTGACAGCAGCATCTCAGGGTCACTGCTAAGCCGATAAACTGGGGATGCCCCATAACTCCAGTCCTCAAGACCCACCAAATCACATTTCAAGATTAGCTTAGTATTGCACAGGTTGATTTCCTTATAATTGCACAGGTGATCATTCCATCACCCATACAATACTAAGAAAATCCTGAAAACATGACCTGTTTGTGGGCCTTGAGGACTAAAGTTGAGGAACACTGCCCTATTCCACTTAAAAACGTCTGTGAAGAGATCCACGTCACCACCGTTGGCTTCATCCAGAACACAATATCGCTTCCATTCCTCTGTAGTAATAGAACTGCCTCCCTCTGGTGAAGCTGCTCTTGGCATCACAGCCATGCCGTTTCCTCATAAGCCCAATAGGCCGTGCTGACCTAATCCATGTGACAAAAGAGCACCGCTCATATCAGAGATACATCCTCACCAATCACAGAGGACAAAACAAAGGCCTCTCCACATGCAGCATTGTGTAGACCAGTGGTTCTCAACACCAGTCAGTGGGACAAACAAGATAATCTTGTAGTTAGGATACCTTTTAATGGCTAACAAAAATAAAATAAATGAGGTTACAAAGCAAGCTTTGGAGAAATCTTAGGTCCATTCTTCAGGCATGGTATAACAAAGTTTCTGAAGAAACACAAATCTATGCACACAGAAAATTATTTGTAGATATTTGTGTTTCTTCAGATACTTTGTTATACCACGCCTGAAGAAAGGACCTAAGATTTCTCCAAAGCTTGCTTTGTAACCTCATTTATTATATCTTTTGTTAACCATTAAAAGGTATCATAAGTACAAGATTATCTTGTTTTTCCCACTGAGAGCATTGTTTTTCAACTGGCTAACACGGTACCAAACCTCCTTTTCTTTCAACCCCCAGTCCTCATGGCCCCCAACAAGTCAGGTTCTCTGGATTTCCTTAGCGATCGAGATTATGCGGTAGCCCTCTGCTGTGCCATTTCCTCACTCAGCCTCCACCTCCTCTTATTAGGACCTCTTTTAATTAACTTCTCTTCAGAAAACATTTGCCTGCTGACTTGAACCTGACCTAGTCACCCACCCTCCCATCACAATCCTGACCAGCCTCCCCCACAGCTGTGACCTGCTCTGGTCCTCCCCTCTATATATCAGCGGTCCACATTTCACACATAGTCCATCTAACATATCAGTACAATCCTGCTGATGCGGTAGATAAGAGAAGGGCAAATGTACTCAATAATCGGGCCGTCTATTACTGGTATATCAGGTACAGTAAGCACGGCTGACAATTATGAGCTTTACAGCACAGATTACTGAACGCTTATGCTATTACTGTGGTACACAACTGCCTTTGAGATCCCAGACATACAAGACCATTGGAAAAGCTGTACAATCCATGTATAGGATATGTATTTTTCAACAACCGGTTTCTACAGTTCACAGGTGTCTCTGTGCTACCGTCCAGCAGAAACAATTCATTTGTTAATAACTATATAAGTTTTAGGAGCCAAATACACTCAGGTCAGGATGTTGTTTAAAAGCAGAGTAACCCCAAACCTAAGGTCTACGCTGCCGATTAGAAGTACACCATACGCACAGAGCATGTACACCCAGTTATATGGCATGTAAGGTCGAGACCACCATAGCTAATGACATTCACCCCTCTGATACCTTAAAATTTCAAGGAAATCTAGTCACACATTTTTTCTCTATTGTCTAATCATGTGTGTCCAAAAATGTGGTAGTTATCTGAACAATGACTACTATCACTATCACCATGTCCCTCTATTGTACACATTTACCCCACTATCTGATGGGCAGATGATTTTTTTGGAGAACATAATAGCCATATCCAAAATTATTTATAGGAACTGACATAACTCAATGAATGCAGGTAAGAGAAGAAGGGGGTGCTCAACCGTGGACGTGTGGTGTCCAGAAGAACATCAGTCAGAAGTAAAATATAACTTCAGCACTCAGAAGATACTGCAAAAATGTTTATTATACATAGACCCAATGGATTTCAGATATCAAATGAGTCGACGTTTCGGCCTGTACTATGGCCTTTTTCAAGAAATATCTGTAAAGGAAGGGGTCAGTGGGACCCACACCAACATAGTACAGCACGTGGTGCGCAGCCTGCATCCGCAACTCCAGCATTTCCTGGTTTGGGCATGTTACTGGCGCCCTGAGCAGGGCATCCAGCACCCACTGACCCCTTCCTTTACAGATATTTAATGAAAAAGGCCATATTACAGGCCGAAACGTCGACTCATTTAATATCTGAAATCCATTGGGTCTATGTATAATAAACATTTTTGCAGTATCTTCTGAGTGCTGAAGTTATATTATATTATGGTTTTATATAACGTTAACTGAACAGAGGACCTCAAACACTCAGGTCTTGTAATGAATGCTGTGTAGCGGTAGTATTGGCCAATTCTAAACTTTCCCACTTTACAAGTTAAGTCAACGCATTACAATAAAACATTAAGATTTATAACCCAGTATTACACAGAAACCCTTTTTATGACCAATGACAAACAATCCCCATCTTTCCTCCAAAAACAAAATCTACATCCAACACGATCCTCTGGCCCATTATTTTACCTGCTTATCAGCCAAAAAACTGGGGCCACTCTTTTCGCCTTGCTGAGTAATCCATTTTCTTTCGGGTTGTAGAAACAAAGCTATGCAGTTTTAAAATGTAAAAATGTAAATGACTTCTCAGCGAGGGTAGTGGGGGGAATTCAGCGTCCAGCCATGGCGATTATCTGACCATTGTGGTTGTACAGTTATTTTCTTTATGCAAACAAAGGAAATCATCGTCCTAATCATGTACATATTCATCCTTTGGCAGCAAAAAAACAAACAAAAAAAAACTACTAAATATCAATCTCCCATTTATTTAATCTGGGGCCATTTCATATACATAAAGAAAACCATGAATCCTGGGTGAATGGCATAGTAGGCTGTCTGCACACTTTGCGTTTTTGAAGCGTTTTTGTCTGTGTGGTTGTCACAAAACCTAAAAGAGTTTCTTGATGTCAGCACTAAGTGAATGAAAACCCTGTATGTCAATTATTTCAGCATTTTGCTACATATATTACCCATACTAATGAGTGAGAAAAAATCTGCACCAAAAATGTAACTAAAAACGCGCATATTTTACCAAATACTGCACCAAATATTTAATGTGTGCACTTACTCTTATTGTGACCACTACCTCACATACCGGGTTGTACTCCGGTACTATCATCAGTCCAATAGACAGTGAATGTAGCGGTGGTCAATTATGTGCACTACTGCTCTATGGACAGAGGACTTGGGGACCCTTGTACTCGTGATTGGTGAGGCGCCCAGAGGTCAGACCCCGAGTTTTCAGAAACTGATCATCTATCCCGTTGGACACGTGAAGTTAACATTATTGGAACGCCATAGTCTTTTGCTTTTCATAGCATGTCATGTTTGGCATCTCTTCCTCCACAGTAATGGCAGTGCCTTTTTACAGCTACCAAAATGTTGAAAGTCGTCATAATTACCAATGTCCAAGCGGTCGTAGTCAGACACTTCCTGTGCCGTTGACCGATTACAAGTCCTTCTGAAGTAGGGAGTCAGAAGAGGGAGCATACAGCAAGTATAATCTTTGGATGCAAGGATTTACTCATTTTAATGTATTTTTTTATCCCACTTACACGTAAAATAAAAACTGAATATAGTTTAAAGCTACAGTAACAGCAAAAAGAAAAAGGAAATGCAGGATTGCAGCCAATCCTTCTGGAAGAAATTTACGCTCTCTACTCAAATCGTCATTCACTTTTGTTGCCTTTTTGGTCACTTCTCCTTGGACATGTTGACCGTTTCTTGCAGATCAAGATTTTTACAGTTAAGGGAGTAAACATTCTAGACAATATGCTGTATGTTTAGCTATGTTAAAGCAAGAAGAGGAATTTGGAGGGATTGGATGGATTTCCAAAACTCTGACGCCTACCATCTAGCCCCCAACTCAGATTATCCGGGATGTTGTCACAACCATGTTCATAATCACACTGATTGGTGGTCTGCCGTGGTCCGCTCCCTCTCTATCATATGGAAAAACACACACTGGATGGGGATATTGATGGAAAATCCTCCCTGTACCCCCAATTTACTGGAGTTATGCAGAGATTTATAGTTATATTTTACCCTTGTACTATTTGTATTGTATTTTCTTGTAAACTCAAATTTCAAAAAAACAAACCGTTTCTATGGCAATATCACTTACACATTAAGCATGGAATGAGATAATAAACCCATATTACTGTACATATCACTATAGCTAGAGGTATCGCTTGTTCACAATCTCATGTACAACCTGGACGTTGTGAAAAGCACTTAATGTAAGACTTGCATCTCCTTACCTGCAGCGCACTGTTGAGGAAGCAGCTATTTTGTCCTGGTTCATTGATCAAGCCCTTGCTCGGGGCAATAGATATGGAATTGCGTGGTGTGAACATCTCCTGTACGCCTCCTCGACCCGTAGAAAAATAATTTCTCTTCCAAGACATCATAGGGATTCAGTGCAAAAATGAATGCAAATAAATAAAAGCCAACAGGGAGTTTAACAAACCCGAGATACACAGGGATTAAAAATCTAAAACAAGTCAGAAGGAACAAATAAATAGAGAAATGTTCCTTTCAGTTCCACCCATAAGAAAGAGCCAAGTATACAAGCAATGCTGATGCTGGAGTACACAGAATTTGCGGAAATCAAGGAAAAACTCGTTAGACGGGAACCACTTAATAAAGAGGGTTCTCCAGGGAAAAACAATAGGAAATAAAATGCTGATTTTCTATTAGTTGTCCAGGGTAAAGTGTTCAGTAATGTCCAGCGGTGTCTAGTGCAACAAATGGATGTGTCTTAATTCTCTCTAAAGGGTGAAGCAGAGCAGAAACTTAGAAAAAAAAAAGCTGGAAGCAACTCCTACTCACACAGAGCACCAAATCCTCACATGACTAGGTGCCCCCTGTGAAGTATAAGGGGGAGAAGCAGAAAACTTCACTCCAGCAGGTTGCAGCACGATACTAAAGGAATCTTTTGTTGTTTTGCTTTTCTTTTCCAATTCCAAGACACTCCTAATAAAAGCTTTTAGAAATCCAAGCTCTAGGAGATGCTCATCCCAGCCCAGCTCCTTTATAAATGGAAATCCCAAGCAGCTGAGAGGTTTATATGAGAGAAGGAAAAAAATGTAAAGGGTTGCGTCACTTAATTACTGAGCTGCATTGTTTGGTGGTGCGCTGCCAAGTCTGGCAAACCTCACCTCCCACAGTAAACAGCAGCCTTAGGAGAAGAGGTTAGGGGGAAAAAATGACAAGGAAGACTGTAAACGCTCTAAAAACAGATGGGATTAAATAATATCTGGGATGGTTAAGAAAGGGCAGGAGGACATCCTCAGCTTTCATCCCACTAAACCCAATGGAATCAGATCTCGATCATACTTTCTTGCAGCCCGAATAATCCACCACGGAGATCACTTTCCTGAAGTTGATGGCTGGTGTGATGTGCCATGTTCTTGAAAGCTCTCCATCATTTTCAAGGCTCCTTCCCACTGGTGAATACGTGCCCTTAAAGCACAGACTTGATGTCCAAAATAGCAAGCTGTTCCATAGATAAAGGGATTTTGCAAGGTCTCCGCCTTTTAGAGAGCATCTTCCAAACGTCAGGCACCTGGTAAACAGAAAAAAAACAAATGATGGTTTTGACGTTCTTGAGGAAACGTGTTTTTCAACTTACGTTTTGACTACACCCTGTGTTATATAAGTCGTGCATGTATCAATTCTCTCTTTCACCTTAGAGGAAATCTGCAATTATTAAAAAGCATAAGTCACAGAATGTAACCCCACCCCAAAATCATAATCCCCTCATAAAATACAGTGCATACATTCAAGCAATCCCTGCCCGTATTTTACCACAGTAAACCATCAATGGCAGAAGAAGTCAGTGACAATAAAAGTGTCCAGTGTTCTAAAATTAAGAAATGATAAATTAATAACATCAATGAATTAAAGGTAATCCTTCACCCCAAAAATCGTATACGAGCTAAGGCCACTGCCATCAGGGGCTTATCTACAGCATTCTGTACTGGACTCTTCTGGGGCATAATGGAGCTTCATGTGGATGACACGTCCCTACGTCATCCACAGTGTCCAGCATTGTAGTCCTGCGCAGGCGTGCTTCTATCTGCCCTGTTGTGGGCACAGCAAAGTACTGCAGTGCACACACGCAGGAGAAGGACAAATTGCCCTGACCAGGGTTTGCAAAGTGATGCGCATGCGCCGGGGCTGAGACGTATGCCTGCGCAGGACTGCCATGTTGGACACTGTGTGGATGACGTAGGACGTGTCAGCCATATGAAACACGCAAGAAGGACAGCACTGCAAGAAGAGAGGAAAACCATCGGATCTGACCGCCCTGTATATCAGGCCTGAAAGGTACTGGTCTTACCTCATATGGGACAAACCTGGTGACAGGTTCCCTTTAAAGGGGGGGTTCTCTGTGATTGAAAAAAAAAAAAAAAAAAAACTCATGTAAATAATTACTGGTATTTGAAAGTTCCTAAATGCCTTTAAATAGCAAATCACACTTATTTTGTATAGGAAGGTAATTTCTAAATAGTTAAAATGACATAAACCTGCTCAGAATAGGTGCATGAGAGCATGTGCACTTCAAAGTCTCCAGTCTCCTTCACGCGTAGGAAGATGTGATATTGTGATCGGATACTGGCCATACTTGGGATACTGAAGCACTTACAAAGATTGCTGTGCTTCTGAATCCTGAGCAGCTGCTGTGACCATGTAGGAGCCATCGGCAGGTCACAGCAGCGGAGCTTCTTCCTGCTGCACTGGCTCTCAGGCACCTGTCCTATTAACATTCTGGGGAAGCTTTCTGGCAGTGTAACCAGACACTGGGCATTCTAATGTATTACAGTGATTACCTACCGACAAAATTAACATGATTCGATAATTAAGTGTATTCAGGAATTTGTTTTTAGATGACAATACCTTTAGTTATTTATTTTTTCTGTTCCTGGAAAATCCCTTTAAATAGCTCTTTAAAGTACTCTGTAATGTTTCCAGCATATAGAATGGCTCTGGACAAAATAAAAAAATTTAAAAAAGAGCGGGACTAACAGCGCTGCAGAAGGACAGGGAAGCACTAGTTCAGTGCAGAAAATACATAGCCCTGTTTCATAGAAATCACGCATAAATGCTTTGAAAGGATACCCCGAACGCTTCCTATTCTTCAGCAACACCGTTAATCTTGTTTATATTTTTTATCATCATTTGATTCCACGCCAGCATCCATCAGCTGACAGGTTAGACAGGATCACTTGCAGCGGATTGTTCCATATCTCACAGTATTGGGCCTGGAAGTAGCATGTCTCATACCTGTGAGCATACTGCCTCTAGCACCCAGTTTGTCCACATATGTGTAACACATCATTTTAGTTACAGTATGTAGCACCCTGTGTTTTTTCTTTTCTATTAGATAAAATCAATCTCCTGCCACCTCTGGAAGCTAAAGTTAAACAGATATACAGCCATGCTACTTCAGATGTTCTGCTCTTCCCAGGCAACAATGGTTGTTCTGCAGTGAACAGAGTGTCAGTGTGCAGGGTCCTGGTTTTGGTGAAGGTGATTATATATCTGCACAAAAAAAAAACAAAAAAAACAGCCCTTCAGCTGGATAAGCACGTTTGTATATATTTTTGACACTGATTTGTGGTGCAATCCTATATTAATAAATGTATAATGGTTAGCTCAAGTAAACAGCAAACAGTTTTCCTATATGATCTCTACAATAAATGTGATAATAGTAGGACAACCCGTTTAGCCAAAGAAGAAGAATATTGGCACCGATTCAGCAAAGCAATTTTGCCACATTTCTGGCATAAATCGGTTTGAAACGTTGCACAAAGTTTTGCGCATCTCAGAGTTGTGTAAAAATTTTGCAACCTTTGGGGTTTTCATGCCAGTCTCTCCCAGCTGTCAAAATGGGCAGAATTGAGGAGGGATGTGGGTGCGGCGGGGCATGATGAACTGCGGCGTTACTTACGCCAGAAATCTTACGCCATTTGGGTGTGGTGCAGAGGCGCACGCCACTTGTCAGATGCTCCTGTTAGGCTACGTTCACACGATCCGGATTTTGATCCGGATCCGTAGCGGATTTTCAGCTGCGGATCCGGATCAGTTTTCCATGTTGGTTACAGTACAATGTAACCCAATGGAAAACCAAAACCGCTGTGCTAACGATCCGTTTTTCCGCTGGAAAATCCGCGCGGATTTTCCAGCGGAAAAAAGAAGTAGCATGTCAATTCTTTCAGCGGATTCCGCACCGGTTTTCCAGCAGCTCCAATAGGAAACTGCTATTGGAAACCCGCAGTGGAAAACGCTGAAGAAAAAGGATCAGAAAACGCAGCTCAAATTCACTGCGGAATTTAGCTGCCGTTTTCCAAAAACGGGCAGGAAAAAAAAAGGATGGAAATCCTGATCGTGTGAACGTAGCCTTAAGGGAATGAACCTCTTCATGAATCAACTCCATCACAACCATTCATCAAGACTGGCGGGGGAGGTGGGGGACCAGAAAAAAACAAAAAACAAAAAACTCAAATCGCCGGTCTCAATGAATTGGGGCCATTGTTTCTCAGGCATTCATCTGTGAACCTAGTCAATACACATGACAAGGAAGTCACCCATCAGATTGGTAAAAGGCAAGTACCTCAACAAGTGCCAATATATGCAAGGACAGAAAATCATTCTAGCACATTATTAACTTCATTACAAATCAAGCAGAAAAAACCCTCAACAATGCGCTAGTCACACTATGCTAAGGCTTGGCTTTTACTGTACCACTTTGCAATATCGCTACAAACTTTAGATCTATAACTGATCACAAATACAGACAGCGCCATCATGCAAGAAAGTAACATCATGCATATTCTGAAATTTTCTGGTTTACCCATGGCCGAAAATGTTAGTACCTTTGAAATTGTTCCAAAGTATTTTCCCAGACAATAATCGCAATAAAACATGTTCATTTCCTTCGTGTATATTGGAGCAACAGAAAAAAAAGGCAATTTGGACATAATTTTACACAAAAGCCCAAAAATGGGCCAGACAAAATTGTTGGCAAACAACTCTATTTCAAGCATGGGATGCTCATTCAAACTCACCTGTGGCAAGTAAGAGATGTGGGCAATATGAAAATCGCACCTGAAACAAGATAAAAAGGTGGGGGGGGGGAGGGAGAGGATTGAATCTTTCATTGCAAACCATGGCACTGTAGCTCATCTCCCTGGACATGGATGGCAGAGAAAAAAATTCATGAAAGGTTGAAATGCACGATAGTCCTGATGGTGGATAAGCAGCCCCAATAAAATTCCAAAGAAATTCAAGCTATCGTGCAGGCTAAAGGTGCAGTGTCAGTGCAAACTATCCTTCGACATTTGAATGAAATCCTATTGCAGGAGACGCAGGAGACCCAGGAGGACCCCACTGCTGACACAGACATACAAAAGTGACACTGCAGTTTTCCAAAATACGTGAGCAAGCCAAAATTCTGCTGGGAAAGCGTCTTGTGGACAGACGAGACCAAGATAGAGCTTTATGATAAAGCACATCAGTCTGTTTACTGAAAACAGAATGAGGCCTACAAAGAAAAGAACACAGTACCTACAGTCAAATATGGTGGAGGTTCAAAGATGTTTTTGGGCGTGTTTCCGCTTTTGGCACTGGGTGCCTTGACTGGGTGCAAGGAATCATGATATCTGAAGATTACTAAAGTATTTTGGTCACAATGTAGTGCCCAGTGTCAGAAAGCTGGGTTTTTATCCTAAGTCAAGCGTCTTCCAGCAGGAAAATGACCCCAAGCATACTTCAAGAAGTACCCAGAAATGGATGGAAACAAAGTGATAGAGAGTTCTGAAGTGGCCAGCAATGAGTCTGGATCTAAATCCCATTGAAGACCTGTGGCGAGATCTTAAAATTTTTGTTGGGATAAGGCAGCCTTCAAATATGAGAGACCTGGAGCAGTTTGCAAAAGAAGAGTGGTCCAAAATTCCAGTTAAGAGGTGTTAAGAGGTGTAGGAAGCTTGTGGATGGTTAAACAAAGCGATTGATTGCAGTTATTTATTTCAAAAAGAGTGTAAAACCAAATATTAACGTTGTGGGTGTCAACAATTTTGTCTGGCCCATTTTTTGGGTTGTGTGTCAAATTATTTGCCTTAGTTTTTTTTGTATTGCTCCAATACACACAAAAGAAATAAACATGTGTATAACAAAAGATGAGTAATTGTAATACATTTTCTGGGAGAAATACGGTACTTCATTTTCACAGTTTGAAGGGTGCCAACACTTTCAGCCATGACTATTACATGCATTACTAACTAGTCATTAATATGAACCAATGTTGTATCAGGAATTTCCATTAACACAGCATGGTGTCACTTGACTTACAGAACAAAACATTTCTGGGACTAAATATATTTTTTGTACTCACTAAATATTTCATAGAACATATAGTTCACAAGGCTTTAAGTCTCAGTGAAGCTATTTAAGTATTAATAATAAAAAAACAGAACTGCTAAAACTTTCAAACTGGTTTTATAGGTTAGTATTATGCATTTGTACTGTATGTGTAAACCAAAACCAGGAATTGATCCCAAACAATGGAAAAGTGTATTGTAAAGAGCAGTATGTCTTCTGTTTATGGAATCCAACTCCTGGTTTGGGTAAACCGGGTATAAGAGAATATTTGCTCTCCAAGTCCCACAGGTAACTTCTCCTTCCTAACCTCATTAATGGCTAATATGATGGCATCGGGAACTACAGCCAGGACGATTAACCTACACAACAAGGTCTGGCAGATCAGTCACAGTGTTCAAGCAGGGGATAGTCAACAACATCCTAGCCAGCTAGGTGAGGATTTGGAGAAAACTCTGGAAACTTATAGTGAAATGATAGACTGAGAAATATTTATCAGTCTTGTTTAGAAAGGTTGATGTCCATTTACCTGGTTAGGCTACTTTCACACTAGCGTCGGGCTCGGCCCGTCGCAGTGCGTCGGGCCGAAGTTGCCGACGCTAGCGTTCTCTGCGCCGCACAACGGGGGCAGCGGATGCATTTTTCCAGCGCATCCGCTGCCCCATTGTGAGGTGCGGGGAGGTGGGGGCGGAGTTCCGGCTGCGCATGCACGGTCGGAAAAAGCGGACCGTCGGCGGCAAAAAACGTTACATGTAGCGTTTTTGTGCCGACGGTCCGCTACAACACGGCGCAACCGTCGCACGAGGGTTGCGACGTGTGTCAATCCGTCGCAATACGTCACTTAATGTTAGTCTATGGGGAAAAAACGCATCCTGCAAGCACTTTTGCAGGATGCGTTTTTTCGGCCAAACGACGCATTGCGACGGATTGCAAAAAACGCTAGTGTGAAAGTAGCCTTACCCGGAGAGAGGCTGCGCAAACACAGGAGAACATACACCCGTCAGTCTGGTACGGAAAGCCAACTCCGGCTACGTTCACATGTCCAGTAATGACCAGTTAGAACGGATCCAGCAGAAATCTGTTAGGAAACAATATAGGCTAACAACTTTTTAGTCCGTTTTTCACGAACTGATTTCTGCTGGATCGTTGTTTTTTTCTTTTTTTTAAACATTTGAGTCAATGGGTAACGGATCCATTACTGCGGCATCCGTTGTCTATTTCTAACAGATCTGGCAGGAAAAGCCTTAGATAACAGGTAAAAGCGATGCAAAGCATACACAGAACTCTGTGTTGATATTCAATCCTATAAGATCTCAGGGGCTGCAATTCTAGAGCAATGCAGAACCTTACCCAAAACACATACACATGATCTGTCTATTTCCTATGCACATGGAGGGATATCTACACAGACACCTAGAGACAGCTAGTCAGTGAATCTATGGCCTAAATATTATGACAAGTCTCGTCAGCTGGCCTAGTTACTCCCTTTCTAATCTCAGTGCTGCTCCACCAAAATGCTCTGCAAATGTGTCATAAAATCCTTAAAAAGCAGGTTCTCCACCTCTGACATAATTTTTCATACGACACAAGAATCGAGTAACAACAGCTCTAGCATATCACAATAAAGGCCCTTATCGAAATTAAAGTCAGACAAAGCTTCCAATTTTGCTGGGATTGGCCAACCATGTAATGTGTGTGGGGGTTGCCCAGCCTTTTTAGGGTATGTGCACATGTAGAATGGTCCACTGCGGATTTTTCCGCAAAGGATTTGATAAATCCGCAGGGCAAAAACACCGCGTTTTTCCTGCGGATTTAGTGTGGATTCCACTGGGGTTTTCTATTATGGAGCAGGTGTAAAACCGCTGCAGATTCCGCACAAAGAATTGACATGCTGTGGAATGTAAACACCTGCGTTTCCGCGTGGTTTTTTCCGCAACATGGGCACTGCGTTTTCGGTTTCCCATAGGTTTACATTGTACTGTAAACTCATGGGAAACTGCTGCTGACCCGCAGCAAAATCCACATCGTGTGCACAGAGCCTCATACTCTCTAGAATGCACTTGTATGGGGAGAGGATCAGCAATGAGAGTTTGGCCAATTGCCATCTAAAGTATATTACCCTGTGCGGAAAAAAGTACAAAGTTTATTATAACCAACAAATAAGAGGAACTATACAATAGTTTTAAACATGTGAAAGCTGTTTTGTGGCTATATAGGCACTTCTTTAAAGCACCACTTCAGCATTCTTTTTTTTCAGTGCTGGAGTATAGCTTTAAATGTAAGCCCCCTGCCCCAGTTCTTATACTCACCTTCTGGCGGCTTCACCTTTTACCAACATCGCTCCGGCCTGCGGTTCCATCTTGACCCATAACTTTTGACTGTCCATAAGTCAGAAGCTACGTCACAAGAGCTCAATGCAAGTCAATGAGAGCCAGAACGAGGCCATCATAGAGATGTATTGAAAAGTGACCTCCGCGCAGCTGTAAGAGACACTGAAGCTGCTAGCAGGTGACCTTCGCCGTAGACAGACTGGAGTGACGCTGGAAGAAAGTGGCAGCAGGTGAGTATAAGACAGGGGGAAGCACATTTTAAGCACCACTCCAGCAGCGCAATGGAAAAAACGCTGGAGTGATAACTTAAACTGCACTTACTCCCCAGTGCACTTCCAGCCTGATTTGCATATGGCAGCTATGTTAGATTTCTCTTGACTGGCACATGGGATGTCTACAAAACAAAAAGTGCCATTTTTATTTTTGGATAAGTGCCTACAACATTATTTCCATATGTAAAAATGTGCTTCAGGGATTTTTTAAAACTGACAGTAAGCAAAGCATAAATCTTTGCTAAATCCCCAGATTTTGATGAAATCAGCTAAAAATCTAAGGCCAAGATCACATGACCGTAGATTTTCTCCTCTGAGGGAATCAAGTTGATTATGCTAATGATCAGACTTTGACCTGGGTGTGACCACAGTGTGATCCACTTGTCTTGGATGACGAAGCGTAGAACAGATGAGGAGACGATGGATAAGTAGCAAGAGATGAATGAAATACATAATATTTTTTTCAGGAGGCCAGGACCAAACAAAAGATGCAGTGCCGACACCTCTTATGTCACTTGCCCCTTACCAATGCTCTCCTTGGTTTACTAAGTTCACTAAAGTTTTATTTCAATAAAATCTACTGCACCTTGGGATTATCATTTCTCAGATTTCTCTTATGTAACAGATTGTGGATGTACAATGTGAAGCGGATGATACCACCCAGATTCGGAGACGGAGAATGCTCTGTTGTTACATCAACAAAGTTTGAGAACTCTAAACAGCAGGTGCCCGAGTCTCCGAATACAAAGAGAGGTCTGTGTGCCCAGTGCAGAGCTGTGCAGAGCATGGTACACGCTCCAGACTCGCTCAGGCATCCCACTATCCCACTACTTGCTCACGCTGTGGCAGGCTTGTAAAACAAAACTTACGTAATAAAGACACTCTGTACGGCATGGTGAGGAGTTGTGTCATTAAAACCAGAACACGGTACAAGATCTGGGCAATCACACCCTGGTAACCTGACCATCAACCTCCACCCAAGAATACGGAAGTGATAACTCAGCACTGCCATCTGTATAGATAGTCTAAGAATAGTATGTTCTCCATTAAACAGAAAATAATAATTAGCATCACAAGTACACTTTCTATTAACCCCTTAATGGTATTAATGGGGTAATCTTGATTAAAAGAAAATGACCACCTATCTACTGGGCAGCAGATAACTTTTAGATTGTGGTAGGTGCAACAACTTGGACCCAAACCAATCAATAGGACAAGGGCAGAGACAGTAGCAGATCAATGTAGCCCTGTCTTTCTATGACAAGTCACAGACGGGAGGCGAGCAATGTAGCCCTATCTTTCTATGACAAGGCACGGACGGGAGGCGAGAAATGTAGCCCTATCTTTCTATGACAAGGCACGGACGGGAGGCGAGAAATGTAGCCCTATCTTTCTATGACAAGGCACGGACGGGAGGCGAGCAATGTAGCCCTATCTTTCTATGACAAGTCACGGACGTGAGAGCAATGTAGCCCTGTCTTTCTATGACAAGGCACGGACGGGAGAGCAATGTAGCCCTATTTTTCTTTGACAAGTCACGGACAGGACAGCAATGTAGCCCTATCTTTCTATGACAAGTCACGGACAGGAGAGCAATGTAGCCCTATTTTTCTATGACAAGTCACGGACAGGAGAGCAATGTAGCCCTATCTTTCTATGACAAGTCACGGACGTGAGAGCAATGTAGCCCTATTTTTCTATAACATTGACATATATATGATGCGGAATATGTTAGCGCTATATAAAAAAATAAAGATTATTATTATTATATAGCCCCTCCCTTCCCAACCATCTACTATAGCCCATTTCCTACCTACTCCCACTGCACATATCAAGGGGAAAGATGAATCAGCCAAGTAGGATTTAACAAGTCAGATGCCTTCTCTCACAGGAAGCTGCTGCTGCTGGCAACTTATTCCCCTCCCTCAATAGAGATTTGAGACTGTAAAGGGAGTTCGTGGACAATATTCCGCGCTGCTGGCAGAATGGAGACGTATATCCCAGTATGGTACAGTAAACTGGTGGTTTATTAAATAAATCACCACCTTACTGTACCATACTGGGATATACGTATTGATTCTGTCAGCAGCGCGGAATTTGTCCACTAACTCCCTTTACAGGTTGGCACTTGCTGACCCGTGGATCCTTTGCAGCTGATTTTCTACATTATTTGCGTCTTTAACAGATTGAACACTTTGGGTATGTGCACGCGGTCAGTAATTGGCAGCACTTTGGACACAGCATATGTCTGCTCCATACAGAATGCTGTAGATAAGCCCCTGATGCCGGTGGCCTTATCTCATATACGATTTCTGGGGTGACAGATTCCCTTTAATGGCCATTGTGAACATGCTCCTGTTCTGCATGTGTACCAACTTAAACTCCGGTTAATTGTTTTCTTAAAACTGCAGACAATGGACAGGTTCTTCCAAATAAGAAAACACATTACTCACCTTCTCCTGCCCAAGTGACACCATTGCCCTCAGCCTTTTTTGACAAGCTGCAGCAATGAGGTACTGTTTTTCTTCAGTATTTTTGTATTCAGTACAAATAGGGTGCGGCCCGCTTATCACTGAGCTGGTCAGTTCATATATAGTCCCTCCAAAGCTGGGTGTCCGGTTGGGATCCGGTGACTCTCTGCCACTGTTCACACTAGGTAGGTTTTAACAGAGTGTAGCTACTGTCCCAGTTGGGTACACCTTGTCGCGGTGGGACAGCTTTATGCTTTTTTTTTTTTAAATCAAAAACAGTGTTTACTAAATAGCCTATGTTAATTATTTGATGCACTTGCTTTTTTATTTATTTTCATTAGGGTATATGCACACATTGCTTATTCTTTGGTTTTCATTGTATATGACAACTGCAGCAAATTTTTGGGCCGAGCGGTCTCCCGACTACTACATTGGCATCACATCTGAGCCCAACAAAGTGCTATGGCTGCAGCAGCAGAGGCATCACTGGGGCCAGGGGTGGGGTAGAGAGGTAGGGTGACGCGATGTTTATTACTGATAACAAAAGGTAGCCGTTAGGAGCTTAAAGAAAAAATAATAATTATTATGAATGGAGAACCATACATCTGACACAGACTGACAATTGTTATAAAAAAAGGGGTTGCTGACCTGTAGACCTTTTTGTTCTTAATGGGTCAAAGGTCGCTCATTAAAGAGACAATTATTCCCATTAGCCGTCTTTCATTTCTCAGACACTCAACACTGGTGACATCACACCTGCCTGTTACATTTTACAGGCTTCCTTACATCTTAAAGTTAGTGAAAAAAATTGAAATTTAGCGCCAAGTTCATTTGCTGAATATCTATTAGAAATGTTCAGAAAACTGTCAAAAGGTGATCAGTCAGAAAAATCAAACAACGTCTGCAAGTTCTTCTCAAAAAGATTGACGTAGACTTACGGTAATCTCCGTTGTGACAACATGCACTTTTATAATGAATGCGACAAGAAAAGAAGTATGCAAATTGACTCTTCTGAGAAAAAGAGGACTTAAACTCTATAGCGCCACCTGTTGGAAGTAGCGATCCTACAAGTCACAATCAACCCTTTATCCTAAGTCATATTGCACGACTCGTTAAAGGGTTGATTGTGACTTGTAGGATCGCTACTTCCAACAGGTGGCACTATAGAGTTTAAGCCCTCTTTTTCTCAGAAGAGGCAATTTGCATATTATATTTCCCAGAGGAGCATTGCACGGCGAATAAGCCTCCTTACCTTGACAAGCCAGAGCTGGTATGTCACTCTCCATAAGGAGAAACGATACCCACAAGAAAAGAAGCACATTTTAGTTCACCTTTATTGCATATCATTTACTCTACAAAATGTTTCAGGCCGTTTTGCTTAGTAAATGTGAGCCTCTGTGATCAAGGTTTTTTGGAGATTAAAGACTTCAGTTTCTCAATACCCTTAAGCCCCAGTCAGACGTCCATCTTTGGAGTAAGTGTTCTAGCTGTAATTTCCACGGACAGAACACGTGTACTCATGGTCTATGGGGTTGTTCACATGTTAGTAGTGCTGTGACTGTATGGGGTTGTTCACATGTCCCTGTTTATCTGGACAAATCTAGAAAACAACAGTGTGTGAGCCCTAACATTGAACTAGGACTTCATTTTCAGTTAAATAAATCCATGTGCAGTTGTTTCCAAGCTTTAATTGCTCTCCTCATTAGCCGCAGAGGATCCTGACATGGCGCCTGGCATTTTAAGTCTGTACTGACATTACCAATGTTGCCGTAGTAATTATGCTGACCACTGGCTTGCTTGTATGAGTATGTGCAACGTACTTATGCAGTATATATACAGTAAAGACCAAAAGTTTGGACACACCTTCTCATTTAAAGATGTTTCTGCATTTTCATGACTATGAAAATTGTACAATCACACTGAAGGCATCAAAACTATGAATTAACACATGTGGAATTATATACTTAACAAAAAAGTGTGAAACAACTGAAATTATGTCTTATATTCTAGGTTCTTTAAAGTTGCCACCTTATGCTTTGATGACTGCTTTGCACACTCTTGGCATTCTCTTGATGAGCTTCAAGAGGTAGTCACCGAGAATGGTCTTCCAACAATCTTCAAGGAGTTCCCAGAGATGCTTAGCACTTGTTGGCCCTTTTGCCTTCAAATAAAATAAAGATTTTAAAACCCCATTTGTGTATTTATTTCATTAAAATACTTTATTCATAATGTGTGTGTGAGTGTATTATTAACCCTTTACTACTATTGGATTAATAATGGATAGGTGCCTTATTGACACCTCTCCATTATTAACCTAGTTTAATGTCACCTTAAATTAGCAAGGTGACATTAACCCTTTATTACCCCGATATCCCACCGCTACAGGGGAGTGGGAAAGAGAGAGGCTAAGTGCCAGAATAGGCGCATCTAAAGCTACGTTCACATTTGCGTTGTGCGCCGCAGCGTCGTCGCCGCAACAAAACGCATGCGTCGTGCGGCCCTATCTTTAACATTGGGGCCGCATGGCGCCACATGTACATGCGTTGTCATGCATTTTGGTGCGTCGTACGCCGCATGCGGCGTTAGGGCGCACCTGTCAGGGCGCGGCAAACGCAACATGTTGCATTTTTTTTGCGGCGCTGACTTTTTAAAAAACGCATGCGTCGTGTTTGCGTCGCTTTTGCGTCGTAGATGCGCCTTTTTTCCCATTGATTTGTATTGACAACGCAGACGACGCAAGTACTTGCGTCGTGGTGCGTTGTACGACGCATGCGTTTTCCAATAAATATGCAAAACATTGTATAGATTTTGGGGGGGCGCATGCGGCGCAAAACGCAGCGTTTTTTGTTCAAAACGCAACTGCGTTTTTGTTTGCGTTGTGCGTTGCGGCGCCGACGCTGCGGCGCACAACGCAAATGTGAACGTAGCCTTACAGATGTGCCTTTTCTGGGGTGGCTGGGGGCAGATGTTTTTAGCCGGGGGGGGGGGGGGGGGCAATAATCATGGTCCCTCTCTAGGCTATTAATATCTGCCCTCAGTCACTGACTTTCCCACTCTGGCGGAGAAAATTGCGCGAGAGCCCACGTCAGTTTTTTCCATGATTTAACCCTTTATTTTAACACCTAGAGCCACCAAATTTTGCACACACACACACACACACACACACACACACACACACACACACACACACACACACACACACACACACTACTAACATTAGTAGTGAGAAATATGTAAAAAAAAATAAGGGATATGAAATGGTTTACTGTATGTAAACCAGGTCTCATATCCTATAAATATATATATATATATACCTATACTATGTGTAGACATTTATTTGATCTATTCTATTCTGTCAGTGTGATTTTACTGTACACCACACTGAATTACCGGCTTTTCTATAGAACACCGCTGCGTATTTCTCGCAAGTCACACGGATGGTCCATGTGTAATCCGTATTTTTCTCGCCCCCATAGACTTTCATTGGCGGATTTTTTGTGCAATACGCTGACAAACGCAGCATGCTGTGATTTTCTACGCCCGTAAAATACGGCTGCGAAATATACGGCAGATAGGAGATGCCACATAGAGAATCATTGGTCCCTGTGCAATGCGTTGTTTTTGCGCCTCTCATACGTCCGTAAAACTCTAGTGTGACCCCGGCCTTACTTGCCATCAGTTGCTGGGATCTTTAGGCTGAAGCAGCACAATGTTCTTTGACTACATACAAATGCAAATACTCATATTATATTCTATTAGCGTTAAACACAATGTCTCACAACAGACATTTATGAAATATCCACAGAATGTGTTAGACTCGCATCTATTAAACACTTATATCTTCATAACGGAGGTCCCCCGATCCCCTGCAGCACTGACAGGACAGATGGTTGCACATGCTCCACACTCTCCATTCATTGATACCAGCAGTTTGAGTACCAGAAGTGCACTTGGTCTGTTGAATTTGCAAATCTGACTGTAGCGGATGGGGAGCACTGGTCACACATGACTACCCGTCAATGGCGCTGGTCACCAATTGAAACAAGGAACCCCCATTCTGGAGATAGGTGGGACAGAGTCTATACTAATTCTGGCATATCCTGTGGATGTCCCATGTCAATCATAAGGTATCACCTTTTAATTGTACCACAAACTAGCAATTTAAATGCCAGACACTAGAGTTTTACATTACTTATAAGATGCTGCTCATCAGCCCATTTGGTGGACTCCTCAACAGCATGGATGTTCCGATCAATAGAGCGTCCATGTTTATTAGCCTAGACAGCGGGAGATCAGCGGCCCAACCCCGGCCACAGCTTATCTCCATGAGATAATGCCCAATCCCGGGGATCATCACTGAATCTCCTTGACCATACTATGCTGAAAGGGAACACTTCCTGAAACTTTCTAGACACCAAAGAGGGCTCGGTAGACGAAACCAGGCTCTAAACACAATATAAAGACAATGATACAGAACTAAAATACAAAAGGGTTCATGGCTGCAACAAAAAAGAAAGAAACGGAAAGGGGGGAAAAAAGAGGATTCTACAAAGGCCACTGCAGAGCTCTTCTCCACAGTTTCATGACAAGCTGAAAAAAGTCCTGTAAATGGAAAAAAAAAAAAAAAATCCCACAAATACATCACCCTGTTCTATTACATAACGCCCTACAAATCCCCTGGTTTATAAATAACTAATGCAATGATGTAAGTGACAGGGAGGATGACAATGAAAACTCACAACCAAGGAACACACACCGGAGTCGTAACAGTATTATTCATGAAGGATTTCACAATATGGAAACTTACAGCTGGGGAGTGCACACTTTATAGTAAATCTATCAATCTTACTAAGCACACAAAAGGGGCTAAAAAGGAAAGGGGCATTTAGAGGGGGCCAGAGAATCTGAATGAGCCATGAGCAATCTCAGGAAAGCGCCTTCTCGATTATCAGCCCGTGTACGAAATATCAGCAATCAGCTGATAAAGAAACAAAATATTTCATTGTTGAGCGACTATCATTTATACTGGCAAAATCTAATATTTGTTAATGGAAGCACATTTGCCAACACTACTAATCAGCAGTATTGACAGTAAGCTGCCCCTCAGTGCTGGGGACAAGGCCGGACAAAGTGGAACACAGGCAGCTTATCCGGCAGTGATCATCTCTTGCTGATAAAATACTGATTACAACAGGATGTGCAAGGCCTCGCTCAATTCCCTTGTATTTATATATGCCGAATTGTGTCATAATGAGGATTTGCAAGAGTAACTGAAGACTTTCCTGCTAAACCTGGACAACCCCTTTAAAAGGAATCGGTCACCAGGAGACAGATTCCATAGATGTACCACTTATTGAGATGCCAAGGGTAGATTTGATAAAATCCCTGATTTATCAGCAGGAGATTATCATTAGAGGTCAAGTAAAGCTACTACCATGTAGTTCTCCATATTCATGAGCTTTGTGTAAACCTGCCCCCACCACTTACTGGCAGTTTTCTGCCTATGCACAGTGTACACAGAAACCTGCCAATCAGTGGTGTGGGCGGAGTTCTACAGAGCTCAGCATTCAGAGAACTGCTAGATCTGCAGCAGAGAAAATAGGGATTTTTATAAAAACTGCAGCAAGCAGCCCAGTAAGTCGGACATCGCTGGAATTAAGGTCTCATACATCATGCTGCTCTCAGATGGAGTAGCAAAAATATGGTGACAGATTAGCAATAAATGGCCACTACCATAATCAAAAATGCAGACTTAAGAGTTTATAACCTATTCTCCAGACACTCGATAGTCCCAGCGATCAGTGCTGCCCGTTTTTTTTTCCTCGAACACTACACTGACCCATAGAGTGTCACTGAGTGATACACAGCTCCGTTATAAAAATCATCCGTGAGACTCAGATCAGGTCCTATTCTCATCAGATTTTGTGGATCAGCCTCTGCCATTAAAGTCTATGGAGATCCATGAGACTTGAATGGAACTAGGAAGACAGACTTTGTGATTCAGTTTTCCATAAGTTTCATCCGCTGTTAACAGATTTGTGAAGAGTCAATTAATTAAAAAAAAAATAAAAATGAAACAACTAGGATGACACCTGAGAAAAAATATTCTGTTTGTCTTGGATTGTAAGTCCCAGGGATGTGTGAATCTAGGCTTAGTCACAGTTTTCTTGAGAGAAGGCCAGGAAGGGGATTTAAAAAAAAAAGGAAAAATAGATGAAGAGGTTGCATCGTTCTGTTCCCATTGCTAGAGTTCAAGGGTACAAGCTCCAAGACGTATGCCCCCACCTTTTTATCCTCACATCAAAAAAAAAAAAAAAAATGTAAGGCTATGTTCACACGATCCTTTTTTCGCTGCGGATCCGCAGACGTTTTCCATGCAGGGTACAGTACAATGTTACCCTATGGAAAACGAAATCCGCTGTGCCCACTATCCTTTTTTCGGCTTGAAAATCAGCGCAGATTTTCAGCAGATAAAGAAGTACCATGTCAATTCTTTCTGCGGATTCCGCAGCGGGTTTCCACCTGCACCAATAGGAAAATGCAGCTGGAAACCCGCAGTGGAATCCGCAGGAGAAAAAGGACTGAAACCCGCAGTGAAAACCAACGCAGGTTTTGCACTGCGGGTTTCACAAATCAGGACCTGAAAAATCCGCAGCGAAAAAAGGATCGTGTGAACAAGGCCTAAGAATGAAGGAAAAAACAACCAGCCCCTTTTAATACAGAATTCAGGTGCTACAGTACAGATTTGATATATGGTATTTGAAAATCATAAGAAAAAGCACTAAAAGAATAACCAAGTAATAATAAAATATAGAAACTTTATTGAAACCAAAATATATAAAACCATACAGCTAACGATGAATAGGGATATGACAGAGGTGAGCCAAATAGGGTGGGATCACAGTCAGAGTCAGGCAGCCAACAGGTATATAACAGGTTAACAATATTGCTCAAAAAAGTGCAATAAGTCTAAGTTCACATTAGCGTTCGGCGCCGCAGCGTCGCCGCATGCGTCATGCGCCCCTATATTTAACATGGGGGCGCATGGACATGCGTTGTGCTGCGTTTTGCGACGCATGCGTTTTTTTGGCCGCAAGCGTTGGGCGCAGAGAACGCAGCAAGTTGCATTTTTTTTGCGTCCAACTTTCGGCGAAAAAGGACGCATGCGTCGCAAAACGCAGCGTTTTAGCGTGCGGTTTTGTTTGCGTTGTGCGTTGCGTCGCCGACGCAGTGGCGCACAACGCAAATGTGAACGTAGCCTAAGTGCA
Organism: Ranitomeya variabilis; assembly: GCF_051348905.1. NCBI lineage: Eukaryota > Metazoa > Chordata > Amphibia > Anura > Dendrobatidae > Ranitomeya > Ranitomeya variabilis. The sequence continues at coordinate 130,259,841 of NC_135235.1, read as the reverse complement.
GTATAGCGTAGCAACAGAATGGCTTCATAGCACTATGTCGCAGTGTATTGGGGCCTTAGCTGTACCCGATGGTTACAGGCACATATAGTTACGGGGTCTTACTATTACATATGAGACCAGGCACACAACAGATATTTTCTACAGAGTTAGGCCGGCGTCACACTGGCGAGTTTTACGGACGTAAGAGCGCAGAAACTACGTCCGTAAAACTCGCATAACATACGGCACAATTATTCTCAATGGGGCTGCTCCTATTAGCCGTATATTACGGTTCAGTATTATACGGCTTTCTACGGCCGTACAAAATCGCAGCATGCTGCGTTTGTCAGCGTACTGCGCAAAAAAATCGCCAATGAAAGTCTATGGGGGCGAGAAAAATACGGATTCCACACGGACCAGCAGTGTGACTTGCGAGAAATACGCAGCGCTGTTAGTGAAAAGTCGGTAATTCAATTGCCGGCTTTTCATTTCTCCTGCACAAACCCGACAGGATATGAGACATGGTTTTCATACAGTAAACCATCTCATATCCCCCTTTTTTTTGCATATTCCACACTACTAATGTTAGTAGTGTGTATGTGCAAAATTTCAGCGCTGTAGCTGCTAAAATAAAGGGTTAAATGGCGGAAAAAATTGGCGTGGGCTCCCGCGCAATTTTCTCCGCCAGAATGGTAAAGCCAGTGACTGAGGGCAGATATTAATAGCCAGGAGAGGGTCCATGGTTATTGGCCCCCCCGTGGCTACAAACATCTGCCCCCAGCCACCCCAGAAAAGGCACATCTGGAAGATGCGCCTATTCTGGCACTTGGCCACTCTCTTCCCACTCCCTGTAGCGGTGGGATATGGGGTAATGAAGGGTTAATGCCACCTTGCTATTGGAAGGTGACATTAAGCCAGATTAATGATGGAGAGGCGTCAATTATGACACCTATCCATTATTAATCCAATTGTAGGAAAGGGTTAAAAAACACACACACACATGATTGAAAAGTATTTTAATGAAATAAACACAGCGGTTGTTGTAATAATTTATTGTTCTCTCAAATCCATTTGCAGTCCCTCGCTTGGCAACATAATAAACGCACAAGATACATACCTTCTGCTGTCAGATCAGGTCCCACGATGTAATCCATCTGAAGGGGTTAACTAATATTACAAGCAGGAGCCCTGCAAATGCAGCTGTGCTCCGTGCTTGTAATTCCCCTGCGAATGAATGAAATGTAGGTCATTGACCTACATTTCATTCATTCGCGGTGATGCGCCCCCTGGTGGATGTCCTCATATGACCTGGAGCGTGGGAAAAAGTTCCCAGGCTGCAGTTCATGAGAACATCCACCAGAGGGCGCATCACCGCGAATGAATGAAATGTAGGTCAATGACCTACATTTCATTCATTCGCAGGGGAATTACAAGCACGGAGCACAGCTGCATTATAGCAGGGCTCCTGCTTGTAATATTAGTTAACCCCTTCAGATGGATTACATCGTGGGACCTGATCTGACAGCAGAAGGTATGTATCTTGTGCGTTTATTATGTTGCCAAGCGAGGGACTGCAAATGGATTTGAGAGAACAATAAATTATTACAACAACCGCTGTGTTTATTTCATTAAAATACTTTTCAATCATGTGTGTGTGTGTGTTTTTTAACCCTTTCCTACAATTGGATTAATAATGGATAGGTGTCATAATTGACGCCTCTCCATCATTAATCTGGCTTAATGTCACCTTCCAATAGCAAGGTGGCATTAACCCTTCATTACCCCATATCCCACCGCTACAGGGAGTGGGAAGAGAGTGGCCAAGTGCCAGAATAGGCGCATCTTCCAGATGTGCCTTTTCTGGGGTGGCTGGGGGCAGATGTTTGTAGCCACGGGGGGGCCAATAACCATGGACCCTCTCCTGGCTATTAATATCTGCCCTCAGTCACTGGCTTTACCGCTCTGGCGGAGAAAATTGCGCGGGAGCCCACGCCAATTTTTTCCGCCATTTAACCCTTTATTTTAGCAGCTACAGCGCTGAAATTTTGCACATGCACACTACTAACATTAGTAGTGTGGAATATGCAAAAAAAAAGGGGATATGAGATGGTTTACTATATGTAAACCATGTCTCATATCATGTCGGGTTTGTGCAGGAGAAATGAGAAGCCGGCAATTGAATTACCGGCTGTTCACAGATATCGCGCTGAATGAAATCTAAATACAGAATATATATATATATATATATATATATGTGTCTCAATGACATATATATATATATATATATATATATATATATATATATATATATATATATATATATATATATATATATATACTGTATATATGTTTTAATGAACATTTGAGCACATAAATCCATTAGATGTCGGTTTTGCAAGCCTGCGCAAAAATCTCGCAGTACGGATGCCATACGGATTACATACGGAGGATGCCATGCGCAAAATACGCTGACACACCCTGACTACGGATCACTATTTTGGGAACATTTCACCGTATTTCGGCCGTATTACGGCCGTAAAATACGTGGCGTATTGTCTTACGCCGAGTGTGACGCCGGCCTTACACTGGAAGAGTGAATCCATTTGTTCCAGCTTATTCCTAATCAGTGTTTCTTGCCCTGCGCTTCTCGCTGTCAACAAGCTCCCTGTACCAAACAAGCAAAGCTTTCCTGACACTTAAGACTAGCACTTGATAGCACATGGAGGAGAGGGAACTAACTTTTGCTACACAATATATACACTCACCGGCCACTTTATTAGGTACACCTGTCCAACTTCTTGTTAACACTTAATTTCTAATCAGCCAATCACATGGCGGCAACTCAGTGCATTTAGGCATGTAGACATGGTCAAGACAATCTCCTGCAGTTCAAACCGAGCATCAGTATGGGGAAGAAAGGTGATTTGAGTGCCTTTGAACGTGGCATGGTTGTTGGTGCCAGAAGGGCTGGTCTGAGTATTTCAGAAACTGCTGATCTACTGGGATTTTCACGCACAACCATCTCTAGGGTTTACAGAGAATGGTCCGAAAAAGAAAAAAAATCCAGTGAGCGGCAGTTCTGTGGGCGGAAATGCCTTGTTGATGCCAGAGGTCAGAGGAGAATGGGCAGACTGGTTCGAGCTGATAGAAAGGCAACAGTGACTCAAATCGCCACCCGTTACAACCAAGGTAGGCCTAAGAGCATCTCTGAACGCACAGTGCGTCGAACTTTGAGGCAGATGGGCTACAGCAGCAGAAGACCACACCGGGTACCACTCCTTTCAGCTAAGAACAGGAAACTGAGGCTACAATTTGTACAAGCTCATCGAAATTGGACAGTAGAAGATTGGAAAAACGTTGCTTGGTCTGATGAGTCTCGATTTCTGCTGCGACATTCGGATGGTAGGGTCAGAATTTGGCGTAAACAACATGAAAGCATGGATCCATCCTGCCTTGTATGGAGCATCTTTGGGATGTGCAGCCGACAAATCTGCGGCAACTGTGTGATGCCATCATGTCAATATGGACCAAAATCTCTGAGGAATGCTTCCAGCACCTTGTTGAATCTATGCCACGAAGAATTGAGGCAGTTCTGAAGGCAAAAGGGGGTCCAACCCGTTACTAGCATGGTGTACCTAATAAAGTGGCCGGTGAGTGTATATTTAACACTGAATCTGAACATTTTCAGGTTCACAAGCAGCAAGAATGCTGCAGATTTTATTTTTGGATTTTAGGGACAAGGTTATTCTGCAAAGTGAACACTAAAAACAATGCAGAAAAATGGATACAAAGGTGAGCATAGCCTTTAGAGCCACCTCACACTATCCTACAGAAGCTGTAGTTTTTCCACCACAATTCCTGGCCTTACGCCGAGACTCGGGACTCTAAATGAACAGCATCACAGAAATAGATTATGCCATTATCTGAGGTCTCAAGAGACCCACAATCAGGCCAGGACTTGCAGCCATAATAAAGATGAGAAAATATGGCCGCAGCAGGGTCTCTTCAATTAGCCCTTAAAGGAGACTTGCCATATTGAAAATGGTGTCTGATCTGGAGGAAGCAGGTTACAGAAAGTGTGCGGCTCAGTAGTATAGTTTCATGGGAAACTATTCAGAATGTGTACTCTTTAAATCCTTGCTCATTCTAACCTAAGACCTCCCTCTCAACACCTAAGAGTGCAAACAGAGATAAGAGCCAATCATTGAAGAGAATCAGTCAGCAGGATTTCACCCCACTACTTACTTTTATGAGAATGTAGGTTTTTCAAAGACAAGTCCAGCAAAATCTTTACATGGCCAATGGCCATTCCTCTGTTACTGGGAAGTCAGTACATCAATTCAAACGCTAAGGAGGCTGAAGAGCTAGTATAGATCTGATGCCTCTGTCTCTCCAGCTCTATTCCCTGCCCAGAACCGCCGCCTCCTGCTTGTGCTGAATGTAAGGCATTTACTTACTGTGCAGTCTGCACATCAGCCCCATGGACAATTTTGGATATGTTATGTTTCCCATCTATCGAAAGCTAAAATCATGATAAGAAATAGGTCATTAATATCTCCCACCTGGGAACTCCAGAGAAGCAGGTATCCTGTATGTTGGGGATATCTTAATTTTTTTGGGAACCTGAGTCATTGACCAATCCCAGACTTTAAGCATAGGTGCTGTGCAGAATACCTTGTGACTATTTTGTCTTTTTATACTCTTAATTCATACCACTGTATCATAGGGTATAGCCAATAGGCGTTTTTTGTGCAAGGCACCTTGTTATATATATATATATATATATATATATGCAGCTCCAACTGAGCACAGATTTATACATCTATACATACATACATTTATACACCTCTCTAATGCTGTCATTAGTGTTGAGCATACTGATACTGCAAATATCGGGTATCGGCCGATATTCGTGGTATCGGAATTCCGATACCGAGTTCCGATGCTTTTGCGATATCGGAATCGGAAGTTCCTATAGTGCAATTATGCACTATAATGGAGTGTGCCCTGTGCGTGGGTGGTGACTGCGTGTGTGTGTGTGTGTGCGGGGTCTGTGCGTCACCGTGGGGGGTCTGTACGGGCTGCCGGGGATCTCTGCGTGCCTGCCCGGGGGTCTGTGCGGGCTGCCTGGGGTCTGTGCGGGCCTGCCGGGGCTCTGTGCGGGCCTGCCGGGGCTCTGTGCGGGCTGCTGGGGCTCTGTGTGGGCCTGCCGGGGCTCTATGCATGTGTGCAGGCATCGTCCGATGGGACTACAAGTCCCATCGGACGATGCCTGCAACAGTGACAGTGATTGACACATTAGCCAATGATGGCACAGTAGCAGTACCATACATACTACATACATACATACATACATACATACTACATACAGCACATACAACATACTACATACATACAGTACATACAACATAATACATACACACTACATACATACTACATACATCATACTACATACAACATGCTACATACATACTACATACATACTACATACATACTAAATACAATACATTCATACATACATTACATACAATACATACAGTACATTAAACATAGATTACACACTCACCATTACTTGTCACTTTGTTCCCCGAAGCCAGTGTCATCTGTAAAAAAGATTAATATAACAAAGAACCAATATACTCCCTGTCCGCAGAAATCCACGAGTGTCCCACGACGATCTCCCGTGGAGAATGGCAGCATCAGCTGATGCGTCCGCTCTCCAGGGGCTCCAGGAACACAATGACGGGAGGAAGGTATCCTTCCGCACTGTATTCCTCAGCCGCTGTAAAAAAAATAGTCCCTATTCTCACTTTTGGCATTGCTGTGTGAGAAATTTTCCCACGCAGCAATTGCCATAAAGTGAGACTCTGAGAGGTTACTATAGTTCAGTGATGCACGGCAGGAGCCATTGTCTCCTGTCAGTGTGTCACTGAAGGTCCTATAGAGCAGTGACATCACCCGATGTCACTGTTCTATAGAGGAGATCGTCATGGGACACTCGTTATTAATTGGACTACGGCGGACAGGTAGTATACTATTTATTTTACGTTTTCTGCAGGCGCTGAAGTATGGTAAGTATGGTTGAATGGAGAATATTAAAATACTTTTTTCCTAATGTGTATGTGTTTTATTAACCTTACTAGTATTGGACTAATAATGGATAGGCATCTTGACGCCTCTCCGTTACTAACTCGGCTTAATGTCACCTTATAATAGCAAGGTGACATTAACCCCTTATTACCCTATATCCCAAAGCTACACGGGAGTGGGAAGTGAGGGGCTAAGTGCCAGGATTGGCGCATCTTACAGATGCGCCATTTCCGGGGCCGCTGCGGACTGGTATTTGTAGCCGGGGGGGCCCAATGCAGTTTTGTTGCGGTTTTTGATGCAGGTTTTTGGTGCGTTTTTTAAATGCAGTTTTTGGTGCAGTTTTGATGCAGTTTTTGATGCAGTTTTTGATGCAGTTTTTGATGCAGTTTTTGATGCAGTTTTTGGTGCGGTTTTTGATGACGGTTTTGATGCAGGTTTTGATGCAGTTTTTGGTGCGGTTTTTATGCAGTTTTTGGAAATAAATGAATAAATAAACGGAAAATGTGCATGATTTGAATGGAAACATGCATGAAAAAACGGATTTGGAGGCCGGATTCATAATTTCACATCTCAGTTTCATCCATTTTTTGCCGGATCCGTCGCTGTGCGTTTTTTTGCAGGACAGAAAAACCGTTCCTCTGTATGTGTTTTCCGTCCGGTGGAAACAGCTTTTTTGATGGATCCCGCAAAAAACGGATGAAACGTGTGGCCATCAGGCGCAATCCGGGGCTAATACAACTCTATGAGAAAAAAACGGATCCTGCAAATGTGCTCGCAGGATGCGTTTTTTACCCATAGACTTGTATTAGCGACGGATCGTGACGGATGGCCACACGTCGCGTCCGTCGTGCAACGGACCCGTTGTGTTTTGGCGGAGCGTCGGCACGAAAAAACATTCAAGTGAATGCTTTTTTTGTCCGTCGTGTCCGCCATTTTCTACCGCGCATGCGCGGCCGAAACTCCGCCCCCTCCTCCCCGGACTTCAAAATGGGCAGTGGATCCGTTGAAAAACTGCATCCGCTGCGTCAATGCGTCGGCCCGACACATAGAGACGGACCCGTACCGACGCAAGTGTGAAAGAGGCCTTAATGAGCGTTGAATTTTTAAAAAAAGGAAAAAAATGGCGTGGGCTCCCGCGCAATTTTCTGCAACAGAGGGGGAAAGCCGACGGCCGGGGGCAAATATTTGTAGCCTGCTATGAATATCAGCCTGCAGCTGTCTGCGTAGCCTTTACTGGCTATTAAAATAGGGGGACCCCCCAAAAAATGACGTGGGGTCCCCATATATTTTTTAGCCAGAAAGGCTACGCAGACAGCTGCGGGCTGTTATTCATAGACTAGAGAGGGGCCATGGATATTGGCCCCCCCCGGCTGCAAATACCAGTCCACAGCTGCCCCGGAAATGAACTTAGCCCCTCTCCTCCCACTCCTGTGTTGCGGTGGGATATGGGGTAATAAGGGGTTAATGTCACCTTGCTATTGTAAGGTGACATTAAGCTGGGTTAATAACGGAGAGGCGTCAATAAGACGCCTATCCATTATTAATCCAATAGTAATAAAGGGTTAATAAAACACACACACATTAGGAAAAAAGTATTTTAATAATCTTCATTTAACCATACTTACCATACTTCAGCGCCTGCAAAAAACGTAAAATAATAAACCGTATACTACCTGCCCGCTGTCGTCCAATTAATAACGAGTGTCCAACGACGATCTCCCCTATAGAACAGTGACATCGGGTGATGTCACTGCTCTATAGGACCTTCAGTGACACACTGACAGGAGACAATGGCTCCTGCAGTGCATCGCTGAACTATAGTAACCTCTCAGAGTCTCACTTTATGGCAATTGCTGCGTGGGAAAATTTCTCACACAGCAATGCCAAAAGTGAGACTAGGGACTATTTTTTTTTTACAGCGGCGGAGGAATACCTTACTCCCGTCATTGTGTTCCTGGAGCCCCTGGAGAGCGGTCGCATCAGCTGATGCTGCTGTTCTCCACGGGAGATCGTCGTGGGACACTCGTGGATTTCTGCGGACAGGGAGTATATTGGTTGTTTGTTATTTTAATCTTTTTTACAGATGACACTGGCTTCGGGGAACAAAGTGACAAGTAATGGTGAGTATGTAATCTATGTTTAATGTACTGTATGTATTGTATGTAATGTATGAATGTATTGCATGTAGTATGTATGTAGTATGTATGTATGTAGTATGTATATTGTATGTATGTAGTATGTATGTAGTATGTACTGTATGTTGTATGTACTGTATGTTGTATGTAGTATGCTGTATGTAGTATGTATGTAGTATGTATGTAGTTTTTTGGGGGTTTTTTTACATTCAACACATTAGCCGGATGATGGGACTACTACTGTTTCATCATTGCCTAATGTGTCAATCACTGTCACTGTAGCAGGCATCATTCGATGGGACTTGTAGTAGTCCCATCGGACGATGCCTGCACACACGCACAGTCCCCCGGCAGGCCCGCACAGAGCCCCGGCAGGCCCGCACAGAGCCCCGGCAGGCCCGCACAGAGCCCCGGCAGGCCCGCACAGAGCCCCGGCAGGCCCGCACAGAGCCCCGGCAGGCCCGCACAGAGCCCCGGCAGGCCCGCACAGACCCCCGAGAGGCCCGTACAGATCCCCGAGAGGCCCGTACAGATCCCCGAGAGGCCCGTACAGATCCCCGAGAGGCCCGTACAGATCCCCGAGAGGCCCGTACAGATCCCCGAGAGGCCCGTACAGATCCCCGAGAGGCCCGTACAGATCCCCGAGAGGCCCGTACAGATCCCCGAGAGGCCCGTACAGATCCCCGAGAGGCCCGCACAGACCCCGCCCGCACACACACAGACATGTACAGTGTCCACCCACACTCTTCCCCCCTCCGGAACAGGATGTAGAATGACAGAAAGGGCTTAGTTACATTCCTATATTTGTGTCCCATTGACTTGCATTGGTATCGGGTATCGGCGATATCCGATATTTTTTGGATATCGGTTGATCCAATCCGATACCGATACATCTGGATATCGGAAGGTATCGCTCAACACTAGCTGTCATTTGTCAAATATTTCTAGCTCCATTTGATTGTGAAGCTGTTGGGCTGAATATTTTTCCAAAACACTATTTAAGGTTAGATTACTCAGCTAGATCAAAGTTTTTTATGTGTGTGCATGGTGTGGGGTTTTTGGGTCTGGGTAGTGGATAGGGCAATTCAGGGTCATAAGGGATAGTCGACGCCGAGTGGGGGCGCCATATCGCATACTAGGGTGCCAACCTCCACTGTTAGGAAGGGTACAGTTTATTAGGATCCGACTAGGGTCAAACTAGGATTTTCCCCTCTGCTGAATACCCTTGCCCACCTATACCAAACCGTCCAATTTCTTTTGGTGTTGATTAATAATTTTATGGTAATTGATTTTAAATGATGGAATAAAGATATTTTTAAGGGCTGTTTCTCTTGTGTTGTTAATCCAACCTTATTAGTAACTAGAACAGGCTAAGAAGACAGCTATGAGCTGATATTAATAGGCTGGGAAGCTCTATGGTTATTGGGCCCTTCACAGCATAATAAGACCAGCTCAAGGCTGTCTGCTTTCCCTAGATGATAATTAAAAATAGGGGGGACCCACACCATTTTTCATTCATTTTTTTAGCGAAATACATGTAAACTACACACTATAGCTCACAGATCTCTTTCAATTCATCTTTGCACATCTAACCTAAACATCTGTTCTTTCTATTCTGCAGTTTATTTCGGTACGTGTCACATTGACCGCACAGGGATGCCACACTTTGTCATCCATGTGTGCAGTGTGGGTCATGGTCCATGTGAACACATGGACATGTGTGCTGCCCTATAGATTTAATAGGGTCTACCTGTGTAAGTGTCACCACACATACTGGAGACTGATGTGAAGGGCGGGCCCATACACTGTGGAGGATGTGCAGGGAATCCTACAGTGCGCTGTATATGCTCTATATTTGAATTGTACTAAAGCAAGTCATTTATTTCTCCACATGTAGTTTTTTAGTTTAAATTTTAGTTACTAACATGGATTTGTATATTTTGCAAGGCGAATGTGTCTCAACTGTGATTGTATACAAGTGTCTGTGTACAAAATATTTGTTAGCTTGAAAAAGATCACATAGGTCGAAACATTGCTGCTGCTAAGGCCGGTTTCACATTAGCGTTTGTAGCAGCTGCGGAGGGCTGCGGACTTCCTCCGTGAAGCCCCGCCCTCGGCCGCACCTCCGCTGCTAGCTCTGCCTATTTCTGCATGCAGCCGGCATGCGGCCTGTGTACCTATCTTTAACATTGGGTACGCAGGTCGTGCGGCTGTATGCGGATGCTTCCGCATGCGTCGTTTTGACGATGCGGCGACCAGCGTAGAACGCAGCTTGTAGCAATTTCTTTTTTGTTCCGCATCGTCAAAACAACGCATGCGGAAACATCCGCATACAGCCGCACGACCTGCATACCTAATGTTAAAGATAGGTACAAAGGCTGCATGCCGGCCGCATGCAGAAATAGGCGGAGCTAGAGGCGGAGGTGCGGCAGAGGGCGGGGCTTCATGGAGGAAGTCCGCAGCTGCTACAAACACTAGTGTGAAACTAGCCTTATTATATGGAGGAATAAAGAACTTGTATATGAAACTTACTAAGGAGCGCCGTCTTCAATTGGTTCTATAGAATGAAGTGATTCCTGTGAAAGGCATGAGGCTATTACAATTGCTGAGCCAGCCCCCTCCTCTGTTTGTGCACCCTGACAGTGGGGACTGGTTTTATCATCAAGATCAGCCAGTATCTTTCACAGGCACCACTGGTGATGTGCGGACACAGGAAGATGTCCCATATCCAGCACAAGCCAGAAGTCGAGCTGACATTGACCAGGACTGCTGGTATCTGAATGCCGGGGCATCTTTGGAATTACAAATGGCTAATAAATAGTTTGTGCTTGATGAAAAAAAAACAAAACGCAACAACTTTAGATGTACTGCGAAATGACTAACACCTTTAAACACATGGTGAAATGCATGAAATACCGTAACATATTACTATTGATCTATAAGGGAAGGTTATAATGAAATTCTTCAGTGAAAATATTCCAAATATGAGATCTTATGGTGTTTTCCATGATAAAACATGTAACATCTTCAGCATGTGCAGCATTCTCATGCCAGCACATAATATCCTGATACAAATATCATCTACAGCCTCCCTTCACACAAGACTATTTTGTCTATCACTATTCCTAGCATATGTTACCATTACAGTGTCATGAAATATTAGGTAGACAGAAAAACATGTCTGCAGAACCTCGTGGAGCTGATGGCGGAAGACTGCAGGCTAGACGGCATGCGCCAGTTGGCGAGGAGAAGGCAGAAGATTGTCTTAGTGGATATTATGCTTATACATTTGATGGTCTTTAACCCCATTCACCCCAGAGCCCGTTTTCACCTTCATGACCGGGCCAATTTTTACAATTCTGACCACTGTCACTTTTTGAGGTTATAACTCTGGAACGCTTCAATAGATCCCACCGATTCAGAGAATGTTTTCTCATGACATATTGGAGTTCATAATAGTGGTAAAATTTGCTCGATATGACTTTAGTTTATTTGTGAAAATCTCATAAATTTGGTAAAAATTTTGAAAATTTCGCTATTTTCAAACTTTTCATTTTTCTTTCTTTAACCCTTGTCAGGCTGCATAATTTTACAACCTTAACAGGCTGCATAGGTACAATTGTACCTTCACATATACCTCCACTGTGGGAAGACTTTACTTGGTTTCAGAAACTAAAGTTCATTCAGCTACAAATGTTATGCTGATATCTATTGTTCAGTGTTGTTACTGGTCACTTATGTTGCTGTCAATTAAGTTAATTCAAACTGGGAGTGGCTTCTACTTGTCTTCCTGCCTCCCTCCTCTCATTAGCCATTTTGCTGTTCATCTCATTGCTGTGAGCACACATTTCTAGGCTTGTGAAGTCTTCAATTTCTTGGAAACGAAGGTAGGAAAGTCTCACAGCATCTAACAGCCAGTTATACCTTTATTCTCATTATGTGGGGACAGAACAGTCAAATTGTCTTTCAGCCTGGACTTGGCTTACATATATTTTGTATGAAACTTATCACTATAGGTATAATTTTTATACGAAAAATGGATAATAATTAGTATCTGCATATTGTTTTACGATGTTTTATTTATATTCAGCACAAAATACGAAGCCAAAATTCATCTAGCAAGTCATCATGAGTGATAGTAATGCTGGATCTAGTTTCCGCCATAATCCAAGAAAACGTGTTTGCAGGTTAGTATAATTTTGTGAAAAGCCAATAATGTAGTATTTCGGAAAATTATTTATTTTACATTTTTTCATATTTACAGATTTACGTCTGACGAAATAATGCGAATGCTAGAAGAATCTGATTCTGAGCATGAGGATGAACCATATGTTGCATCTGATGATGAAAACTATGTACCACAAGTGGATGTTACTGAAGAAGATTCAGACATTGAACAAGAAATGGTCATAGAGCATGAAAATGAATACGAATCAGACGAAAGTGTTGAGGATGATTCTGTGCCTCAAAGTGCAGGCGACATTTGGACTGCTAAGGATGAAACTCAATGGTGCAGTAATCCACTGCCAAATGCACAAACAAAATCTCGTAATGTCCTACGACAAAGAGGTGGCCCTGCAGCAATCAGCAACCTATATACAGCAAAAGAGCTATTCAAGTCCATCATGACTCCCGAGATGTGTGACATCATATTACGGGAAACGAATCGAAAGGCCAAGAGAGTTTGTGATGCTTACAACAACGAACTGGTACAACGTTTTCCTGATTCTTCCAAACGGCCACCACAAAAAACATTCAAGCAATTTACTGAAACTGAACTTCATGCATTTTTGGGCATACTGATTGCTGCTGGTGTGCACAGAGCCAACAAAGAGAATCTGGAGGAAATGTGGAATGTTGCTGCTCTGCCTCTTATACGTGCAGCCATGTCTCGTGACCGCTTCAAGATGATACTCAGATTTATCAGGTTTGACAACGAAAATACACGTGCAGAACGTGTGCAAACAGATAAAGCTGCACCAATACGGGACATCTGGACAATGCTGAACAGTAATCTGGAGAGAGCCTACAAGCCATATCATTGTATCACCGTCGACGAGCAATTATTTCCATTTAGAGGTCATACTAAATTTACCCAGTATATACCTTCAAAACCAGCTAAATATGGCATAAAGATTTTCTGGGCTTGTGACTCATCAAATGCCTACCCTTTACAAGGTCAGCTCTACACTGGGAAACCAACTGATGGTCCTCGACAAGTAAACATTGGAGAATGAACAGTATTGGACCTAGTGAGCTCGTATAAAGGCTCTGGAAGAAATGTCACCACCGATAACTTCTTTACAACCATGGAACTAGCTAAGGTATTGAACTCCTGGAACATGACACTAGTTGGTACAGTGAGAAAAAACAAAAGGTTCCTACCTAACAACATGCAGCCTGCCAAAGAAAGGCCTGTAAACTCGACAAATTTTGCCTACAATCATGATGCAACAGTCTGTTCATATGTACCAAAGAAGAACAAATCAGTCGTGCTTCTATCATCTATGCACATGACGGGAGAAGTTGAAGAGACACTAGCAGCCAAGCCAGAGATAATAAAATACTACAACATAACAAAAGGTGGCGTTGATGTTATGGATAAAATGTTGGGAGAGTACACTGTGAAACGACGAACATCACGTTGGACTTTGGCATTTTTCTACAATATGATTGATGTCAGTGGGTTAGCATCCTACATCATCTACAGAGAACACAATCCAAGCTTCAGGGCAAAGGATCAACGAAGAAAGTTCCTGAAAGATCTCGCAAATCAGCTGTGTATGATTGCAATTGAAGATCGTAGTACAAACAAAATGATAATGAGAAACCATTTTCTTCGAGGTGCAGTAGAAATGGTGCTTGGACGATGCATTGTGGTAGCATCGCAGCCAGCAGCTGGCCCCAACATACCTCATGGTAGTCGTGGACCCTCCCCTGTTGTTGGTAGTTGCTATGTCTGCAGAGACCTGAGGCGAAAACAACGCAAGACTAGAAAGTCTTGTGTGGTTTGTGTGAAACCCATTTGCGATGAACACTCTGTAGCAAAGCCAACATGCATTACTTGCAAAGAAAATCAATAAAAAAAAGTTTCTTACATTTTCTTTTATAATGTAAATGAACAGTTTTTTACTTGTTTATAATAGTTAAATAGCATTATCATTAAAAAAAAATTTATGCTTTTTCCCTTGCATTATCTTCATTCAAAATATATGAGGTACATTTGTACCTATGCAGCTTGTTATGGATGCAAAAAGATCTCGACCCCTTATCTCGGAAGCGGGTGGAGATATTTTATTGAAATTTGGCCAATATATTCTGGACCAAAAATGTAGAGATGTCACGAAATTTCAGCCCTCTACGTCTTTTCAAAAAAAATTATTGCAATTTTAAAACGGAATAGTTACAATTGTACCTATTCAGCCGGATAAGGGTTAAACCAGAGACGTGTCACACAAAATAGTTATTTCATTTCCCTCATGTCTACTTTACATCAGCACAATTTTTGAAACCTCTTTTTTTTCAGAAGGGTTAAAAGTTGACCAGCTATTTTCTATTTTTTCCAACAAAAAGCATTACAAAATCTTTTTTTTTTTTTTTTTTTAGGGAACACAACATTTGAAGTGACTTTGAGGGGTCTATATGACAGAAAATACCCAAAAGTGACAACATTCTAAAAACTGCACCCACCAAGGTGCTCAAAAACACATTCAAGAAGTTAAACCTTCAGGTGCTTCACAGGAACTGAAATCAAAATACGGAATGAAAAAAAAAAATTTAACTTTACCCCTACATTTGTTTTTATTTTCACAAGGGTAACATGAGAAAATGGACCCCTAATCTAGTCATATGAATATATAAAAATTATTTTTTTTTTCACACACACACACACAAAAAACAACAAAAAACACAACACCTGGAGGCCAGTGATTTACGGTATGTCACCGACTAAAGGTACCTTCACACTCAGCAACATTACAACGAGAACGACAACGATCCGTGACGTTGCAGCATCCTGGTTAGCGATCTCGTTGTGTTTGACACGCAGCAGCGATCTGGATCCCGCTGTGATATCGCTGGTCGGAGCTAGAAGTCCAGAACTTTATTTGGTCGTCAGGTCGGCGTGTATCGTCGTGTTTGACAGCAAAAGCAACGACGCCAGCAATGTTTTACATGGAGCTAACGACCTGTGAGAACGATAAGTGAGTCACCGCTACATCACAGGATCTCTCCTGCATCGTTGTGGAGCTGCTGTGTTTGACGTCTCTACAGCGACCTAAACAGCGATGCTGCAGCGATCGGCTCGTTGTCTATATCGCTGCAGCGTCGCTGAGTGTGACGGTACCTTTGGCTGTAAGACACAAGCACAGAAAAGGTGTAAAGGGTGGGAGAAAAACAAAAACAACACAGGGACAAAAAGTGTCTTGGAAAACAGTAAGCAGGGGTGCAGATCAGTGATTTGAGTCACTGATAAGCACTCAGCAGCTGCAGGGAGCACAAACAAAAGAAAAAACTGCCACATATTGAGCGCTCAATTACAGATCGGAAGTCAACGGCAGAAGGGGGGTGGATTAGGGAAGATCAGGGGCCAGGAACGTCTTCTTTCTTCAACAGCAGCAACACCAGCAGTGATGGCACAGGCTTTAAAAAAAATTTATGGCAATACAAGGCCTGGCAAAGAACAGCAGTATGACTGTCCTGTACAAGTCTGAAGCTACAGTGAGGATGTGCAGGGCGGTCATTCTGAGGTCAGATCGCCACAGTGCACTCTGACTGGTGTGATCGTCATCATTGTCCGATCGAACCAAACAGAGCTGGCCCTGATGATGCTGTCGTTGCTAGGATCCAGCCTATGATCGATATAGTAACAGCACAGGTCATTGAATGGACAACAGTGTTTCAGCCAATGAAATTGGCTGAAACACTGAAACCACTGATTGGCTGTTTAGAATTGAAGAGCAAATCACAACAATCATAGCTGCAGACGGCGGCAGTATATAACAGCCCAAACAGTATATAACACAGCCCACGCGGTATATAGCAGTCACGCAGAATATAACACAGGTCACGTATGTAGCACAGGCCACGCAGTATATCACAGAGCCCACGTAGTATATAACACAGCCGACGGAGTATATCACACAGCCCACGGAGTATATCACACAGCCCAGAGTATATAACACAGCCCACAGAGTATATAACACAGCCCACAGAGTATATAACACAGCCCACAGAGTATATAACACAGCCCACAGAGTATATAACACAGCCCACAGAGTATATAACACAGCCCACGCAGTATATAACACAGCCCACGCAGTATATAACACAGCCCACGCAGTATATAACACAGCCCACGCAGTATATAACACAGCCCACACAGTATATAACACAGCCCACACAGTATATAACACAGCCCACGGAGAATATAACACAGCCCACGGAGAATATAGCAGCCACGCAGTATATAACACAGCCCACGGAGTATATAACACAGCCCACGTAGTATATAGCACAGCCCACGCAGTATATAACACAGAACACGTACTATATAACACAGCCCACGTACTATATAACACAGCCCACGCAGTATATAATACAGCCCACCCAGTATATAACACAGCCCACGTACTATATAACACAGCCCACGTACTATATAACACAGCCCACGCAGTATATAGCAGCCACGCAGTATATAACACAGGCAATGTAGTATATACACAGGCCACGCAGTATATCACACAGCCCACGGAGTATATAACAAAAAAAAAATAATAATTAAAATAACAATTAGTCACATACTCCCCCCTGAGATCCAGCGAAGCTGTGCAGAGAAGCGCAGCTGCCGCCATCTTCCATTCCCAGGATGCATTACGAAATTACCCAGATGACTTAGCGGTCTCGCGAGACCGATAAGTCTTCTGGGTAATTTCGCAATGCATCTCTGGGAACGGCAGATGTCGGCCGGCGCGAGCGCATCGTCGGACTACGGAAGGTGAGAATAGCAGGTTTTTTGTTTTTTTATTAATTTTAAACATTACATCTGTTTAGGCAGCCTCAATAGTAAAAAGTCCCGCGGCAATGTCGCTGATTGGTCGCGCCGGCTGGGCGCGACCAATGAGGGAAGCAGGATTTAAATCTCGCGGCAATGTCGCTGATTGGGCGTGACCAGTCAGCGAAGCGGGATTTAAATCCCGCACCAATGTCGGCTGGGCGCGACCAATCATCGAAGCGGGATTGAAATCCCGCGCCAATGTCGCTGATTGGTCGCGCGCGCCGACTGGGCGCTACCAATCAGCGAAGCGGGATTGAAATCCCGCGCCAATGTCGGCTGGGCACGACCAATCTGCGAAAAGGGATTTAAATCCCGCGGCAATGTCGCTGAGACCGCAATGCATGGACTGGTCACCGGAGTGTCGCGAGGAGCGGTAAAGGCCGGTTCTGGATGCGGGGGCCAACGCACGGTGAGTATATAACGATTTTTTTATTTTTTTTAATTATTTTTAACATTAGATCTTTTTACTATTGAGGCTGCATAGGCAGCCTCAATAGTAAAAAGTTGGTCACACAGGGTTAATAGCAGCGTTAAGGGAGTGCATTACACCACGGCATAATGCGGTGTAACGCAGCCATTAACCCTGTGTGAGCGCTGACTGTAGGGGAGTATGGAGCGGGCACTGACTGCAGGGAGGAAGGAGTGGCCATTTTTCCGCCGGACTGTGCCCGTCGCTGTTTTGCCGCGACCAATCAGCGACTTGGATTTCCATGACAGACAGAGGCCGCGACCAATGTATATCCGTGACAGACAGACAGAAGGACAGATGGAGGTGACCCTTAGACAATTATATAGTAGAGATAGATAGATTGTGTATATATATATATATATATATATATACACATACATATATATACATACATATACACACACACACACATATATATATATATACACACACATGTACATACATATATATATATATATATACATATGTATATATGTATATATGCATATACATACACACACATATATATTATATACACATACACACACATATACAGTACAGACCAAAAGTTTGGACACACCTTCTCATTTAAAGATTTTTCTGTATTTTCATGACTATGAAAATTGTACATTCACACTGGAGGCATCAAAACTATGAATTAACACGTGTGGAATTATATACTTAACAAAAAAGTGTGAAACAACTGAAATTATGTCTTATATTCTAGGTTCTTCAAAGTAGCCACCTTTTGCTTTGATGACTGCTTTGCACACTCTTGGCATTCTCTTGATGAGATTCAAGAGGTAGTCACCGGGAATGGTCTTCCAAAAATCTTGAAGGAGTTCCCAGAGATGCTTAGCGCTTGTTGGCCCTTTTGCCTTCACTCTGTGGTCCAGCTCACCCCAAACCATCTCGATTGGGTTCAGGTCTGGTGACTGTGGAGGCCAGGTCATCTGGCGTAGCACCCCATCACTCTCCTTCTTGGTCAAATAGCCCTTACACAGCCTGGAGATGTGTTTGGAGTCATTATTCGACCTGACCAAAGAACTGAGGCGAGCTTCCAGGGCTGCTGAGCGCAGATGGAAAAGATCCCACTCCAACGACCACTTCATCGCATTCAAACAGTCCCTCACTACTTTCAAGACCACACTCGCCACAGCTAAACAAACCTACTTCTCATCTCTCATATCCTCCCTGTCTCACAACCCTAAACAGTTATTCAACACCTTCAATTCTCTCCTCCGTCCCCCAGCACCTCCTCCCTCCCCACTTATCTCCGCTGAAGACTTTGCCTCATTCTTCAAGCAGAAGATTGATAGCATCAGAGACAGTTTTGGTCAACAAGCCCCAGAGCCCCTCCTCCCGACTTGCCTGCCCTCCACCTCCAAAACCAACTTCTCTACCATTACAGAAGATCAACTCTCCACTCTACTCTCAAGATCGCATCTCACCACCTGTGCACTTCCATCCCACCTTATCCCAAACCTCACCACAGTCTTCATCCCAACCCTAACCCATCTCTTCAACCTATCACTAACAACTGGTGTCTTCCCCTCAAGCTTTAAACATGCCTCCTTCACACCTATCCTCAAAAAGCCCTCTCTTGACCCATCCTCTGTATCTAGCTATCGCCCTATATCACTTCTCCCTTATGCCTCCAAACTACTGGAACAACACATCTACCTTGAACTGTTCTCCCATCTCTCTTCTTGCTCCCTCTTTGACCGCTTACAATCTGGCTTCCGGTCACACCATTCCACTGAAACTGCCCTAAGGTCACCAACGACCCCTTAACCGCCAAGAGCAAGCGACACTACTCTGTTCTCCTCCTCCTCGACCTGTCGGCTGCCTTTGACACAGTGGACCATTCCCTATTATTACAGACCCTCTCATCCCTTGGCATCACAGACTTGGCCCTATCCTGGATCTCATCATACCTAACAGACCGGACATTCAGCGTCTCCCACTCACACACCACCTCCTCACCTCGCCCCCTATCTGTTGGGAGTCCCACAAGGTTCAGTCCTTGGGCCCCTGCTCTTCTCCATTTACACCTTTGGCCTGGGACAGCTCATAGAATCTCATGGCTTTCAGTATCACCTCTATGTTGATGACACACAGATCTACAACATCTCTGGACCAGATATCACCTCCCTACTAACCAGAATCCCTCAATGTCTGTCCACTATTTCATCCTTCTTCTCCGCTAGATTTCTGAAACTTAACATGGACAAAACAGAATTCATCATCTTTCCCCCATCTCACGCGACCCCCCCAACGAACCTAACCATTACAGTAAATGGCTGCCCACTCTCCCGTCCCACAAGCTCGCTGCCTCGGGGTAATCCTTGACGCTGATCTCTCCTTCAAACCACATATCCAAGCCCTTTCCACTTCCTGCCGACTCCAACTCAAAAATATTTCACGAATCCGTTCATTCCTCAACCAAGAATCTGCGAAAACCCTAGTCCATGCCCTCATCATCTCTCGCCTTGACTACTGTAACCTCCTGCTCTGTGGCCTCCCCTCTAACACTCTCGCACCCCTCCAATCTATTCTAAACTCTGCTGCCCGACTAATCCACCTGTCCCCCCGCTATTCCCCTGCCTCTCCCCTCTGTCAATCCCTTCACTGGCTCCCCATTGCCCAGAGACTCCAGTACAAAACCCTAACCATGACATACAAAGCCATCCACAACCTGTCTCTTACATACATCTGTGACCTAGTCTCCCGGTACTTACCTACACGCAACCTCCAATCCTCACAAGATCTCCTTCTCTACTCCCCTCTTATCTCCTCTTCCCACAATCGTATACAAGATTTCTCTCGCGTATCACCCCTACTCTGGAACCCTCTACCACAACACATCAGACTCTCGCCTACCATCGAAATCTTCAAAAAGAACCTGAAGACCCACCTCTTCTGACAAGCCTACAACCTGCAGTAACCACCGATCAACCAAACCGCTGCATGACCAGCTCTATCCTCACCTACTGTATTCTCACCCATCCCTTGTAGATTGTGAGCCTTCGCGGGCAGGGTCCTCACTCCTCCTGTACCAGTTATGACTTGTATTGTTTAAGATTATTGTACTTGTTTTTATTATGTATACCCCTCCTCACATGTAAAGCGCCATGGAATAAATGGCGCTATAACAATAAATAATAATAATAATAATAATAATAATAATAATTACTCTGTTGAAAAATAAATGATGGTCCAACTAAACGCAAACCGGATGGAATAGCATGCCGCTGCAAGATGCTGTGGTAGCCATGCTGGTTCAGTATGCCTTCAATTTTGAATAAATCCCCAACAGTGTCACCAGTAAAGCACCCCCACACCATCACACCTACTCCTCCATGCTTCACGGTGGGAACCAGGCTTGTAGAGTCCATCCATTCACCTTTTCTGCGTCGCACAAAGACACGGTGGTTGGAACCAAAGATCTCAAATTTGGACTCATCAGACCAAAGCACAGATTTCCACTGGTCTAATGTCCATTCCTTGTATTTTTTAGCCCAAACAAGTCTCTTCTGCTTGTTGCCTGTCCTTAGCAGTGGTTTCCTAGCAGCTATTTTACCATGAAGGCCTGCTGCACAAAGTCTCCTCTTCACAGTTGTTGTAGAGATGTGTCTGCTGCTAGAACTCTGTGTGGCATTGACCTGGTCTCTAATATGAGATGCTTTTAACCTGCGATTTCTGAGGCTGGTGACTCGGATAAACTTATCCTCAGAAGCAGAGGTGACTCTTGGTCTTCCTTTCCTGGGGCGGTCCTCATGTGAGCTAGTTTATTTGTAGCGCTTGATGGTTTTTGCCACTGCACTTGGGGACACTCTCAGTTTGCCCAATTTTTCGGACTGACTGACCTTCATTTCTTAAAGTAATGACGGCCACTCGTTTTTTCTTTACTAAGCTGCTTTTTTCTTGCCATAATACAAATTCTAACAGTCTATTCAGTAGGACTATCAGCTGTGTATTCACCAGACTTCTGCACAACACAACCGACGGTCCCAACCCCATTTAAAAGGCAAGAAATCCCACTTATTAAACCTGACAGGGCACACCTGTGAAGTGAAAACCATTTCCGGTGACTACCTCTTGAAGCTCATCAAGAGAATGCCAAGAGTGTGCAAAGCAGTCATCAAAGCAAAAGGTGGCTACTTTGAAGAACCTAGAGTACAAGACATATTTTCAGTTGTTTAACACTTTTTTGTTAAGTATATAAAATTCCACATGTGTTCATTCATAGTTTTGATGCCTTCAGTGTGAATGTCCAATTTTCATAGTTATGAAAATACAGAAAAATCTTTAACCCCTTAGTGACAGAGCCAATTTGGTACTTAATGACCAGGCCAATTTTTACAATTCTGACCACTGTCACTTTATGAGGTTATAACTCTGGAACACTTCAACGGATCCTGCCGATTCTGAGATCGTATTTTCGTGACATATTGTACTTCATGTTAGTGGTAACATTTCTTCGATATTACTTGCGATTATTTATGAAAAAAATGGAAATATGGCAAAATAAATTAAAATGTTGCAATTTTCAAACTTTGTATTTTTATGCCCTTAAATCAGAGAGATATGTCACAAAAAATAGTTAATAAATAACATTTCCGACATGTCTACTTTACATCAGCACAATTTTGGAAACAATATTTTTTTTTGTTAGGGAGTTATAAGGGTTAAAAGTTGACCAGCAATTTCTCATTTTTACAACACCATTTTTTTTTTTAGGGACCACATCACATTTGAAGTCATTTTGAGGGGTCTATATGATAGAAAATAACCAAGTGTGACACCATTCTAAAAACTGCACCCCTCAAGGTGCTCAAAACCACATTCAAGAAGTTTATTAACCCTTTACGTGCTTCACAGGAACTGAAACAATGTGGAAGGCAAAAATGAACATTTAACTTTTTTTTGCAAACATTTCACTTCAGAACCATTTTTTTTTATTTTCACAAGTGTAAAAACAGAAATTTAACCATAAATGTTGTTGTGCAATGTCTCCTGAATACGCCGATACTCCATATGTGGGGGTAAACCACTGTTTGGGTGCACCGCAAAGCTTGGAAGAGAAGGAGCGCCGTTTGACTTTTTCAATGCAGAATTGGCTGGAATTGAGATCGGATGCCATGTCACGTTTAGAGATCCCCTGATGTGCCTAAACAGTGGAAACCCCCCACAAGTGACACCATTTTGGAAACTAGACCCCTTAAGGAACTTATCTAGATGTGTGGTGAGCACTTTGAGCCCCCAAGTGCTTCACAGAAGTTTATAAAGTAGAGCCGTGAAAATAAAAAAAAAAAAAATCGCATTTGTTTACACAAAAATGATCTTTTCGCCCACAAATTCTTATTTTCACAAGGGTAACAGGAGAAATTAGACCACAAAAGTTGTTGTGCAATTTCTCCTGAGTACTTCGATACCCCATACGTGGGAGTAAACCACTGTTTGGGCGCACTGCAGAGCTTGGTAGAGAAGGAGTGCCGTTTTACTTTTTCGATGTAGAATTGACTGGAATTGAGATCGGACGCCATGTCGCATTTGGAGAGCCCCTGATGTGCCTAAACAGTGGAATCCCCCCACAAGTGACACCATTTTGGAAACTAGACCCCTTAAGGAACTTATCTAGATGTGTGGTGAGCACTTTAAACCCCCAGGTGCTTCACGGAAGTTTATAGCGTAGAGCCGTGAAAATAAAAAGTCGCATTTTTTATACAGAAACGATCTTTTTGCCCCCAAATTTTTATTTTGACAAGGGTAACAGGAGAAATTAGACCAAAAAAGTTGTTATGCAATTTCTCCTGAGTACGTCGATACCCCATATGTGGGAGTAAACCACTGTTTGGGCGCACCGCAGAGCTTGGAAGAGAAGGAGTGCCGTTTTACTTTTCCAATGTAGAATTGGCTGGAATTGAGATCGGACACCATGTCGCGTTTGCAGAGCCCCTGATATGCCTAAACAGTAGAAACCCCCCACAAGTGACCCCATTTTGGAAACTAGACCACTTAAAGAACTTATCTAGATGTGTGGTGAGCACTTTAAACCCCCAAGTGCTTCACAGAAATTTATAAAGTAGAGCCGTGAAAATAAAAAATCCTTTTTTTTTCCCCTCAAAAATGATTTTTTAGCCTGCAATTTTTTATTTTCTCAAGGGTAACAGGAGAAATTGGACCCCAAAATTTATTGTGCAATTTATGCTAAGTAGGCCGATACCCCATTTGTTGGGGTAAACCACTGTTTAGGCGCATGACAGAGCTCGGAAGGGAAGGAGCGCCGTTTTGGAATGCAGACTTTGATAGAATGGTCTGCGGGTGTTATGTTGCGTTTGCAGAGCCCCTGATGTACCTAAACAGTAGAAACTCCCCCACAAGTGACCCCATTTTGGAAGCTAGACCCCCCAAGGAACTTATCTAGATGTGTGGTGAGAACTTTGAATGCCCAAGTGCTTCACAGACGTTTATAATGCAGAGTTGTGAAAATAAAAAATATTTTTTTTTCCACAAAAAAGATTTTTTAGCCCCCAAGTTTTTATTTTCACAAGGGTAACAGGAGAAATTGGACCCCAAAAGTTGTTGTCCAATTTATCCCGAGTACGCTGATGCCCCATATGTGGGGGTAAACCACTGTTTGGGTGCACGGCAGAGCTCGGAAGGGAGGGAGCACCATTTGACTTTTTGAGCGCAAAATTGGCTATGCCGTTTAGAGACCCCCTGATGTACCTAAACAGTGGAAACCCCCCAAATCTAACTCCAACCCTAACCCCAACACACCCCTAAGGCTTCTTTCACACTTCAGTTGTTTGGCGTCAGTCAGCTCCGACATAGTGACGGATTGACGGATCCGTCACAATTGTTGAGAAAACGGTTCTAACGGATCCGTTTTTTTGACGGATCCGTTACTTGGGGGTTTTCTGGGAAAAGTATCTACTTTTTGGAGCATGTGCAATTGAAAAAGCGGATTGGGGCGACGGATCCGCCGAAATGACGGTAACGACGGATCCGTCGCCCATAGGCGGCCATTCTATGGAATGACGAACGCGACGGATCCGTCGCGAACCGTCATTTCGGCGCAGACAAAAAAATGTTACAATGGCCGTCAATGTCTAGATGACGTCCGCCAAATCTCGACGGATCCGTCGCAAGGCGGATGGAACGGACGTCCATCCGCCACAATCCGTCGCTAATGCATGTCTATGGGAAAATAGCGGATCCGCCAAAAAAAAAATGGCGGATACGCTATTTGACGAAAATGGCGGTTTCAGACTGACGCCAAAAGACTGAAGTGTGAAAGAGACCTAACCCTAATGCCAACCCGATCCATAATCCTAATCACAACCCTAAGGATAATTGCAACCCTAACCCCAAAACAACCATAACCCTAATCAGAACCCTAAATCCAACACACCCCTAATCCTAATCTCAGCACTAACCTCAAACCTAACCCTAATCCCAATACACCCCTAATCCCAACCCTAACCTTAAGCCTAATCCCAAACCTAACCCTAATCCCAAACGTAACCCTAATGCCAACCCTAATCCCAACTCTAACCCTAACTTTAGCCCCAACCCTAACCCTAACTTTAGCCCCAACCCTAACCCTAACTTTAGCCCCAGCCCTAACCCTAAATTTAACCCCATCCCTAACCCTAAATTTAGCCCCAACCCTAACCCTAACCCTAGCCCTAACCCTAATTTTAGCCCCAACTCCTCTCTCCTGCCGGCCGGCAGATGGCAGCAGAGAGCGGGCGCACTGCGCATGCGCCCACCATTTTCTTTCCATAGGAAGAAGCCGGCGGGCAGGAGAGGACGCAGGAGGACCCAGGGACACCGGTAAGTATGATAGGGTCCCCGAATCCCCCTATTTCTCTGTCCTCTGATGTGCGATCACATCAGAGGACAGAGAATTACACATCGCTTTTTTTTTTTTTTTGCGGTCGCCGGTAAACAGTTAATTACCGGAGATCGCAAAACAGGGGTCGGTAAAAACCGACCCCAATCATGTTCTTTGGGGTCTCTGCTACCCCCAGCAGCCGAGACCTCAAAGATCTCCCGGGTGCCGGCCGGCGGGCGCACTGCGCATGCGCCCACCATTTTTTTGCCGGAAGATGGCGGCGCCCATCGGGAGCCACAAGGAGCACCGGGGGAGACAAGTGAGTATCGGGGGGCGATCGGGGACCCCATTTCTCTGTCCTCTGATGTGCGATCACATCGGAGGACAGAGAAATTAAATGGGAAATCGCTTTTTTTTTTATTTTTTGCGACCGCCGGTAAACGGTTAATTACCGGCGATCGCAACTCGGGAGTCGGTAAAAAAAAACCCCAAATCATGTTCTCTGGGGTCTTGGCTACCCCCGGTAACCGAGACCCCAGAGAAAATCCGACTCTGGGGGGCGCTATTCACTTTTTCCACAGCTGTGGTTTAAGTACCCTTAGCGGCCGCCGTTAAAAGGCGTCTCGGCGGTCGTTAAGGGGTTAAATGAGAAGGTGTGTCCAAACTTTTGGTCTTTACTGTATATACACTTCAAATGTTGGGAAGGGGTTAAATTCTACCGCCGCAGACAATTTTCTGGGGTATCTGATGTTTATTTTTTCCTCCCCCAATTCCAAAAGCCATAACTTTATTTTCCCATTGACAGATGTATGAGGGGCTTGTATTTTTGCGGGACAAATCCAAGAGCTGTAACATGGTTAAAAAATAAATAAATCACCCAGTTACATGGTTCTCTAGGTCAGTATGATTACAGCATTATGCAACAACAAGATGACAAGAATTACCAATAGATCAAGTCATTAACCCCTTTCTGACCTCGAACGGGATAGTACTTCGGAGGTCAGATCCCCTGCTTTGATGCGGGATGCTTTGTTTTGAACAGCTGACATGTGCCCGCAATTGCGATTCACCCACCGCTATTAACTAGTTAAATGCCGCTGTCAAAAGCTGAAAGCAGCATTGAACTAGCGCTTCCGGCCATCCGGCCGGAAATGCATACATCGCTGACCCCCGTCACATAATAGGGGGTCAGCATTGCGTCGGCATAACAACCAGAGGTCTCCTTGAGACCTCTATGGTTGTTGATGCCGGATTGCTATGAACGCCATTCTGTGGTCGGCGCTCATAGCAAGTCTGTAGTTCTACTATATAGGAGCAATCTGAGCTTCGCTCATATGTAGCAGAGGCAATCGAGTTGTGCCAGCTTCTAGCCTCCCATGGAGGCTACTGAAGCATGGCAAAAGTAAAAAAAAAAAAGATTTAAAAAAAAAAATCTGAAACAAATAAAATATATATATATATAAAGTTTAAATCACCCCCCTTTCGCCCCATTCAAGATAAAGCAAAAATAAAAAAATCAAACATACCGTACCCATATTTGGTATCGCCGCATCCATCAATAAAAAAGGGATTAAGCTGATCGCTAAACGGCGTAGCGAGAAAAAAAAAATTGAAACGCCAGAATTACTTTTTTTGGTCGCCGCGACATTGCATTAACCCCTTCCCAACCTGTAACGCCACATAGGCGTCATGAAAGTCGGTGCCAATCCGACCTGTGACGCCTATGTGGTGTCATGGAGGGATCGCGTCCCTGCAGATCGGGTGAAAGGGTTAACTCCAATTTCACCCGATCTGCAGGGACAGGGGGAGTGGTACTTCAGCCCGGGGGGGGTGGCGTTGCCCCCACATGGCTACGATCGCTTTGATTCACTTTCAACAGCCAATCAGAGCAATTTGTAATATTTCACCTATGAAAATTGGTGAAATATAACAATCCAGCCATGGCCGATGCTGTAATATCATCGGCCATGGCTGGAAACCGCGATCTGCCTCCTCCACCGACTGACAGCGGCGAACTGCCGCCACTGTCAGTCTTTCCTCCCCTCCGTTCTGTGCTCCGCTGCCCTCCGCTGCTTTCCTCTCCACTCCTCTCCCCTCTGTCCTGTCCGGTGCCCCCCCGCTGTCCGATCCCACCCCCTGTACCGCTGGAGTCCCGGGGACCCTCCCGGTGACCGTAAGGTATCTTCGATGGGCGCTGCCATCTTCCAAAATGGCGGGCGCATGCGCAGTACGCCCGCCGAATCTTCCGGCCGGCAAATTCGTTACAGGTACATTTTGATCACTGTGATATAACCTATCAGTGATCAAAAAAAAAAAAAAGTAAATAAAGCCCCCCCCTTATCACCCCCATAGGTAGGGAACATAATGAAATAAATAAAATATATTTATTTTTACTTTTCCACTAGGGTTAGGGTTAGAACTAGGGTTAGGGTTAGGTTTAGGGCTAGGGTTAGGGTTGCAATTAGGGTTAGAATTAGGCTATGTGCACACGGTGCGGATTTGGCTGTGGATCTGCAGCGGATTGGCCGCTGCGGATTCGTGGCAGTTTTCCATCACGTTTACAGTACCATGTAAACCTATGGAAAACCAAATCTGCTGTGCCCATGGTGAGGAAAATACCATGCGGAAACGCTGCGTTGTATTTTCCGCAACATGTCAATTCTTTGTGTGGATTCCGCAACGTTTTACACTTGTTCCTCAATAGGAATCCGCAGGTGAAATCCGCACAAAAAACAAAAGAAATCCGCAAGTAAAACGCACTGTGTTTTACCTGCGGATTTTTCAAAAACGGTGCCGAAAAATCCGCACACGAATCCGCAACGTGGGTACATAGCCTTAGGGTGAGAGCTGGAACTAGAGTTAGGGTTGGAATTAGGGTTAAGATTAGGGTTAGGGGTGTGTTGAGGTTAGGGTTAGGCTTGTAGTTAAGGTTATGGTTGGGATTAGGGTTGGTTGTGTGTTGGGATTAGGGTTATGGTTAGAGTTGGGATTAGAGTTAGGGGTGTGTTGGGGTTAGGGTTGTGGTTAGGGATGTGTTGGGGTTAGGGTTGTGATTACGGTTATGGTTAGAGTTGGGATTAGAGTTAGGGGTGTGTTGGGATTAGAATTGAGGGGTTTCCACTGTTTAGGCACATCAGGGGGTCTCCAATCACGACATGGCGCCACCATTGATTTCAGCCAATCTTGCATTCAAAAAGTCAAATGGTGCTCCCTCCCTTCCCAGCCCCGACGTGTGCCCAAACAGTGGTTTACCCAAACATATGGGGCATAAGCGTACTCAGGAAAAATTTATAACAATTTTGGGGGTCTAATTTCTCCTGTTACCCTTGTAAAAATAAAGTCACTACTTCCCTTCCGAGCTCTGCCATGCACCCAAACAGTGGTTTACCCCCACATATGGGGTATCAGCGTACTCAGGACAAACTGGACAACAACTTTTGGGGTCCAATTTCTCCTGTTACCCTTGTAAAAATAAAAAATTGCGGGCTAAAAAATAATTTTTGAGGAAAGAAAAATGATTTTTATTTTCATGGCTCTGCGTTATAAACTTCTGTGAAGCACTTGGGGGGTTCAAAGTGCTCATCACACATCTAGATGAGTTCCTTGGAGGGTCTAGTTTCCAAAATGGTGTCACTTGTGGGGGAGTTCAAATGTTTAGGCACACAGGGGCTCTCCAAACACGACATGGTGACCGCTAACGATTGGAGCTAATTTTTCATTCAAAAAGTCAAAAGGCGCCCCTTCCCTTCCGAGCCTTGCTGTGTGCCCAAACAGTGGTTTACCCCACATGTGAGGTATCGGTATACTCAGGAGAAATTGACCAACACATTGTAAGATCCATCTTATCCTGTAGCCCATGAGAAAATGAAAAAATTGAGGCTAAAGGAATTTTTTTGTGAAAAAAAAAAAAAAGTACTTTTTCATTTTTACGGATCAATTTGTGAAGCACCTGGGGGTTGAAAGTGCTCACTATGCATCTAGATAAGTTCCTTGGGGGGGGTCTAGTTTCTAAAATTGGGTCACTTGTGGGGGAGCTCCAATCTTTAGGCACACAGGGGCTCTCCAAACACGACAGCTTGTCCCCTAAAGATTGGAGCCAATTTTTCATTCAAAAAGTAAAATGGTGCTCCTTCCCTTCCGAGCTCTGTCGTGCGCCCAAACAGTGATTCCCCCCACATATGGGGTATCGGTGTACTCAGGACAAATTGTACAACAACTTTCGGGGTCCAGTTTATCCTTTTACCCTTGGGAAAATAAAAAAATTGTTGCTAAAAGTTCATTTTTGTGACTAAGGAGAGCACCATGGAGGAGTACCAAAGGATGGTAATCTTAGGGTGGGACTACTGCATGTAAGACCTTCTTGCCATAGGTTAATTGTTCCGAAACAACATCTAGCTTTTAATGTCTAGCGGAAGTACTAAGACTAGACCAAGTTGCGGCCCTGCAGATTTGTTCTGTTGAGGCCCCCCCCTTTCTGCCCATGATGTAGTCATAGCTCCCTTCTCCCCAATGTTGCGATAGAGCGTCGATCCCCGCTGCCCCGTCTAGGGGATTCAGTGAAAAGAAGGTTCTGACCTTTGCATTTGTTCTGGTGGCAAGGAGATCTGCCTGCGGTGTTCCCCAACGTCGGCACAGCATGTCGAACACTTCCGAATTCAATTCCCACTCGGTGGGACTTATCGGTGTCCTGCTCAAGAAATCTGGCACCTGTTTTTTGGCTCCCTCCAGGTAAACCGCTGAGATGGATTCAACCGAGTTTTCTGCCCACTTGAAAATCCGGTTTGCCAGATGTTGTAATGATGGGTGTTTCGGGCCTCTCTGGTGTTTTAGAAACGCCACTGTTGTCACATTGTCGGATAGTACGGTACCTTCACATGTTTGCCTCTGATCTCTGACCGAGCCTGGTAGAGAACTTTCCATATTGCGTATAATTCCCTGAAATTTGATGATCTGGTCTTCATCTCTGGATTCCATTGTCCTTGGTAGTATCTTCCTTCTATATGTCAGCCCCATCCGAACTGACTGGTGTCCGTGGCAACGGTGATACAGGGACAGAGAACCCATGGTACACCTACTTTCAGGTTTTCTGGGATGGTCCACCAACTTTGTGCTTTCCTTACTGAAAGAGAAAGTGTCATCTTCTTGTCTGAAGAACTCTGTCTTCTGTCCCAGGTCCGCAGAACCTCCTTCTGCAACATTCGAGAGTGAAATGGACTCCACTTCACGCAGGGGATACAAGCCGTCATCAGACCCAGAATATTCATTGCCTCCATTATAGAGCACGGGTTTTTCCTGAACCGGCGGACCTTTTCGATTAGTGTGACCTGTCTTTCTTCTGGCAAAAAAGATGTTCTGATGTGGGAATCTAGTATGACTTCCAGAAATTTTATTCTGGATTGTGGGATCAAATTTGACTTTTCCCAATTTATGATCCACCCTAGCTCCTGAAGCATGGAGATTGTAAGGTGGCGGTCGATCCTGCACTGTTCTTCGGATTTTGCTACTACCAAAAAGTCGTCCAAATATGGTACTATGGTTTATGCCGTGGCTACTTAAATAGGCGACCACCTCTATCATCAGCTTGGTAAAAATTCTGGGAGCCGAGGCAAGGCACCCGAATTGGAAATTATGGATTATCCCTTGGTTTGTCAGGCGAATTTTAAATACTTCTGTTAGGAAGTGTGGATTGGGATATGGTAGTATGCACTTTTCAAGTCTAAAGTGCACATCACCATGTCCTTGTCTATCAGGGGTATCGTGGATTTTATGGACTCCATTTTGAATCTCTTGTATCTTATCCACCTGTTCAGAGGTTTGAGATTTATGATTGTTCGGGAGCCTCCTGATGGTTTTTTATTAAGAGACTCGAGTAATGACTCCTGCCTCTCTTTGGAGTGGGAACTGGGACGACTGCGTTTATTCTTAGTAGCTCCTGGATGTCTGTCCACATAGAGGAGGCTAGCAGAGGTTGGGACCTGGTTACTATGAACCTCTCTGGGGGGGTCAGCTGGTGAATTCTAGTCTGTAGCCCTGGCCAATTGTATGAAGAATCCACAGATTCTGTGATATCTTCTGCCAACCCCCTAGAAACTCCTTTAGCCGACCGTCCACTCTGATGGCGCCATTTATTGTGTTTCCCTGAGCCAGAACCCGAGGAGATGGAGTTTCTACTCTTCCCCCTTTTGGGATAGTTCCACCTCCCTGTTTTCCCTTTCCCTCTGTAGTCAGTCTTTTGATTAGGACGGGCTCTACTAAAGGGCTGGTATTTTCTCGTACTCCTCAGGGAACCCTTTTTTCTTATCTGAGGCCTTTTCTAGTATGTCATCTAAAATTGGCCCAAACACTTTACCCCCCGAGAATGGAATCGCACAGAGTTTTTTGACTAGGTCTCTCCCGACCAAGTCTTTAGGCAGACTGCTCTTCTGGCCGCATTAAATAAAGACTCGCTCCTGGCGGCGAATCGCACTGACTCTGCCGACGTGTCGGCCATGAATGCTGTCGCGAGCTTTAGCAAAGGCAGCGATTTAAAGGGAATCTGTCACGCCAAAATTCACCTATAAGCTAAGGTCACCGGCATCAGGGGCTTATATACAGCATTTTGTAATGCTGTAGATATGCCCCAGATGTAATCTGAAAGATAAGAAAAACAAGTTAAATTACTCACCCAGGGGTGGTCCTGGTGCGGTCCGATGGGCGTCGTGGTCCGGGTCCAGGGCCTCCCATCTTCATACGATGACGTCCTGTTCTGTGTTTCTTGCTGCTCCTCCTGTGCAGACGTACTTTCTCTGCCCTGTTGAGGGCAGAGTAAAAGTACTGCAGTGCGCAGGCGCTGGGAAAGATCAGAGAGGCCCGGTGCCTGAGCACTGCAGTACTTTGCTCTGCCCTCAACAGGGCAAATCAGTATGCCTGCGCACGAGCCGCGACAGGAAGAAAAGAAGAGGACGCCATCGTATGAAGATAGGAGGCGCCGAACCCGGTCCGCGACGCCCATTGGTCCGGACCGCACCGGGACCACCCCTGGGTGAGTGTATCTTTCAGGTTACATTGGGGGCTTATCTACAGCATTAGGGTACTGTCACACTCTGCAACTTTCCAACGATCACGACCAGCGATACGACCTGGCCGTGATCGTTGGAAAGTCGTTGTGTGGTCGCTGGGGAGCTGTCACACAGACCGCTCTCCAGCGACCAACGATGCAGAGGGCCCCGGGTAACCAGGGTAAACATCGGGTTACTAAGCGCAGGGCCGCGCTTAGTAACCCGATGTTTACCCTGGTTACCATCGTAAAAGTAAAAAAAAAAAAACCGTACATACTCACATTCCGGTGTCCGTCAGGGTCCCTCGCAGTCTGCTTCCCGCTCTGACTGAGTGCCGCCGTAAAGTGAAAGCAGATCACAGCGGTGACGTCACCGCTGTGCTCTGCTTATTTTCCAGCCGGCCACTCTTCTAAGATCATGGACCGGATATGGCTATTAACTGGGAATACTGTAGTGACCTGGGTACGCAGATCGCCAAACATCTCATCCTGTATAGATACTTCATCCGGGGTGTCCTGCAACTGCATAGTGTCCCGTATTGCGTGCAGGAGCTCATCTGTGTCTGCCTCTGAAAAGAGATATCTTTTCCCCCTTCCTATCGAATCCTCCCTTTCGTCCTGATCTGAATCTTCCAAAACTTCTTCATCCGAGGAGGGGCTAGATTTCCTAAGCTTTTTCCGCGATCTCTGCGGTTCTGCTTGGCTGGTATGAGGGAGACTCAGGCTCGAGACATTTACTCTTCCCGGATTTCTTTTTCTCTGCTGACAGGGTGGATGGCTCTCCCTAAAAACACACTGAGATTTTCACCTTATCTCCGAGCGCATGGGGGACTGGTATAGCTTTGTGGCATGGCTTTTGTGAGTAGCCTACTCACGTGCCCCTGGCTCTGTTCTGGTCCCTCAGGCTTGGCTGTATCCTGCATTGCTAAAGAGCACACCGGGTGCTCCCAATTCAGGATGGCCGGTGGTAGGTACTGCGCCCTACCCCCCTTATATTCCTTTACCTGTTGATCCTGGTCATCCTCGACCGCACCCTGCACGGAGTGACTGTGCTGAGAAACCCCCTTTGCGAGGCAGGCGCCGCCGCTGGGCTCCCTGGAGACCGGAAGTGGCGCGGCCGTCGCTCCCGGAAGTGACACGGCCACTGCTTCACCGGCCTCTCCCCACCGGTCTGCCGAGGAAGACTGATGCGCTTCAGCGGAATGGCGCCTGGCCCAAGAGCCCCCAAGGAGGAGGAAGCAGACCCGTCCCCAGAAGCGTCACACTGGGGCGGGCTGAGGGACCCCCCATCGCAGGTATCAGCCGCAGACTTCTTGTGGCGGGAAAGGCTGGGCCCCCCGATCCTCACCATCTGCACAACACCGTCCGAGGACACATTCGCTGTTCCTATCCCCAGTG
Source organism: Ranitomeya variabilis (assembly GCF_051348905.1). NCBI lineage: Eukaryota > Metazoa > Chordata > Amphibia > Anura > Dendrobatidae > Ranitomeya > Ranitomeya variabilis. The sequence continues at coordinate 130,225,854 of NC_135235.1, read as the reverse complement.
GGACAGGAAGAACACTGGTGGGTGGAAAGGGGAGGGTCTTTTTAACTGCTCGTTGTTCCTGTCCCACTGAGGGTAAGAAGGACATCCTCCATGGTGCTGTCAGGTGGTGAACTGGAAATAGTTTTTATTAGATTAAAGATCTAAAAGGCAATAAAAAACATAGAGGGGGAAAACAGGTTATATAAGGGGAAACCGCTGCAAAAAAAAGGAGTAGGTATAGTGACTACACAACATGAGGACTTCCATACATTCGGCCTATAGCCAAAATACTTGTAAACAGGTGCATACAGATGTATAGAGTAATATAAGTATTCACATGCTAGTGTAGGCACAAAAATCACAAAAGGAAAAGAGTAGAGGAAGTTACATTTACGAGTAGTCAGTACCCAGCGGTGCTTGTGACTCCGACATACGTTTCGACTGGTGGCATTCTCAAGTAGTGACACTCCCTGAGAAAGCCACCAGGCGAAACATATGTTGGAGTCACAAGCGCCACTGGGTACTGACTACTCGTAAATGTCACTTCCTCTACCACGTGCTGCACATCTGAACACCTCCTCATCCTAGCCTCCGTCCTGCAGCATCACCCCACTCCTGCCTCCTCAAGCAGCGACCCTGGGACCCCGCTTCACTGCAGCCACCACCCCCAGTATGCAATACGACGCATCTACTATATAATTGTCTAAGGGTCACTTCCGTCTTTCTGTCCTTCTGTCTGTCTGTCTGTCACGGATATTCATTGGTCGCGGCCTCTGTCTGTCATGGAAATCCAAGTCGCTGATTGGTCGCGGCAAAACAGCCACGACCAATCCGCGATGGACACAGTCCGGCGGAAAAATGGCCGCTCATTCCTCCCCTCAGTCAGTGCCCGCTCCGTACTCCCCTCCAGTCAGCGCTCACACAGGGTTAATGGCAGCGTTGACCGCGGTGTAACGCACTCGGTTAACGCTGCTATTAACCCTGTGTGACCAAATTTTTACTATTCATGCTGACCATGCAGCATGAATAGTAAAAAGATCTAATGTTAAAAATAATAAAAAAATAAAAAATAGTTACATACTCACCCTCCGTTGGCCCCCGGATCGAAGTGGCCGGTTACCGACGCTCCTCGCGACGCCCCGGTGACCGCTCCATGCATTGCGGTCTCGCGAGACCGCTACGTCATTATCTCGCGAGACCGCAATGCACTCTTCAGACCGGAGCGCGCGAGGAGCATCGGTAACCGGCCGCTTCGATCCGGGGGCCAACGGAGGGTGAGTATGTAACTATTTTTTATTTTAATTCTTTTTTTTAACAGGGATATGGTGCATACTACGTGACTGGCCAATATACTATGTGTCTGTGCTGTATACTACGTGGCTCTGTGCTGTATACTACGTGACTGGGCAATATACTACGTGGCTGGGCTATATACTACGTGGCTGGGCTATATACTACGTGGCTGGGCTATATACTACGTGGCTGGGCTATATACTACGTGGCTGGGCTATATACTACGTGGCTGGGCTATATACTACGTGGCTGGGCTATATACTACGTGGCTGGGCTATATACTACGTGTCTGTGCTGTATACTACCTGTCTGCTGTATACTACGTGGCTCTGTGCTGTATACTACGTGGCTCTGTGCTGTATACTACGTGGCTCTGTGCTGTATACTACGTGGCTCTGTGCTGTATACTACGTGGCTCTGTGCTGTATACTATGTGACTGGGCATTATACTATGTGGCTGGGCAATATACTACGTGGCTGGGCTATATACTACGTGGCTGGGCTATATACTACGTGGCTGGGCTATATACTACGTGGCTGGGCTATATACTACGTGGCTGGGCAATATACTACGTGGCTGGGCAATATACTACGTGGCTGGGCAATATACTACGTGGCTGGGCAATATACTACGTGTCTGTGCTGTATACTACCTGTCTGCTGTATACTACGTGGCTCTGTGCTGTATACTACGTGGCTCTGTGCTGTATACTACGTGGCTCTGTGCTGTATACTACGTGGCTCTGTGCTGTATACTACGTGGCTCTGTGCTGTATACTACGTGGCTCTGTGCTGTATACTACGTGGCTCTGTGCTGTATACTATGTGACTGGGCATTATACTATGTGGCTGGGCAATATACTACGTGGCTGGGCAATATACTACGTGGCTGGGCAATATACTACGTGGGCTGTGCAATATACTACGTGGGCTGTGCAATATACTACGTGGACATGCATATTCTAGAATACCCGATGCGTTAGAATCGGGCCACCATCTAGTGGATTATAAGATGCACCACCATTTTATATATTATATATATATATATATATATATATATATATATATATATATATATATATATATATATATATATATATATAAAAAATCCTATTTTTCTCCTCAAAATTTGAGATGCGTCTTATAATCTGCAGTGTTTTATAATCCAAAAAACACAGTATCTATTTTATCTTCTATTATATTCTAACCTGTCAGCGTGATTTTACAGTACACGGCACATAAATTGACTTTTTTTATATCTATCTATGAGATACACATATATTTCCTTGGAAAATATGTAAATGACAGAGAATTGCTCTATGTAAAAGCTCATGTTAAAATCACACTGCACTCGGATGTAATTCAGATGCTAGGTGTGAAAAATCAGACTACACTCGCATGAAAGACGCATGACACTCGTCCGACTCTCCTGCATCAAAATCGTACTGATTTCAAAATCGCTAGTGTGACTCCAGCCTTACCTGACAGGACAGACAGAAAGCATTTGTGTGTTCGCGTTCTGCGACAGTTCACAAGATGAATCCCAGGCTTGGCTCACCAGATTGCCTTTATTGATTGTTTCAACTGAAACGGAACTCAACAATCAATAAATCGGGACCATCATTGCATGAGCGAACCAGAAAACGTCCGGCATTTACATAATATCGTATCATAACACTGGTATACAGACACCATAAACAGTGTGTGATTATATACATATATCACTACATCTAAAAATAAAACCACACCATAGACGTCAATACATACAAAGTTTTCCAGGATCAGCTGCATATGAGTTGGCAGAACAAATCAAAGCCAGTTCATTAGCATATCAAGGCTGAAGCAAATTCGTTGTTTTCATGACAACTTACGACCATTCCCAAATCTCTGCACTCTGATTGGCTGGTGCGGCCTTCTGATTTGCCATAAAGATTATTCTGCTAGGGAAAAGCAGGCTAAATAAAGAGCTTCAGAGAGCGGCGCTCTGGCCCAGGACTGCAGTCCCCGAGGCTGAAGCAACTGACAGCTATGCTAACGATAACGCTGATATCCCACGAGCTGACAGACACACAAACCAGCTCCGCTGTACTGGCATCAATGAGAGCGGACATGCTTACACCTGTTCCTTTTATTTTCTGCTACAGCAGACTGCAGCAACGTAGCTGGAATTGCACTCGGGAGGGGGGGGGGGGGATGAAATAAGAGCAAACTGCATGTATCTGCAATTATACAAGCAAGCGTTACATAGGTGAATAATTCTATTTACCTGTGCATTACATTGTACAGATATACACAACATCTGATTACATCTCTTCCCTTTTCTGATCTAGAACACAGTGCAGCATCCTCCACGGGAATCTCTATTCAAAGTATTATCAGCATCACACCGAGCAATAGCCGCTATTACCTAAAATAGTCCGCCAATAGCAGGCCGCCCCTTCTTCCCTCCCTCCTGGAGTATTAACCATAGCCATTCTGATAATGGCAGCTTTACACAGCAATGGATTAGCTGTTTCACCCATGCAGGCAGCTGAAGTTAGAAACACAGTGCCGCCTTTCGCTTTGCAGTAAGTGGGTCACCAAATGGGAATATTGGAGAGGGCTTAGGCCCACGTGACGGAGTCGCACAGGCTTCTGCACAACATGCTCCACCAGTCAGGCCTGCAACATTTCACACCATAATTCTGGATCTTAGCGTATTTTTCCAGAGGAAATATTAGCAATGAAACAAGAAGACAATATTTTTGAGCATTTTTTTTTCTTTAAATTTACTGTACGTGGAACCAAATGATACATATCAAAAATATTTTACCCCGTTAATGTCAAGGTGACATTACTACATTTGTCAAGCTATGTAAATAGGAGGAAATGACTTGAAGAATACACAAAAGGCCGTCTAGGAAACCCTTTTCGGGACACGTTTTTATGAGGATGCACTATCCTGTTTGTCATTCACCCGATACAGGAAGGGTGACCAGAATAAAAAGGCAACACTCAAAATTTCCCATTTCCCTTGTGCAGAGATTGCTTTTTGTTCTTGATGAAAAAGGACAGATGGGAGGAAGAGATCACAGTATGATGGATCTACACAGCACATAGGCAAGTTATGGGTCCATCCTATAATTAGGGAGTAATCTATACTAAAAGCAAAGCTCACATACACCAGCACAGAGAGCCTGTGACTTCATGTACCTGTAGGCAGTGGGGTAGCCATTGGGGCAACACCTGGTATGTGGATGAAGAAGAGCGTGATGGGAAGTGTGCAAATAATTCTTAATACTATCCTTGCTTTAAGGCACCTCTTTACCTCCGGGGTGTCTGCGTGAAAATATTACCGTATATATAAGGTAGTGTCAAGAGCTGAAAAGGAGCTTGAGAGCCGTGGAGGAAAGCATATGGTCTGGGGAGGGGGGGTCAACATTTTTCATTATCTCATCTGGAATCTTAATTTGTATAGGGATCTAATCTGGGGTCCGAATTTATCTGTGTTGTCACAGACTGTGCAGATCACTGCAGTGGTGAGGGATAAGGATTTTCCCTCAGGGGATGTTGTTAACGCTGTCTAGGAAGGACAGAAAAGGAGGAAAAAAAATACAATTTCAAAAATCAGAGAAAACATCATCTGTGAGTCACTGTCAGTGATACATAATTGAAGCGGGTGTATGAATGAACTTATACATGATACAAAGAAGTGGGGACAAAGTTGAGTGTAGAGGCGCAGTGCCTGCCCTAAATTTGCCCAGAAACCCACTGGACTCTAGTAACACCACTGCCTGCAAGGACTCCATGCTTAGCCAAAAATGACTGATTGTTGGGAAACTTTCAGTTTGAATGAGCCAGTTTATGATCTGTACAACACATAAGCCAGCTACGTGCACATACCTTTAACGTGGAAGTTATCCATCGGGTTAACATTACTCACAGGCACCACAAAAAGCCCCTACGGCTCTATAATATGCCTCTGTATATAGTGATGTGACGGTTGGGCATCAGAAGTCATGTTCTGACCCCAGAGTCTTCTGACCTGAGCTAACCGCTACTTGTCTGCCTATGAAGCAGATAGCTCTGGTCAGGAGACCTGGTGATCTTTCCATGTATTCACACATCTGTCAAACCAGCCCCTGTAAACAGGCCGACCCAGGCCATTAAACGACTGCCCAAAAGCTATATACAAACTGACTGGTGGTCTTATACTGACCTGTTCAGAGGTCACCAATTGTTCTCTGCACATAGAATATCATGCTATCACAAGCACATCTACTGGGGGCGACGTGATGCTGATTCTGACAATCTTATGCTGGCATAAAAAAAATCATTGCACCTGACGAGCAAGCATTTTGCTTGTTCATCTGATGATTTCCAGTCTACGTGGATGAGACAATAGTCAAGAACTAGCACTCCTACCAATGCTCGTTTGCAGACCTTTGGCCAAATGCACATTCAGTATTTGATGAGATTTTTACCCCAGGAGTGAGTGATAAATGCAGAAGTGGTGCAAATGTTTCTATTAGGCTTTTGCTCTGACCGTTCCACTCCTGGTTTTGGCTTACAAATACTGGGGTAAAAAAACTCACCAAATACTCAATGTGTGCACATGGCCTTTGGCTGAAAGTCAGCTGGATGCAACAGATCCTTGACCTACAGCCTTGGCTGCAATGAAAAAGTATGTGCCACCCTTTGGCCATTTCAGCAAAGATTTAAGGGTATCTAAAGATGAGGAACCCCGGTTTCTCTGGGTGGTTTAGGGCAACAGTTAAGAAAACCTTGCCTATTAATAAACATGCATTAATTTTCTTTGGTGCAGTGTATTGGTGTTATCGTATTCTATTTTTACACCATGACAGAGAATAGAAAAACTGTATAAAAACAAATTTTCCACTCACCCCTGCCAGATAAGGCTGCTTTCACACTAGCGTCGGTACGGGGCCGTCGCGCTGCGTCGGCCCTACGTACCGACGCATACTATGAAGAAAATGCCCGACGTTGGCAGCGGAAGCAGTCTTAAGACGCTTCCGCTGCTTCATTGTAAGGTAAGGGGAGGAGGGGCGGAGTTTCGGCCGGGCATGCGCGGTCGAAAATGGCGGTCCCAACGCACAAAAAAAAGTTACATGTAACTTTTTTTGTGGAGGCGGTGCGCCAAAACACGACGGTTGCAACGTGTGGCACTGCGTCGCAATGCGTCGGTAATGTTAGTCTATGGGGAAAAAACGCATCCTGCGGGCAACTTTGCAGGATGCGTTTTTTCTCCACAACGACGCATTGTGACGTACAGTGCACGACGCCAGTGTGAAAGTAGCCTAAAACATCCTGTAGGCTGCCGCTTATGGGACTGTGGTTAGGTATGAATTCTATAGATCTCTTGTACCTGATCAAATGGGAACATTCACATCACATTTCTATCTGGATAGACACCTACTCACTGAGCTCCTCCAAAACCTTGTTTATCAATGAATGTTAACCACAAGTTTTTTGGTTTTCTCAGTACCAGGAATGCCAGGGGGCGACGACAGTGGACTGTTAGGGTGAAGTATTATACTTACCTTATGTTGGATTTCTACCTGTTTACCCTTGTCCAGTTACCTACACATGCAGTACAAGGCGTGAGCCTGGGAAATTAATACTACAGAGAGGGAAATTTTACCTGCAGTGTGGTATTTACATGTATACTTTTTAAGTATTGTTGCTGTCATACTGGCCCTATGGACTTAATGTATTTAAGATCACAAGACATTAATAGCCTATAAGCTTGGTGCAAACTTATATATAGCCAGGAGATGTATACATACGTATATTATTATTGAATAGTGTATTACAACATTGGATCTAATATGTATGTTCCAATTTGGAATGTTTTTAGATGTTTTTAATTGTGGGTAGTGTCTTTTGGTGTGGAAATAAAATATTTTGCATTTTTTCTAAAAGAGTTTGAGTGGTGATCCTATTTTCTATGCATGTACCTTTTCTCTCTATGTTTTTTGGTAGTGGTGTGTGTCCTACTATCTTAATAACCAGGCTACAGGGGGAAGAGAGACTATAAACCAGAAAGTCATCCCCACCGTATAATGTTATTTTATTTTCACAGCAGGGTCCTCAACCTGTAGCTTGGGAGCCACATGTGGCTCACGGTACCATGAATTGTGGCTCACGGACGTCTGCCAGCTTGGTGCATTTGCTCCAGGTCTAGCAAACATGTATGAAGAGCAGATGTCCAGATGATGAATTTTGTGAGTAGCTCTGAACAGAAAAACAGATCTGGATGCACGTATACTGGTCTTAGGGGTTGAGATAACTTAAGTATGGTACGCTGGATGTGACTGTGTTGGGGGTGCTAGATGGGAGAACACTAAATGGGAGGTATTGTGGGAACCCTTGGAACTTGGTGTACTGCTTCGAGATGATTTCAGTGGAAAAGATTGGGGACCTTGGGGCCATAGATGTATAATAAATGTGAGTCCCAACAATAGGAACACACTTGTTTGACAATTTTCAGAACTTCCATACAAATGAATGACAGCACAAGATGCTCAGCTCACTGATTGGCTGCAGCAATATCGATGTGAAGTCAGCACGGCATACAGTAAAACATCGGGAGTTGCAGCGGCGGCTCAGTGCTGGACCCGAGGAGGGCATGTAATATTCGTTTTTTTGTAAAACAAAAAGTGCGTGGGAGGGATTTACTGAAAAATCTCCTTGAAAGTGTAACTAAACTACAGTAATTATTGTTTCATAATTGTGTCCAGCGTTGAAAGTTCTGACACTTTGCAGTGTATTTCATTAGTCACACTACAAGCACCACAACTCTCAGGGCAAGCGGGTAGCAGGAGGAGATGGCGCCTATCCCACAACGCAGGAGCCAAAGCACCAACAGCAACACTTTGGGCAAATCATGTGACCACAGTACCCAATTAGGAGCCAAGCACACACTGATAGTGCCCACCCGCCATAGCCAGAATCCATACAAAAGAAGTACGGCAATGAGTCAGTAAAGAGAAGGCAGGAAGTTTGGAGGCCACTTTCATTAGAAGATTTGTAGACATCTCACATCAAAGTGTCATAACCATCAGTGCTGGACACAATTATGAAAAAAAAAAATATATAAGTTTAGATGTTCTTTATCTATAGTGTGAAGGAAACATAATGCTTTTTTCAATCATAATTTTCCTTAGAAATATGAAAATCTGCAACGACTGCTCCACACATCTTAGAAGAATGATGGCCAGTTTCAGCAGGACCAACCAAATACCTAATGCTTATGCTGTGTCCCATTTCTCCATCAATAGCAGATGTTGAACAACTTGGATTTCTATTTGAGCCATAATATGTATCTGTAACACACAGAAGTAGTGTGTCCTAGAAGTGAAGCTCACACAGACACTATATGGTGTGTATGTCTCCATAAAATGTAATATGTACTAATAGGCAATGGTGAAGAAGTTGGGCTGCAGCTTAGACATACAAGTCTTTGGCCATGCAGTGGGCACTGCTTGATGCTGCAGATTCATCTACTGCTTTTGCTGCATGGGAACCAACAAGAATGCAAGGAATCCAAGAGATGAAGACTTCATTCATCTCTGGGTGGTTTGGGTGAAAGTGTTTTTAGAAGGTCTTGCAGATTAATAAACATGGAGTCCCATGTTAGCAGACGTCAGGCATGTTTATTATGATGCCTTGTTCTAAGAGGGAAAAGGCCACCACCACAAGGTATACGGCAGAGACTTCTTCCTTTCTCCTTATTGAGAATACAGGCTGGAGTCAGATGGACTTGGGGTCAGACGGAGGAGCTAAATACCAAAAAAGCATTCAACTATCTGAAGAATATGGCGCAGGTTTCCGTTACCTCCAACTATTTTGAATTAACGTCAAGTCCAATTCCAAGTCCTTCTGAATGATGAGCGACAAACACATTCTAACAAAAGCCATAGAATCTTATAGCACAGTTTCTTAAGAACGATTGAATAAGCGCTTTAAAATTAGCCCTTTGGGTCTTTAAAAAACTTGAGATACTTACATAGGTTGAAAAAAAAAAAAAAGATCTAGGTCCATCAAGTTTAACCTTTCTTCACCAATTCTGAATTTTTTGGCACTAAATTATGTATAACCCACAAAGTGATCGTCTTAAACCTGAGGCTCTCTAATGCAACTACATCTCCCAGCATGCCCCAAGCCTCCAGAGTCACAGGTTGGAAACCACTGGGTAAGGTGGAATTCATCATTTTATACAGTTCAACTTCCCGAGTAAGAGGAATTGATTTTAGAAAAGACGACGCATCTTATTCCTTTGATACACAGTTGCTACAATGACTTCCTGTTAAGAGAAAAGTCATCTGTGTCTTCTGGATCTTTTTCATGTGTTTAGTCTGGAAGATAAATTTACCTTATTAGAACATATGGTAACTTTTCATGGTTGGAATCCAGTTTTGGAATCTAATTTGTTCATCTGCTTCGGAGAATTTCTCTCTTATCGTTATTACACAAATGTGAAAAGCAATACAAAATAGCAATTCCCTACCGCAGTCCACCACGTTGGGGGATCATCTGCAGTATCTGAAGACATCTGCTGCAACAGAAGTAGCGACACACAGACACACACTAAACCCAAGTAGCACCGCTGCCAAATGTATGGTGGATTATTATTAGGATGGAAGAACAATGTGCATTTTTTGAGGAGAGAGAATACAAAGCCTGGAATAAAATAAGGCAATTTTATAGATTGGAAACATAATACATGGTATGCTCTCAGGGTGCCATATAATATGTATTAGTTATATCTGTTTCTAGATACAGTCGGACTCGTAAATTTTAGAAAGCCACAAGCTGGGCTTCATAGGAGATCCACAATTACACTATATATTTCAATGCACTGCAATTGCAGTACATAATATAAGCAGTCAGATGCAAGTCCCATAAGGAAAACTTAAAAAAAAGAGTAAAAATTAAAAAGAAAAAAAGTTACAGAAAATATAAGAAAAATAAACGCAGAGTATAAATGTTCCCTTTTTCCCCATTGAAAAATACAGATTTGAAAAGAAAAAACAAACAAAAACACTTTGTATTATTGTGTCCACAAACATCTGATGAAAATAAAAAGTACGTTAAACGCTATAAACGAATCAAAGCGCAAAGGCTGCAGTTATTCAGTAAGCAGACTTCCCTAAAAAATGTGATTAAAACGTCATTTGTACTGCAAAGTGATATCAATAAAAACTAATTCTCAAACAAAAACCACAAAGTTCTAACCCAGCAACACGGATGGAAAAATAACAAAAGATATGGATCTCAGAAAATGGTGACACGTAAAAAAAAATGTTGTAATGTTCTGATTTTTTTTAACAACTAAACTATATATAAGCCACAACAGTTTTGTATCGCCGTGGTGGTACTGACCTAGAGAATCCCATTGTCAACTCACTATTTACAGCACAATGAGCCCCATAAAACCAAAACCCAAAACAATGGCGCAATTGAGGGCTGTCTTCACCCCACCTAGAATTTTCTTCCTGTTTCCAGTACATTATATGCTGACACGAACGCTCCTCATACGGATAAATCAATGGAAAAGTAAGAAAAAGCAAAGGGGACGATATGAACGACGGGGCATTGTACGAGGCTACGGTATGTTACCCATCTCTGGGCCAACACATCTCCCACACTGCTGGCGAAAAGGAAATATGGGGCAGACACTGATCAGGAAAGGATGGCAGACAGCACCCCGGATAATGGAAGCATCTTTCCATCACCCAGCTTTCCTCGAGTCCTGAATGGAAGGGATGCCTTGTGCTGCAGCAGCGATACATGGCGTATCCCATACGGCCGTGTATCCAGGCAGTCCTGCCGGGTAAGCCCAGTGACAGCGTCCTTACCACAGTAATGGTGGCCATATGGGCTGTCACTCAGCTCTCCCAGATACAGATATCACAGCTGAGGAAGGAAACCAGGAATTGTCATGTTCTACAAGATCACATTACAAAATATCCGTGCAGGTATGTACAGCTGATGTAGTACTACTAGTCCCAGCATGCAGGACGCCACAGGTTGCACATGGGCAGAGCAGCAGGGCCTTCAGGACTGGCAGAGCCCTTCTCCTCCATCAGTACATGCCCTGGTACAGCAGTGAGGCAGCCCTCCTCCTCCTCCTCCTCCTCCTCTTCCTCCTCCTCCCAGCGCCGCCTAGTAACATGGCTATATATATGGCAGAAGTGACCAGCAGCATGGCAACTCGCTGGGCATCTCCGTGTGCGGCTGCGGACAGGGCAGCGGCGGGTCAGGCAGAGCTGGGCCCGGCGGGCAGTGCCAGTGCCGGCTCCGGGGCTCCGCTGTGCGGCCTGCAGTCCTTATACAAGAAGTTGTGTGTCACCTTCATGAGGGACGAGCACGGGCGGGAACTCACCGTCAGCGGCCCGGAGCGGCTCCTCATCCTCCCGTCCGGAGGGTGCAATCAGGGAGACCTCCCGCTCTGCTCCGTCTCCTCCGTCCTTCCTCCTCCTCCCGGGCAGGTCTCTCTCGTTACAGAGATGACATCATCCGTTCTTCAGCCGTGCACCTGATTGTCAGGACTCGGCCCCTCCTCCCACACACAGGTCATTGTGCTTCTTAAAGGGGCTGCACATCCGACGAGTGAGTGAGCGGGAGAGCGTCTTCTGTGTCGCAGCTCGGCGGGGACAGCGGGGCTGAGAGTGCAGGGCAGAGCGAGCAGTTCTGCGAGAGGAGGGAGGGGGCGCTGCTGCAGGCGGGAGGACGGGCAGTGTCCCCTCACAGGACCCGGGGGAGGACGGGCAGTGTCCCCTCACAGGACCCGCGGGAGGACGGGCTGTGTCCCCTCACAGGACCCGGGGGAGGACGGGCAGTGTCCCCTCACAGGACCCGGGGGAGGACGGGCAGTGTCCCCTCACAGGACCCGCGGGAGGACGGGCAGTGTCCCCTCACAGGACCCGGGGGAGGACGGGCAGTGTCCCCTCACAGGACCCGGGGGAGGACGGGCAGTGTCCCCTCACAGGACCCGGGGGAGGACGGGCAGTGTCCCCTCACAGGACCCGGGGGAGGACGGGCTGTGTCCCCTCACAGGACCCGGGGAAGGACGGGCAGTGTCCCCTCACAGGACCCGCGGGAGGACGGGCAGTGTCCCCTCACAGGACCCGGGGGAGGACGGGCAGTGTCCCCTCACAGGACCCGGGGGAGGACGGGCAGTGTCCCCTCACAGGACCCGGGGGAGGACGGGCAGTGTCCCCTCACAGGACCCGGGGGAGGACGGGCAGTGTCCCCTCACAGGACCCGGGGGAGGACGGGCAGTGTCCCCTCACAGGACCCGGGGGAGGACGGGCTGTGTCCCCTCACAGGACCCGGGGGAGGACGGGCAGTGTCCCCTCACAGGACCCGCGGGAGGACGGGCAGTGTCCCCTCACAGGACCCGGGGGAGGACGGGCAGTGTCCCTTCACAGGACCCGCGGGAGGACGGGCAGTGTCCCCTCACAGGACCCGCGGGAGGACGGGCAGTGTCCCCTCACAGGACCCGCGGGAGGACGGGCAGTGTCCCCTCACAGGACCCGCGGGAGGACGGGCAGTGTCCCCTCACAGGACCCGGGGGAGGACGGGCAGTGTCCCCTCACAGGACCCGCGGGAGGACGGGCAGTGTCCCCTCACAGGACCCGCGGGAGGACGGGCAGTGTCCCCTCACAGGACCCGCGGGAGGACGGGCAGTGTCCCCTCACAGGACCCGCGGGAGGACGGGCAGTGTCCCCTCACAGGACCCGGGGGAGGACGGGCAGTGTCCCCTCACAGGACCCGGGGGAGGACGGGCAGTGTCCCCTCACAGGACCCGCGGGAGGACGGGCAGTGTCCCCTCACAGGACCCGCGGGAGGACGGGCAGTGTCCCCTCACAGGACCCGGGGGAGGACGGGCTGTGTCCCCTCACAGGACCCCGGGGGAGGACGGGCTGTGTCCCCTCACAGGACCCGCGGGAGGACGGGCAGTGTCCCCTCACAGGACCCGGGGGAGGACGGGCTGTGTCCCCTCACAGGACCCGGGGGAGGACGGGCAGTGTCCCCTCACAGGACCCGGGGGAGGACGGGCTGTGTCCCCTCACAGGACCCGCGGGAGGACGGGCAGTGTCCCCTCACAGGACCCGGGGGAGGACGGGCAGTGTCCCCTCACAGGACCGCGGGAGGATGGGTAGTGTCCCCTCAGAGGACTCACGGGAGGATGGGCTGTGTCCCCTTCACAGGACCCGCGGGAGGAGACGGGCAGTGTCCCCTCAGAGGACCCGGGGGAGGACGGGCTGTGTCCCCTCACAGGACCCGCAGGAGGACGGGCAGTGTCCCCTCACAGGACCCGGGGGAGGACGGGCTGTGTCCCCTCACAGGACCGCGGGAGGACGGGCTGTGTCCCCCTCACAGGACCCGCGGGAGGAGACGGGCAGTGTCCCCTCAGAGGGCCCGCGGGAGGACGGGCAGTGTCCCCTCACAGGACCCGCGGGAGGACGGGCAGTGTCCCCTCACAGGACCGCGGGAGGATGGGTAGTGTCCCCCTCACAGGACCGCGGGAGGATGGGTAGTGTCCCCCTCACAGGACCGCGGGAGGATGGGCTGTGTCCCCTTCACAGGACCCGCGGGAGGATGGGCTGTGTCCCCTTCACAGGACCCGCGGGAGGAGACGGGCAGTGTCCCCTCACAGGACTCACGGGAGCAGGGCCGGCTCCAGGTTTTTGAGGGCCCCGCGCGAAAGAGTCTCAGTGCCCCCCCCTTAACACATACCACGATTTATGATGCACAGATACAGCAGAGAAATATGGGTATAGTACAATGCCAGATTTCACTTCTTACATGAGTGATAGCTATTGTAAATTCTACAATACCATACAGCAGAGGGCTTTATATAAGTCAACCCCTTATATGCCAATTTTTGTGACCTACTCCCTCTTCCTTAGTTACCAGTAGGCATTTTATTGTTAGCTGAACTTGCTGCAAAGAAAAAATTGCATACATTGACTATGACATTTTTTAATGGAAAACTTTTTAAAGTAAACATTAAAAAGTATTAATGCAGCGCCCCAGAGTCCTGGTCGTTGCAGTACTGTGGCTCCGCCACTATGGGGAGCTATGGTGCGTCTGATGGCACTGAAGGAGTTCATCTGATCAGGTATCACAGACACCAATACATTTCACAGTCGGGCCTCCGGGGGGAGCTAAGGGTTCTATTCACTAGGCCACTCCCCACCATAGTGGGTAAACTGGGGGTCAGGCAGGAAGTGAGATCAGAAAGCTGACTGGGTTGGAACCAGGCAACACCTTGTGGCAGAGGGTATTGTGGGGGAAGATACAGTAGGGTCTCTGTCAGGGGTGGGATCCTGACGGAGGCTTGGCAACTTGAACGAACGTAACGGGACCGTGCCTGCTCCGGGAAGCGGCGGTGCCCAAGGAAGGATTAGAAGCGAGATAGATTGTGCTGAGTGAGAAACGAGATCACACAAAAGGAGAAATACCAGTAGGAGTCGTGCTGTAAGACCGAAGCAACATCCTACTGAGGCGCACTACCGGTGGCCGGAACGCCGAGGGAGTATCATAACATTCAGCTTCAAGCAATACTCCAAACAGCGGCAGGGCAGTCAGTCTAAGGCGGGCTGTCTAACTTTAATCACCTATGCAGTCTTGGGGGGGCAACTTGTGGAGAGGGGCGACTCTAGGGTCCCGGAAGAGCTCCGAGCCTACCCGTCAAACGGGTGCCGTCCCAACCAGAACACCAGGGAGGGACGGAGGATTAGCAGAACATCATTAGTGTTGAGCATTCCGATGCTGCAAGTATCGGGTATCGGCCGATACTTGCTGTATCGGAATTCCGATACCGGGATTCCGATACTCTTGTGGTATCGGGTATCGGGTATCGGAACAACATTTTATTTTAATTCTCTCTTTTACACATTTTAACATTGTTAAAATGTGTAAAAGAGAGAATTAAAATAAAAAATATCGCTATACTCACCTGTCCGACGCAGCCGGGACCTCAGCGCAGGAACCGGCAGCGTTGTTTGTTTAAAATTCCCGCTTTTACATGGTTACGCGAACTCCCGGCTTGTGATTGGTCAGGGCGCCCATGTTGCCGGGCCGCGGACCAATCACAGCAAGCCGTGACGAAAATACGTCACGGCTTGCTGTGATTGGTCCGCGTCCCGGCAACATGGCCGCCATTAACCAATCACAAGCCGTGACGTCACGGGAGGCTGGACTTGCGCGCTTTTGAAAAAGCGCGCGTGTCCAGCCTCCAGTGACGTCCCGGCTTATGATTGGTTGCGCCGCGATCAACCAATCACAAGCCGGGAGGCTGGACACGCGCGCAATTTTAAAATGCGCGCTTGTCCTGCCTCCCGTGACGTCACGGCTTGTGATTGGTTAATGGCGGCCATGTTGCCGGGCCGCGGACCAATCACAGCAAGCCGTGACGTATTTTCGTCACGGCTTGCTGTGATTGGTCCGCGTCCCGGCAACATGGCGCCGTGACCAATCATAAGCCGGGACGTCACTGGAGGCTGGACACGCGCGCTTTTTCAAAAGCGCGCAAGTCCAGCCTCCCGTGACGTCACGGCTTGTGATTGGTTAATGGCGGCCATGTTGCCGGGACGCGGACCAATCACAGCAAGCCGTGACGTATTTTCGTCACGGCTTGCTGTGATTGGTCCGCGGCCCGGCAACATGGGCGCCCTGACCAATCACAAGCCGGGAGTTCGCGTAACCATGTAAAAGCGGGAATTTTAAACAAACAACGCTGCCGGTTCCTGCGCTGAGGTCCCGGCTGCGTCGGAGAGGTAAAGTATAGCGATATTTTTTATTTTAATTCTTTCTTTTACACATTTATATGGTTCCCAGGGCCTGAAGGAGAGTTTCCTCTCCTTCAGACCCTGGGAACCATCAGGAATACCGTCCGATACTTGAGTCCCATTGACTTGTATTGGTATCGGGTATCGGTATCGGATTGGATCCGATACTTTGCCGGTATCGGCCGATACTTTCCGATACCGATACTTTCAAGTATCGGACGGTATCGCTCAACACTAAACATCATCTAATCGAGTTGTGAGGGAACTTAAGAAACAGACACAACAGTTGTGGGGGACTTTCTGTAAGCACAGCAGGGAAGGACCACAACACATAGCGCTAGAAGGAAGGCACCGATTTCCACCTGTGAAGAGAACTCTGGAGGTGCCATTGGACCGGCCGGACTTGCGCAGCCTGGTGAACCGTGTTCTGGACTGAGGACCCAGAGACCTTCAGTAAAGAGGTAAAGAGACTGCAACCTGGTGTCCTCGTTATTTACCGCACCGCACCACTACAGCCTCATCACCACCATCTACATCCGTCACATCATCATTCACTGTGCGCCCCTCGGCAGGGTCATCGGACCGGGCCTAGCCACCGTGACAACCCCAGAGCAGAGACTCACACAGGCCCGGTACCGGGTACCCCTCGGCAGTGGGGGCGCTACATTAACGTAGAACATTTGTAAAAGTGCAAAATGGGTAGCATATAGCACAGCCACGTAGCACAGCCCACGTAGCATATAACAGCCCACGTAGTATATAGCACAGCCATGTAGCATATAACGGCCATGTAGTACACTGTGTGCAGAATTATTAGGGAAGTTGTATTTTAGAGGATTATTTTTATTATTGATCAACAACTATATTCTCAATCAACCCAAATGACTCATAAATATCAAAGCTTAATATTTTTGGAAGTTGGAGTGGGTTTTTTTTAGATTTGGCTATCTTAAGAGGATATCTGTTGTGCAGGTAACTATTACTGTGCAGAATTATTAGGCAACTTAAAGGGAACCTGTCACCCCATTTTTTCCGTATGAGATAAAAATACTGTTAAATAGGGCCTGAGCTGTGCATTACAACAGTGTATTTTGTGGACCCCGATTCCCCACCTATGCTGCCGAAATACGTTACCAAAGTAGTCGTTTTCGCCTGTCAATCAGGCTGGTCTGGTCAAAAGGGCGTGGTGACATCGCTGTTTCTTCCCCCAGATCTTGCTTATTTTTCCGTTGGTGGCGTAGTGGTGTGCGCATGCCCAAGGTCCCGAATCCACTGCACAGGGGAGTGAAAAGATCACGATGTGCGGTATTTCATTGGTGATCGGTGGGCGCGGCCATCTTCCTTTGGCCGCGCGTGCGCAGAAGCGGCGCTCTGCTGGCCGCGGCTTCAGGAAAATGGCCGCGGGATGCCGCGCGTGCGCAGATGGAGATCGCGGTGGCCATTTTCTTGAAGTCGAGATGCGAACTTTGCTTCAGGAAAATGGCCACCGCGATCTCCATCTGCGCACGCGCGGCATCCCGCGGCCATTTTCCTGAAGCCGCGGCCAGCAGAGCGCCGCTTCTGCGCACGCGCGGCCAAAGGAAGATGGCCGCGCCCACCGTGGGATCACCAATGAAATACCGCACATCGCGATCTTTTCACTCCCCTGTGCAGTGGATTCGGGACCTTGGGCATGCGCACACCACTACACCACCAATGGAAAACTAAGCAAGATCTGGGGGAAGACACCACGCCCTTTTGACCAGACCAGCCTGATTGACAGGCGAAAACGACTACTTTGGTAACGTATTTCGGCAGCATAGGTGGGGAATCGAGGTCCACAAAATACACTATTGCAATGCACAGCTCAGGCCCTATTTAACAGTATTTTTATCTCATACGGAAAAAACGGGGTGACAGGTTCCCTTTAATAAAAACCAAATATATTCCCATCTCACTTGTTTATTTTCACCACGTAAACCAATATAACTGCACAAAATTTAGAAATAAACATTTCTGACATGCAAAAACAAAACCCCAAAAAATTAGTGACCAATATAGCCACCTTTCTTTATGATGACACTCAACAGCCTTCCATCCATAGATTCTGTCAGTTGCTTGATCTGTTTACGATCAACATTGCATGCAGCAGCCACCACAGCCTACCAGACACTGTTCCGAGAGGTGTACTGTTTTCCCTCCCTGTAGATCTCACATTTTATGAGGGAGCACAGGTTCTCTATGTGGTTCAGATCAGGCGAATAAGGGGGCCATGTCATTATTTTTTCTTCTTTGAGACCTTTACTGGCCAGCCACGCTGTGGAGTAGTTGGAGTCATGTGATGAAGCATTGTCCTGCATGAAAATCATGTTTTTCTTGAATGATACCGACTTCTTCCTGTACCACTGCTTGAAGAAGTCTTCCAGAAACTGGCAGTAGGTCTGGGAGTGAACTTCACTACTTCGTCAACCCGAAAAGGTCCCACAAGTTCATCCTTGATGATGCCAGCCCATACCAGTACCCCACCTCCACCTTGCTGGCGTCGGAGTGAAGCTCTCTGCCCTTTACTGATCCAGTCTCTGGCCCATCAAGAGTCACTCTCATTTCATCAGTCCATAAAACTTTTGAAAAGTCAGTCTTAAGATATTTCTTGGCCCAGTCTTGACGTTTTATCTTATGTTTCTTGTTCAAAGGTGGTCGTTTTTCAGCCTTCCTTACCTTGGCCATGTCCCTGAGTATTGCACATCTTGTGCTTTTTGTTACTCTAGTAACGTTGCAGCTCTGAAATATGGCAAAACTGGTGGCAAATGGCATCTTGGCAGCATCACGCTTGATTTTCCTCTATTCATGGGCAAATATTTTGCGCCTTTTTGCCCTAAACGCTTCTTGCGA